>NC_135071.1:10692960-11317960 GCF_051401765.1 Calliopsis andreniformis
TGCACGTGCTTTCTATGTAGACACGATATATGTAGTATCATACCTAACATAGTACCTATCAACGATGGTGTATGTAATATGAGTATGAGTGAAGGTCTTGGCCATATGTGTCCGCTGTGGATAAATCGTGTAGACGCAACCTAACTATACTATACTCTATACACTATGACCCTGTTCCTATTCCTATTACTTCGTATTGCTTATCTTCAGTCCCATTAACACATTTTCCTTCCTTTTTCATTTTCGATGTGCACAAGATGCAAGTAAGACTCTAGTTTGTTCAAATACCTGGAAATTTGAGTACAGTTGGATGAACTAATTGGGGGACGGAAGTGTTCCAATAAGAGAATTTTTATACAATAGAACAACAAGGGCTTAGCACTCAGTTTGAAGGAAAAATGAAATAAAATAAATATTTGTATATAATTTTATAGATAGAATATAAAATAGAGAAAAACAATATTGTTCAATTTTTCTTTTTGACTAAATTGAAGAGATGAAATCTATGAATCTCAAATTTTGAATCATAGAATTTCACTAAAAATATTCAAATACATATATGCATATACAGATACAAATTTTCTTCATGCTCTTCATTTTCGGTTACGTGGATGAAATATTTCAGCGTAAGAGACGTCAGGGTTTTATGGCCATCATAAATAAGACAGATGTGACAATAAAATTTAGATACGTCATTTTATAGATGTTCAATAATCTTATCTCAGTAGAACATGGTTCCTTCGTAGCGCCATCCTGGGTCCTTCTTCGTCGTCAGTTGCATACGAAATCTATTCCAGTACATAGATGTGCCTGATTTGTGAATGTAGCAGTTTCTGTGACAGTAATACATATCTTTCGAATTTTTATGCAATTCTCGCGAATGTATCGCATCAGTCTAACTTCGAGTGATTAAATTTTAAATATTAACCACGGAATAGCACACTTTTTTCAGACTGCCACACGGCATACTGGATCTTTAAAGTTTAGCGTGATTTTTACACACTTTGAGTGTGTAAAATATAGTTTAAGGTTATCCAATTCAAATATTTAAAAAGTATATAGAATATCTTTATTTGGAATTATATTGGAGTACTGCAACAGGAATCAGTGTCTTGCTGGAGCAATGAAAGGAGCCATGAAAAGACCCATTCCAGAGTTAAATATCTCCTAAAATAGCTCATATCAACAACAACATTTATATTTTACTCACTGAAGTTAGGAAAAAGTAATTTAAACTCTTTTCTGGATTCAAGAGTGAGAATGATAAAAAAATCATTTAGTACGATCAAATAATTAATAAACTATAAAAGCTAAGCAAGTTGGAGTACTCCTACAGAATAGTAGATACAGGCGCTATTCGTTTTGAATGCAATTGAATGACTGAAAGCCCAACTTTTGAAAGCAGGTGGCAAAAGTAACGTCTCAGAAGCAGAAAGAATCGCGCAAAGGAGGGTGAAAAGGAATGGCGGATAGAAAAGGATAAATAGGACTTGTCGCGACAAGAGACGGTTGAGCTTTCGGCGTTGAAGCACTTTTGGAAAAGCCCTCGAGAACGGTGTGAAGTGTGAAGGCCTTTCGAGTAGGGAATTAGGGGGTAGTTGACGCAAAAGTGAGGGCTACTGGGCGGAGGGGGCTAGCTGCCACCTAACAAGTGACAATTATCGACGCTAACGAGCACAGGACCACTCGGTACAATCTGCTTCCTGCTCAGTACAGCCCAACGTTCACGCTCGAACTTGGAACGTTCGCCAGCCAACAGTATGGGTTTATGGCTTAGCTTTTCTCGGGGAACGTACGTTCGTCTAGAGTCGAGAAGAACATGTCTTGATTGTTCTACTGTTCCGTTACAACAGTCGAATGTCCAAGATGTCGCGTCGACTAACATTGTGTAGGTACACTTACGTAGTTGTCAGTTTTCCTTTCGCCATTGCTGTTCTCTACTCCATCCTAATATCTAGTAATTTTGTTCGTTGTGAAAGAAGGCTGCTTTGTAGTTAGTTTTTCGATTTTACTCTTTAGCTTCATTATTCCTTTCCTTGAGTTGTATTCCCATCAGGTATTATTTTCATATTTGTCCATATTTTAAAGTTACTAAATTATTTACTGGGTTCAGTGTATAAATATTTCGCGGTTTGTTTACAAACACGGAAGTAAATCTGTGTCACCAAATCGATTGAGTTAACTTTTTTTTCCTTATTTTGAATTGATGTGTGCAGTGAAAGGCTTTTCCAGTTTGAAATCAATTTTGTTTGTCAATCTTTTTGTCTGTAAGAAAAATTCTAGTAATTCTTTGGGCCTGACGCAGAACGATCGCGTTTTTTGTTTGTTTTTCTTTTGCATCGCACATCTTTGTGCATTTTTCAACATGAAACAACAGAAGCGCGATCGCGCTATGGTGAACTTTTCGACTGGATTTTTGTAAAAGTTTGCGCGATTCAAACGGTTAAATTCGCAGTCACACTTGAGTTAACTCTGTCGAGTTTCACAATACAAATATGTGCATATTTGTAATAAAACTCCTATGTATCCCATATGTGTATTTATGATACTTTTGAATCGTAATAGAAATTAAATTTGTAAAATTAATTTTAAAATTGATCGTCTGAGATTAAATTGTTCACTTTGGTATTCTTTGATAAGTTATTTACGAGAAATAAAAAACATAAGTTGGATATACGTATCTATTGCAAAAATGATTGAATTCGATTTGTGTTCAACTTTTTCTGAAAGTAGTAACAATAGTGATAGAAGGATGTGAAGCATTGAATATCTGCTAGCTGGTTGTACGACTAATCGTAGGTTTTACTACTGCGAATCGCATCTTAAGTACACAACCAGTAAGGAAAATAAAAGTAAATTTCTATCACAAATCAGATGATAAAATTATGAACACTTTTGTGTATTTGACTTCACCATATTGTTAAACATTTTTATTTTCAAACAATTTTGAGAATACTACTCTTTTTTAGACTTTCACATCTCTACTATTCCTTAGTAAAATAGGAATTCAAGTTATTCAACTGTAAGTGATTCTTCTATTTTTACAAAGTTTTTCAAACGATCAGCATTGAAGAATTTAAGAAAAAGTAAAATTATGTATTAAGGAATAAATTAAATTTTAGTGTAAATAACATTAATTCAATAAAACTACCAAACTTTCATTATTGCATATGACGTAATGCTTTGAATAAATTACTTGTAAACAAAATCCTAAAATCCAGTCAAATTTCAACATATTGTCATATTGCAAAAAAATTGTATTCGAAAGGATGGTAAAATAGATTGTGATTACAATCTTCGACAGTATTACATGTATATTCATGCATGTATACATGCATAGCACATGCATATTCGTACATGAGTGCAACGAAGCGAATCAAAATCATGTCTCGTTATCAGGATTTATGTAAATTCAGATATTTTACCAGTATCTATTATTTTCCTCTACAATTATTTTGCGGATTTTATCTTCTGACGCATAAATATTTCATAAACATACTGGAAATTACATTTGTCAAACTATGTGAAAAAATTATTTACTTTTGTTACAATACAAAATACTGCTATTTTTTGTGTTTATCTAATTATTTCACATAGGAAAAAGAATCTCGCGAGTATGTCAAATATATCAATATACAGATGTCAGGCTAAGAGCTCCAATTACATTCTGTTTTACAATTGCGCTCTTTATTTAATAACTTTTCGAATATGCTAGTACTTTAGTTTAAACAAATAGTATTGTCTTATTTTAATTGTTGTAGCAAAATGAATTGTGGTTAGGTATTTGTTATATTCTTTTATTATTTGTAAGTTTAACGACTTTCAGTGCACCCTTTTTGCTAATCAAATCGTTACATTCTTGTTACTGCAATGTTTACTAAATATAGCGTGAAAATTGCTAGATAAGCATATCCTAATTTTTAATGCATTTCTAGTCAATATTTTTAAAAACTGTGTATATAATTTAATTTGTTCTTCAAAATCATTCTTAGCTCATTTAAACTTTGTCCTGTTCCTAATGGTTTCCAGGATATTAAAGTAGATACTTTTTCCATCTCATCATAGACATTGATTGCTACCTTTTCAACGTGGATGGAGGCCTATAAAAAATAGATATCGAATATTCTTACATGCTCTGCTGACCCATAGGGAAGTCATTAAAATATCAACACTGCGGTGATCCCTTGTTCGATGCAACACTTGACCAATACAGATTCACCTTCGATGAGGTACACAGTTAACTCTTGCTTTGCCTGAGCCATTATTTTTTCCCCCCGTGCTACTTCTTGAAGCAGCGTGTAGAGCGATCGGATTAATTAGTCAGCCAGTAGATGATTACGTATGCATATTCGCCTTCGCGGATCCTTGCACGCATGTACGAGCTTCTGCGGTAGGAAGGGAATGACGATCCTGATGTAAGGATAAGAGGAGTTGAGATTCGAGTAGGTTGTGATGAGAGCTGGAAGGGCGAGCAGAACAGCGGGTTGGGGGTGGAGGGGGAGGAGAAAGAGACAAGACCATACGGCTGGCGTGTACCAAGGATATTGGGCTATACGTCATACGTTGCATAGCTACGCGACCCCAAACGAGCTATTGTTCCTCGCGACGAAGTGTTTCTCCTCCTCCTCACCTCTCCTCTCCTCCTCTCTCCCACTCGACACGAGCTATTTCGTGGCGTGTCATCCCGATAATTTTGGAAATTTCGACGGTCGACTCGTACACTATGCAGGGACCGATTAATCGTACCAAAGGGTCGAGCTATTGCCGCTTGTTTTAGAATTGTTCTTTGCCGGAATGTTCGAAAACTGCTCGCACGAGGAGCAGCTGATTCCCTGGACGAGAGTAAGGAAAAGAATTTTCGCATTCGATGATGTTTCAGAATAGATATAGAATATAGAATTCGGAATACCTGACCAATTAATTAATTCAATTAACTGTCTATAATTTCGTAATTTCAAACACACTAATTTGTGCTTCAAAACTGAAAAAATAAACGTATTATTTTGTGTATTTTTACTTTTCAAGCAGAAATTGCTGTGTTTGAAATTACGAAATTATAGACAGTTAATTGAATTAATTAACTGGTCACGTATACCGAATTCTATATTCTACATATATTTATCCATAATATGTGTAACTGCTTCGTATGACTTCATTTCTTTCTGAAATCTTTGCTTTTATAAAACATAGTCTTCCTATAGGTACTATAATAGGTATTGTGATGTAGACTAATTTTTTAACTTCTGCTTATATCCAATTATAATCATTATTTACTTAACTGAAACATAAAATTCGGTAATTAACCTTTATCACTAAAAGAAGACAGTTTATCTTTCAGTGTTACTTTTATTTACACTGTTAATTGATTTTCGATTAATGAAGTGATACTACATATAGGTAACAAAAATTGTGATAGTCATTTTCATTTGCGAATATCAGTAAACTAGGGAAGAGTGACAAGCCTGTCTGAACGGTCCCTGTTGACCATCAAGACAAGTTGCTTGATCGTAATATATGGTTTTGCATGGTGACTTGGTCATTTGATTGATTGCATTTGATTGCGCGTTATCCGATCGCTTGTATGTATCAAAGATTGCTTATCTATACGGCTATTGACTATATTGTAGTCGTATGTCATTATCAACGTAGAAGTTATACATATGGATTATAAACAGTAGAATATACGCAACTTTTTCGTATTATTAATTAAATATATTACATTGTACTATACTATAACTAAAAACAAATCGAGTGAACATGCATATGTGTACAGTATTTAATAAAAACATATATTAAATCATTATAATTGAAATACAAAGTTTCCTATAAACGTATCAAACTTGTAGGAAATGGATAACATAATGTATTAGTAACAAAAGTACGAGCTGGAAAATTAATTTGAAGAAAACGAGAGAAATGGCGACAAATTTATTTAGCTTTATTTGAAATTTTGCTATGAAACAATTTGCTATAGTTTTCTATTTATTACTATGACGAAGGAAACTTTTCTGTCGACCTGTTGATGTTTGAGAACAGGAAGAGAACAAGTATTAAAGTCGAAAAGTTCAGGGAGGAGATGCCATTATCGGGATAGACATATGTTCAGTTAGTGCATGCGTGGTTTACCGTATGGTCGTACATCATCGGTTGGTTTGTGCTGGTTTAACCACCCTTACCGCCAGTTGCGCCGGTTATCCGAGCATGGTGCAAGTTAGAATGATTCAAGCATCGCGGTCACTATACGTACATACACATACGCAAAGGTAGTTCTACACGACGGTAGAAAACTGAGAACAATCCCTGCGTATTGCTAAATCTACGAAACATAATATTCACTTTATCCAGTATTTTTCCATATTCTCTTCTATTTGTTCGACATATCAATAGAAACGAAGTAGTAATGTCTGAAATTGGAGAGACAATACTCGTATCATTACCTATTCCTTAAAAGAGGACTAGCGGAGCAGTTAAAATGACAGCTACGATTATTCCTCGTGCAGATTTTATTCTTTAAAAATATCTTTTTTCATTAATGCTGAATGAAACTAAAAAAAATATAAATGTTACTTCTGTGAATGATATATTTTTTAAGAAAATTGTACTTTTGAGAAGTTGTTTGAAATAGACGTACGTTAATTTTGGTAGCCCTAAAGTTAAAATTACAGAGGATGATTTACACATGTGGAGCATTGCATCTCTTTTCTGGTTGAAAATAGAAAAATACATTAGAGTAAAAGGGTCAAGGAGGAACTAAAGGTTAAGGAGGACTATATTTTCACGATCATGTTCTTTCACAAATGCAATTGCCTTTTTTTGTAAAGCGAATCATTACCGATTAATTAACTACAATTATGTACATAATTAACGTCATTGAAATGACAAAAGTTGTATCTGATTCAAGACCTATTTTACTATCGATATACATTAACTAGTCCAAGCACAGTGATATCAGTAGAATGAGTCCTCAAGTCAGACACATTTCACGCGTATTTTAGACGTTTTCTCAGCCACTTATGTGTACCTCTGAAACGAAACCAAACACAATTTCGATATTGTCTGACTTCTTAGAATTTCTAACATCTATTGTCGAGCAGTTTGTAGTTTTTTTATCGTTAGAAGTTGTATCAGAGTATGTTCAAATACTTTAAATGCGTACTGTAATGTAAAAGAATAATAATACTTTTGATCGATTGAACAAATCGATTATATGAAAAGTAAGAACACTGAAAACCATAAATTATGCATTTACAAGTCTGTAATTTACATATTCATTTCGCTTTTCCGGCAATTCTTGGACATAATCTTCGCTGGTCGAAGAAAATGCAAGGCATAAAGGAATACGGTAGACGAGATTAAACGCGCGGTGCTCGTAGATTTTATTGAAGCACCCGTGAATTAGAAGGGGAAGCAGCCAAGTTGAAAATGTGTGCGAAAATTTAAGTCAGATGAAACGTAGAGAGGGAAAACACAGCGTAGGTAGCTGGCGCTAGCAAACGTAGACGAAAGAGGGAGCAACGAGTGCGAAGTAGAGGACAGCAGTTTTTTTACGAGCCACCCTTGGGTGGTGAACTACATTTACGAGCTTATAGTACGTCGCACACGAAGACTTCTTAATAGTATAGAAAGCATATAGTCCAAGCACGCGTCCTAGTCACCCAAAAGTAAAGTCTTTCTCCTTCGAGAAAGACTTTCGTCCCCTTGAACATACGTTTTCTTATGACCTGCACTCTTTTCAAAAATACGTACTCGTTCTCCATTCTTTGTTACCTTTGTGACTTGAAACATTTTAGATAATTTTTGAATTCTAAGCAAATGACAATTGAGCAGTTGGAAACTGCTCAAAGAAAAAAATTCTCATTGTTATTATCATTTATATTTATTTCCCTTAGTAAGTAACTAATCTTAATAAGCAAGTACTTGCAAGGGTTAAGATCGAAACTATGTTGCTTGCTATAAGCTCATGGTTAGCGAGTCAGAAGTTTATAATGAGAAAATGCACCTACTGTTTGTACACCTACCTAACTACACAACCATACAAATTCAAGAAAATGAAAATATAAAAAAATATATGTTTTAAACGATTCTATAAGTCGCTAAAAATTCTGAACAGAGTGTATGATTAATATTATTTGATTTAACTGTATAAAAAGTGTTGAAACAATAGTAAGTAGTAGATACAGTGCGCGTGCACAAGCTACGAAAATAAGGATCTCAGTGACCAGAGTAATTTCTATAAAAATCTTGTTTTCCCAACGGACATACTTGTGGCTTAGCTACGTTTGATTTATCGCGAAATTTCCCCTGCTTTCCCAAGGGGAATACAGCAGGACGACGTCGGTGCGCACGCGCACACAGAGTCCTAATAATCTAATATGCCGCGACCCGAGCGCAATTTCATGCTTTCTCGGGCATGCGGTGCACCCCCGACACTTACTGCGATCAAACATCCTTCCGATTCTCTGTTCCCCTTTGCCATCTTTTATTTATTTTCCACTCGTTTACTCGTTTTTTCTCTCCATACGTACGTGTTCCATGTTATTGTTTCACAAGTATTGTCAAATGATGTCTTTGAATGCCGCTTAACTTTATTAACAGAAGAACGAGAAACGTGATGTTGCACACATATGATTATGATCTGAAATTAATATTTGCAATCAATTTTGCTGAGATGAATTTCAACGTTATATTAGATATCATGAGTCCTTATTATAATGTATGTATTGTCTTTGGTTTGCTTTTTAAAATTGTGTTTTTGTCTTTAGAGTGGAAGACTATAGAGATATACTCCAGCAGTTTGATTAATAGAAACAATATTTTAACATTTATCTATGATTTATGAATATTTATCTTTGTGTAAATCGAGACATAGTTGGTACAGACATATGTTTTACGAGCTAAAAGGAATCACTTCTACTGCTCGATTTTATATATTTACTTTACACTTGTGTCTGTATGCAATCTCGTCGCTGGTGTTGGTGGTTTAGATATTCTATTTCTTCAATCGATTCCCAATCTGCACGCAATGTAGACGATTGTCGAAAGATTTGATTTTTCACTGGCTTTGATCGAGGACGGGCAAAATCGGGTTTAAGGAGTACCTATTTCTTGAGAATCCTTATCGGACAGGCAGTATAAAGGATGAGAAGACGATTCTTATGGAGATATCATTTCGTTCCTTCTTGTATATTCTCGAGAAAATCATGGCCTTACTATATGGCAACGTAGCAAGAATACATAACTCATAATAAATTTAGTTCCCTTTGTTGCTATATTGAAATCTATGATGCTTTATAAAATTAGACCTTCATGGTTGAAATTTTATAACAGATAAATAAAATTTGAGCGTGGAAAATAAAGTGTGTATATAAATTGCATTCATGAGACAGAGTATTAGAGTTAAAAGGATAAATCTTATCTACTGAAAAGAGGGAAAACAGAACAAAATATCAATTAATTATGGAATAATGTACTGTTTGAATTGTATAAAGGTATTATTTTGGTTTGTACTGTCATATATCAAATAGAAATGCACGCGTGAAGAAAATATGTTTTAGTTGAAAGCAGATTTTCTGAATTAAAATCCCTACATTATGTGCTTGCTAAGTTCAGAAGGAAGATTTCAGGTTGATATGGAAGTTAAATATGACCTTATTTACCCAGTGTTCCCGATTCTGTTTTTCCGTATCTTCCACTTGCAGATTGCAGAAATGTTGGTAAATATCACATTTAAGTACATGCCGAGAAGTTCCAGAAATGAAGTTGATTAAATCAAATTTATATGCATATTATCACACACACTCCCAGTTCCATTTTACTTGGAAGCTTCTCAAGTTCTTCTCCTCGTATTTGCTAATACTTTCTTCCTTTTCTGTCATGTAGACACAGCTGGCACAAGCCTCTATAATTCTGTTCAAATCTTGAATTACCACATTAATTTGTTAATTATATTTAATATTTAAAAGCTCACATAAATGCAATAACATTTTAAAAGAACATACAGGGTGATTCAGAAATTCGGTTGAATAGAGCAAGAGAGAACGAAGTGAAGAAATAAATGGACTAATATATGTACTGACAATAGAGTATATTAGGAAATCTCTGCAGTATCATTTGTTCGTGAGCAACGCAATCAGTTAGGTACATTTTACATCTTTTTTCATTTAGCGAATACATCAATCGATTGTACGCGAATATGCACTGGTAAAAAAATATTAAAAGGAAAAAAGTACAAATTATTCAATTATCTGGAAGGAAAAAGTTATTCATATTACAATTTCATCTGTCCATACAGATTTATTGTAATAATGATTTTTGAATAAAGTAATTACAGTTTTCTATTCATTCGAATAATTAACGTGACGTTTTCGCCACTGTGACGATTATTAACGAGAGCCCGATATATGTAAGTACGTAAAAATTAGTCGACACATTTAATTAGCATCCTTGAAATGTGAGCATTTCTGATCCCCTCGTACTCTCCTCTGCTATTTCGTCCCGTACCAGAAGAATGTGGTGAACACTAAGCACGCCACCTGTACTCACAAACAGAGGGGGCAAGAGAAGGAGAGTAGACGACCCTTTTTCTCGTTTCCTTGAACTCAAGTATATCAGTCACATCGGTAATTGGAAATCGCTCGTGCGATCTGCGGCGTCTCGAGGCGCAGACAATTAGGTGTGCACTTACGAACCTGTCAGCCACGCACGAACCCATTCTGTATTCAAGATATCACCCTTTTTTTCAGACCAACTATGTCTCACATTTCTGACCATTTTTACTTTCAGTCGCTCTTTATTTGAACACTTCAGTGTTCATTTTGTGGTTAATTAATTTTTGGGAAAAAGGATACAGTGGTGCTAATAGTTTTAGGCTTTGGATAAAGTGATATTAGATAGAAATATATAATTATAATATTATTTCAATACAATCAAAGGGAACATCTAAAGTTGTAGAAATTTTATTTTTATTTTAATTTTCACAGTAGAACAATAGTTTAGGAAGGGTTTGAAAAAAGTGTGCAATTTTTATATTAATAATTGCTTCCTCTAATTGAATTTTATTCGTTGTTTTATATATTTACAATACGTAGTTTAGGTTCTTATAAAAAAGCGTAAGCAGTGCGAATTAAGGTACAAAGAAAGTGGCTCGCTTCTTGGCGTATTCTGTGCTGTTTGCTACTTACTGTGGAGTCGTGATCACGAAACTGCAATTCTTTCTTCTTAATTGTGCAGTGCTGTGAAGAACACGACTTCTCCCGCGAATATATTATATATTTAATGTGTGTTTGTAAAGTAAATACTATTCGTGAATTCAATAGTTTGTTTAGGTACATTTAGAAGTTGTTACAACTGGAGCAAAGTCTAATTCATAACGTCTATACAGGGTGCTCCACCTAACTTGAGCATTTCGAATACCTTGCTTATTTTTGACTGCAGGTAGAAAATATATAAAGAAAATACAAATGCAAAATATTTTTCTGAAAGTCATCGAATTTTTTTTAGGTAAATCTACATATTTTTATAATTATGGCATAATAGCTGAGACTAAGAAAGGATAAGTACACAAAGATTGAGTACTTGAAAATTAATTAGTAGGTATTGAATTAACCATAATTGAGTGTCCTTTGAAAGCTAGTAGTTAATGATAATTTGAATTGATATGTACAGGATAGCGCATAAGAGGGTAGGTAACTATGTAGATGAGCTCCGACAGATACGTCGTATTGACATTGACAAGTGCCCACTTAGAAATAATGAGAAAACTATAGATGTCAGAGATCTTCGAAATTCTATGAAAATGTTTCTCTCGTCCCTGTTAATGAAGTTGAATCGGTGCAGTTAATTTCTCATTATTCCTCATTATTTCTCTACTTCTGGCAACGTTTAACGAAGTTCTATACGTATTCTTTTGCGTGAAAATTGCTGCGGGTTAATGATTGATTCAAGTATATCCTTCAGCTATCGATGCATTAAGTTGAAAAAGTTTTTTTAATTAATTCTCTGATTAATTCTACTATTTAAGTAACAAACACATAATAGTAGCTACGTATATCTTAAAATTCAATTTACTTCGAATTCTGATAATTTATATGACTTTCTTGCATATCTTAAAGATAATAAAAATTGCATCGGAACACGAATATTTTATTAGACAATTATTAGTAACAGTACCTAGTTAATTCAATTAACATGAATTATGTTAATTCTAGGTAATTTATTCTCTAAGCTAACTTCTCAACTGATATCAGTGAATTAAACTCTTCACTTTATTTTGTCGTACAAAATAAATGATTTTTCTTCACGTCTTTCTTTCGAAGTCGATTTAGTTGAAAATAGAATATTTTTGAGAGTTTCAAGTTTCCAATTCTTAAGCATGCTTGAAAGAAAAGAGGAAGGAGGCTGTTCTAAATATAACCACGTAAAGGAAATCAATAAATGAATTATTATTTTGGTTACAGGATGGTCCGCATGATCGGCGATGAATTCCTTACGGAGGAAAGGGACCGCAAGTATTATGCTGATCATTACACATGTTGCCCACCACCTCTTTTTATTATTCTCATCACCCTTGTGGAGGTGAGTAGAAACTCTTTTCGCATAATGGTACATATCCATAGAATGCATGCATACAATGCGTCATTCGAGGCCGTCGTTTTTACCTCGTAACCTCTGATTAATAAATTTTTAATGAAAGTACGCGGTGGTTGAAAAATATGTTGGATATAGGGATAAAGCGGCACTATCGACCTGAGCCTCGCTGTTTATTAAAAATGCCTTTGACACACGTGCTCCCTTTATTCTTTTTAAATACTCTGATATTATTTCTGCCTTGTATTGCAATTAATACCGTGACTAATAAAATGCTTTTGACGGTGAATATATTGTTCCCTTCTTTTTTTCGTGCAGTCCCTTAATTCATTTGCATCAAAGAATAGGTCGCTTCATTTTGTTTTTTACGTGAATAGTGCGCTGATTTTTGCTGATATGAATAGACGAAGGGAACTAGCGAGTAATTTTTTTCGATTTTTATGAAACTGTCAAATGGCAATATCAAAAACAGGTGATGAGAAGTCTAATATGGTCAACAAACGTTACAATTTGTTTTATTAACACTTGTAGTACATCCTGGCTATTGCTGGGGACACTTCTGACTCGCACCAGAGAGTCACTAGTGGCTGGCATAGAGTATTTATCCACATTTCTGTGTTCGTATCTATTTTTGTATCTTTGGAATAAAATTATTTTTAAAAAAAGAATTTTATAAAAAGTGATAGTATAAAAAACAAGTAAACTCAAATAGAACAATTCCTCAGTTTATCCATAAAAGTACTTTTTTATACATGAGTTTAATCTAAAGGCACAGAATCAGGTACGAGCTCAGAAATATGGACAAGTACCCTAATATTGGGAGGGTTAACCCTAGGAATAGTAGGAATACTAGGAATAAGGAGGGGAATTCCTTCAAGCCTAGATTTCGAATATGTAATGTTAAATTTAAGCTATTTCCAATTAAGCATATCATGTATAATCTTTAAAGAATCGATTAAGTATCATTTATTTTTAAGAAATAAATTGTAGATAGGTACATCATTTAATCTGGTTCGCATGATATCTACAACATTATTGAATTCGAGTTTGCTACTCAATATTATTCAAAGAAACGCACCAAATTCAAAGTTAGGTTCCTATATAATTTTTTATTGAAATTGTATAATTTTTTCATGAAAGAAATGAAGAAAGTGGTTCTAGCCCTATTTTAGGGACTTAAATTAGTGCCAGGGTAATTCTTAACCCTAGAGGCTAATTCATCCAGGATCCATCTTCGATCCAGAGAACACTATTCTGAGTTCCCACTAGAACTACACTTTTTCTATACATTGAATGATTTAAACAAATTAATTTCCGTGAGAGCATTATACAATTACACAGTTACAGGCGTAAAAGAAATTGTAGAAGCAAGTAGTGTTGACTGAATCACAAAAATTGTTCATCCTCATACTTTTCTATCTCTTTACTTGGAGCAGAACTGTAATCTGATCCAGTTACTAAGTAGGATTATTTTCTAAAGATACTACAGCAAGGGCAGAACTTGAGCATTGAATATTATCATAATAGGTAAATATGTATATCGTTTTATTATCACATTAATGCTTACAAGTACGAAGCGCGTTAATAAATTTGATGGGAGCAGTTTAAGAGCACTCTGTATATTGGTTATTCGATAACTACTTAGCTCTGGTCGTTTGTAGGTAAGCGCATATGGCTGCCATCATATTTCGCGAGAATGAGCGGCAAACTTTTATCTCGGGTGGTGTGATGTATCAGCGTGTCGGGGATGTCCTTAGTGCTTCTCGTACTGCGCAGGGCATATAACACATGTATACAACTATGTAAGAAGAAGGTAGTCTGACTTTCGGTCGTAGAGTCTGTTCCCTTCTTCAAGATTCTCTGTCCGTTTGTTCACTGACTCTATTAGGTACGACTGTACTCGTGTATACATGACTAAAGTTTCGCACCCTGTTTCATCAGTTTTTTGGGCTTACGTAACAACGTGTATTCAGCTTGGCTGCCCTAAGAAAACTATGTCGACTAAGTTTCGCATTTTTGTACTTTTTAATGAAAGTTATCTATGTTGGTTACAATTTCTGATATGTTGGTAAGGAATACTTCTTGGGAAATCAAACACTTTTTGCAGTACCATTTTAAATTTATCGAAATTTGTATATATTGAAGCCCTTAGCAATGTTTAAATGTATTTCAGTGGATTTTTCGAAATTTTGAAAATTTGGAAAAAATTGAAATACATTATTTTTATTTGTTACACATACATATTTACTATAGATAAAATAAATATTTGAAATGAGAATTGTATTAAAAAGAAGTTGTACTTAGTTCAATATCAAAATTCTGATTTCTCTGAATTTTTAGAACGTAACTAAATTCTTATTGTTCATATGTGTTTTCTAAAACACATTCACAATATCATTATCATTATTATTATTATATTATTCATTCAATCATAATTAACAGTGCAATCCTTACGTGAGTAATGATTAGATATTAAGTACTTCTGTTATTCATTGATCATTAATTGTGTTTGGCCCAATTTTATTCTATCAAGGAATTATTCTAGTTTAGAAACTTAGAAAAATCGATTTTTGTAAACTCATTTTCTGAAGGTATCTCTATGCCTTCGAAAATATTTCTCCCAATGGATATTGCTCGACTCGTAAAGTGAATGAAGTTATAGGTACACCAGGCAAACTTGAGGCTTCGTCACGTAAGCTTTACTCTATGCTCAGACTTCAAGTTTGCCTGGAATACCAGTAAAAGCAATTGTTCGCAACGTGCAATGCATCGTTGAGCGGTATTAAGTAAACTTTAAACTAGATTTTCTCGAAACCACATTTTTCCAAATGGTTGCCATGATATTTCAAGTTTTAATTGCTCGAAATTGGGAGGGAATACCATGCATATCTATCTTTATTGCCTGAACTAGGATTTTGAAAATCTGATTTTTTCTAGTACCTCTTTTAACATGTCAAAGATAAAAAGACACATAAAATTGATAATCCAACTTTAATGTGGTGCCAAAGTTTTAATTTTCAATACTTTTGCACAATTCTGCTTTCGGTCATAGCCACGTTCATATTGGGGAAGATTATTTTTTATTCATTCATTTTAGATAAGCAGTACAGTCGGAATCGTGGCAGCTGTAAGTAACTGTACCTTCTATAATTATCAATATTTTTACATAAAAATTGTATATATTTCTTAAATACATACAGGTGAATAATATACGAAAAAATTCGATGTAAAAATGTGTTATCGTTTAAAAAGAATCTAACAAAACACTTTAAAAATTGTAATCTAGACTTGAATACCCTCTTAAAATTCTTTTGATACTACAATCGTAGAATGTATTGTAAAATTTACAAAGTTTAATGAACCTTCTCTTTTGTACTATTGTTTGGTAAAATCTTGAGTGATTTTTAAATTTCTAATGAGTTTTACTTATCGCCAGATTTTTGTGATCGGTAGATTAATTTTGAAGCGATCCTGGCTGTTTTATAATACGCGACTCGGTGAATAATAAAGCTTCAATTTGAAATTGTAATGATTTCCTTACAATAGTGCAGATATAATTTCTGTAGATATAATAACAAGCATAAAATCATAATTATCACAAAATTACACGAAACACGTATATGATAGTATGCTGTGCGAGGATTTGTTTTGTATAATATATCCAATATCGTTAAGGTGTATAATTTTTTTCCTACTCCCAGCTGCAAAGTAAAAAGACTACGGATCTAATGACCTGTTATTAAGGTTGATTCGATCGATACATACATAGTAGTGTACCTAAGTACATACATAGTTGGATGTCGTGACTAACGAGCTGTAAGCCATGGAATCGACGTGAGATTCATGACGGTTCCAGTCCTAATGACTCAACAAAATTATAGATAACATGTTGTTGCGTGTGCTCCAGCGGAAATATAGAAAAAATTGTTTTTATTCATGGCGCTACACGGTGATTGAATACAACATCAAGTGAATTATAAATGTAATAGCAAGAACTGGATGAATACAAATAGTGTTCTGCCACACTCTTTCATTTAACGTGTACCTACTTTGTTTCGTGATTTAACGATCGAAGCATGAGAACTTAATAAGTCTGTTTTGTTCAATTTTTTGTTTTTTATATCATCTGGGTAGTTAAAAGAGAGTGTTGCAATTTTAATGTCAGAGTTGAAAAGGTGAAAAGCTTGATAGGTTCCAACATACAACTATTTTCGTAATAAATGTACAAGGAAATAACTTGATAATGTTGTAAGAAATAACTTGAATGTTTGAAAGATCTTAAATGTTAAGACTATAATAAATATTGACAATAAAAATAAAATAGTGCACTATTGTAATAGCATCGAGTTACAGTAACAGTAATGACTTAAGTACTTAGTGATCGCAATATTTTTATTTTTAGTTTTGTATTTACGCTGAATCCGAAATCTATAAATGAAGAGAGTGCAAAACAGCGACTAGAATTTGAAATGAACAGCAAACAATTTACTTCAATAACGTTATTTTTGCTATTCATACGCACAAGGAGCAATTCGTAAGCGTTATCAACGTTCGATATCCAAAGAGAATTCAATATTGAAAGTTTGGCCAGGTCTGTCGTTGTTTCGGCATTTTCCTGAAAATATTCGATTCTCAGGAAAAGCGGATGCGGCGTATATCGACATCCTGGAAAGTCTTATACATAGAGGACCTTTCAAAATTCAATTCTGTGACTTTACCCGTTCTCCTTGGCCCCGAGATACCCGACTGCCTTCGGGAATTAAATTTCCATCTGCCTCGATCGCTGCAAGGGTTTTGATAGAATATTTTGTATGGCTGTGTGTGCGTGCACGTCGTGCGCTGTTGTAAGCATATGCACATTACTACACGTATCTATATACACGTGTTCAACGGGGAGAAACATTTTTGCTTGCTGGTCGTAGGTAATAACTGCACTTTCGGATACACTGGTCAAATAGACACGTGTCATTCCACGCCAACTGTTTTCGATTTTTTGGTTGGTATTGGTGGTATCGTCACTTATTATGAAATGGAGACATGCTCTGGATACGAAATTAGGCGAGAGACGTGAGAGATAAAGGAAGAGGAGAAAAAAGACAAAATGGTACCGTCATTTCTATATTTTCTAAATTGATACTTTGTGATGTTGTTTCGTTAGTTACCATTGCTTTTTTTTGTTCTAATTGTGAAATGTTTACTGACAGTTTCTTTGGAGAAGCTTAAGAACTTTATAAGAAAATACAGGTATCTCTGCCTAGAATAATATTCCTTAGAGGCAGGAAGTTAGGTGAAGTCCTCTGGACCCAGTTGAATGATTCCTTTTTAGATCAGAGCTCCTTTGTTGGTCATCTCATTGGAGTGGCTACTGGGGTTAAATACTTTGCAATATTCCTAATAAGTAATTAATTGTTTCGGAAGGGACTGGGACTCTGTGCTTTTCTACTATGCTCACTTACATACGTACACTATCGTGTACAAACGACACTGTCACATGATTGGAAATGGATGAAATACCTCCACCTTTTTATTGATATTAATTGATATTAAATATTTTTCTCATCGATATTTTTCAATTTTATACAGGGTGGTCCACTGAAGGAGGGCCAGCTAAATATCTTTTTTTCTAATTATGATGTCAAAAAATATTTTATATTCTATTTGAATGGTATCGAGGGACCAATAGACTGCAAGCAATTTTTGTTCAAAGTCTCAAATAAAATATTTTCTATATCATCACAATTGGAATAGATATGTAGGTGGCTTTATTTAAGTGAACAACCCTGTATAATAGTTTGAGATAAAATTTGTAACTGAAACTATATTATAGAATTTTGCTTAGCTTATTTTACATATTGCAATAACGTGAAAGTGTCAAAATGTTTATGCACGATGGTGTATGTACGTAAGTATCACGATGTAACCATTGCTTAGAGGATAATCATCGTTTTAGTCTGTTTTGCGAAGGGGAAAGCTTATCGGTAGATTATAGCACACGAAACCGTTGTTCTAGGTGTATTATTATTGTGACACACTACAAGAAAGTTTTTTTATTTAAAATTTTAAAGTCTTATATTTTCATTTTTTACCCTTGATTTTAAAATTTGTGGCTGAACTATGGACTCAATTATACAGAGTGTTCGACTACAGGTGAAATATAATGATGGTCCTTCTGGATGCCAAAATAAGACGATCATAGTAAAACTCACGTCACGTTTGAGCCTTCGTTTATTAACTATAAACGTTTAAATTTGCCATATTTTTCACAAATTCACCATGGCTTCCGTTTATGTTAATATTTATGAATGTTTGTAGTGTGAGCAGATGTTGATAGGAAGAGAGAAATAAATAGTAAACTTGACTGTTGGTTCTGCCTTAGTTCACCAGTGTATTGGGACAGGGAGCATACGCTAAGGGATAGGTTACGTAGGGACTAGGGAATCCAAACACGCAATACTCTGGTCCTGTGTATAAGTTATAGCCACTTGAATAAACATCAATGCGATATCATGTGGATATTGCGTCATTCGTGTGTTCGCCTCTGCAGTGGTGTCATAATGCACATAAATGTCCAGTTGAACGGAATTCTACACCTGTGCGCATTTCTCTCTTCTGTTCTTGACTTTGCGTTAGCTGTTTATCGTTGATCCTCCATCTTCCTCTTTCTCTCTAATTGCATTGACGATCGCCACTATTTGCTTCGTCCAATTTCCATTCAGTTATTTTTATTAGGATTTATATAAATACTTCAGAGTCATATTATAAATTGTTTCAAGATTACATGTACCTACTTTATTGTAAATGTGCATATTCTGACTGTTTGTGCTTCAGTATTGAAGCAATTGATTAAATCCTTTGACAGTTTAGCCCGAGTAAGGCTCAGGCAGAACACCAAGTAGCAAATCTTTTTATATGAATTATATTGAGATACAGTGTTTTAGTTTATTATTTTATGCTCACGTTTAAGCTTATTAGTGTATGTCCCGATTTTTCTACAGCTTTCATCATTTTCTTGTCAGTTTTTTCTGTTTGAGATCTAAAGGAAAACAAGTACCTAGTTTGGTTTTGAGATTTTACTAGACTGTCAGAGGGTTAATATTGTCGGTTCCATTTCATTTTCCATTTCGAACATGTAGTCTAATTTCTTTAGTAATGTCAGTATGATCTGATTTTTCATACATTAAGTAGTGGTTGCCAAGTGATTAAGTGATTATCAAAAGATTTGGTGTAGTTATCTTAATTGATGTAAAGAAATGAATGTAATGATATATTCACACACTTGAACAGTCTTGTTCAAAGATTGTTCTTGCCAAAAATAGCAGCTTTTGCTGGAGCTACCATGGCAATATCTGTCGTGAAAGATTGAGAGTACTGCAGTTTACATTCACAAGGTTTCCACGATTAATCAAGTTTCTATTATTCGCAGTCTCTTTTATTTAGAATTATTGCTATTTGATGTAATTCCAATAACATTACTGCAGAACGTCGATTGAATCTTGAATCGTAACTTATCTAAAGCCTTGTTCAGATTAGTCAAGTTACTGGAATTCAAACAGCTTGAATACAACTTGTCCAATGAGAACCTGTTATTTTATTTGACTTGAAATATCCCTTTAAGTTTCTATTTTATCTAGGCACGTTCAGATTAGTCTTAACTACTTGAGTTCAAGTAGCTTGAATACAAGTGATTTGGGGCAGTTTAACCAATGTGAACGTGTTATATTACTTGACTTAAAATGTTCTTTCAAGCTTCAAGTGAAGTTAACGTCTAAACTTCAAATAAATCAACAAACTTAACCTCAAGCTACTTCAACCCAAGTGGCTTGAATTCAAGTAACTTAACTAATCTGAACAAGGTTCAATAGCAGTCCATTGAAAATAATAAAATCGAATTTCTCCTTATATTACACAAAAAAGAGTAGAGATGAATTGGAAATCCCAGTTGGTCTTATCTCTTTTACCAATATTATCCGTTTACATATAGAAGCAAAGGACACGGTAAAAAAAAGCGTACTGACAAGCAAGAACGTAAACAACATAAATCTTTTGGCATCTTTCCAATTCCGATAATCTCATCTGCGCTATCATTATTATGTCCATTATTGGCTTCGTTATTTAGTAGCCGGTAAATCCCAGGGAACCGCTTCTATTGGAGTATTCATGGATATCGAATAGAATAGGGTGAAGCGAATTTATTGTTCGAGAAAGCAATATATTTTCGAAACACGATGAGTGGTAAAGTGACTTTTAACTTCTTAGTTGTCAGCATTTTTTCTGGATCATAGGCGTTTTTCCATAACTCCTCAGTACATCTATAAACAAAATCTAGTGTAAACATGTTACCTGATCGAGTTTGTGATCTTTTCGTTTATCGTGATTGCATTGATATCGCAGTTATATTGGACAATTAAAAATTTATATTTGATTGGAAAAACGAAAATGAAAAGAAGAGTTAATGTTATAAATACTGTAAAATGTTTCTTTTAAAGTTGGCAAAAATACAGACAGTAGAATTGATTAATTTGACATTTGGGAGGGTTCTAGCGTGATTAGTATGAAACCAAATCCCCAAATCTAAGTAATGTAACTATAATTTTCTTTCTACTTTAATGTATCATACTTCATATGTATTACCTCGAATATGTTTTACAGTACGTAGATATAAATTCATTCAAGGTAAATTAAAAACTATGCATATGTGTAATGTATGTCTTTATTTGTTTTTATTTGTTTGTTTTCCACAATATAACGCCCTGCATCACTGTAATGTTAAGCTGTCTGTGAAATCAACAGTGTCTATTATGCATTCCAAATTTATGGTTATTACTCTGGTAATAACAAGACCAGGAGCTTATTAATTTCTTGATTCAACGAAATAATCTCTGCATAGTTGTAAAGAAGAAATGAAATTTTCGAAAGTTTTGTAGCTAAATACTAATTCAGCTTCGTTTTGAATTATTCGTAACGGAGAGAATTTTCCATTAAAAATAATTCATTGCTGCGCACTAGATTGTTATTTTCAGCCATTTTTTCATGAAGTAATAAACAATTAATTACTGTTTCATGTAAGACAAAACTGCTTTAATTCTTACTCTTGATATCATCCTTTGTCTTTTATTCATAAAAGAAGGTTTATAAAGAAATAGTAATACTGTTTAATTATTAAGCGTAAATACTTGAGAGTTTGAATTTCAGGTAACCAAATGGAATATTATGAAGAAATGTAGCTCAGATTTTTGTGAAATGCGCACGTGACGAAGCTCAGTGAGTGAAACATTCAGGACTAGCATTTCGTAGCAACGTCAACGTTTCCACTCTCCATATTTCCGCTCTTTGAAGGACATTTATCGACTTAAAATACCACTTGTACCATTTTATCGTCTGAAGTGCTATCACTCTTCGATATAAAGTTTACATTATAGATATTCATAATACGATAGAATTAATAAAAATAAATTGTTAGGTTTATAATTTGGATTGATTACACATTGTTAGTTAGGTGTCTTCTTCAGACACTTGTGGTGTAAATGGGTGTTTGGCCTACAGTGACATTGTCTGTCTAAAATAGTAATTCGTAATAAAATAGTAATATTTATTATTTGGTATATCTCTGTTCTGGAGACTTTTAATTCTATCACGTAGTTACATAAGTTAGTTACGACAGAAAGGGACGATCAAATGGCGGTAGGACGCTCACAAATCATCCTTATCGGTTTTGAATAAGGTGGGTAAGGAAGATACATGACTAAACCCTCGAGATAAACGCGAATCGATAAGGCTGTAGGTGTTAAAGGCACGTGACTCGTCACTTGCCACCAATGAATTTTAAACTGCTGATACATTTTCAGCCACTTTGCGAGACAAACAAGCTAGCAGCTTACAATGTTAGCCTCTGTTGTTTAAACGGGATTGTCTTAATGCATACACGTGACTGAAAGTGTTAGGACACTCGACCATAACAAATATTACTCATTTATTGCAATAATGACATAACTAAAAAAGTAGCTGATTCCTATATTTGGAAACAGATATAAAGTCGGTAATGAATGTTTCATTTTGTACCACAGTAGACTGCACAGTCAATAAATAATAATCCATTAAATACTTTATTAAGGACATTAAATAATATTTATATATTTTTTAATTTTAATTATTTAAATAGACTACTGAGTTTCAAATTTAATGTGATTACTTGATTTAATACTACGACTTTTATTTTTAATAATAAATATTCAGTAATCTATCCATTAGTAGTATTCTAATCATTAATTGAGTATAACAATGTCATTAAATACAGTCATAATGAAACTTGAGAAACCTAGTTTGTTCAAAATTGCTCGGAGTGGTTCAGAAGCAATTAAAATTGCCTATTCTGATTTCACCTTGCATCGTATGAAATATTTCAAATATGGAAGTACAGCGATCACGCGAATTGGAAATGTGCATGGTAATATACGTAGAAAGCGGCAACTTTTTCCAGCTATCGCGACATTCCGTGCTTGACGGAAACCCGACGGATTCCTTGTTTTCTTCTCCACCATCTTCTTTCTCGTTCCAAGTAAGAGAAATCGATTTCTTTTTTATTGTACAACATTCCAGGGGAAGTAGGAGAAAGAGGGAAACGACAGTTTAGTTTTCTCATAGCTTCCTATTTGTTTCCCTCATCTGTTTCTCGTTTGTGTAATTAAGGTTCCTCGATAACTTCCCTACGAATCCTGTCGCTACATCGTCACACAATGTTTCTTCGACGAATTATTCTTTTCACTACTCTTCTATTCTTTCCTTTTACTTTTCCCTACCTGTTTTCTGTTATTTGTCCCTTCAAGTAAGCTATTATACAGGGTGTGACATAATAAGTGTATAATACTTCAGGAGCTTATTCATCTTGTAAGAACAATGAAAAAAGTTCAGATACACATACGTCTTGTTTCGTCTTGTTTGCGAGATGTAGCAAATTTTGTGTTGGGTTATTTTGTATTTGATTATCTTCACAGGAGATGCTCAAAATGAGTACCTTGCATTTCAAGGCATGTCTGGAGACGTCTTGTCATTGACATGAGACGTGATTAGTCTTCCAACACTCCCTTATGTTCCATTTCGTTGAAACCTTTGTTCAATTCTGTATGGAAGTGTTCCAAGACTTATAACTATGAATTTTAAGTATCTTCACAAATGAAACTTGCTACATCTCGTAAATAAGCAGAAATAAGATATATGTTTATGTGAACTTTTTTCATTGTTTTCAGGTGTTAAATAAGCCTCTGAAGTATTGCCCACTTATTATGATACACTTTGTATATGATTTTCGCAATAAGTGAAGTACTTAATTGAGATAACAATACTGAGAAAATTCTTCATTTCGAATAGAAATTAATTAAGTGATATGGTTAGAGAAAATTGGCACAAATTAATTCGCCACCTTCGATGTGATTAATCATTTTATATTTCCTAATGTTATGTAGAATTCATTTTTATCTTTGAATTTATACTTATATTTTTGAAATGGCAATATTTCTACTGACAATCATGATAGTGATCTAAATTAAAAATTTAAAACATTTGAATTTATTGCTTATTTTGTAATATTAATTAATGCAACGCCAAATAAGTAACAGATTCAACTGTTTTAAGTATATGACTTATTATTAAACCTTCATAATTAGACTGTCATAATTAGCAACGCATCTGTCAATCTCTACAACTTCGGTATCCACTAAAGAATACTTATCTTCGTTTGAATTTGCTTTTTTCAAACTTGTACAAACTAAAACGCTCAGTATAGCATAAATCTTACAACTTATTTCACAGTCATGGTCATAACGCGTAATCAAAAAATTAGCCCGTTATTGGTAACTGTTATATCCATTACAAAACGCATAACAGTAATAGCAATAACAATAATATCGCTGTATCGCCTCTCTATGTTGTATTGGAAATTACGAGATCGCGATAGCGACAGTAATGACGGCAACAGAAGCAGTAATAATGCGAGCATGATATTAAACAGTTAGGTGCAGATACATATGTAACCATAATTCAAGGAGAGGCGAGTCGTAACAGTTTGAGAGCATTATTTGTGGAGGAGGAAAGCAAGTCGACGCGGAGGAGCGTATCTAGCGTTCTCTCTTCGTATCTCCCTCTATCGCTTCCTGTCTCCCGCAGTGTAAACTACGTGCCTCCAATAAGCTTCCGGAAACCGGTGAGCGCCGAACCGTAGCCCGATATACCTTGGTGCACCTCGTCTGATTCTGCGATACCACTCGTTGGAGATCATGGACCAACCGCAGAGAGAATATCGGATAACGCCAGCCACGTTTTGTCACCCTTACCGCGATCGCTGCTACCACGAGAGAGCACTCGCTGGAGGTAGGAAGGAAGCGTATGAGCTATCGGTGAATTCGACAAGGGGATACGCGTAGATACCGAACTTCTTGCCCCCCGAAGACGAAGGGTTCCTTGAAAGTTATTGTAATTAAGAGGAACTGCTCGGAAGTGAATAACGATAATAGCATAAATTACTTCCTTTGAGTCTGCGATCGTCCCAAGATGTTTTTTTGTGATATTTTGGTGCAGCGTGTTTTGCATTTTGAGGCTGAAGGATTTAGAGTAGGATCTGTTGCACGGTGGTTTCAAATTTAGCATGATCTCGTAGAGAGGAGATAAATACAGTTACTGTATGTAATATCTCATTGGGAGGAAATAATTGGAGTACGTCTGATATGTAGCTATATAATATCGTATTGAGAGAGGATTAATGGTAATACCACTGATTCCTATGTGTGGCATTGACTATTGCACTTTGAATATACAGGGTGTCTTGGAAGGTCGGGACAAAACTTATATTAATGTTATGTTAATAACGTTGGGTAAGTAAAAAATGTTCATATGAGTTTAAGTCGAAAAATTCTTTATTGAAAAGCTATATGCATTCAAAGATTCATAGGAATAATAGTTCTTATAATGGTACGTTTAGAGCAAGCGATCGAACGTTCGTTCTTCTCCCACTTCAGCATTCAAGTAAACATTCTTTCATTCATATGTCGACTTTATTAATTCATAATAACTTGAATTTTGCTGAAGTGGCAGAAGAATGAGGAAAATCATAATCATCATAACTTGTTATTCAGAATCACAAATGAAAACAAAAGATTCAAAATGCATTTACTGTTACTCATAAAACAGAAAGAATATTCAGAAAGATTTGACAATCATTAATTCGAAGAATGGAAACCTACATTCTTGGAGAAGAAAGAAATTTCGAACATTTATTGTAACTGCCATAATTATTGATAAAAATCTTTGAATGCATATAGCTTTGCAATAAACGGTTTAGGACATATGTTTATGTAAAGTTTTGTGTCTACTCGATCTCATTAACACGTATTATAAGTTTAGCACCAACCTTTTCCGACACCCTGTATCTACGCCACCAAATAATTCTCAAAGTACTATTCAAATTATCCTCCTCGTTCCCAGTGTTTCTAATGGCTAACCTTTTCAGAGCCTGATTACTCTTTTAAAAGTATTCTCACTAAGTTTTGATTTCGAGTTCCGACTTCTGATTCATTTCTGACTGTTGATATTTAACCGAGTCGCACTTGCTTTGTGGCTGCACCGTGTACGAACGACTTGCCCGAACAACCATTTACTTTTGAGTGCTGTCTTTGCTTAGAATACACAAGATGTGCTCACTAGCTTGATCATATGAAACAAACTTGTGTTTGTCGAACAAGCTCCTGATATTGCGTAGTTCTCTTCCACTTGTAATAGATCTGACGACGAAAATCGCTCACTGTCCATATTAAGAACAAATATAAATGTGGCAATCTTTGTCTATGCATTCTATGATCCACGTAGTGTAGTATAACGCTGGATCAGGCTGGATGAAGTTGCTGGGCCATGTGTCCAACTTTGAATAAGTCTGATTTAGAATATCTCCATTTCTTTTGATAATGAGAGAAAATTGTTCGATTCAAAACAAGAAATATTTTAACACATACCTTTCTATATTATGTACGAAATCTTAATTGTTTTTGTACTTTGTTATATTAACTTATATATAATTTTATCATGTTTTTAAAATGTACAATTCTAAAGAAATATTTGTCAAAACTTGTCGTTATTTTAGAATAACTTTAGAACAATACTAAATAAATTGTTCTGTAGCTTTCACAACCACAACTAGTAGCACTGTTTCTATACAGCAGATAGTGGTACGTTCTTGTCTAACAGGAAGAACGGATCCTTGAAAGTTTTGCCAATTAAGCACGGTCATTAAGTCGAAGTCCCGCTTCATTAGTGAGAACACCGGACAATTATTGATATCAAGGATGCAGCGTGGTTTCTTGCTTATTCTACTACCTGAAAACTAATGAAGCTGTTGTGTACTTAGAAATATGCTGCTAAAGCGTTTCTCTATCATTTCTGACCTATCACGGACTAATCTTTATATTTACGTAGATATTATTTTACGCTGGGTATATATACAAGGAAAAGTTTATAAGAAAAAAAATAATGAAGAGAAATTTTATTTGCAATAATCTAATATTTTGAATGATCTATATCTTATAAAAATTTAGTTTCTTTCGACTGATGTGTACATATAAAATAACTCGAAGTTAATTTTGAGAAAGTGATTTTTGTAATCAAGTTATAATACATCTGAAAAATGTTATTTTATGATAATACTAAAAGATTGTACAGTCTGAAATTCACGCTAAGTATTTTACTTGGGTATCGATTGAACAAGTTTTAATAATTGTAAATCATTTTTAAAGATTTGCTTAAAGTACAAAATGATAGTATAACGAGAGAAGGAAATTCAACGTGGAAGAGAAACGACAAAGTTTCGAGCTGAAAATCTGAGAACTTAATTCTACTGTTTAAGAGGGTCACTATTTTGGTTGGCTAAGAAGTTTCTTAGGTGCCAATTGTCTAAAATCTCAGCGAAGTAGTCAATTTTACTCACGGCCATTCGAACTTTACTTTCTCGACGAATTAAAACTACGACCTCATACTCCTTAAATTCCCTTCCATTTTTATTTTTTTCCCTCACTCTTCTTTTCGTTTACTTCCTTTTCATCGTTCCCTAACCATTCCTTCTTCCACTGTTCCTTTCTACTCTCCCCCGATTTTTCTTCTCGCTTTCACGTATCGCTTCCGGTTCCATCTACGTTCTTCTAGCTAAGAGTTTTTCTCCAGAATCAGGCAAATTCGTCACGTAACACACTAATGTAACTACGACGAGATCTGCTTGCACAATCACGAAATTTTTGAGTCGAATTCTGAAGTGGTTCGTGCAGACTCGTCGATTGTACTAAACCTTCCCATTCGAGAAATTCAGTTCTCTAGTTAAGGGAGTACCTCTAAAGAGTGAATTTTATAAACAAGGTATTTTTTATCCTAAGATTGCATATTAGTAATCCAAAACCTTCCTTTGCATTACTTGAAATTAATTCATTTTTTTCAATTTATCGCAATTACAAAATAAACACATAGGCGATTGGGGTATCGATGCATATGCTATTTACTGTTATAATCACTTTCATGGTGAATACGAGGATATATACCTACTTATTATAAAATATTAATCAGTATACATTACGTACATATGCAGAGAAATTATGTAAATTATATTTCAATGAGATCGATCATCATGGACATGCGAGTTCTGATTTGTGTATGTTAGGGTGTTAATTGTTTTGTTATCACTCGTATGTTCTCATGTGCATTAGCCTTTAGCAGGTAACGCGACATCCAGTGTAATAGGCTAAGAGGAGTAGTGCCCATTGCTTCTGGGTGACTGTGTTATTGAGATGTATTATATAAAGTTTATAAATGTTCAAATTAAGATATAAGTCTATTCTATTTACTAAGAAAGTTGTGTTGTTTCATTTAAATAATATATTGGTGTTAATGAACGAACAAAGGACATTATTTTATTAACAACAGTGTACATTAGTTCTTCCTCGATAGTTGCCGAAGTGAAGAATATCTACAGCAATTTCAACGAATTAAGAGCAATAGTATGCATGTTACAAACGTTACGAGTCAGTGTACCGAAAAATTACTGAACAGTTTAATGCACACTTATTTACTAGTGCGCAACTCCAACAATAATTATAAAACGCGTTCAGCATTTCTAGCATTTCTAATATTCATCTTTCTTTCCTCAGCATTCCAGTTACTTTGAAAGGGTCAGGTGGAACATGTCAATTATTGAAAGCACTGTTAGAATTCCTACTTACTGGTGTGATCGCGCGATAAAAATTTCCCACCGAAACTCTGTACGTAACTCAGCCGAAGTCCAATAATTCTCGAGGAGAATCACCTCTACTTTCCATTCTCGTAGGAAGACAATTTTTCACGCGGAGAGCTAGGATTGGACCGGGTAGACTTTACGGTTTCCCACAGAAGCCTCGCGCAAATCTGATATCACGAGATGAACGGAAGTCTGAAGGTAGGATAAGATAAGGTTGGAATAACAGAGGGTAACCGCGAGGTCCTAGCTTGCCTCCTGAATTATGCAAAATCAACGAGTCAGATCCGTGTCAGCGGGAACAGTGCCGAGACACTGAATTCTCCTACTTTCCTGGTTCCATGACCGGAAAGTCCACGCGATTCGCACTCCCGCTTTCAATTCGTCTGATACATATAGAAAACGTTCACGCTACCAGTTTCCAGCTGTCTTCCTTTAAGTTGTGGATCCCTGAAAGAGAAAACAGATAGGAGAGGACAAAGTTTCACTATTTATTATAATGTCTGATCAAATTCTTATGACGTTTGAAGTAAAATGGACTCGAGAACACGCTTCTTGTTTCATTGTTTTCTTCTGTTTCCTTCAGCACTGTTTTCTTCTTTTTCCTTCTGTTTTTAGTCGCGGTAACTACTTGGTTATTAGCGACTGTGAATTGTTTTACACTATTTTCGACATTACCGCGATTTGTTTTAAAAACTTGAAGAAATTATCTATATTCTCCTTTTGCAGATTATCTTTAAATAGTGGCTTGGTTTTGAAAGTATAGCAGGTAGTTATTGAATTTAGCACAGTGGAGCTGAGCTATAATGTGGTCTCTTGTAATTGTTAAGTTGCAGTCAGATCAAATAGGAGCCAGTTTCTTAAATAAGATGTGTGAATGGGTAATTTTTGTATGGTCCATTCTAATTCTTAATATGGATACTTGTTCTTTTCTAGTTAGTTTGGAATCAATTTAGAAAGCTAAGAGCCAGTCCATTGTGTCTCCCACATTGACATTAACTTTTTATTGCAAAAGGTATTGTTAAGTTTTTTAAAACATATAAGATGAACACAAAAAGGGTTCATAACTTTTAAAACAGTACTCGACAAATGGAGCAGAAAAATTCTTATTAATATGGCTCGAAAAATTAATATTTACAAAGTATGGTAAATATTTTTTATTAAAAATTGGATCACTAGTACTAGATTACTCCAGTACTAGTCTCTAATGTAAGTTAAAGTAAAGTTGCTATCTGATCTTATTTATTTACTTAGTCTGGAGGAAATAAAAGCATTGGCAAAAAATTCGAAAAATTCTCGTCGCTTTAAACGTTAAGCCTGCAAAATTTGTATGTATTCTACTGAATCAAATGTCGCATAGGTTCAAAGGGGATTCAGAATTTTGTACTGTCACGCAATTCTATTTTCCAATCTGTGCGGAGTAAATATACCCGTGTACTTTCGTTCCTTTTTACTTCTCGACTCTTTTCCTCTTCTTTGTATATTCACGAAACAAATGTAGCGAAAACAATCGTCCTTTTCCCGTTGCTCTTTTTCCTAACTAAAAGTACCAGGGTCCCTGAACTTTCTGCTTTAAACTCGCATAAAACTTGGGTAGTCTTCCAACATAGATATCCCTTGCGGCACGCGAATTCGTAAATTCAAGAAAAAACTAAGATCTTTGTAAACCTAATCTTCTTAAACGAACCCTAAACTGTGAGGACTCGAATTGTACTCTTCCAAGTGTTTTCGAGAAAAACGAGCAGACTCGAATAAATCCATGCATCGGTGAGTTCAACTAGAATCATTGAAATGTAATTTTGACTCTAATAAAGTTTTAAACGATTCGATTGTTTTGTGGACAAGACATCGAATCAGTGTGTCTTTATATATTTTTTGTTTTAAAATTTTATTTATCTTTATCTCTATTATTGCTTACAATTGGAATACTCTAATGAAATTCAAGAAATAGAAGGAAAAGTACTAATCTGTTTAAATCTTGTTTGGTATGCAAAAATAAGTAGCTTGCTTACTCTACTTGATAGCTTTTTAATCCTTATGCATTAGCCAAATAATTAGTACACACAAGTATACTGGAATTAAACTTTATCTCGTAAAATATTGTGAATGTTATAATATTATTAGAAGTTTTTGAATTTTATTTCAATTATTTCTCATTCAGAAAGTATTAAAGATTATAATCTAGTTTCGGTTCAAAATGCTGAAAACAAAATTTTAGTTAAAAATTTATGATTTTTCTAAGATGGATTGACATGGTTAGAGGTATACAATTTTATTGTAAAATTTTATTGCAAGAATTATATTTATACATAATTCTATTACTTACTATGCATCTGTGAACGCATTAGTTCCTGCGGGCATAGTTCAACAGTCACTTTAAAATCTGTATCTAGCTGCCACTGCCATCGTTCACGTCATTTTAAAGTTTATAAACCATTTAGTATCCGCACCCTGCAGCATTTACCTACAAATTTTGGAAATTTTACGCTGCACTCATTTAATCTTCTCGTGTCAGAATCACCTTGGTTGCGAAAGAATCAATATGTTCAATCCAACTTCATCAGTGGATCAGAGACAGTTTAATGTTATATAAATATGTCGCTGAATAAGAAGAAACTTCATTTACATTCGTTTGATCTGTTTTCCCTTCATTTCTTTTTCATTTCGTTTTTCTTTCCTACTTTTTCCCCTTTAGCTGCTACTGTACTTTTCTGTTGCAGATGCAAGAACTAACTTTTACTGTTCCAAATCTCCTTATTGTGGTATCTCTTTCAGACCGCTCGAGATTTCACTTTCCTTTTCTTCTATTATAGTTCAGAGATAAAATATGTAAATCTTTTTTCGCCATTGTTATGACGTTTCTTGTTTATTCGCTTTTCAGCGAGAGTCTGACTTTTTGGAATACCTTTTATCATAAACGCTTCGTAAATATTAATGTGGTTAATATTGTCTGTGCTAAAGGTTAAGATATTTGTTTGTCATATTCTTTACCCTAAGATTCTATATTTTCCAGACTTCTCTCAGTTACAAAATTATTATACTAATTTCAAATGTTACACCTCTTTTTTACATAGTTTAAAATATAAATATTTTTTGTAGCCGTGAAATAATTTGGAAAAGAAAGGATTAAATTTATTTTCTTGAATTTGTTCCATGCCTAATTGTAGTAAAACTATATTTATCGTGCAACAGAGTAAGTTACTTTCTGATCAATTGGTTGCAATATTCGTAAATATAGTTCAGTTAAAGGCATCTAATTTCTGTTACGTAAAGAACGATTATGAAGACGCAATTAAATTACAGCATACTAGTGACAGAAAACGAAACAATATTACTTTATTATTATCCTGTAGGATTTGTTGTTGAAACAGACACAGAGTTAACAGCCACCATATTTCTTGCAGAATAACGTAGAAAAAGTAAAGAGATCCAAGTGGCTTAATCTACGTAAGTCTATGGCCCTGGCGCGGATACCATAATCACATAGGGCATCTTGTTTAACCAGAGATACGATAATAATTTCGCAAATCCGTAGTAGGTATTAAGGTAATTCTATGTTGTGTCCTTCTCCTTCCAGATAACACGAATAGGGATTTTCTCTCCTTTACCTTCCTTCAGGTTCCCCCAGCTTACGTTCTCGTCTTCTTTTTCGAGATAACACGGATACTGGTCTTCCTTCCTTTTTCACTTCCTACTTCCTACTTTCTCTGCACCTTTGTCGTTTTTCCCTCCCGCCTCGAAACAAATGCTGTCAGATAACCATCCTCCCCCTTCTATCCTCTTCCCATTCACGCGCACGCGCACGCATGTGTATTTCCTTCCCCGTAGCTGTTAGGAATCTCTCCTGTATTCTCTTTGGCTAATTCCACCCTCGAAATCCTTGGAAGGTCGATGACCTTATAGGAACCTGCATTTAAGTTCTCGAGACATATATTTGATCTTTTCTCTCCCTCCTTTTTTCTTTACCCCACTGCCTCATTGGTAATGGACGAGTTTGTAGTAATGGCTGGATTAAGGGCTTTTCCTTTTTTATGCGAAGAACGGTTTTCCTACTTCTCCAGGCGACCTGTAAGATAACTCTGGAGTAAAAACAGTATAGAAGTAGTATCTGATGTGGCTTGATAATTTGTATTAATACTATTTTCATTTGTACCTTAGAATTAAATTATCCTACATTATCGAATGGTACATGTGTATAAGAAATATTCTGTTTGCTATTGAAATTTTATGTAAGTAGTTAGTAACCATAAATATTTGTTTAATAACAGAAATCCTTTCAAAATTCTCCAATTAACTGATAACATAACTATTAAATGTTTTAATCGTAGAATAGAACAAAAGTATACACCAAATTATTTGATTAAATACTACACATGGTCATAGTACTTATTTTATTATATTGTCATTTTTTTCCAGTGTGAGTTTACACTTTACTTTTCAATTCCTCTATTCTTCGTGCTTCATTTCTTTACGTACGTGTACTTATGAATTTGCCTTTTTTATCGCCATTCACGTAACTGGTTTTACAATCAGTATGATAATAGATCACTGAAACTATTTTTCTTGCTGATCCATATAATCGTGTCTATGTCTGCGTAACTGCAATAAACAAATGTTGTGGTTAAATTCTATGTGTTTTTTTTTCAGGACTGCTATTACTCGGATTGGAAATGTATTCAAGTTAGGGCGAATGTATTTTATAGTTACTTTGATGTACATACGAGCTTTATATCTGGTTTAAAGCTTCTTCAGGCTACTGTATACTTCCATTTATCGACAGTAATTTGATCGTTCTCTAAAGAGCAAAGTAGGAAGTTTGTTAAAAGGAAAGATCATAGTGAAAGTTCTTTTCAGCTGTGTCCTTTCAATATCTTTCTAGATTTTCTTCACCCATTCTTTTCACTCTTCACGTTCGAGCTTCTCTATTTATTGTACTCTGCGACCTCTCTACTTAAGTCTTTCACTTTTACGTTTCGTTGGTGTTTCCGTTCCACTCCTTCTGTAGAGTTTCCAACAGAAGTGAAGAAAACCACATTCTGGTATTATTTATCTTGTACTGAATTGTGTCTATATTTTAGAATATTTAATTTTACTATTGTGTTTATCGTGTACAAACAATTTCGGGGAACAACACTGGGCTCCCTTCGCCCTCTACTAGAATCCTTACGAATTCTGTCTTCCAAATTATCAAAGGTTCTTACAAATTGTGAAGAATAGAACAAGTAGCAGTTTCCAGATTTGGACTCGGTTATATGAAAATCACCCACTCATATATATTATTCAAGAAACTGGCACCTATTTGCTTTAATTGTAAGTCGATATTTGTAATAGAACATCTATTACTCCACTGTCCTAAGTACAATAACTATAGCAATTTTTTCCTTAATTAAACTGCTACTAAGAAACAATTTTCACGAAGAGAAAATAGGCAAACTCATCTTATCACTTAGACATTTCATCTTTGTAGATCTTGCAAAGAGTTTAGTACCTTTTAGCATTTTCATCGAAAATCCTGAAAATCTTTTTTATAGAAAATTCTGAGAACTTGTTTTATAGAGCATTGGCTTTCTACAGATTTGACATGTTTATTTTAAAAATTTCTATCATATCTGAAAGATAATGTACAGTCCTCCTGATTTTTGTTCGCGAACAAGAATCTTCGATATAAAACTTTCCTTGTTTTCTAACATCACGCGTTTTGTTTTCCTTCCATTTTCTCAGATCTCGCTCAGGAAAAGAAAAATACAGGGAACACAATACATTCTGTTCGATTCCTAATACTTATTTCCTTTCTACTCGACTATATTTTTATATCAAAAACGATCTATCGTGGTTTATTTATCTTTGTTTTAGATTTTATTTAAGTATTAAATCGGGTGTTTAAACATTCAATTGAAAACCACCAGTAGGTATAATATCAAAGAGGTATACAATACGTATGAAGTGGTGACGTTCTATTATTTATACAATAATAGAGTACCATGATGTTTTAGTTATGTTAATGAGAAGTTCATGAATGAAATGGCGTAAAAGAACATCTAGTATTGATTATATTTAGTTATATCATGTGATATTTGAATGTTCCTACTAATTCTGTTTCCCCAAGATTTTCATGTTATGAAACACTTAGTATTAATGGGCAGCTGAAATGCACAAGGTGTCATATAATTGATTGTACAAGTAGAACAGTGGAGATTGTGCATGAAAAAATGATTTGAAAATATGGAATACATTTTTGTCATTCCAAGCTTTGTATCTCACGAAAATGACTTTGATAAATACTTAACGCATAAATATTAGTTCTTCTTTCACTATACGATTCTAGAGCAAAAGAATCTTCTTGAACACTTGCTTTGGCATTTGTTAGAACACGCAGAAATGCGTCAGGAGGGAATAGCTTCATTATTGATAACATACAAATTACCATAATCATGGATTACATTAACATGGATATCATTCATTAGTGTTATTAGCTATTAAGGGAGATCACGTACGCAAATTATGAAAATTACATTATAGTCGATCCACTAACGTTATTACTCTTCACGAACGTATAACAGGAGGTACATCTAATTGTAAGCCATTGTCGCGGACATGGACAAAGTGAAATTATAGTTAAATTATTTGTTCTGTTACTTCGCATATGGGATGTTTCTGTTATCTTGCACAGCTTAATATTTGCATTATTTTTGTTGACACCAAAAAATGTGTCAGAACAAACTGGTTTGGTTCAAAGCCAAGAATATTACGAGTCTTGTTTTTTTTCTCTTAATGTCATTTTTTCCGAGTTTTTAAGGACATCGCCATTTAATTAGAGAATGAATTTAATTTAATATAAATGTTTAATAAGAACATGTTTTTAGATTTTTAGAGAGAATTATATGATATAGAAATAAACTTAGTTATATCACAAGTGAAGGCACTGAAGCTTAATTATTTATATTTTTGTGCTCGTACCTAATTCTGTGCCTTCAGATTAAAGTTATTTAAAAAAGGAATTTTATACGTAAACTGAGGAATTATGTTTTTATTTTATTTTTTTTTATTTACTGGTTAACATGTTAGATTAGAAAGAAGTATTACATTTTTAATAAAAATTCTTTTTTAAACATGATTTTAAATATGGTCAAGTACCCTATACGCAGAAAAATTACTCGTATAAAATATTTTTCGCATGTTATAAATTGCTACAATTATTTCATATTTATTTCAAAGCGACCGTGCTTCGATAATTTGGAGACAGTTGATCGAGCAGTCAACACTGAACAAAATAAAAGCTTCACGAATATCTGATGCCGATACTGACGTTGCAATAACGTGATTTAGTTCCATCAACATATGGGCTGAATTGAAATTCGACAGTGTAGATAGTACGTGGCAGTATTTCGCGATAACGACATAGCAGAGGCATACGTCTCTCGAGACGAGAAAAAGCTATTTCAGAGTTGGACCGAGTCAATGTACAACGCACCTGAGTCCAAGCCTCCTCTTTCATGCAGATCTACCCCTTCAAACTACTCTTTATTGAGATATCTGTAGAGCTTTCTCCTCTGGGGAAAAAATAAAGGCGATCGTGATTTGTATGTACATTTACAATTTTAATCTTCGTGTTCAAGTAAATTTTCTTTCTTGTTTTATATCTGTTGAGAAAGACTGTGTTCTCTTTGAGTTACTGCTATCTTTTTCCATATTCATTTTTTAATAATGAAGGAGTTGTAATATTTTCCTACTGAGTGTCTGTTTTGATTAAAACTTTTGTTCGCGAACGAGTTGGTATATGAAGTACAAATACATTTTGTGACATTCCTTATTAAATGTGTATGTCGATGCTAGAAATAGGGAATAGTTTAACAGTTGCCTGTAAAACTTAGAATAAAGTAGAAATCAAGAATAACGAAAGTTGTCTTCGTTTATTAAATATAGGAGATATTTCTTTTTATTCACAATTACTGTTATTCAATGTAATGACAATAACAGTGTAATAAAACATCGATTAAAATTTCAACTGTGACTTAATAGTTTCTCGATAATAATCAAATTTGCAACCTGGGTGCATTACGTTTGAATGTTGCGTTCAACTAGTTAATCAAGATTTTATTGTAGAAGTGTTTAAAAACTGATTAAATCTGCCTGAAGCTTTTAACAAATGGAATGCTATTCATTTTTTTTCACCCATAATCGAATAAACTGTATGTATACTTTCACCTTACTCTTCTGATACATTTTACATTCATAGAGATTACGTCAAACTTTCATTTCCGCTTACGTAAGACAGCGTGAAACTTTTAAAAATTCACCTTATTTTTTGTGTTTTCTTGAGATTCTCTCGTAACAAAGAAATTATCCATTTAAAACAGGTTTTGAGATGTATAATTGTATGCAAAGTTTCAAATGGAGTATCCTATATATTTACTGAAAGATTAACTTAACCCTTTAGGTATGGGCAAATGAGGATCGTCGCTTGTATGCATAATCAGGGATAAACGAGACATTATCGCATAGTCGTAACAGTAGGCCGTTCAGCAAAATTGATAGTGTAGCATATACCTATTCGATAGCAGTATTTTAAGGATTAATTGATCAAGTAAATGGAAACAGAAAGACTTGGGTCTAGCTGTCAGAATAGAGTCATATTTGTCGAGTTACTCCTCAATACACTTATGAGCCCAATAGTGTTCATAGAAAAATAATTTTCTCAAAAAATAGCAATATATTTCTTCCATTACGTCTAAACATCAATCTATACTATGTAACAATGATGGCCAAAACGTGACTCGCGAGCCACATGTGGCTTTTCTAGATACCTGCTGCAGTTCCTAGATTTTGGCAATCCTCTTAGGACAATTTTTAGGGAAAAAGCCACCTTCAAACAAATTCAAACCAGGGACAGGGTTGCTACATGAATTCCCTATCTCAGTATAGTGAGGGAAATTAGGAGGTGGGAGGAAAAAACAATAGGTGCCCTATTGCTATGAGTCTAGGCCCTAGACTGGGTCGAGATCTTAGCAGCTCAATACAACAGGACACTCGTTATTTGTTCCCGCTCCTTTCGATTTCTCCCACTATACCCCAGAAAGGAAATTTGTGTGGTACCCCCCTGTCCTGGGATAAAGAAGTAGAAGCTTTACTCTTTAAAATAAGTTCAGACTCACTGCTGTACTATCGTTTCTCCCAAAGTGACAGCAGCTCAAAAACCGACAATTTTTCCTTCCATAATTAGTGATTCAAAGTAGCGATCATAATAGAGGATGTGGCTCTCGAGTATTTCTGATAGACGAACCGTGGCTCCTGTCACGCTAGGGTTCGTCCACCAACGCTATATTAACTGCCTTCGTGGCAAATTTCGCACGTGCTTATGCCCACATCAAATGAAACAAAAAGGATAAAGCCTAGTCATGTATCATATTACGCTGACGATGGTCTACTTCCACTTCGCTGTAAAAAGGAGCCTTTTTATAATGGAACAATAAAAGCGGCAGCATAAAAGCGATATGAAAACTCGCATTGAAAACGGTTCTATCACGATACGCGTGTCGCCAGGAGATAAAAGCGAAGTTTATACAGTACAATGATGGTGTAGTAGCACAGAGGATCCCTATGCATATTATCTGTATTCCGCTACGTCACACGAATACAGGTGAGCGCGTAGACACATCGGTAAACACGCGGTCGGTGAGAAGGTATACAACCGACGACCACGCACGTACTTGCACGTTCGCTTGAGAGTAATGTTGATCCGACGAAAACAGGGGAGAGAAAATCGACAAACGAAGAGGGTGTCGTAGAGAGAATGGAACTAACGCGCGACTCGGGTGCCATAGAAACTCGGCCGCATACAAATTTGCAGGATATCGCGTTAAACCGTTCCAAGGTGCAGCGTATGTGAGAAGAGTAGCCCACTTTCTTCACCCTTCGCCTCCCCCTCCTTTCCCTCCCCCGTTTTCCCATCCCACTGTTTTCCCTAATCGCGTTTCTGGTTAATCCTGCAGCGAGCACCGAGTAGAATTTCGCGGTCGGCCCTTACTTCAACCGTGCATGTGTCTGCGGAGGCAGATACGGCCTCGCAATCGTTCAAATCTCGGCGAATGAACGAGTGGGAAAATTTAATTAGCGAAATAGTTGGTTCACCGATCCTCTTTATCCTAACTATCCCCTTAGGCTCTCATTGTCTAATGCTGCTATTCGTGGAATGCTTTACCGCGCAATTAATGCAATTTGTTTTGAACGATAATAGAAGTTGAAGTTTTTCGTTTTGTATCGCGTGTGAAGGGCTCTTGCCTATGACTAATTTCGACGGATTTAATATTGTATTACAGCGTGCTTAAAGCTGAGATTGACGGATGGGTCGAATGGAAAGAGCGTTTTTTAATGAACGTGGAAAAGCTTTCGTTTAGAGTTGAATTGGTCTGGAAATTTATTAAAAATTTAAATGTCGAATCGGGAAATTGCACGTGCAGTGTTACTGAAGTTACAATTAGTATCGTGTTTGGTAATTGTGATAGGTATTATTTGAATTGTATAGTTTGCACATTTCCTGCGACAGTAGTTAGGGTCAATGGTGTGGTCAGACATGGTGAATCGACTTCTAGAGATGCATCTCCAACTAAAACTGTTAGGACATTTGTTTGACCACGATAAGTATGTATTGGAAAGAGTTATTAATTTATCGCTTATTTTGTGATACATTAATTTATATTATAAAATGAGTGCTAAATTCAACTTTTGTAATAAAATGTTTTACTTATTGGACAACTTTCGTAATCACCGACCCATATTTATTATATGTTTATGGAATATGCGATTTGTTCAATTAATAGCAAACCATTTGTGTGACCAAACGAACATGTGTGTGTAACTAAGCATGATGTTATACAGATTGTCTGAGTTACCACGACATTTTTCTGGATCATATAAAATGCTAATTAGCTATAGATAGAATTGCTATAGATCCATAGAATCAGTAAAGCATTGAATTCACACGATTAATGTATGTTACTTTTAAATGTTACTAATTTTTAAAATTGAAAGACATTCTATGTATTGCAGAACGAAAGAAAAAATGAGCTTTATGAAGTTTCAAGATAAATTTGTAAAGCAATTGTTGCTAGTAAAAACTACAAATTAGATGGATTTTATTCGTCTGTAATATCATTGCCCCAAAGTATTTCCTACGCACTTTAAATGCAAGCAGAGTTGTTTCTCTCAAATGTAGCTGAAAGCATCCGAATCGACTGTCATTCAAAGCAGAATAAAACTTCGTTTCACGCTTTTCCATCCCTTCCTTCACAGGCAACCTGCTTAAATCAATGTCTGTTCTTTTTTTAAGCTCATTAGAATTCATGAAAGTTCATCAGGCTTTTGAATGGTTCAATTTACATACTTAATCATATTACATTGTGCATTCGACGATAGCTTTCGAGCACCCTTCTAGTATATTTTACAAGAGTAGAACTGAACTTTAAGGGCACACAGTTGTTGGAACAAATTTCTGCAATGTTATGCAAGAATATTCTCACTTGAAAAGAATCGTTTCAGAAATAAGTATGTTACGATTGACAGATAAAAGCTCAATTGTAATTTTCTTATTTTTTATTTTCGTCTTATTTTGAGATCTAGAATTGTCCCTTCAATTGTTCACCAGTTATAGTCGAATATTCTGTATATGTCAATCATAATTTTTTTTATATTATTGTAATGTAATATTATCTCGATTTGTACAGTTGCAAAGTAAAAGTTCAGTTATATTATATAACTTCGTGACTCCCTTTTTTCTGTCTCGAAATTAGCTCGAGCTCGATGAGATCGTGCTTCCAAATTATGGGAATAACAGGCTTGGTTTTAACGACGCTATTTCTTTCAGAATTAACGGTGACGTAGATTTTTCTGTGAATCAAAATTATGGAGTCTGCTGGCACGAATTTCAAAGATTAATAGGCAGATCAGTTTAAAAATTGCTATATATTCTCATAAATAGCTTCTTCTAATTGGGGTCGCTAGAAATATGAAACTCAAATGAAAATTACGTCAACCATGCAGAAGAAATTATAGAACAAAATTATCCGCCTTGTACTTTTCCTTCAAACCTTTTTCTATAAATTAAAGTTTAAAATTAGAATACATACAATTTACTGCAGTATTCATAAACGAAGGCGTACAGTTTTTGATTCAGAGATTAAACAGTTTTTACCGAATCCCAACGTTTCTTTCTCTCCCTTATTTTCATTGTTGTACTTACTCTAAATTCGTTTACCGACAGAAATGATGTCTCTGTTGGAGTCTATATGCATATTATATCCACAGCGGGAAACGTGCTCACATTAACGATTACAGGTGGTGAAGGTAGACAACGCGTACGCGTGGTACTGACGTGACTGAACATAAATCGTTGGTTGAGTGTAAACGCGATTATACGACGATAATTATTGAGAGATCCCTAGCAACCGGAACACTGCCTGTCTGCATGCACCAATACCCTCATCCACTAAATACATAATAAATCCTACTAAACACCTCGCATTCGCATACCGTCGAGCTGGCAGAAAAGAAATGTCAGGAACGATGAAAAATCGTCGAAAGGAAAAAGAACGAGAATATTCTTCCTATGATGAGACCTCTTGCAGCGTTTTTCCCTTTTCAGTGCTTTAAGTTAATATGTACACGCATGTTCTTCATTTATTGACTGATTTAGTTTGAACGAGATGCTTAATTTCAGGTCTAAATACGTAGATAAACTTGTTATTCGAAATGATACATATTATGTACGTAAATATGTTTGGTCGATTTTGTTGTTTGTTTAGGCAGGTACATATATACTTTAAGTATCGTATCCACGCATATGTATTGTTAATGCTATGGAAATGGTATGGACAACAAGTCGTTAGATAATGAAACACGTGGAACATATTTTGACGCCTCAGACAATGTTTCAACTTTCTAAATATGTATATAATAATATGTACTTAGTTTTCATCTTGAAATTGTAAGCTTTAATCATACTATATTGAATTAATCGATCACTATAGGCTTCCAATTTTGAGAATGAGAATACACGAATGAAAAGGTTGACTACATTTCTCTTCCTGAAATGCTTTATCAAGTACTGATTTCAAAAAGCCAGTAATTTTCTTGGATTAAAAGTGACTCGTGCAAAGTAAACGCAATATGTTAGCACCTATAGTACTTTGATTCGTATTTTCATCTCGCTGTAAACATGACAATAATTAAAAGTTTGGAATATTTTGCATTGTTAGTCGTTTTCAATTTTCTTGCCAATTTGGGAGTAATACGAGTGAACTCGTACAAACCTGAAGCATTGTACGAAATTTGGTGCACGGAGAACGGAAGGAAGGTGGAACTAATTTATGACCAACCCCACGGGAGCTGAATGAAATAAAATGGGATAGACCAAAGATCATCTGTAGTAAAAAAAAAAAAGGCTGAGAATGTAATAATGATAGAAGCGGAGAGGGAAGGTAAAAGGGGAGAAAATTAATTATGAAGCTCACGCGGTCCATACCAATTCGAGAAAGAATCAACGGTCAGGATTAACGGTGGAACTTGGAAATCACAAAAGGAAGAGGTTTTCAAAGCTACGCGTTCGATTATTTCTATTATGACATTGCTATGCCATATGTTTTAGCTCTGTGTAATATTACAATGAATATATCTCCTAAACTAATGGCATTTTACCATGAGAGACTTAGAAGTTTTTCTATAGGTAACAATGACCATATTGCAGAATTCCATAAAAAAAGCTTTTGTATGGCTTCCATGCATACATGAATCTAGGAGGAAATCAGCTTCATCCAATTATGTGTCCCTCGAGACCATTCAGTTTTTATGTGAAACAGTTTCCAGTATCATCGGCAGATTTGAAGATATTCGAGTGAGCTAATTTGAATGGAAATCACTGTATCTTTTTGTCAAAGGAATCGTGCTTTAAACTTTCAGTATTATGATCCAAAGAGAATAATTAAAAGAAATTTCACCATTTTAGGAGAGATATCATTTGGAAATGAATTTGTTTTTCTCTCGTATTGTTAATGATTCTATAAAATACATTTAGTTGAGCCTACGTCCTAGGACTTCTTCAGCTATCAAGGAAGCTCCTATATTCTAGGCCATGTTCTCATATCTTTCTATATTTCATCAACACAAAGGAGTGTAATACACATATCTACTTTAAGTATCGAAACTCAAGGATTTGGGTTTACTCAAAGTCCCACTTCAATTGAAACTGAACCTATATCTCGAAACATAGTCAAGTCTGCTGTGTACATATTCACTATTTCTTAGTTGCTCATAACAATTATCAATGAAAGAAATTCACTTTGGTTATTTGATAAAGGAAATATTTTTCGATTCAATTCGTCCAACCAAATTTTTTCTCTACGTTGTGATTTATGTTTTACCTACTTTATATTCCACCGTTGCTAGTAGTACAACTTTTGATTCAAATTACTCGTAACCAGTATCAATAACTTAAAACGAATCCTAGTAAGGAAAAGTGGAATGAAACAATTTACTTCCTCCTTTAGCAACAAAGAAACATTTTCGTCATGGACAATGTTTATAGGCGACAGAAATAAATTTCTCTCGTCGATAATGGTTATCAGTAGCGAAAACAAATTTTTGGTCTCTTATAACTGTTATTTATAACTGAAAACGTTTCACTGGAGAAAATCATTGTTATCCTTCCTATAACGTTCGTTTTTTGTGTTAGTTACGTATAACAGTTAGGATCCCTGATAAGAACATGTCGTAAACATGTGTATAACTGTATACGTTTCTTCGATAGACATAAAGCGAATCGGAAGTGTTCTGTTTTCATGTTTTCATGTTTCATGAAATATCCACGATACATCGTTATAAAACGGCCAGGAGCTGTGTATAATGCTATGGTCGGTCGCGAACTTTGTATTCCCGTGACATCCATTTATGCAGACATTCTCGCGGATGACGAAAGCACATGTCCGGATAGAAGATGAACGACTCCATTTCGCTTTAATGGGTGCAACAAACGTTATCTTCCAAGGAAGTGGCTGATTTTATGCAATATTTTTTTGCTGTGGTGATGAACGTAGGAAATGAGAATACAGAAATACCTTCGAGTTGTGTTCTAATAGATTTCTGTATAATCGACGTAAGTTCAGATAGAATTTCTACACATATTTCTTTCCCTTGTGTTTCAAGTCGCATCGACTTCTTGGTTATTAAGAACTAAACTATTTTAGACTATTATGGACATCAATTTGAATCGATGAGGTTGAAAACTTGACGAGGTTTTCTATATTTCTTTTTGAAGACTGTCTTTTAGTAGTGGTCTAATTTTGAGGGAATTCTAATTATTATCGTACATCGTAAAGTGGAGCAATAAAAGTATTAAGTATAGATTTCTATTCGATGAAGGTGACTACGTAGCCAAAGTTTAATATACATATAGTTGTAATTTCAAACTGGGTCGAAAAACCTTGAGATCAATTATGATCACGTATCGAGTACAGATATCTGAGCACATTTAGTAACAGCACTGGATGTATAAACGTGTCTGCCTTCTTTTCGTGTGATTAATATGCAAAGATGGAAATACATACGTAACCTTGTAACTTTGAAATTAATAAAATTATTGATTTTAAGTAGCGTATCTGGTTGGAAAAAGGTTTGATCATGGGGAAGGGACTATACTAACACCAATCGAATTTGCATTCTTTCTGAGTGATTTTTTCCAGTTCAGCGACAGTATTATAGTTAAAAAATTCCTTATTATAGTTAAAAAATTGACTTCGTGGTGTGAGTCATATCAAATGTATACAATATATGCTAAACTTGTTAAATACGATAACAATAAATAAAAAAATTACAGTTTTAAAAAGGAAGTACTTATTTGTAAGAGACAAATTGTGATAAGTGATATTCATATAGCAGTATAAGTGCAAAGTATGATATACATATTTATGGTTTAAGTCATATCTACTCATCTATTTGTATTGATTACTTATTTGATTATTTCGAGTGTTTTCTGTGCGAATGATTTATTTATTGAATAATTTCCATTGGTCTTTCTTTACAGCTGGGTTTCTTCACATATTATACAGTAGCGATGGGAGAAGTGAATCCTTCGGGGCCGGTACCAATCGATAGTGTCTTCATTTACAGACCAGACAAACGTCTAGAACTCTGGAGGTTCGCGTTCTACATGTTCCTTCATGCTGGGTAAGTTTTGTTAAATTTTTTAAATTAAAACAAACAAGATTCCAAATAATTATAATAATAACTACATCACTCTGAACTTTCTCAGAATGTTGATCTCATATTGCTCCTTTGCTGCAATAGTGATATAATTGAGACAGTAACTGTTTTTAAGTTATTAGTATAAAAAAAAAACTGATTTGTGTATGAGAAGTATCTATTACCTGGTTTTTCGAAAAAATTATGACTGTTAAATTATGTCAAAAAGTTATATATAAATGTCAGTAAAATCACTTATGAAATAGCAATTGATTGAGCTTATGACTAAAAGAAAACTCTGTGATTATTTTGTTCTAAATATTAAGAATCTTTTGTATATTAGTAATATATTAATATTTTTTACTCTTTTATAATAGTAAATTTATGAAAAATTGCACGTTTTTCATTATTTCTACATTGTCATATATGTATTTGCATCCACTAAAATTTATAACATAATATGAAGAAATTCTGTCATATAATTAAGAGATGTCATATTGAATAAGAGTAAATCGAAAAAAGTATTTATATCATTTCTTAATTATAGTATGCTCATTTTTAACGAAATTAATATTCACCCTATATCTTGAAGAAAAGTTTGATACGTGATTGTATTTTGTATTTTTCATCCTTTTTCTCGATTGGTCATCCTATAGTGTAAATATACAACCATATAGCTGTAGCGTTAATCCTTAATGCTAATTCCGCTTTGATAAAACGCTTTGAAATCCCTTTCCGCTCGATGTAAATCGAATTGAGCTGCCGTTTTACGATTTGACTAAAATTATGTGAATGTCCTGGCGCATTACGCGTGCAATCCTATACTGGAAAAATATGCCTCTTTTTTATTCTATACTCTTCGGCCTCCTCTGTCTCTTTCATGAATAACTTTTTCTTCCTACTTTTTTTAGCTATTCTCTTTTCTTTGGTTTTATTTAATTTATTGTTTTAAATTATTAGAAAGGTAAAAATATTGAAGAATATTGAAGATTGTAATCCATTTCCAAGAAGTTAATTTCCTAAAATAAAATTTATCGAAATAAGTTTATAGTTAAATAATAGATTTTATAAAAAATGAAATATTTCAGATCAAGGATATATTGTAAAACGAATTTACAAGCAAATTTAAGGTTTCAAAATATTGAACAAGTTATTTTCATGATTTTGTTTTTTGTTTTTTAGAAACAATACTTAATGTAAATATTAAATATTTTAAAATTCACCTTCATGACGCATACGAGCCAGTAATTCATTAATCATCGTTTTATATTTTTTGAATCATAAAAAATGAATAAATCTATCAATCTATAGTTCGTTTATTAATAATTTTGCGTCACAGAGTTGTGTTCTTTTAGACGATACTTGAACTATTTTCTCCCTTTAAGTGACTGTCAAAATTCTTCTCAGATTATTATTGTTTTTTAACAGTGTTCTTTTATCGATATCTCCTTTTATCATATTTTCTCCTTTTTTAACTGTAACTGGCAAACAGAGGGCAACGCGCGAGAAAGGACGATAGAACGGGGTCGGTAGAGAAGTTTTCAGCAGTGAAGCTCTCTAAATTATTCATGGAAACGCCAGATAAGGCGACCATTTCCCTACGTGCGTATGGAAACGATGATAAGGATGACCCAACGTTTTCCCATAGATCATGTGCCCCTTCTTTGTCCTATTTTCCTCTCCTACTTTCTCTTTGTCGAAAAGATATTGTGATGCAGTTATTAATGAAAGTACAGAAACGCGTCACTTTCACACAATTCCCATGTTAACGTACCTATAAAGGATAACCCATTTGAAGTTTCGCTTGTAATTGTTTCCTAGCTCGCTTAAAAAAATGTTTTAAATAAATATGAAGAATAAATATTTCAATGTTTTAAATAGATACTACAAATAAATATTTAAATATCGTAAATAAATATTAAGAATAAATGTTTAAATGTTTGAAGTGTCCATCTAGAGAAAATTCGTGACAATCAAAAATTTTCCCCCGAAACAGAGCAAATTTAATTTAACACATTTTTTTAAACGAGCTATAGTGTAGAAAATTACGCGTGAAACTTCAAAATGAATCATCCTCTATGTAAAACTAAAAGTTCATCATTTTCCTCTTACTTGTCCAATATTTTATCGACTGTTAATTAGTTCTTGCTTGGAAACTTGTCTTCTCCTTTCCATTCGATAAACGGCTTGGCAATGAACCGTTTGAATTTTATCGAATAATTTCACGTTTGCGTAATCGTCGACTCTTTGACACGATTCGTTGCATCGTGTTTAGATTTGAAGAGGCGACAAGAACGACGCGACACCCATGAACTTCGAGCGTCTCCATGCCTCCTCGACATCCGATCGAATTCTTCAGTGCGTCGACCGCATTGTAACTAAAGACGCGACCGTGCTCAGACTCGTCGGGGATGTAAATTGTGCACTTAATAGGCTCACGTTTTACTCGAACGACTTAGCTTGCATGTCAGGTCGAACTTAGGTCTGAAACTTTTTCTCTGACGGAGTTTTTTTCTTCAATATTCGCCAAGAATTTTCATTCCAAATGTCCATCGACTTTCATCCAGAGATGCAGTTCTTTCGTAAATTACTTTCTCTGCTGCGACAGTTGCAATATTTGACAGCAAGTGTTGTATTCATGCAGTGTAGACGTGATCATTGAATTTGTTATAATTACCTTAGTTTGTTATATAGGGTGATTCATAAATTTTGTCCATAATTCAGGGGGATGAATCTACTCTCTCAAATAAGTAAAAATGACATATGAACATATAGTGGCAGACGAAAAAGAATTAGAAAGTAAGCAAAATGTAAAGACACTTTAATTTTATAAAAAGATATTGTAGAGTTAGTGTTCATGCTATGTGGAAAGTGGAGATATTCTAGAATAGACTCTTACCAATATAAGGTAAAACATTTAGCGTAGAAGTTACTGTGCTAAGGCTACGTGAAATTTCAAAGTGTCTTTTTTTCTTTTATCTGCCACCAAATGCATCATATACTTTAATTTTTGAGTTATGGATAATTAAAAAAAATGTTTTAAGTGTCTTCCTCATGCCTTAATAATTAAAGCATCAGTAACAGTTTTTTATTAGGAAAAGAAAAGTAAGTTTTCTGTGTGGAAAGAAATTGTGGAAAGCAGTTTTTTTGGAACCATGCTTTCTTCCAGCTCGACTAAATGGGACTGTTTATCTTCATTTTTCACGGAGCGATCTTCAGGAACTACAGCATAATGTGCCCCTGGATATCAGACAAAATTTGTGGTTCATGCACTATGCTGCTCTACATTATTTTCTTCGTACACTGAGAATATTCCTCAACCATACCTTTGCAAACCGCTGCATAGGACGAAGTGGATTCACTGCATGGCCATCATGATCTACTGATGTCAACCCATTACACTTCTTCTTTTGGGCTTTTTAAAACGCAAGTGAACAATGTGTACCATTTATGAAAAAGAATACAAAATAGATTTGGGATTATTTGAAGAGTATCTGGTACTTTTAAGTGTATTTGAAATTCGATGCTAAGTTGTGCAATATCGAATGTCGAGGCACGAGGCAGTCACTTCGAATATTTTCTTTAAACATACATAACTTGATAATTGAGGTGTATAGGGTGCTTGATAATATGTGTCAGAAATTTTAAGGAGTAATTCTATATGCTAATAAAAAACGAAAATTGCATTTAAGGCTTCGTTTGGCTATAAGGTTGAGTTATTAATTGTGGAAAACGTACCTAAAAATGCACGAGAGTGTGTCCGACTTGAGACCTATTCTACTGCTGGTCTGCATTAGCCAGGTCAGACACAGCGAAATCAGTAGAATAAGTCCCCAAGTCAGACACATTTCACGTATATTATAGGCATTTTCTCAACAACTAGTGACTTAAAAACAAAGCCTTAAACGCATGTACTACGTGACGTTCTTCATTTTCCTCCTATTGCATTCTATTTACGCATATAGAATCACTTTCTAGAATTTCTGACACTTATTATCGAACACCTTGTATAAGAAATATATCATATGGTCATAAAACTTTATTTATTTCAATGTGTAGATGCACCTCTCGAAGTATGAATATGCATTTATGAATCGCCATGTTTAAAAAACTGACAACCAGGCAGTCGAGATCGACAGAAAGACGGTTACGGTTATAGTCACGGTCACAGTCAGTGAGAGTGAGAAATAAGCCTGAGTGAAATTTGTGACACAATTTGTAATTATCATAATTACGAATCATAACTCACAGTTCATTATCGAAATTTGTATATTAATTTGCAAAATTTGATTACGTTTGTAATTCGACCTTTGATCCTTTGCATTCCACGGTGAAATTTATGTATACATGGAATACATAAAATAAGCTCATAATAATGAAAATTTAATTGTGGATATTAATGTATTTACTTGAAGAATAAAGTCTTAAAAACATTCTTTTCATTCATTAGTTAATACTTATTACTAGACTGTCTATTTCAAACATTGATTACTCTTTCGTTTAAATAACCTACCTCTAATAAAGTAATGCATAAAATAACTTAATTTGTAAATAAAATGTAACCTACTGGATTGATGCAGGTTAGACGAACGTAAGATACATGTAGGATATATACTGAACGCCTGTTTCTATAAGAAAAGAAAGTGTATACACTTTTTATTACCAATTTTGACCTATCATACATATCAATTATTTAAATAAAAAAGAGAATTGTTTTAAAAATGTCTGTGCTTACGTTTCAGGTGGCTTCACCTGTTATTTAACCTAGGAGTGCAAGTGGTTGTGGGACTTCCTCTGGAAATGGTGCATGGAAGCCTAAGGATTGCGGCGGTTTATATGGCTGGAGTTCTTGCGGGTAAATAATGAGCATGCTTTACAAAGTTATATTTTAATGTAAAAAGTACAAAGCATTTTCTAAGCAAAGTTCGTTCAGTATCCACGACCACACAATTAAACATAATTGAATGTAATAAATCAATAAACTTTTACGTCGTACATTGTACGTGCAAATGAAAAAGAGATTTAGTAATAGAACAGCAGAGTGGCAATTTGAATACAGAATTTGGATAGCTCGAAATGCTGCCCATTGAAATTTATTTTGTATACATACTTAAGGATCAAACACTGCTGATGAAAATTTCTAGTAGGTTCATTGGAAATATAGTATGCCTTTAACACGCCTCAGCTGATACAAATTACCTATACTTAAGACCTGGGAACTTTGATTGGTGTCATTTTTATAAAGACCTAATAAAGCGGAGCTTCATATCTTATTCTCTTTAATGGCTAACTTTGTTTTTCTGCTTCCTTACTTTTGAACGCAAAAGTCCGAAAATATCAGTGAAGCGTTAAATTGGGAGCGTGAAAATCGTCTATCATCTAGGGGAGAGCTACTTTTCGAAACTTAAATCTATAATTATGAAGTGAAACAGGAAACCCTGTGGTGGTAACCCAATACACATATATTAATATTGTTTTGCATCGTATTACATACTAATAATTATATCGAAAATTGTAGTAATATCGACGTCTGTAATGAACAGGTCAGATTACCATTACTTGTAAATCAGGATATTTTACCTAATATCGAAGAGATCAATTAAATTAATAAACAATACAATCGTAGTTAGTTGATACCTACAACAGAATGTATTAAAACTGCTTTGCCTTTTTGCAAAATAAAAGTACTGTTTTATTGTTCCTTCTCACTCTTTGCAATCTAGTTTTCCCGTTTATTAAGTATAATAAATTGATTTGATGTATACAATGATATTTAAATAAAATTAAGTATATATTATATTTTTTTATTGTATTCATATTACAATTTGTCTCGTCGCAGTAAACTACAAAAAAAGTTGTGGAGATTCTCTAGAAGATCGTTTCTAACAGATCGTTTCTAAGTTATTAATTCTTGAAAAACACTTGAAGTACCCGAGAAATGCGTCTGACTGGTCTTATTCTACTGACTTACTCGTCTGACGCTGCGCTGACCTGGCCAGTGCATGCTGGCAGTAGAAAAAGTTCCCAAGCTAGACACTTTTCGTGCTCATTTTACGTATACCTTTAACAATTATAACTTGAAAACGAAGTCTCAAATGTAATTTTGTTAGTCTTTTTATTCGTTTTATTTTTGCATCTAGAAACTTTCTTCTAGGTTTCTACTACTTGTCGAACATCTTATACAGAGTGTACTGTAATAAGTGGGTTCTGAATCAGTCCCTGAAGGACTGATTTAAAATTAATAGACTGATTTTAAAAATAATAAAGAAAGTTCATATAAACTTGTCTTATTTGACCTTCTTTTCGAGATATATGAGGATACTTGTAATCCTTAATGTATTTTTATACATTAAAAGGTCTGCTGAAAGTGTTGAAATATTTTAATACAAAATAGAACAAGGGTTTGAACGAATTCGAGGAATATCAAGGAATATTGGAAAAGTAATCACATCGATGACGAGGCGTTTCCAAAGATTGGTTGAAATGCAAGGTAGTCATTTTGAACATTTTTTATGAAGGTAATCAGATACTAAATGACAGAACACAAAACTTGCTATATCTCGTAAACAAGGTCAAGTAGGACATACGTTTATATGAACTTTTTTTATTATTTTTAGATACTACATCAGTCCTTGAAATGTTGCATACTTATTATCCTGTATAAGTATTTACATTTTATTTTATCGACATGTTGTAAATTGTTTGTTTCAAATTGATACAAGGCAATAAAAGAAATTTAACCACACCATTTACAAGTATGACACTGTTAAAAAATGTTTCCCATCTGAGATATAAAAGTATAATTTATATATAAATAAGTGATAATTATTAAATAAAAGAAAAATTGAAAATTTCAATTTCAGCGTAGCACACCAATGGAATTCGTAATTGCAATGTTAATCACAATAAATGAAAAATTTGATTGAATCATAAATTTTCACGAAAGTAAGAACTAACAATGTTTGGTCACAGAATGAACAATTTAATCTTCTTGTCTAAATGTATACCGCAGATTTTGACTTAAATTGCAATAGATGCACATGTTGGAAACATTACTTGAAGTTTGTAGTATAACCAAGGCAATTTCTCTCTCTCCTTTCTTCCGACAGCCTGTCTTTTGTTTCGTCCCTCTTTCCCTGAGGACGTACAGTGGCGACAGCTTGTCTGCGATATCATGCAGAATTAATTTGTATGCATCGCACTTATACCGATATTATACGATTTTAACTACATACACGAAGTGCAACGATATCTATTCCCTAACATTTTTTTCCTGAAATTATTTTTGTTTCCTGTTGTTTCTTTTGTTCAATCTTCAATCTTCACTTTGTCTCATTTCTTTCAATACACAAAGTCGTCATTTTTAATCTTAGACAATAGACTCTTGAATAGGACAATTTTATCTATCATATGTTTTATAATGCTCTAATCAAGTAGTTTAACAGATAGAAATTTTTGTTTTCGACTTGTCACAGTTTTCTCGCAGGGATGTTGCGTATACTTATCTACTTATTATTCGTTAGGTCGAAAATACAATTAATTTCTCCATCAACTTCTTATAATGTTAGTGGAGTACATATTTGTATAATTTTTATTTAGCTTTAAAATATTATCTGCGTTATCTCTGGTCTCGTCCTCGTATTCGTTCTAATGTTTGTTCAGGGGGTCCTCGCCTCTTATTCCATTACTTTCGCGTTCCTCTTTGTGAATGCATCTACGTGCCTTACACTCACCTTTTAAATGCACGCTCTATTTTCTCGTTTCGAGCAATACGGAATGCATAGCTTATCTTTGCAACTACCTTTCCACTTTATCTGTTTCTTCCTTTTTTATATTTTTCTTTCCCTCATCTCCCCTGGCATCCTACGATTATTCCTTCGATTTTTTTTACAGAAAAGTCGATGAAAAGGCTCGGCTAAGAAAATTTATTTTCCTTTGAAAGACAGTTGAGCTATAAACTTCAAGTACTTGGTTATTAGCACCTGTAAATTGTTAAACTTCTTATACGTTTACTTTGATATTTGATATTATTTTGACAAGAAAATTCTTTACTCTATTTTACACGATCTAATTTATATAGAACAATCGATATCAACGAGCTTGAAAATTTCAAAAGCAGAGTCACACCTATATCAGATTCTCAAAAAATTCGAGTTAATATCTTAATTAAAATCTAGTCTGCAGAATTTATATTTTCGAGAAGATGAAACGACATTAAAAGAATTTTTTCAATTTAAAATAAAGGTATGAAAAGACACAAGTTTATAAGACAGTATTCAAGTCAAAAACTAAATTGCAAAGATGGAACTTAATTTGGAACATTATTTTTGCGATATTATGTTACAATCCGCGAATACAGTACTTCCTTGATATAAGCTGACTACTCACTAACAACTTAATAATGCATGTCATGTTTCCAAGATCAATGCATACTGTTCATACTCACGATATTCCACCTTGATGTTATTCACTTTAAGTAATTTCAAACTATAACGAATGTAACAACGAGAATATAACAAGGAAATACTAGATTATTTTATCCCAGAATTAAGTACTATTTTTGTTATTTAATCGATTGTTTTGTAATGTTTGTAGGTTCTTTGGGTACGTCGGTGTTTGACACGGACGTGTACCTCGTTGGAGCTAGTGGGGGTGTTTACGCTCTTCTTGCGGCTCATCTAGCTAATGTCTTGCTCAACTACAACAATATGGAGTTCGGTATAGTCCGGTTAATAGGTATCTTTGTCATTGGTAAGATTTCAAATAATTTTTCATTCAATCTTTTAGTATATTTTCTTTCACCATATTCTTTCAAAACGAAGCAGATAGCCGATGCTCTTATGACAACAGTTAATGTCCTCTTAAAAGGTTTTTCTTTTGCTTCAGTAGCTTTTGTAATATCAGTTTCATATTGGTTCTATATTTGTTCTATTTCTGTTCTAATCTTGTTCTGTTTCTGTTTTATTTCAGTTCTGGAACGGTTACTATTATATATGTAGGTTCTATTTCAATCTTTAAATTAGTTCTCTTCATTAGTTTGCAAAACTGTTAGAACATATTAAATCATCCCATATATAGTATCACTGGAAATTATTTTACTTTTAAAACCATTCATGTTTAATATTATATTCAATTATTATTGATATACAGGATACTATTTTCTATAATAATTTTTTATCCTTGAGATTATTTCTTAAATCTTTTTCTGAAAGAAATTTTTCTCTTTCGAATAAGCATGTGAAAAGAAGAATGACAATACTTGGGGCGGTCTAATATATGATTTTTGAAGTAAGTTGTTAAATATTTTAAGAATTTACTTTTAGGAATCTATTTCCATTAATAAGTTTATTTTTATGAAATTCTATTAAAAATTTATGTCTAAGAATTTTAATTATGATTTTATTGTAATTTAATCGCATTATTAATATTTCGTTAATCCTTTTTACAGTCATTTTCGAGCGATGTAGAGATGAAATAAATTTCAGTGCTGAAAGTAATCGTTTCACACTTACTTTCGTTCGTGGAATTGCTAAAACCACTTTTGGTATTTTATAGGCCTCTGGGTTTTATTATTTTTTCCATTCGAATGTAGTAAAATATTACTAAATGATTTTAATCGTAGTTCTTTCAAAAAAATTTCATACTCCATTTTCAATTCACTACTGCGTCACACTATTCTGTATTTTATTTTGAACATGGATAACATGTGAATTCTTCAAGAAATTTTTTAATTCATTATCTTTATACGTCTTGTATGTTACCATTTTCCTTCATCAGTATTTGTTTTACCCTCATACGTATTCATTTCATTCTATTATAACTATGCAATAAATAATTCTTCGTGTATAGTAGGTGTACACTAATATACCTATTTTAATTATAATTTACCTATTCTAATTAAAATTTACACGGTCTGTCGATAGAAAATGCAAAAAGAATATGGTGAATAATTTGTTAAAAATACGTAAAGGGGAAAGGTGATGTGAAAGGTTAAGGATCTTTTCATTGCGAACAAATTTTTCTCCCTTGATCAAATACACCTCAATTCAAATTTCTGCTATTTTAATGATCACGAAGATAGATGATCGAATTTTTTTTATGTTTTAAAGTAAAATTTGTAATGCTTTCTCAAACATATTATGAAGTGCTGTTATAATTGTCTGATTTCTGTTTTTTTCTGCATGTGAACATATATTTATTCAAGTACAATAACTTAACGTGTCAGGTATGTATTTTTTATTTAATATTGTAACATAGATTTTTAATTTTCTTATCATGTATATGAATGGGATATAAAGAAATTTATGAATAGGACGTACCTTATTAGACTGTCCCCTTCAAAACCGTATTAGAACTTGTATTTTACAAATGTTTGATAACAGGTGTCAGGAATTATAAGAAATGATTCTATTTGTTAACATAAGAGGATAATCAAGAATGTCAAAATTCTGTTCAAGGCTTTGTTTCCAAGATATTAGTTTTTCAGAAAATGCCTAAAATACATGTGAAATGTGTCTGACTTGAGAATTCATTCTACTCATAGCGCTGCGTTTGAGGTGGCTAATGCATGCCGCCAGTAAATAGAATAAGCCCTAAGTGAGACACACATGAAATGCATTTGAAGTGTATCTTTTACAACTAATAACTCGCAAACGAAATCTTAAACGCAATTTCAGCATTCTTGATTTTCGTCTCACTTTAGCACGCAGAATTACTGCTTCAAATTTTTAATCTCCGTTATTGAAAACCATGTATAGCCAAATTACAGTCAGCTAGACCAGAATTGATGCAAAGTTTTTGACAAATAAGTACATGAAACATGTGGTGTCCTTAAGTCTTTTTTTATTCATTATGCCTTATAATAACTCATTAAAATTATCTATTAGGATTAGTCTTTTAGTCTATTAATCATGTTAAGATTACATGTAATTACTTACATTTCGACTCGTCATTTTTTAAATTCTGTTATCTGTGGTTTAATTAATACAAGTATAGTTTTGATTAATTTGAAAATTATACTTTATTTAATGAAAAGATTAGTTTTTATTTTGCAGTCTGAGGATTACTATTTGTTTCTGAGTATGTATAATAAATTTTTTAAAGAATACTTTGGCAATGTCGTAACATTTATACAAATTAAATGAAAAATAACAATACTGTAATTTTGTGATATTTATAAAGGTAATACTTGAAACAGATATTATTGAGACATATTCGACTAGCATTTTTTGCGTCCCCATTATCTCGAGAACAGCATTTTTTGATACAGGTCGCTGATTCGATATTCATCATATGGTCGTTAGTAATCAGCGATGAAATGACGAATTTTCATCATATGGTCGAATGTGCGTTAATACTACCTTGTTTTATTATACTGCTGCATCCATAAATATCTATGTTCCATTCAATGCAGCCAATTTATGAGAGGGACAAAACACAATTAAAAAAGAAAAATACCTGACAAATAAGCTACTTAGATATATCTAATAATAAGCTAATTATTATTATCATATATCATTATACCCAGATATAGAATTCTCTAATGTTAAAATTAAAACGATTCTTTACTATTTCTCTTATTTTGTTTTAAACAAAACTGTCATTCCTAAAATATTCCTTACTTTTCAGTAAACTGTAATCCTTATATCATTCTCAACTATAACAATCATGGCTAATACCTACACTGTACAGTTGATGCTTCGTAAAGATTCACTAACAGAAAAAGGAAGAAAAAGAGAGTACCCCTTTCATGTCATCTCTCCTAGCTTGGCTCTATCATGAAGGATCTTTTGTCTAAAAGAATCTCTATTTAATTTCCAGCTAGCGCAGATGTTGGATTCGCAATCTACGATAGATATGCCGCAGAACAAATGGGTCCACCAGTATCGTACGTAGCGCATTTAACAGGCGCACTGGCAGGGCTAACGATCGGTCTTCTAGTACTGAAGAATTTCGAGCAAAGACTTCACGAGCAACTACTCTGGTGGGTAGCACTCGGCGTTTACGCAGCCTGCACTATTTTCGCAGTTATGTACAATTTGATGCATCCAGATTATCCATGACGCGAGGTCAGCTTCGCGTACGGGCAACCACGAAATACGTAACGCGAAGCTGAAGAATGCCAAACCGAGAAGGAACAAAGGGGGATGAAAAGACAGAGAAAACGTGCAGACGAAGCACCAGGAAAGAAGTAGAAGAAACAATTTTGTGGGCAATTTCGAGCGACAGTTCACGCGAAAAATGAGAAATAGCCGCTACGTGTGTGTTCTGTATCTTTCGAATGGATATCGAGCAAATGGAACGAGAATATTGATCGAAGAAAAAGAAACGCTTCGGTTTCTCGGGGGAAACGAAGAGATAGTGGAACTTCTTTGTTTAGAGGAATTTAAGTTATTAACGAGTGAAATTTACCAGCAGAGGAAATAAGAATGAAAAATTGAGAATTCTCGAAACAGAGGCGTGAAGAGGATTCCTTGTAATCTAGTAACTTGTGAAAAATTCTGAACATACGTGTATGCGAATTTTGGAGGAAACACGTGCAATGGTACGAATTGAACGTGAATATACAGAATATAGAAAAAAAAAAGTATGTTTATACTGCGAGAAATAGTTTCAGACAATTTTTGAACAGAGTATTATAATGCAAACAGAGAAAAATATGTCTGTGACTGTTAACTGAAATAATGGAATGCATTTACTTCGTTGCTCCTACATAAATACAAATTAATCGCATAAAAAAACTTGTTTCTAAAACGACGCTAATTTAATGAACAGGCAGAGTTCTAGAAGTACAAAGAAGATAAAGATTAAAGTTAAATTCTTTTCTACTGCGGAAGAACGCAGGTCGCGAAGAAACAAGAAGAAACAAACAAACGAAAAGTTCAGAAGAAGATATACAAAAGAAGAGTAAAATTAGAGAAGAGCATTGCAATTGAAAATTGCTTCGATTTCTCGTACGTAAATGCTATATCGGATATTCAGTTGAGTCGTTGCAGGCTGCAAAATTGATTCAATAATTAGCCATCGCGCGTCAAGACATAATTAAGGAAACAAAATTGATTAAAAGAACATATCGGCCAGTATTAACTAAAATTTCATGTATAGTGAGCAACAGCTAAGAAAGAAATGAAAAAGGACTAATGGACAATGATCTTGGTACAAGATATTGTTTTTCCTTTGCGGTGGTTGTTACAGCATTATTTTTCCGCGTTTGAAGAGAGCAACCTAAAGGATGCGCTGCAAGAACAATCGGCCAAAGAGTGCAAGAAGAAATGTGAGAACGCATTTCAACCGCATAAATTATAATCGAAGGACTGGTTCCTTTCCTTCGAACACTAATATTCTTCTACTTTTTTTTTTTATGTAACCAAAGATTCAAAATACCTCTAGGAATCCCCACACGGGATTCATGATAGATCGAAGTAAGAATCGTGTTGTGGGAAAATAGGATGCGACGCGTCGGTTTGTCGAAGGTGAAGGAAGAAAACCGAGAAAGTAGAAAAAGCAGCATGAGAGCTTTATTTTATGAAAAATCGACGAGTAAAAGAGAGAAACATTCTTTCTCATGCGCTTCAGTGTTTGTCGGTCGCTTAGAAGAGCAAAGAAACCAAAGAATTACATCGAAGGATTATATTCGTTCTCCTTAGTTATTTCGAATTCGAATTTTCGCAGAAAAGTGGGCAAGAAGCAATGAAAATAGGAGCGAAGGTCCAATGGCTCCCAGATACAATCTGACATATAAAATAGAATAATTTAATGAAAATACTATGAGAAGCCTTTTGTAATGAAAAGCATTAACGAAGAAAAATTTTATCTCAAGGATGATTAATGCCTGATGAAAAACTAGACAGCGTACTGCGCAAATAAATGAAGAATGGGTCAATGTACCACTGTTATCGTTACAGTTTGCTTCAGCAGGTTGAAGAAATTTAAGTTAGTTTAACTTTGCTTGATTAATATCTACTGCTGAATATTATTGGGCTGGCCAGACAAGACGGACCATCAGAGAGAAGGAAAAAATGAAGACAAATTAACAGTGAGAAAGTAAGCGATCTAATCGGCCGAATCGAATCGCGTCCATTAAGTGCAACAATAATTCTACTTGAGGATTTTTCAGGGCATTTACGTAATCAAGACGAAACGCAGCACTCGTTACGTGAAATCTGTTTATGGGAAAGATGAACCGGTTGTTCCATTATTATAATTAATCGCTCGTGTTAATATTGCAGGGGTGATTAGTCTGCGCCTAACTCGTATAAAATGAACGTGTAAATAATATTGTACATAGTGAGATTATGGACGCACGCGTGTTTATATGCGTGTATGCGAGTTTAGATGAGTGATATAAAAGAATATCGAATGAGTGCGAAAATTACGAGAATAAGGAACGTCACGCGATCTAGTCTAATAATTGTGAGATTGTCATATGTTAAAGAGAAAGGGAAAAACAAATTATTTTGGACTTCGTGTACCATGGATCTGTATAGTTTATTCTACAAAATTACATTGGCGTTTCCAGCTAAAGAAAAGCTAATAGATATAACGTTTTATGCGTGAGTTTCGAATTAAAGTGTGTTAGCTACTCTAACTCGTGCGAGCAAGTTACCCTCGTCTGAAAATTTAGAGAACGTTTGCAATTATGTCTGTGCGATCAGCGTGAATTGTATTAACATGACATTCGTATTTATAATTTAAATCACAATTCGTGTAAGAATATTTTCGTTGCGTTTCGGCGGAACAACTCATCAGTGCAAATAATTATTTATGCGATTATTTGCATTGAACACGTATGGGTCGCGCGAGCCATCTTTTCTCTATACTTTTTAACTTATTTGCTATTCCTATTCTTCTCCACTGATATGTTTCGCAATCCAGTATGAATCTTTATTTATTGATACTTTTTCTTCGACAAACGTGCCGTCGACGATTTTACGATTTCATAGCTTTGATTTCCTTGAATGTGTACTATACGACGATATCGTTATTTTCTTTTTGTTTTTTGGTCTGTGTCAATTCATTATTTATGTCCGGGAAACTAATATTCAATTACTTGTCTGCTTATAGACAAAAAACTGATAATAATTTACTTGATGTATTTTTGTATGATTTAGTCTCTAAACGAATGTGCACTATTTTTTTCTTGTTTCCATGTTTAACTGTTAGCAGCTGATTTCGTTATTCAAAATAAGTGCATTTTCGTGACGCATTTATAGAATAATGCAATCTTAGTTGTCTGTCATACACTACGTTGTGCTTGACGCACGACAAAAAACTTGCAGTATATTGCAAGAATACAGACTTTCCGGTAAATGTGTCTCCTTTGATTTACAACGGACAATCCTTCGTTCGAATTTCACGAGTCAAAAATAGCGCAATGCACGTAAAAGAGAAATAAGAGGAACAAAAGAAAGAAATCGTATGAAACAGTTGAAGATGAAAGGGCGAACACAAGTTTGTACCGAGAGTGATTAATGATGCTAGTCAATTAGTAGTGGCAAAGGGCAACTATAACATTAAAAGCTCAGATACGGGTGTCTCCATGTTACTTTCTGCATGTTACGCTTTCGAGACCAATGACTAAACATACGTTTCCTGCTCAGTTTCATTATACTTTGTAATGTAAATTCATGCAACACCAAATCAGTGATAAATTCAGCTGTTTTACATTTTTGATTTACAGGGGACAATACTTTAGTGTCATCTTTCGATTTTAATAAAACTTCGTATACGAGTGCATCGAAAAATATCAGATACGTATTTTTCTTAAATGCTGATATTCATGTGTAGAGGGTGAACCTCACCCCTAAAGTTGGGGTGTAAAATACATTTTCACCAATAAAAACATTTGGTTTTTCATAAGCAATAAGACGAATATCAGCAGCTAAAAAAACTACTTCTATAATATTTTTTGATACTCTATTTATATACCAAGTTTCATCAAAATCGAAAGATGACACTAAAGTGATGTCCCTTGTTAGACCATTTTCATATTTACTGCCACATATGTAAGCCAGTTTGGAAAGAAATTTGATTCTGTATTATTTTGATTTATAGAGTTCAATAAAATTCAAAACAATATGAAATCAAATTTCTTTTTCACAAATAAAGTTGTCCATGATAAATGGCACATACAGTCAATAGGTTAGTCAAATCCCTCTTTTCTTCGATCGACACATTTCTTCGAATTTTTAAGATTTTTGCTGCAACATTGTACAATAGAATTTTGACATCGTCATTGGTGTATCGTTTCAATCGAATGTTAGGGCGCTGGACGCTTTCAACTTCAGTGATACATTTGTCTAATGAATAAAGATTGTCAATGCCTGAAACAGTACATATCTATCTCAAAAATGAAACTCCCAATGGTTCCCATTTTTTTTGTTTCGCTGCGTGTCCCGATTTTAAGTGCAACTACATGCAGAACGCACATATCGTCCCAACGCAGTGTACAATGACGTTGGAGTTTATACTTTCTATTTTTTTAACAGTTATGAAAACGCAGTGTGCAGTACGCAACATGGAGAATGTCCATCTAACTGGATCCTCAAACAACATTGCCGGAAAAGCATTTTTCGTTTTAAGTAGCGGGGAAAATTCAGAAGTTGATTTAAATTATTATCGTAATATCTCTGCCACGATTTAGAGAAACTTGGGCATAGTTATAACTTGTCGCAACTTTCGGTTACTTTACCATTGCAGCTAATTTTGAACATTACTTTGGTTTTACCTGTTATTTTTCAGATATTACCATCGATATGTGAAATCTAGAGGATCAATACGATCGTCAGTGATTATATTTCAGCCATGTAATCCCTTCTATAATTCTGCAAGTATGTTGCAAAACTATTACGACAGAATCTTGTGTAAAGTTCTTGATTCCCACCTGGTATAAATTATAATTAGAATTTTCATTCGTATTAGATTTTATTTCATTAATTGTAATTATTCGTTTAATTTAGTTTTAATTGTATAGTTATCCTACCTCGAGTGATTGAAATATTTAATTTACTGTCTATTTATTACTATCATAATTTCAAAAAACGAGAATGAAGACCTGACTTGATAGTTTCTTTGTAGTTCATAGTTGTTTATAATTTTATTACTGAGTATAGTGATTGAATATGATTTTTGAAACTGAACAGTGAGAAGTCAATTCCATTTTATTTTCACAGTTGTAATTTATGACACCAAAGCATGTAATTTATGACACCAAAGCATGTAATTACATCTTAATTATTTATATAATTGTGGTAACAATTTTTTCGTTGAGAAACACTTCATATTCATGACTTTAGAAGTTGGATAATTTGATGATAAAAGAGGTTGAGATTGCTTGTCGTTATGTAATATTTATTTCCTAATTAGTTTGAAAAAATAGATATTTTGAAGTGAAAAGATTCGGTTAGATTGTTCATTGAGCAAAGACTTGCAGAATTATTGAATAGTATTTATTATTTATATTTGAATAGTAATTAATTTTTTCATTAGTAAAAAGAAAAAATTTTATTTAAAAAATATAGTTGAACTGCAGGCAGTGTCTCGATCTAGAAAAATTAGCATGAAACATAAACTGGTAAACATAATCACACGTTCAAGACACAGTGTATATGAAAGCTACTGGATAAAATACCATTTCTGATTTTAGAAACTTAAAAATGTATATTTAGTTGGAGTTCATTCATGACTAACAGTTAATAAGGCTGCCTGCAACAAAAATATGATCTAAGAAATTGTTTAAAAGATTTACAGTAAGTCCTTGTTGGTTGATCACACAGTTGAAACTCAGAACAGACTGATGTATTATTTCACCACCTTTGTTAGAAATTTCGATGCTGGAACACAAACTGCAAAGAACAGGAATAGCAAGTAAAAATATTAAATTCTGCATTGCTCATCGAATTTTCACAAGAGTGACATCATAAGAAATTTATTTGGAGAACTTAAAGCTAACTTCGTTAAAAGTCGTTCAATTTAATAATGTTTAATATCTTTTTAAGAACTCAAATTTTCTGAGAATAGAGTGACACAATGAGTCATTTTTTTCTTAAATTAAACTACCTCAATTTTAATTCTACTTTCTGTTTTATTCTGAAAGCTCAATGAATCGACTGGTGCTACTTTTGCGAAGATTTGATGAAGATTGCAGAATCTGGTATTTTTCATTTCTTAATGCTAGAACTGTTCTTGTATTTTCCTGTTTCTTTGTTGTTTTACATCAAACATTTCCTCGCGAACTATACCCAGACCTAAGTCAGCACAATGCTAGCAAAGATTTTTTTCAAGGGAATTAATATGGTCAATTTGAAAGGACTCACTGTGAACTATAACGTTAGTCGTTCATCGTTGAGTTACCGCCCATTTATTTAAGTGAAATATACCCAATTGTCGCCGCAAGAGAAGTATAGAAGTTACATATATGATATAGTAAAGTTAATCTAAGAGCGTAATTAAATAGAGCTGACGAAAAGTTCTTAGCAAGTTGTAAGTTATTCGTTATGTTATTTATAGGTAACGAAAAATCGTATCCTTATTGAAGAAACCTAGGTTTCAGTAACGTATACGAATTCCTTTAGTCTTTCTTTGGCACGTGAATGGAAAGACCAATAAGGAAGTGAACTGTATGTTTTGTTTCCAGTCTCTTATTTATTTGTTCTACTATAAATATTTAAATCGCGAAAAATTCTATCTAGAAGTAAAATTAAATGCCAATACAATGCCACAGACGCGAAGATTTGTTTAGTAGCAGTTACCTTCCATGGAAATCTTTCATTCTACTACGTAATATTTGTTCGATGTCACATCATTTAATTTAAATTTGTGTGAGCGTTACAGAGCAATATCATTTTATCCGCAAATTTATTTGATACCAGCACTTTTAACTGATGTCAATTAACAAATTGTAATGTTAATAGCGTTCTTCGTAATTTTTGGAATGAGTTATTGTAATTGAAGTATTATATTATTTATACGTAGTATTTATAGTTGAAAAATAGAAAACTTAAAAGAGCAATGCAAACTAACTATATCGGGGTACCATAAGTTTTAGTTGGCTAATGCTGTCAAAGGGTAATTTTTAATACACCGTCTAACTCTACCTCCTCGTACTTCTCGAGAATCACACAGTGTTACGAATTCAGTAATAAAATTGTAAAATGTGAGTTGATTTCCCCTCGATTGCTGTTTACGAAATGGATATGACCGACTCAAATTTGAGAACTTCATTATTACAGTGTATTTGTTCAAGGATTAACAGGAAGAATTGAAATTCGAATTTCAAGATCATTTCTCGTTATTTAGTCTTTTTCGATTATCGTGTAATTCTTTCGTTCATTATAATGTTTGAACCAACACTGTAATGCAACATCTTGCAAGGTGTGCAATGGTCTTGTTACTATGATTCTTCTATGGCGTGCAGTGATTTTTAACTTCAAACAAAAAACAGCTCATGTAGAAAAAAAAATACAAATGTTAGCAAATTTTATTTATTAGAAGGATACAAATGTCAACAATAGAACAATAAATTATCAAATAATGATGAGCTGTTCACTGGCGAAAATTCATTATGAGCGACTACCACTGTGAACATTGGCGATTGTGAAGATTGATATGAAACTGTTAATGTAAAACATTTCTTTGAAGATGTGTTTGAGAATTAGAAATATCAATGTGTCGCTACTTTTATGGTATGGAAAATTTAATTTTCGGGATAAGTTTAACATGATGTTTAGACTATCTTTTAGACATCTAGTCAAGAAACGATTTACAAATGTAAACCATTGCCCATAGATAAGAAATTACTTCGAAAGCAATTGAGAGTGCGATTATTTTTAACGTGTTTGCGATTGTTAGCGCAGGAAAAAGTATTTCTTTGTATTTGTTATCCCAGTATGTGAATTCATGAAATTCCTTTACCATAGGAACAGTTCTTCTACTCGTCTGCTTAAGTTAGGGTAGGTTCTTTGCGAGTTTAAGCTAATCGGGACATAGTCGTGATTTTCATTTGAGAAAAATGTTAGGCATATTTTCCGGTGAATGCAAGAAAGTCGGTTGTATGCAGGGAAATGGAATACAGATTCTCGTGAAGACAAAAATTCATATCGAAAATTCGACGAACACCTTTCATGTTACTACTTATTTATTTATGTCATTCACTGTCAATCATAAATGTTCATAAGCCAAAGAGGCGGAGCTAGTGAAAGAGAAGTGCGAACACTTTCGTCCAAGCGATTACTGATACCGTTGTCGTAGTTGCTATTATCTAGTTATGTAATAAATTATTATAATCATCATTTATCAACCTCGCTACTGTCATTCTCATCGAACATCTTATTGTTAGTTACTTCTTCCATTATATTCATTCGTTAATATTTGTATGAAGAGATATTTAATTTATTGGAACGTGCACGAATTGGCAGAAGTGAAAGGTAAAGAATCTTTTGTAACTTGTATGAAATGTAGCAGAAATTGTAAAAGAAATGCGAGAAATGTGGAAAAATAAAATTTTTGTGACGAATGAAAGGTGTTATTTTTAATACATCGTCATTAAATTGTGCAAAATAGATAAACGATGACTCTTCAATCTCTTAGAAACTAGATGTGGAAACCAAATTGTTTTTTTGGTCGGTTTTAATTAAAGAAAATGAAGGACCTTTTCTAATAGTCAATTTTATTCATTTAAATTAATGATATTTATTAACAAAGAAAAATGTAGTAGTTATACCTAAGATATCTGAAGTTTATTTTGTGACATGTCTTCATTATTCTAAAATAACTCATCTTTAAAGTAAGTATATATATAATAATACTTTAATCGATTTAGCGAAACATTGAGAAGGAATTATTTATTATTATATAAACAAAACAGGAATTATTATGTAAACAAATCTTCTAAAAAGGAAGCACTGATATCCCTCGGCGGATGCAATTCAGATCCGGATGCGATCAGCGATCTCCAGATAAAGAGTAAAGAGAAAACCATCGAAGTAACCTAAGAGTATCAAGAGAAATACACCAATAATTGAGGGAGCTTCCCCAAAAACTAACAAGAAATGATAGACCACCAACAAAAAAAACAAGTTACAATACTAAGCCTATCTTTAGATCTAATACAAAATACACAGCCATTAGCACGGACAGAGCCGCCCCAGGTCTCACCACGAGGAGGTTGCTGTGCTGGAGACCCACAGGGAGATAGATGGAGTCAAAGTTCCATCGATCTCCCTTTACAAAAATCTTAAACTAACAAGTCAAAGACATGAATGGAAGCTAGGTTCCATGCATGCCTTTAGCTTGGACCTTAAAGTAAGGAATTGTCGAGTTATCATTAGGAAGGGTGTGGTTAAGTTAGACTCTATCGCTAATGCAACCGTGAAATAGACGAGCGATGGTGTGAGCTCTACCACCTTGAAGACCGGTAGGTCGGAGAGGCGCACGGCACTACATGATTCAGTCAGTTGTCCATTGCTCCCTGCTGCCACACAGGAGCTACCGAAGTAGACCTGATTCCGACAGGCTGGTAAAGAGAATGCACAAAAGGCGGAAACGTGTAGTTTCCACAGTCGAGTGTGTCTTTCCACACACCCTACTGTGTCCGTCGCGTCACTCCTAGTACAGACCTCCAAGGGGAGAACACACTCCACCGACCGACGATTCCACGGTTGGTCACATGCTTCTACCAAGAGAAGCAGAGGTGACTTCCTCACCAAAGATGAGGAACAAATTTCAAGAAAAGAAGTTAAGAAATGACAACTCGACAATTGTACAGTGATTTTACGCTAGAGAGGCAAAGACATGGATAGAAACTAAGTTCTATCCAAGCCTTTGCCTTGGATCTTAAAGTAGAGAAGTGCCAAGTAATCATAGAGTGGAGATTGGGAATATTTAGAGTCTACCGCGTAAGGCAACCATGAAATAGACAAGCGGTGGTGCGAGTCCTTCCACCTTGAAGACGGGTACTAGGAGAAGGCGACTGGCACCTCACAGGCCAGACAGTTGCCTGACTGAACTGTGGGGTTTCCACCTTCAAGTGTGTCATACCACACACCATCGAGTGTCCACATCGTCTCTCGCTAGTACAAACCCCCAAGGGAAGAAGAACAAGCTCCATCGACCGCCGATTCCACAGTTGGACATTTGCTTCTACTAAGAGAAGCAGATGACCTCCTCACAGAAGGTGAGGAGGAAGTAACCGAGCAAAGATAGCTAAGAAGTGACTACTCGGCAGTGTTACAAACATTTTACAATACAATCTTAAAACTGAGTCTTAAAAATATTCTAAGCCATTGCGACTTATATACTAGATGCGGTGAATCCCTCGGCGGACGCGATGTCTTCGTTCTTCAATCTTCAAGTTAATATGAATGATTGGGGGAGCCTCCCCGAAAATACCCCAACGATGGCACAGCCATTGGCCCGGACAGAACCGGCCCGGGTCTCACCACGAGGAGGTTGCTGTGCTAGAGACCCATATGGTAATCACAGATATAAGAAAGGATTGATAGAACACTCCGTACTCCGAATTAAGACAGAACATATTTAGACAGAAAATAGAATGGAACGACATTAGCATTTGATTGAATACTTCTTCGATGTTCATCTGAACCCTGAAATGTTGAAAATTAGAAATGCAAATGAAGACTCACGGGGTATACGATTTCTTCGTTCGATGAGTGATCTCTGTGTAAATGAAATAGGAATGATAATTCTAACCAGTGATAAAATTTACAAGAGAATAGAGAGACATGCAGCAAAGAGAGAATGGACGAATAACAGAAGCATATCAATGAACGTAGAAAATGAGAGGAACCACCCCTACCTAACTACCCTTATATCGAGTACAAAATGCACAGCCATTAGCACGGACAGAGCCGCCCCAGGTCTCACCACGAGGAGGTTGCTGTGCTGGAGACCCACAGGGAGATAGATGGAAACAAAGTTCCATCGATCTCCCTTTACAAAAATCTTAAACTAACAAGCCAAAGACATGAATGGAAGCCAAGTTCCATGCATGCCTTTAGCTTCGACCTTAGAGTAGGAAATTGTCGAGTTATCATAAGGAAGGGTTTGGTTAAGTTAGACTCTACCGCTAATGCAACCGTGAAATAGACGAGCGATGGTGTGAGCTCTACCACCTTGAAGGCCGGTAGGTCGGAGAGGCGCACGGCACTACATGATTCAGTCAATTGTCCATTGCTCCCTGCTGCCACACAGGAGCTACCGAAGTAGACCTGATTCCGACAGGCTGGTAAAGAGAATGTGCAAAAGGCGGAAACGTGTAGTTTCCACAGTCGAGTGTGTCTTTCCACACACCCTACTGTGTCCGTCGCGTCACTCCTAGTACAGACCCCCAAGAGGAGAACACACTCCACCGACCGACGATTCCACGGTTGGTCACATGCTTCTACCAAGAGAAGCAGAGGTGACTTCCTCACCAAAGATGAGGAACAAATTTCAAGAAAAGAAGTTAAGAAATGACAACTCGACAATTGCACAGTGATTTTAAGCTAGAAAGGCAAAGACATGGATGGAAGCAAGTTCCATCCACGCCTTTGCCTTGGATCTTAAAGTAAAGAGGTGCCAAGTACTCATTGAGAAGGGATTGGGAATGTTTAGAGTCTACCGCGTAAGGCAACCATGAAATGGACAATCGGTGGTGCGAGTACTTCCACCTTGAAGACGGGTACTAGAAGAAGGCGACTGGCACCTCACAGCCCAATCAGTTGCCTGATTGAACTGTGGGGTTTCCACCTGCAAGTGTGTCATACCACACACCATTCGGTGTCCACATCGTCTCTCGCTAGTACAAACCCCCAAGGGAAGAAGAACAAGCTCCATCGACTGCCAATTCCACAGCTGCTAGTTGCTTCTACTAAGAGAAGCAGAGATCACCTCCTCACAGAAGGTGAGGAGCAAATGATCGAGCAAAGATGACTAAGATGTGACTACTCGGCAGTGTTACAAAGATTTTACAATACAATCTTAAAACTGAGTCTTAAAAATATTCTAAGCCATTGCGACTTATATACTAGATGCGCTGAATCCCTCGGCGGACGCGATGTCTTCGTTCTTCAATCTTCAAGTTAATATGAATGATTGGGGGAGCCTCCCCGAAAATACCCCAACGATGGCACAGCCATTGGCCCGGACAGAACCGGCTCGGGTCTCACCGCGAGGAGGTTGCTGTGCTGAAGACCCATCTAGAAATCACAGGAATGAGAAAGGATTGGCAGAACAATCCGTACCCCGAATCAAGACAGAACACATTTAGACAGAAAACAGAATGGAACAACGTTGATTGAATTCTTCTTCGATGTTCACCTAAACCCTGAAATGTTAAAAATTACAAATACAAATGAAATCCCTCGGGGGTACGATGTCTTCGTTCGATGAATGATCTTCATGTGAATGAAATAGGAATGATAATTATAACCAGCGATGAAATTAACAAGAGAATAGAGAGACACGAACCAAAGACAGAAGAGACGAATAATAGAAGCATATCAATGATCGCAGAAACACGAGAGGAGCCACCCCTACCTAACTACCCTTATATCTAATACAAGATGCACAGCCATTAGCACGGCCAGAGCCGCCCCAGGTCTCACCACGAGGAGGTTGCTGTGCTGGAGACCCACAGGGAAATAGATGGAAACAAAGTTCCATCGATCTCCCTTTACAAAAATCTTAAACTAACAAACCAAAGGCATAAATGGAAGTCAAGTTCCATCCACACCTTCAGCTTGGTTCTTATAGTAGAGATGTGCCAAGTAATCATTGAGTAGAGATTGGGAATGTTTAGAATCTACCGCGTAAGGCAACCATGAAATGGACAATCGGTGGTGCGAGTCCTTCCACCTTGAAGACGGGTACTAGGAGAAGGCGACTGGCACCTCACAGCCCAATCAGTTGCCTGATTGAACTGTGGGGTTTCCACCTGCAAGTGTGTCATACCACACACCATTCGGTGTCCACATCGTCTCTCGCTAGTACAAACCCCCAAGGGAAGAAGAACAAGCTCCATCGACTGCCAATTCCACAGCTGCTAGTTGCTTCTACTAAGAGAAGCAGAGATCAGCTCCTCACAGAAGGTGAGGAGCAAATAATCGAGCAAAGATGACTAAGATGTGACTACTCGGCAGTGTTACAAAGATTTTACAATAGAATCTTAAAAGTAGGATCTTAAAAATATTTTCAGCGATTCAGACTTATATACTAAAAGTGGTGAATCCCTCGGTGGATGCGACGTCTTCCTTCCTCCGAACAATAAAGAGTAAAGACAGAACTTTACGAAGCAAAGGTGCTGAATCCCTCGACGGATGAGATGTCTTCCGTAGTCTTAAGGATACGATCTTAAGTTAAAATCTTATAGTCTATAGTTTGAACTAGTAAACCAAAGACATGGATGGAAATCAAGTTCCATCCATATCTTTAGTTTGGACCTTAAAGTAGAGAGGTGCCAAGTAATCATTGAGAAAAGATTGGGAATAGTTAAAGTCTATCGCGAAAGGCAACCATGAAATAGACAATCGGTGGTGCGAGTCCTTCCACCTTGAAGACGGGTACTAGGAGAAGGCGACTGGCACCTCATAGCACAATCAGTTGCCTGATTGAACTGTGGGGTTTCCACCTGCAAGTGTGTCATACCACACACCATTCGGTGTCCACATCGTCTCTCGCTAGTACAAACCCCCAAGGGAAGAAGAACAAGCTCCATCGACCGCCGATTCCACAGTTGGACATTTGCTTCTACTAAGAGAAGCAGATGACCTCCTCACAGAAGGTGAGGAGGAAGTAACCGAGCAAAGATAGGTAAGAAGTGACAACTTGGCAGTATTACAATGACTTTACAATCGAAACTTACAAGTAGGGTCTTAAAAATATTCTAAGTGATTGCGACTTATATACTAGAAGCGGTGATTCCCTCGGTGGATGCGATGTCTTCATTCTTCAATCTTCAATCTTCAGGTTGAAAATAAAGAGAGAAGCATGTATCAATAATTGGGGGAGCCTCCCCAAGAATACCCCAACGTTGGCACAGCCATTGGCCCGGACAGAACCGACCCGGGTCTCACCACGGGGAGGTTGCTGTGCTGGAGACCCTTCTAGTAACCACAGAAATGAGAAAGGATTAACAGAGCAATCCATACTCCGAATCAAGAGAAAACATATTTAAACACGAAACAGAATTGAACAACGTTGGCATTTGATTGAATTCTTCTTTTAGTACTTATATTCGATGTTCATCTGTATCTTGAAGTATTAAAAATTAAAAATCGAATTAAAATCCCTCGGGGGATACTATGTCTGAAATCCCTCGGGGGATATGATGTTTGAAATCCCTCGGGGGATATGATGTCTGAAATCCCTCGGGGGATACGATGTCTTCGTTCGATGAATGTTCTTCATGTGAATGAAGCAGGAATGATAATTGTAACCAGCGATGAAATTCACAAGAGAATAGAGCGACTTGCAGCAATGAAAGAAGGAACGAATAACAGAAGCATATTAATGATCGCAAAGATCAGAGCAAGGAATCAAGTGTAATATATAAATGATTGAAGGAGTCTCTTCTATCTTCTTTTATAAAAATTTTAAAGTCTAATCTTAAAACTAGTAAAGTAAAGTCATGAATAGAAAACAAGTGTAAGAATTCGAAATATTAATCGAATTCGTTTTTTAATATATTGATTCGATGGTTACTTAAACCATGTGTGGTTTTAAAATAATAGTTAAATATTGACGAAAATATTTAATTGATATTGATGAAAGTAGGGGGAAGTAGAAGAGAAGGGCATAGTACACGAAAATAAGAGAAGCAGAAGAAAGGAGCCAACATATGTGCAAAATAGGGTTAACAGAAAAATAAATTCAAAATTTGTGCAAAAACTTACCGGTTGTCCAAGATGACCACTGGTCATCGGTCAGCTGACCACTGGTCAGGAGTGTCCAGGGGTCCAGGGTGGTCCGAGGTCCAGGCAGGTCCACGGCCCAGGAGTCCCCCCAGGTCCCCAGGAAGGTCCTCACCCGCCGGAGGACCGGCAACAAGTGAGGCACTCGTTCTCCTGCAGGGGTATTTATACTGTCTCGAGGAAGATGAGAAACCAATCAGAGAAGTTCTTCGGTTGATTAGAATTTCGAGACTGATCTAACGAACAATATTTGGCGAGAAATTGATATTTTTCATAAAATACTCATCCGAGCAACAATTTCTGGCACACGTGTTGTTAATAACAATCACACACAAACAACAAATGTAGAAATTATTAACTTTTCGTATATTATTTATCGTTCGATTAATCTCGCAACTCTTGAAAACTTCTTAATATTCCTTTAACTAACAATTATAAATGTTAATAAATTGCATCAGTCACTGCTTGCGATTGTTATTAACCCTCGGACGACAAATGCTGGGTCAAAAGTGACCCTGAGACCGCTGGCTCTCTATATGAATGTAAAACAATCTACTGTCCGAGGGATAAGAATCTTCTGGTCAGTCGCTTCGGAGTTTCCAGCGGGTGTGAATCGTCCTGGCGATCCTCTGAAAGAACTTCCTGGATTATCATGGACTACCTTGGGTTACTCTCAACCACTCTGTCCACTAACAGCTTGACCCTTGATCAGATATCTTTGGCTTACCAGTTTAGATTTCAGACTTCAAGATTTTTGCGAATGAAGATCGATGAGCCCTCAATTTTGTCTATCTCCCCATGAGCCTCCGTGGTTCGTGTACTATCTCCCTTTAAAGTTTTCAATCATTTTTCTTTATCACTTTTACTAAGCCATTCGTATTCTTTGCTGGAATTTCGTATTTCTTGGGTGTACCAAGTAATCCAAAGCATATCTTGATTAATATAACATAGATACAACTATTTCGGAATCAGTGAATGCTTTTTAGTACTTTTACATAAAATTCCTTATTCCACTGAATTTATCCATAGAAAAATAAGCATCTTATTTAGAATAAATATCATCACTCTGGTATAATTTTCTGCAGCAACATATTTTTTGTAAATAGCATTTTCGCTTATTATTGAAATTATAGGGATAAATAAGCAGCATAGTTTAATGGGACACCTTATATATTGGGTGGTATGATAGGAATATTTTCTCGTTTGCCTGCACTATCAGCGTGAAAAAAATACGTTTCCTACATCCACCGCTAAAAAATCGCAGAGTACGCTCGAAAACCAGTGGTTTCTCGAGCCGTCGGTATTTCAGAACGCGAGACACGGAAGTCCATTGAATGTCCAGTCTGTCCAGTGTACTCGTCTGTGGTAGAAGCAAGTGATTAGCCATAGAATCGGCAGTTGGTGGAACAGTTCTCCCCTAGAGGATCTGTACTAGCAGACGCGATTTTGGACAATGGATGCTTTATGACAAGACACACTCGAAGGTGGAATTCCCTCGGTTAGTAAAACGACCTCTCTTGGTAATTCGTCCCGCGCTAGTTAGCCTCGGTAGCTCCCAGTTCGATGCAGAGAGAAACTGGTAGTGCTCTACCGTGATGTTCCGTTCACCTCTCCTACGTACCGATCTTCAATGTGGCAGGATTCGTACCATCGATTGTCAATTTCACGATTACAGTATGCGGTAGAGTCCAAAGTTTTCGTGATGATCACTTGGCAGTTCTCTTCTTTATAGCTAGTTCAGATGATACGGATTTTCGACTGATTTGGTAATTTTGCCGAATCGATAATAGCCGAAAAAAGCGTTCATATAATAAATTGAGGAAATAAACAAAGGAAGTGGACATACGCGTGGAAATTGAGTTTTAGGCAAAAACGGTATTATGTGAACGCTGTCTTATTATCAATTCAACAAAATCACTGAGTCCATCACAAAACCGTATCGTCTAAACTAGTTGTTAAGGTTTCAGCTAAAGGCATGAATGAAACTTGGATTACTTCAATCTCCCTGTGGATCTCCACTCGTAGCAACCTCTACGCGATGAGATTTTAGCAATCGGTACTGTCCGAGCTAATGGGTGCCAAAATATATAATATTACCATTGTAAGATCGAGTTACGGATAAACTTTAATTATTCTAGTGAAATATTTGCAATTCTGATTTTTAGTTTTTCTTTTTTAAAATTTTACTTGTTCAATCATTAATTGTAAGATAATATGCTTATGTAGTACTTCGTACTTTTATTTTATCGTAAAACAAAAGGTACCTTTATTTTCATTTAGGTTTCACTTTCCAGCACATGCAGCGCTGAAATCTATTTCTAAAGTCTGTCGATAACACTGTGGCTGACAGGAAGAATGACAAAACTGTATTTCATTCATCATTAATTATGAGCCTTAATATCTATACACATATCATTTCTTCCAACAATGACATACTTCAGAAATCTAGATTTTTCTAAATATGAAATAACGTCTTCATTTAGTGCAAAGACGTGTCTTACGTAAATGTATTTCGAATCCTTCACTCTTTCATATGTCATCTTCAAATGCTTGTATCATACACGGCTCTATATATGATTCTATTCCAAAGAATACTTCTTAATTATTTTTTCTATATTCCATAAATACAGATGTACCTACCATTTAACTCAGAAAACACAAGCCTTATGATCATTTTCAATTTTTGTGTAAGTGAAAATGTTCTGTTTTTAAACACCTAATGCAACAAATTAAAGAAACTCTGAATAACACAGATTACCTATAGATCAAAGCCTGGATCCTGTCCAAGCACCTTGGACCAAGGTCTGGGGCCACTGCACTCAACTACAATTTCGGTTGATTCTTTTTCAGACTATTTAATCTGAGCCAGAAACATTGCTATCCGACACTGTTCGATACAATCACCTTTTGCATACAATAGATTCGATCAGTGCCACCAACAGACGCACCACGCGAAATCCGTTATTGGGGCGACAACGAACGAAACAAATTTCCCATTACGTTCCTGATTCACCGGTCGGAAGCGCCATTTCGAGGACTTTCAAGCACATGCCAGCCGCGTCTGTCTTCATCGGAGGATCCCAGTTTCCTCGCGACACAGTCCTCTTCCACTGCCGGAAATTTTCGTGAATCGTCTTTGCAAGCGACGTTTCGCCAGGTGATAGTCACGCGAAGCGATAAACGTTTTCCCGGTTCGCTTGACGCTCCGTGGAATTGCTCAGGAACATTTCACGAGAGAAAGAAGGGACACGGGCCAAACCCTCGTGGATGATGGGAGCAGTGTGTGAGGCATCACTCGGTCGAATATTCTCTTGTCACACTGTGTGAATTCTGAACACTCGACAGTGTTCTCATTGTCAGTGCAAGTAATTGATATGGGAGGACAAATGTGTTCTAGAGAACTGGAAAAAGTTTAGCGAAAGGAATTAATTATGGAATAGTGCCCCTCAGAAATATAATAACTTTGTAAAAACAGCAAGGGTTCAAGTAATTGTAGCCTCTGACAGTGAGTGTCTTGGTGGCTGGTTAGATACATGGGAACAGCGTAGGTATGGTACTAGTTCTTTGGGATCCTAGAGTAACATTATCCGAACGAGGACTCTGGTGCCTTGTGGGAGCTGAGAAAGTAAATTGGCCAAATAAGATACAGCTTTGAGCAAATTGTAAGGAGCAGAGAGCACATTTGGCAGCTTGCACTGTACTGTATTGCACAGCACGACCCTTTAGTAGGTCTCACCTAAGTCACTATATTTCGGAGAGATACTACACATATGGTCCATCTTTTTTTGAACCGGTTCCAATTTACGTATTTTTGTGTGTTTTTGTTGATAGAGGTGCAAATGCGAATCAGTGACCTGTTACTAACTGATGTCATCACTAAAAACAGTCAATTTATTGTCTTTGCACGGTACAGTTAGAGACGTAAGTACAGTGAACATCACTGGTAGACTTGGGGGAGGTCTAGCAACTAGAATAGGGATGTGTCGTTTGAACGAGTGATGCCTGAGTTGTACAGTATTGTTTCGATGCAAGCTCGTGCCTTAGTTAGGAGGTAACTTAGTTGGAATTAGTTGGGAGCTTAGAGAATGTAGGAAATCCGATTCTAGGATCAATTTTCGCTTGAGCAACTTAAGTTTGAATTCTCAAAGGCAAGGCTCACCTGAAATGAAAGAATAAGTCTAAGCAAGCGTACGTGCACCGCCGAATAATAATGTACGTATAATAATTGCTGCGACGATACAGAGTTTACGGAGACTTGCTTCTAATGTTCAAAATACAGTAGATTACAATTTGTTGATCACTTTTTTTCTGGATCGAAGTGATATTAATTTTATCTAAATCATTTTTTTTTGTGTATTTAAACAGAAGGCATCTTCTCCGATATTAGAATACAAAATTGATTTTATTACAATATTCTTCAAAGGATTTAAGAAAACAATCCTCGTTGAATATTATGATTCTTTGTGAGAATATGTTCTAGTCGACAGAAACAAAATTTAGATTCGATTTTGAGAGTTATTCATTGTTAAAGACATGCAAAATGAGTATGAAATGTATCTAGCTTGGGAACTTATTCTACTGCCAGCGTGTGCTGGTTAGACTAGACGCAGCGTCAGGCAAATAAGACAATAGAGTATGTCCAGTTAGGCACATTTAATGCGCATTTTAAGCGTTTTTTCAACAATTAATAACCTGGAAATGAAGTCTCAAATGCTATTTCTTTATTCTTCATTTTTGTCTTATTTTGGCGTGGAGAATCACTTCCTCAAATTTCTAACACTTGTTGTCGAACACCCTGTACATCTGACAAGAACTGAAAATTTTTAAATATTTCTTTTGCTCTCCTACAGAGAGACACAAATTAGCGAAGACCATTTTTGTTACGATCTCATTCTAAGCTTGTTATGAGTTTTTTGTTATGAGAAACGTAAGTTTTTCTTTATTATAATTATTTCCATTTGCACAGTGCTTTCATAACACAAAATGCTCCGTCGTTAAAGTTTTAAGCTTTAACAAGGTTTAAGCCAAGTCTCTTCAGAGCTTTTAAAAAACCTTTCAAAAATTCCTCTTCAAGCGATACCCTTTCGACTGTTTTACGATTTCAATTAACATCAAGCCACCCTCGTTGAATGATTTGTTCCTTTCGTTGAATAGACGGGGCCACCCTCGTCATTTGCGGCCTTGAATGCACCTGGAATATTCGTTGGTATGCAGGGACGCTGAAATATTGTCAAACGCAGGCGTTTCCCACGGCGCGCGGCTTTTGCGCCTCGTCGTCTCGCCTCGCAAAATGAACCTCGCAGGGGTGTGACGTGGACACGCGGGGGTGGCTAGCGAACCACGAGCGTCGATCAACTACTGTGCAATTTTCCCCGAAAAATGAACAATTTTTGTCCCCTGCACGAAGATTCTTCTCTGTTGTTTGGAGAGAAGTTTTGATAGCTTTTAACACTTCCACTGCCATGTCGTTGACATGTGGACAGTAGAGTTACACGTTGGATAATGAATTACAATTTACGCGGGTCCCAGTGATGACAGTTTTTTTGTTCTGTGCATTTCAATCCTTTTCGATGAAAGTTTCTTTTTTATTTTATAAAAAAAATGAATTCAGATTTTTATTCATTGAAATTATACTTCAGGAACATTGTACAATATTATAGTAGTTTCTTGTGTATAAGCTTGTTGCTGGGTCTTATTATAGCTCAAAATTGTTTAAAAGCATCTGCTACTTATGTGCACTTGTTACTCTCTTATTTGATGAGATTGAAGCGGACTACTGTGTTGATTTTATCAATAGTTCCTGGCCAATAGTTTGAGAAATTGCTAAATTTCGTTATAACTTCGCTATAGCTTTCACTAGAAATTAGTTGGTGAGCATTGAATATATTCAGTATGTCTGTCTTGGATATGTGCAAATCTACTGTATGTGTCACGGGTGCTTTAAGTAGTTTGCATAGAATTGACTGGTTTATTAGTGCTTTTCCAACAAATATAAGGAAATTTAATCCTGCTACATTCCCCTTGAAAAACTTCTGTGAAACAGTGATAACTAATGAATTTTTAGTATAAAATCGAGGAATCACAGTTGTAGATATTAATAGCAATTATTTCACATTTTTCTCAAAAATAAGAAAGTTATTAAAAGAAACGAGACTCACAATTGGGTCAGAAGAGATCCGAGACGTAGTAGGCTAGTATAAAAAAGAATCCTTGTTCTTCAACATTATGTTACAGATTCATCAGAAACTGTTCCTCACAAAATCTTCGATAAGACTATAGTAGTTAATTCAAACAGTTATCAACGCCAACAACTGTAATCCTCAAAATGAATGAGTAAACTTGACATTGACGCTAAGAGCATATAATCTCAGACTGTCTTGTACTTCCGATTGATCAATTTTAATTCTGCTTAATTAACCAGGAATGCTTCTCCCTTTTGACATCGACGCAGGAATAAATGCCGCCCGCACGTAAAACGCTCTCAATCGGAACGTTCCCAGACGTAAAACAGGTTTTCCCTCGGCTCAATTAACTACTCGGTGATTTACGTCGGTTCATTTGACTATCTACTCAGCCAATTGAAAGACAGGCGAAAAGAGTGGGGGAACGATGTGAAAAGTATTTTCTAACTGGACTCTAGATACCGCATTGCGACTCGAGTGGTAACCTTGAAGGTGCTTGTTATGGGAGCATGTTAGCAAATGCAACCTGCAATTCTGTCGGTGCTCTGCGATGCTTCTCTCTCAAATACCGTGTCCAGGAATATGTTTAACCTGCTAACAGCACAGTGGGAACGGCGAAGATGATATGTGAATGGTAGGAAATTAATCATCGCCTGATGGCTATGAAACCAATGGGTACAGCAGATGAAAGTCTTCAAACACAGAGGCTATTGTTGTTAAGAGTAGGAAGCAAGTAGCTAAGGTAAGTGTTTATAATTTCATCAAGCTAGTGTTTAGACCAGTGTATTATAAAGGTTTATGAATTCCTTATGGCTGGCGAATTTGGAAACGTTGATTAGAGATAATGAGTGAAGAAGAATGATGTATGTACCACAGAAGAAACAATCAATACTTTATAAGTATTGCCTCAGCTTGACATTTTTTAGGTAACAATTCTTTATGAGGTGCTCTTTGCACGTATTTGTTGCTTTAACATATACAAATTTAATTTTTAATTATGATCAAAGTATAACCTCGTAATTATCTTACAATTACTGTAAAACATCGTAGTTTATTTACATTATTAGTATAAAGAATATATTTATACTTATTTGTTAAATTAGTGTAAAAAGTGCGTAAATTTCACAAAGTTACTAATTTGAAGTGAATACGTACAGGTATTAGGTTGCTCCATAAATCCTTTTCGTTTTCTTGCTAAGCTGAGCGTGTGAATTACGAAGAGGTCTTATAGGACAGCCTAATATACTGTATATACTATAGTCACTATACTATTGTGAAGTTTATTTGATGTCACTGCTTCGTAGTTAAACACACGTTGCATAAAATTTGTGCATAAGGATTCGCTAAGAGAATGATAAAAAAAACTGCAGCTGACGTGCATGTGTACCTGCGCGTGTTAGTTCTCGATTTCCCTCTGTTTTATTTGATTTCACTAAATGGTACGCGTTTCTCTTTAAATAACTCCAGGCGAAAATATCTAAGGGGTTTAAATAACGCTCGAACTGTCTCCGCGAGAGACAGTCTTCCAATAATACCGGAAATTTTTCTTCAGAGACTGATGTTGCAAGCACAGCAAACAAATACCGTATCAGCATGATCAACTATAAAATAAACTGTTAGTGTTATCGTTTCTTCTGTGTTGTTTTAATTGATGCATGTACGCTGTGAAATTGTTTCGTGTGATTAAAGTATCAGACGGTCCAAGATCGTGAACGTATGTGGGTGAAATAGAAAACATTGTACCTAGTTGTTTCTGCTTTACGATAATAACGTCTTAATAGTGACTATATAATTATATGACTGATAATAATTATCAGTAGGATAGTATTTATAGAAGAATTTTCTAATACTCTCATTTTCTTTAAGATAAAAATTTTTCTTGTCTAATCTGCTTATGTTAAAAATACAATTTCCATCTCATTGATTACAATGGAAGCATCAATTCAAATTTTTTAAACAGGTGTTACAGATTTTATTTTTTAAACTAGTTTTTATTAATTACAAAATTTGAGTTTATGACTTCATTGTAAGCAATGAGATGGAATTTGTATTTTTAACAGAAGGAGATTAGATTAGAAGAATGTTATGTGACATAGTATTAGTATTCAAATTTTGTACATCAATGTCTTAAAAGTAGGAATATGTAACGTGCATTGTTTTACCTTACAATGACAGCTATACAAACACAAATGCATTTAAAGAAATTATCAAGTTATACTTAAGACTTTCATGAACAGTACATCCTTAATTATAATAGATGAACCGAGTTACCATCAGGCCCATATTTTTTACCTAGTACTAGTAATGACAAGCTATATTTTCTTCTATAAAGATTTTTTAGTTTTTTTAAAATTCATAAAAGAAGAAGTGTATATAGTAAAATACAATATATTAAGGCTGTTTTTCTATCAGGGTCGAATTATAATTTGGTAAGGCCTGGGACTGGGTGACGACAAGAGGGTTGATACCATACTATTTTCCTTGGGCCAAAGTAAATTCTAAAACTCCGTAGTAAATGTGATTTTTGAAGGAAACCATTACTAAATCGGAAATAATTTCTTTCTGAACTATTTGCAGAAATTTATTCTAATATATGAAAAAATGAGGCCCTTTTAAAGATAAGACTCGGGGCTGTAGCCCCCTGTAGCCTCTCTCTCCTCCTTAATCCAGACCTGCTTTCTGTTACGAAATTCGAATTTAACTCTCACCTACAGACACCTAATTTTAACATGCAAAAGATTCGAATGAAATATATTCACATTACATATTTTTAAAATTAATATAATATTAATTGAAATATAGACACGAGGTATGGCATATACTTCCAACATTCATCACAAAGTTTTCCACATTTAGTTAAAAATAATATAATAAAAATATCTCACATGATGTCTACAAAACTCCGTGTCAACAGTTAAGGGTGAAAAGAAATGTCTAACACCTCAAAGATTAACATAGCGCAACTATGTACACCTGCCTGGTGTTAGCAAAATCGTTGAGGTCTTGAACATTCATTTCGCCGACATAAAACAATTGCACATGGGTCGATAAAGCGAGGTGTCAAAGGTTTTAAATAAACAGTCGGGAGGTGTTGCAACCGACGTGTAATTAGATGTTGCAGCTTTAGCGGGATACTCTGATCGTGCCCGTCCGATGCGTTCATTATGACCTTCAATCGCGACGTGAAACAATAACCGTCTGATCGTAACTACATTGCCGTGTCTATAATGTCCGATTATTCAGTCAGTACATCGTGTATGCCGATATTAATAAACCTTTTGGATGTTACTGCGTGCAATCGATTATTGGTGATTGGTAGGCAGACATCGTTTGCTTGCAAATAAAGGATTCCAATCAGAGACAGCATGGAAAAAAGAGCGCACCCGCTGACATTATTTAGCGGTTTTTTTCAAAAATACTCTGGCTGGGTGGTGAATCTGAAAATCTGTTTGAAGTGGCAGAATTCGTATGCGTACGCTTCCTCTCAATTGTGTCGTGAAATACGAATAGAGAATTTTCACGCGGTTGAATTTTTAAGAAATATTCTAAAGATGAACTTAATTATTTATGAAACAATGAACGAGGAAATTCAGCAGCGTCATAGCTTTTAGCAACGATTTATAATGTATAATTTGGCGGCTAGAGAGCAGGATAAATTTGCAATAAACGACAGATATTTGGTACTTCGTAAATGTATATAATAAGCGTTTTTGACGATGTACCTTTGGCTTCGGTATTAAATTCTGTTATAAAATTTTCTTCATTTGAGATTAAAAAAGACAGGAATAAAGGAACATTGTTTGTAATCAGAAATCATGTGCGTGGTTTTTTACAGACTTTTCGTGTTTAACTAAATTGACACTGCATTTGCTGAAAATAAAGAAACAAAAGTTTTTCATCAAGTCTGATTGTCCCGTTGATACGATTGTTAAGGGACAAAGGATTTTAATTACAGTCGACGGTTTAGCTGATGACGAATCAATCGTAAACCTAACACTTGCACTTCCAGTTCAGTTGGATTAAAATTAATATTTCACGTTTACATAAAACATATTGTATAATCAAATTAATCTGAGTATAGTATTGTCTTTTTGGTTTGATAGGTCGATTAAATAATTCCCTAAAAAAATTAAGAGTAGAAAAACAATTATAAATTGATAATTATTTTTGAACAAACAAATCAATTTTCATTATTGATGTCTTTTTGTATAAGTAAATAGAACACATTTTTAATGCTGCTTTCCTATAAGAAGCATAAAATTACTATTCTTTATAAATAGAAAAATCTAATATTGAAAATAAATTCATATCCTTCTAGGCCTAGCCCGTAAATAAACTATTGTTATTAATATGTTTGAATGTCTGAGGAATACAAAATGGTATAAGAATCATGTAAAAATATCTCAATTTTATCTATTGAGCTTGAAAAAGATATAACGAAGTGATATTTATGGACAGATATTAATATTAATATCGAATAGAAACATTAAATCGTCATGTCCACGATGTCTTAAATATTCATTATAACTATTCCAGAGAATGACACTAAACGTATCTCATAATTCCCGATATCCATGGAGTCACATTTAAAAATAATTACAACTATCAATCACTTATCGATGACGGTTACATCAGCTTCCACATCACAAGGAATTATCGTGAACTTAGTTGACGTAACTCGGTCGAGATCGAACCTGCCTTTTGGTTACAGGAACGAATGGTGTGTCTGAATGGATTAGTCCAAAAGGTAAAAAGAGTAGGTGACGAATTGTCGCGATAGAGTTGTGATATCAGTAACACGACGAGTGGAAAAGAGAAAATTCGTTTCTCTATCGAGTCGAATGCGTCACGTCCGTCTTTGAGTGTCCGTTTCTCCTTTCCACATGACTCCTTCATCATGCTTTACGGCTGACCAATTCATTAATGCCCGTCAATAATATAGGTATCTATGTATATGTGTCCCGTTAATCTCGCTACCATTGTGAATTCTAAATGAAAATGCGATCCTCTGTCGCTACTGTAGCGTTCAATTATGGTTATCACTGTGACTAAGCGCTATTATGATCTCGATTTAACACTAGAAGTACTTAAAAATTAATATCGGCTCATTTCTGCAAAACGCAAATAAAAATAAATTTTTCAAAAATTATATAATTTAAGGAAACAATGACTATTTGTATTTCTTAAATTTTATTCAGTCTCAGTTTCAAATAATTGTAATCTTAAAAAATAAATTTCATACTTCTCCTTTTTTAATGGATTGGTAGTTCTATTAATAGTACATGTGAAAGAAAATAAAAAGTGTTGCGTATCTTTTGTTTAAAGTGAGAAGCAGAAAAAAGTGTAATTGGCATGTAAGTTCAAAATTCGAATGTAATTCAGTGACTCTACTATTGATTCCTATACGTATTTGTGCAGAGGAATGTAGAACAGCGATTTGATTGTCAATTTCTTCCGGTTATCAGTATTCTTTGTATGTAAGCCTGTCAAGCGGATTTGAATCATATATGGGTCGTACTGACCAGAGCGTAGCAAAGGGAGCGGTGCTATTTATACTTTACGCACGATTTCTTCATTTTGCCATTTAGTTCGATACAAATTACTCTTGCGAGATTGAAATATTGGAAGTATTATGAAATTATAATGCAGCGTATTTTCATTCTTAATACTGCCGTGTAATTAAATATCAAAACGTGCATTCATTAATCAAATTTTCGGACAAAAAATTCAGATATTATTCGTGAGATATTATTAACAAGCATGATACATTTATTTATGGTCAAATAGTATCATAATTATAATTAACCCGTTTGCCTCAGATTTAAATGATAGCAAATTAGGTGCTTAATGCATGATTAGCACAACTCGTCAAATGAGGCAAATAGGTTAATGTTATTAATTAATATGTAAATAATATTCTTTATTGGATATGACTAATAATTTGTGAAATATTAATAATTCAAATCGCTCGTGTGCTTTGCTTTCGGATATTTAAATATTCGAAGACTTTGGAATTCGAATAGTCAAAAAGTTGAACACTGTTTTCTGGCCTAGATTTCGCATTATTTAAAGGTTTCCAATTACAGAAGACAGAAATCGCAGTTTCTCAATAATCGCCTCTGTAAATGAATACCTCTTCAAGACAGAAAATATCAATTAACATCCCCTCGATAAAAGCTCATCAAACCCAATGGCGCCCATTTGAACTCAAGAAACGTTTCTCCCATCATACAATTTCCATTCTGACCCACAGATACAATTGCATTCACCATGCACAGTCTAATAATAACCGTCCCATAAGTCGGCAAGTTCGCGCCTAGAGACACGGTTACTGAAAACCGCGAAACAAAGGGCAAAAAGAAAAAAAAATTGAGGAGAGTACGTATCTCGTCGCGGGTGAGGCGGATTCGCTAAAAACAGATTTAGCCGGCGGCCGAAAGATGGCGACGCACTGCCGGGCGCCGGGCGTCGTGTCAGTGGCAGTCGTAAGGACGACGCCGTCGCCGCCACGTGGGGAGCGAATTTGAATCGGCCGCCACCGGTGCCTCGCCGCCGGCTTAAAAGCACGCAGCGCAGCGTGTCGCTCGGTCTGACAGTGGTCCACCGATCGCGCCTCGTCCCATCCCCGTCGCGAGGGTACGCGAGAGCCTGGATCGGAGAAAGTCGATCTGGATGGTGTCAGGGTCGTCACCGCGGAGGGAACAACGCTAGCAAACGACCGAGGGGGGAGAGGCAGAGAGACTAGATCAGCGTTACGACGTCTAGCACGACGTCGAGGCGGCAGCTGGGGAGTAGGAGGAGGCTAGGAGGGAGAAAAATCGAGAAGGAAGCGGCAAGTGTCACGAAGGGACTGTTGTCAGTGAGTGGTGGACCGTGGAGCCGATTGGGCTGTCAGCGACGAGTCGCCGGGAATATTGCAACGTGACTGGGCCCTGGGTCCTCCGCGTCGCGCGAGAATCGGTTAGGTTTAGGGATACACCGACCGAAGGGCAATCGTGCCGATCGGTGGCGGAAGTGCGTTGACCTTGCTACCTGGGCGACCTTGGAAATTGGCGCCACCGTCGACCCTATTTGAGGGGATATCGAGCTGAAATCAAATCGAGGGGAAATCGAGGTAAAGGACACGGTGGACTTTGATGCTTGATCGACGATCTTAGTTAGGATAGTAGTGTTTGTGGTTGCTGCAAGTGAGGTGACTTGTGTTGCATTCGGCGTTTGTCAACCACCTTTTGTCGTTTTCGGCGAGGGATCTCGAGGGGGAGCTGATTTTTATATTGACCACCTGCCAAACCGATGGAATGACCCAACATGTGGCCTAGGTAAGTGAGAGACACATCAATGGAGTATTTTCTTTATAGAAGGAACTATGTTCAGTTGACAATTTTGAGAGATAAATGATTTTCGAGAATACTCTCAAGCTGTTTGCCCATTTCTATTTTTTCATGATAGTTGTTCTCCAAGAACACTTTTAGTACTGTATACAGTAAGTCATTACTACTTCGCCCTCTAACCTCGGTGCATCGACCAATCGCAAGCCTGAAGAATCCTGTAGGACCAATCGTAGGGTGTATTACTAAGGTTTGGTTACTCTGATACATGGATCCAATTTTCCCTTTCTCTTGTTTTGGAGTTTTCCCTTACAACCATCGCCACTTCTTGAGTCATAGTACCATTTGCTGTTCCAGACTCTCTATCCTATGTACTTTTATCAGTAGGACACAAATTGTCTGTTCAGTATGAACCTCGAAACGCCTGCTCAAAAGATGGCTGTAATGTTATTAGAAGAATTTCTCAGATTTTTTAATAGTTTTAAATAATAGACGAAATAATAATAGAATAAACAATAGACAATCAGTGCCTAACTTGGGGTACATATGACACACACACATAGGAAGGAGGCATTAGTAACATTGAGTTGTTTTGGGACTTGAAAAGGCGTGATTGTAGAGCTACAGAGAAGTTAAGGAAAAAAGAAAAACATCTTGCCTGATTCGAAGCATCTCGATGTTAGCATGCTTCTTATTTTTAGAGACTCTTATTCTATTTTTCAAGAGTTTTAGAGCTCGATGATACACGTTTAATTGGACTTCAATTTAAGGCCAACCTAAACTGTCTGTGCTGGAAAGCAATGCATCTGTGCTGGAAAGCAAGACTACTTTTTAAGATTGTCAGAATATTATCGAGCATTTATAACCCCTTCCACGTACAATGACGAGTCTGACTCGTAGCCACAATTTCGCACCAGACGTGAATATCACGATTCAGACTCACGATATTATTGCTGGGAACGTCCTTTCCCACGATTTTGGGCCCACATTTTGCCGAGATTATCTATACTGTAACCGGTTAATCTAACTCTAAGTAGAGACCAACCTCAACAATGACGAGTTTCTTTCCAACTTGAGACCAATCATAGAGCTATTAGCTCTAATAGATAAATTAATAGATAATAAATAAATTCTATTAGAGCCCTAGAGTATTTATTAAGAGCGCTAGAGTGTGATCTCGTACCAAATATGATTTTAATCTAAAGCCAGCTCTTCAAAATTCTAGATCAACTCGTGATAATTACACTTTTAGATGAACAAGTAAACTAAAGAGATGAGAGGCGAATCAAAGAGGTAACGAGGGTGAGAGCCACAGGTAGGCATCTAGCCCGGGCTGAGGGACTGAAACGGCACTTGGTTGATTTCGCGCTCTCACCTTTTTCACGTTTTCATCCTCGTCGAGGGTTGACGCGGCTTGAACGCCGACGAGAGGGACTTTTTACCGTGCAATCGCGGCGACGCGTGTTACGAGCACAAGAACGGCTCCGCTGGGGGGATGGTAATGAGGTTTTTGTCCATGAGAAATTGGGGCTCGTTCGTTTCGCGGAAAATCGAGTTCACGGGCGTAACTCGCCCTTTATTTATGTCGCCCGTTGAATGGAGGCAACGAAACGCTTTTTTCGGGACTGGTCGTTGACCTCGAAATCGTTGCTCCCTCGGTTCCGTCGACATTTGTTGTTATTGTCTCGCGTAGTTTGTTTTTCAAATTTTCCTTCTGCTTTCGAATATTCGCGGACGCTCGTCGATTCGGTTTTTTATAATTCTGTATAATCGAATGCAGATTAGGTTGACTATATGGCGCGGTGTTGCTTTCTTTGGGGTTGGGTGGTTATGGCTTTGTTTATGTTTCTTTTGCTTTTGATAAGTGGTTCTGTTATAGAATCCACGAAATATTAGATTATCATGAAATATGAAGTAAATTATACTAGTGTACAAATATAAGTAAATAAGTTTAGATCGAAAATTAGTTAAATTAAAATTTCTTTTGCAAGGAACAGTTCACGTTTAAATTTATTCAGCGATTGGACGAACAGTAAACTATAACGAGCTCTGAGATTCAACATTTTTTTGTACTCTGTAATAACAAGAAACAGCTTGGACATATTAAAAATGTTAGCGTTCGACAGCAATTTCATTAACCAGAAGACCATTGAATTTTAAAAAGTTAATGAGTGCTGTTTCCTTTTACTAGGACATATGTATAACTATCTAGTTGTATGTAATAGTCGTGCCAACGACATTTCCTCGAATAGCTTCGCCTGGACCTTTCGAAGCATGTATATGCAAATAGATTTCTCTACTGGTTTTTAAATTTTTCACATTAGTCTGTTTTATTTATTCAATGTAACGACTACTTCCTCGTACAACTCGATATCAAATTTCTCCTTCAAATGTCGAATTCAAATTCAATTATAAATTAGGTATTAACAGTGGCCATAGGGTAGAGGAATCTAAAATTGTTCTTCGAGTGCTATCAACTTGAATAAACACAAAATTTTAATCAGAGATGAGGTTTTCACGACTCGCCATACAATTTTCACTGTTGAAGCTTTCAGGTAAAAGCCGAGAGTTTTGGAAGAAATATTGCAACGTTTCATAAGCATTGTAGCCAGTTTCATCAGGGGGTTAAGTGACACACTGATGATAGTATCACAGCTTATATCGCAAGCCTTAGGAGTGAAGAAATTCTAATTCACCAAAATACGGTCGAATATCGTACACAAATTTCACGTGAAAACCTATTTTGTAGAGGCTACGGGCGTAAAATTGTGACTAATAAAAATAGACTTTGAGTAGGAAAGATCAAGCTTTTTTGAACATGAATCACAAAGGAAAATTAATCCTGTAAACATGTAGCGAATAATTCGAATTAGAATTTTATATCTCGATTTACAGAAGTTTGCATAGTAGAATTAAAAGGAATGAATCAAATTCTAGTCTTAGACTCTGTATATTCTTACAGACATTGTGTGCAAATATGTCTCCGCAGGTTGAAACATGAGACAACCTACACAAGTTTGTGAATATCCACATATAGTCTACAGCTTGTCTGTACTATTGGCAACCGAATTAATCTACCTGAAGTCAATCAAAGTTATCCATGTAAATACAATTTCAACCAAGTTGCAGTGATCTCTAATCGTTCAACTGGAAGCAGTTCATTCGTCTATTTTCAGTTTGAACGACTTGCTCAATCAACCAAAAGTTGCCTAATGTAACCGCAGCTTTAATGATGTTTTCTCTATAAACATCTCTTGTTTCTCATTTTACCGGAACACAAAAGAAGAACTATACTTGTCTGCAGACTGTTCAAGGAGTAGAGTTGTCCAGGTAGCTCGAAAATAACATCTGGGTTAAGTTTAGTTTGACTCATTCAAACAAAATCAAGTATTTGAATGTTTAAGCAAAGTTAATTATCCAAGCAAACTTGGCCATTCAAGTAAACTTGATCATTCAAACAAACTTACTATAAATTAAAAAAAGAATATCAATGCACCCAAGTTTGAATGCAATCCAAGTAACTCGAATGCAACCAAGCTGTTCAAACATTCGAGAAGATTGAAATTTTTAAAGTTTATTCAAATATTCAATGTATGTGGATAACAAAATACTTGAGTTAATTCATTAAAATGAGTTTTGTCTTTGAATTTAAAATACTTGGACAGCACTACTACAGAGATTCCCAGAGATTATGCCCACAGATATGTTTGCGAACAGTGTTCGAAGTGCATCCAGGGTCTCACATTTTCCGAATTACAGAAGTCCGAGTTACCTAGGTTCGACTGTATGGGAACAGTTCCACCTTTACCCTCCGCCTGCACACAGCACTCATTCAAACCATTTTCACCGTAGTCTGTCGTTAACCTTTCGCCCAGACATTTCCTCGATAAGTAAGGAACGGGAAAGGGTCCATAATGCAATGTGGGTATCGTGTCTGCATTACGTGACCCCGTATTAATCCTGGTAGCAAGGTGATGGGGAACCGAGTTCGCGCTTGGTGTTTTCGGCCCCGGCGACGTAACTCACCGCGCGTTGCTCTTTTTCGAATTCTCGGCCACCCTCCTCGAGCGCACCGAAAGAGGAGGAATGACACGGTCCAGGGCGAACGGGGATCGAAGGGAAAGGGTGGAGCACACGTGCCACGTGACGGCCGCGTGTTAATCCGCGCGGAGCGTATTTACGAGTTCGCTCGCATTCGGCGCACGTGTGCCGCGCCAGCTTTAACAGAGAGCCCGCGAGCGTAGCGCGGAATACCGTGTTGCGCCCGTTGTTCTACACGGGAATCGTAGATAAAATCTATGGACGTGGCTCCCCCGAGGCTCCTTTCCTCCGTCCTGGAAAATGGTTGGTTGATCCATTTCGAGCTTCGCGGAGAACCGTTTCGAGGCGACGATTTCCATAGGAATTCTCGCGTTCTCCGCGTTGCTACTCCGCTGATAGTTACTGGGGGGACGCAGCTCGGTGATTCTGAATGTGAGAACGTTGGCTCGGGATCCGATAGGAGTGTAATTCTCGGTAAAAAAAGGTTTAGCAAATGTGCGCTTGCGAATGCTCCCTTTGCATTTACTTGGCGAACATAGGATCCATTTGGATCCGTTCTATGACAGCGATAGCGCGCAGGAGGCACAAGTTAGAAATTGTGAATTTGAGGCTGTGGCATTAGGAAGGAACGACGAGGTTTTTGGAGAATTGAAAGCACTGAATTATTCATTGGGTGAATAGTTTTTTGGAACGATCACTCGGTGAACGTAACTCGTTGATGTTTATCGAGTAGTCTCGAAACGGGATTAAATTCGAAAATGAAAACTGTAAATTTTCATCTGACTCGTTGTTCTGCACGAGAATTAGATCTAATGGGTAAACGAGATAACAGCTTTGCTTGGCAATTAACAGGTTTGTAAACACTATACGTTTTCGACTGGGAAACAATATTTTCCCACTATATTGCTAACTTTTGTGCCTGTCGACATTCGTTCAGGAAATTTCGGCGTAGTTCAATTCCTCTTTGTGTTTGGACAACTTTGTGACCTAGAACATTCCATTCCATTCTATAAATCGAATAGATTGAAATTCAATGCTGAATTTTGATTCGTTTTATGATAATGTACATATATTCGATTTGCATTTGAATCCCACAGTTGTTAATTGACTGAATTCTGAACTTCATACCTATGTATTTCAAAAATTACAAATATGTTGTTAATATTCCGAACTTTTCAAATTTGTAACTGTTCAATTTTTCTATTACTTATATTTTCAACTCTCTAACTCTAAAAAAATCTTTAAATTTCCGAACGTTCAATTTTAAAAGTTTGTAATTTTTAACTCACAAAACTTTTTAATTTTTAATATTTAACTTTCTAATTTTTCATAGAAATTAAGCTTCAGTATTAAAACTGTAATACTTCCCTTCTACAATCGAGCTCAGATTTTAACAAGCTAATGGAAAATCTAGCTTTTACGATCCCACCATGAAAACATCTATGAAATATTTGCAATTTAATTGAATTATCCGAGACACTTTATTGTGCGCTCGGAGCACGTTAATCAGCAATTAGAGATACAAGCTATCGTTGGATACAACGCTTAACTTACACCGTTACGCAAGGCCAGTTGCGAGCAGAATATGTAGTGTCACGAACCTCGGTACTCGTAAAACTTTCGATTGTACATGCAAATGCGCTCCCTCTTTCGCTTTCGGTTCACCGTTTTACAGCCACTATTTCCACTATCGCGAATTTCAGCGTTTCTTCTCGACGAAAGTCCCGCGGCCTTTTCTTCGTTGCGATGATCATCTTTGGTTCGTTTCATTCGAGAGTCAGTCTTGTAATTATTAACGTAACGTTCCCTCGGATGGAAAGAAAAGAAAGGGTGAGAAATAAATGTCAGATTCAAAAATGGAGAATAAGTGTGACACTGGTTGGGGTGACGGGGTGAAGATATTAAGCAGGGACATTTACTGTAACTTTGACAGCAGGAATTTCGACAGTGAAATAAGAGTAGAATTTCATAATTGAAATCGTGGAACGAGACTTTAAGGATAATGAATGCAACGAGACCTGATGGAAGAAAGAATTAATGGATCGGAGCATTTCAACAGTATTTACATATTTTTGTACGCTTTTTAATTCGAAAGTGTAAGGTTCTGTTTTTAGTCTAACAAGGTAGAAAATATTTGAAGAGAAAGATAGAAAGTAATATTTTGAATAATGAAGCATTTTAATTATTTTATTATTTCTGGATTTACTTGGAAACCCATATCAGCCATGTGACTAAGTAAAAGAAAAAATATCAAAACGATTTCTTAGTATAATATTAAATATATTGGAATTCATTTGAGTCGAAGAAAAATATTCGTGAAGTTTTCCTTGGAGATATCGAAAGATATTAAGAAAATTTCTGATTCCACCTGTGTATATATTCGGGAATCCAATTCCTGACGTTTCACGCTCTTTCATATAGATGCATGCTGTTATAATAAAAATAAATTATGAGACTGCTTTGAAACTTCCAGATCGATTTCATCATACATTTCAGTTCTTAAAAAAAGTTACTATTTGTACACAAAAAACTGATGCAACTTCCAGAACTTTTAAGATACTCATGACTTTCTATTGAAAATAAAATTTTTGAAATTTATCCAAGTTTGAAAGTTTTTATACTATATATATCTCGTATTATATATACACTACAGAGACGTACAAATTATCAAGATTATTAGTTGGATAACCGAAGTATGAAGTAAAACGCAAAAAATAAAATGACGACTAAATCCCATTTTTATAATTTTTGCTTTCATTTAAGTTAACGAATCAATATACGAGGATTGCGATCCATTTGAACAAAATTTACGGTACAATTAGCCAGCTACAAGTTTCTACAGAAACACAGTTTGCAACACGCTAATTTGTCGTTGATGAAGTCGAGCGCACAACCCTTAGCACGTGGGAGTTTATATTAAGCAATTTAGATGCGAGTCTTGAGTCTTGTCTCAGAAAATATATATTGTCATTGGCGCCATAAATTCTGGAAAATAGGTTCTCGCGTTCGTGTTAAATTGCTTCTTTCCCCGCCTCGTATATACTTTCATTTCCCCTCTAATAATATTTTTTCATGATCATATTTTGAAGGCAAACGAAGGTTAACCCTTCAATTTACGGTTCTTCAGGATGCGTCTAGAACCGTGAAGGTTTTAACCGCTTTCGAATGGCCCGAATTTATAGCGCTCACTGTGCAAATTTTTCACGCAGTACACTTCACTTTTACCATCCTGCCTTGGGAGGAGTCGATGTTTTGAAATGTGATTCAATTGAGGGTATCAGATAGTTTAGTTTGATGGTGGTATCATGTTAGAAGCAAAACAACAATTACTATACGTATAGCGAGGTCGCAAAATCGGTCAGGCCTTAAAGGAAACATTGTAAATGAAATACCATTAGGTATACCCTATTATTAATTTATTGTGGAAAACCTTAATATAGGAAGAAACGCACTTGAATGCAAGGACTCAAGAATTTAATTTATGATTTATGAGTATATCTTCATTAAAGAGATGAAATTATGGAAAATGGAAAACGAATGTGGGATTTTGTTATTCATACAACGAATCTAAAAGCTTGGTTTTGCTAGCAAACAAGAATTGCATAAATATTTTTATGTTTAAAGATGGTGTACGGAAAAATCCATTAAATCTTAGATGATGTCTCATTTAATTTTATCGAAAAGAAACAGGAAATAGAAGCCTTTTTAATATCTTTTACCTGAATGCATTTTTAGATACGTCCACGTTGAATTTCCAATTACTTCCCTCTGCAAACGTCCCGTACGATTGCCACGTAAAATTCAACAAACTCAATAGTCTTTCGGAATTAAAGTTTCATTCTAGTTGAAATTGACCTGAACGTCTGGTCCCTGGTATAATAATTGCATTAGAATTAATTTTAAATAAGATAGAAATATATATGTGGTCAGAACAACTTTCAAAATTTATTTAATCGTTTTATGCACTAGTATCTACTTTAATTTTGTTTTAATATTATTAAAGTGACACAACTCAAAAAAGTATATTTTTCAGGGGAAGCAAAAAATGATTTATGAGTTTAGGAGAAAATTATTTATTAAATACATAATATTGTTATAAAGAGTAGTTTTACTTAATGAAAGTTATGATACTCGAATAACTAGTCTAAATAGTAGTTATATATTACTTGCAATAAATGATTTCCTTGTTATCATTTAAATAATATGTCATTTATATTTGAAGAGTTCTTTGAATAAATTCTATAATTTTGTTATTTAACTAGTAAACTTTGTATAATGACTAGATTTATACTTATAATTCAAAAATTGTTTTTTGAATAGTAGCAGTAGTAATTTCTTTATGCAAATACGCTGAGCCCATTTCGCTACTTACGTACTTTACATTTTTATAAATTAGTTTATTTATGTAATATATGAATTTGCTTACATTAGCTGTTTTACACGTCTTTTGGAGTTGTCACTTTTGAAGTACACGTGGGACTTGTACTTCGCGCGCCAAGTCAAAATCTTCGGCCGATTTCGTGACCCGTCGGCAGAGCTCGGCAGCAGCGCGACCCGCGATCGCCATATTGCTTTTGAAAGATCGAAGCAAGAGTTTATTGCTAGACGAAATAGTTTTGGAGTGGTGATTTTTCTGACATTTCTAAGTCTCTTAACGTGTAATAGTGTCTACCAATATTGTTTATACAAGAACACGATGCAGTTTTCCTTATTCGTTACCTGGAAACCGTCGATGAGCCAAGTTTACGTGGGGTGCATCCAAGAGCAGTCAAATTCCGCAGTGGGCATACGCAATTTAGTGAAACGACATCAGAATTATTCAGGTAAAATGACGACACTTAATATGATGCTCGATTAATGCGGTTTTTAACCTATTTTTTGTGTAATTTCATTGACATTTGTGTACTGTTGGTTTCTAGTGTATAGTTAACAATATGTATTGTAAAATTTGACATGAAATAATGAATATTATGAATATTATGATAAATTGGTAGTTTAACTTCAAAATATACTATAATGTATAGTATTTTGTAGTCATGATATCGAGGGAGGGCTTTTAATTAGGATGAGACAATTCTACAAAAATCGTAGAGCAAAAAATAACCTTTCTTGCAACATTCAAATTATTTGATTTTAGTAGGAGTGTATAATAAAAGTGTTTTAGTAAAAATAGTACTACTCTCGATGTGTGGTTGTCTTTTTCATTCACACGTTGAAGTTTGTTTCTTTTTACATTTTTAGAGCGTGTTTTTAAACATAATTCGAAATAGAATATTTGAAAATTTTCGTCATCTTATATTAAAAACTAATAGTACACAAATAACTTTTTATGCAAGTAATACTTGTTTATAAATTTATGAAATATAGGTAGGCAAGCGTATTTAGTAAAGATGTAAGTAAAAAGTTATAATTTTAATTAAATGCAAGCAGTATTTGGTTATATTTTCTTACAAAATTCGAAATTCTGAAAAGATATTTTCAGAATATTTCTTTAAGACTTAGAATTTAAAAAATTCAGAAACTAAATTTTGGACCAAAACTTGTATCTTTCAAATTGTCTTATATGTATATTTATTTGAGAAATTTCATATAGTTTCCTCAAACATCTACACATATACTCATCTATTCAAAGTGTCCACGCTACACTGTTCCTTAACAATTGATACGATGTTATATATGTAACAAGATGCACATAATTTATGCATTGCACCTGTTTCATCTAAAGATCCTGTCCACGAAATCTTTGGAATACCACCATAAATTTATCAATCTAATTGTAGCAACAGTTTCGTTTCTCTCACAGTCAGCTGTGATGAATCTCAATGGCAAAGAGCAGTGAAATAAAAGTAACTCATAGATTCTTATAGAGAAACGTGCAGCCGCGATAAATTCAGTTCAGTGTGCAATCACGGAAAACAATATGATAGTACACCACGATAGTGTATGAAGGTAGTTTTGTGACCACAAATGAAGTGATTGGCGACTGACATCATATACTATTTCAATTTTTATTACCTTTCCTCGAAGGAAAATTAATGTTGAAATAGTACCTTTAGAAGGAAACTTAATTAAAAATAAATTTTCTAAAATTTGGAATGGAAGTCAATGTCGATTCTATGTTTGGTTGAAAATTATAAGTACCTCGTGAAGCAACATGTAATTTATGATATGCACAGCATTTTAAATATTAAAATGTTCAATATTAATTAGATTGACTCTACGAAATTGGGTTGTTTATAGAACATGTTTTATCAGAGTCTCCACTTGTCAGTTATCGATAAGATTCCTCTTCTTGAATATCAGAATACATATAAATTGGGAATCAAGGGATACTAAAATTTCATGGAAATTATAGAAATGTACTTAATGTATTAATAGAATGCAAGACATAATAATGGTCGCGAATTAAATTCTTGAGTTCTTTTTTATTTAAGTGCATCTTCGATTTGGTCCTCTGCATTCTGTTTCAGTGTTTTATGCAATAAGCGACTGATAGTACATGACTTATAGGTATGAAGTAAAAGCATTTAAAATATTTGAAGCTTGACCGATTTTAGAATCTCACTATATCGTGATTTATACTGCACATAATATGTTTGTGACGAGTTAAAATAACTTTTGTGCATTTTCCTATTTCCACGGAGCGTTATTAATACAAACTGCTTTGTAACGTCAAACACCATGTATTATAACGGTAGAATTAATACAGAATTTAATTAAAACTTCGCTAAGGTGGAAGCACATATACGGAAGCATACGTAACTGTTTCGCTTAAAACTTAATGTCGTTTATAAGCTCTAGTAAAAGATGGGGGAACTCTATCTATGTCTACTTTTTTTTCCCTTTTTTCTTTTCTCTAAATAATATACAGAGTATTAGATAAGTCATTGCTTACGGTTTTTAATAGGTGTCGTACTCATTGAGAAGAGATGAAGATATTTAATTATATTTGAAATGAGAATATGGTTAAAAATGAATAACCTGTTAAGTTTTCAAGTAATAATGTACAATATTCCTTTACTTTGAACACATTCATCACACTCATTCATTGTTCTCCAAATTCAAAATTACTTGTTAGTTTATACAGGGTGTTTATTTGAAGAGTTTACATGAAAATATGTGGAAAACAACGCATTCCAAACAAAAATTTCTTTTTTTTTTCCATGGAATAACAATCTCTATATTTCTATTTAAAATAACAACGCTGACTTTCAAATAACCTTGAAAACGCTTAAAAAATAAAAGATAAATAGGACAGTTGTATTTTTCCCTTAGAATTGAGGAACTTTTGTATTTACCATTTTTCTGGAAATGCATTCTTTTCCAGATATTTTAATGTAAACTTTTCAAATGAACATTCTGGATTCAACAGCATATTAAATTTACCACAAGATATGATTACTGTTTTGAAATTACCTCTTAGTCAAAAATAATACAATTCAGTAGTGTCTATCCAAATCAGCTAATCCATTAAACTGATTGCAAGTGTAGGTATATTTGTTACAAATAACGATTCACTTCAATTCTACTGTTTTTTTTCTATGTAGAAACGAAGAAATGGTAAAGTCTTCCTTTATAACAGAACATTACATGTATTTGTGTCGTACATCGTAAGTCTTGAATGGCATTTCTCCAGCGAAGTTCGGCTAATTTTAGCGTATAACACTGTCGTAACGAGGAAGGCTGTCTGGCACAGCTGGATCTTGAGAAAAAGGAAAAGAAAATGAAAATTCCTCGGTCGAATAGTTGGCAGTTTTCCCTTGCACGCTGTTCAGCGTAACGTGTTACTCGGTCGTGGCACCGGCTAAGCTCGAAAGCGGAGCAACAAGCTCCAATCGATCCATCGTGTCGATTTTCCTCTTCCTCGTTGTCTCTGGATTAGCGTACGTGTCTGGTTGCCGTTAATGAATGAAGATGCATGAAAGGACACGTACTCTAAAAGCAGCGACAATTAAAATCGTCTGTGACGACTGATACGCGAAAATCTTTATACGAAAATCCAGCGAAGTGAAAATTTTATTTTATTATATGTATATGTTCTAGTAAAAACTTATATTTGAATTATAGGGGAGGATACCTGAAAATTTCAGTTTATGACTTGGATCGGGTCGTGTCGGGACTCGAAAAATTGTGATACTCGAGGACCCGAAATTTTCGCGTGAAAGTCTGTGACATTCGTGTACTCGAATATTATGTCGAGGATCAGGCAATTTCTCGATCTGATTTTATATTCATCTTTTCAGATTTTTAAACGTTTTCGTATTTTACTGATAATTATTGAAAACGATTGAATTATAGACTCCGAATTGTTTAAAAAATATACAAAGGCACTGGGACGCAATAACTGGTGTAGACGAAAAAGGGTAATTCTTCTTCACATAATTATAAATAAAGAAAAGTTGAATCAAGTTTTTTTTATTCAAGTTTTTAAATCTCAGGTGAGATCTATTCGCTTTACAGTGAAGGACGTGTAGAGGCAGTTTCAAAGTACATAGTTGCTGATACAGTTTAGATCTTTGAGATTTGTAAAGAGGACATTGCCAGACTATATGATCGATATCTTGTTCATTACTGTCACATGGACATCTGGGGTGGTCTGTTAAGCTGATTCGAAAAAGGGAAAAATCTAAAGCATAATGATTAGCTTAGCAATGATTGATCATAATAATTAATTGACGAGGGAGCTTTCTTTTTATAAACCAAGGTTTAGAGTTTTCAGTGTGAAAATTTTGAAAGTATTTTCTCCCTTTATTTATAAGTTGAATAAGATATTTTCATATGACATCAACGCGAATTCTCTTTCCCTAGGGAACGTGAAATATTATTTTTCACCTTAAGAATATTTAAGAAAAGAATTAATTTATATGAAATGATTAAAATATATTTCAAAAAACAGAGGATACAAATTTCAAACTTTAACATTAAGGATACGTTTTCTGTATTATTCCAAAATAAGTACAATTTGGATCTTTTCGTTCCACTCTAGTGTACACGAAAAGGAAATTATATCGACTCGTGACATTATTTGTAATTAAGAGAAATTTTAACTCTCCTTTGGGTGTGGCGGGAAGCGTTACCAGATTGAAGGAAGAAGGAAACCCGCAATTTCGTTCGACTCGGCGGAAGTGGACACGGGACTTTAATCTCGGTTGACAGTTTCGTAAGAACGATAATTCAACGACGATAGCAATACGACTGTCCGACAGTCCCTTAAGTCAGCTCTGCCACCTTGCTATCTATAAACTAGCGTTTAGGGCCGCGTGCCTGTGACGATGGTTAAGACAATCTCTACGTTCATGGAATACGACTCGTAAAGATCTATGACGCTCGTAAGGAAACGTTTGAACCGTCCAGGTATCATAAGTCACAAATTTGGAATGTGGGCAATAGCGACGCAGGAACGTATCGCGACTCTCTTGCGATTACTAAATGTATGGAAATTTATTTCAAGCATGACGTATCGTTAATGCAGAACAGTATAGTCTACGATATTACGCTGCGTATCGGAATAAATGAGAAACTTTGAAATAGGAAAAGAAGCGTGTCTAAGAATAATGCGGTCATTGAATTTTTTATGGAGAGCATCCCGAGACCAACGTCTTGTGGCGTGGTTAAGGGATACGGGGAAACGTGGCACGATGGTTCTTTGTTGAATTTTATTTAAAATGTGGTATTAGTAAACAAAGAATTTTCTCTAATATCATTGCAATAGAAATATAGTGTACTTCAGAAGTAAGATAGTAGATTATTAAAAATCAAATTCGAAAAATTATTTATTCGGTATACTTTTATGCAGATTTTTAAATGATACTTCATCATTAATGGCAGACTGTTATTTCGAATTACCACATGGCATACTGGGTCTTTCAAGTTTGGCATGAGTTTTAGACATTTTTGAATATATAAACAATTTTGTGAAAACTCGTTAAAATATTTTCAAGTGTATAATTGAAGGTTATTAAATTCAAATGTTAAACAAAAATTATAGAACATTTTTGTTTGCAATTATATTGTAAGTAAGGGGAATCAGTATTTTGTTAGTCATGAAAGATCCTAGTGTGCCATTACAGGGTTATTTGTGTCATGTTTGTATTATTAATGAGTAAACAGTATAATGGCATAGATAATTCCAAGTAATATGCTTGTAACGAGGATCTACTGTAGATGAAACTACGTGGCAAAGAAAAAACAAAAAAGTATGTCTCTTTGAATTTTATAAGTGATAGTTTTCGTTTTTTCTATAGTTAATCGATATGCGGATTTTTGACATTTTTGTGCATAAATGAAAGTAATTTTTCATTTGCCCAAGAATCACAATTATCTAGCTATTTTACCTAACAATTTTATCTAGTTATTTTACATTCTGCACTTTCTTTAATTTTTTGATGCTTTCTCAGGAGCCTCTCTATCTTACTCTATATTATATTATGCAGTAACTACTATTCACTTTCTACGTTGAGAGCTTCATTATTTTGAAAGATAAATAGTTCTTCAAGATACTACTTTTTTACACCCTACTATAAATTTTCTCGTAAAATTTTAAAACAAATATTTTGGTGTGCACTTCTGTTAACAATATTAATACTCCATTGCAGCGTCAATAATGCAGGTTACTATGTTAGTTATCATTTTGTCCTACATTTGCATAACAATTTTTATATTCCATTTTGCATTCGTCTTTTCTATTGTAATTCTTTCAATGGGTTGGAAACTTTTTTTATAAAATTCCTTGGAAACCAAATAATTTAAAAAAATTTATTTTTCTTGTTATTATTCCATTTTAAACGACGATATGGAATGCTAACCAGATATGCGTTGTACCTATAACTCTGGCAATCGCAGTTACAATAAATTCATTTTAGGCAAACTATACATCCTCTACATCGACTATAACATTCTCCTGCAGTCATATTATCGGTTTATCGACCCGAATGTCGATATTGTTTGTTTGTTAATGTTCAACGACAAAAGGTAGATCATTTGCACGTTTTCATACGTGGAAGTTGATATAGTTGTACGTACTAAAAAATAGTATAATTTACACGTCATATAGCTTTCTATGTAAATTTTATAATAATTTGTATCGTCCTACATTGGGAAAAAATAGAATTCAATTTCGAGTACTTTCTGCGGATGATGTAATCGTGTATTATAGGTCTGAAGAGCTGCTACTTTTCGAGGTCTACCATATTTCATATTTTACGCACGTTCAGATAAAAAATTGTTGGAGGTGTGGTATCGAAAGCTTCGGTGAATCCTCCAAGGTTAGGGGCCAAAAATAAAGACGTTTCATTAAATATACAAACTTCTCCGGTTACTCTTCCCTTCGGCAGCGACAGTAGCTTCGCGACATAACTGTCTGCTCTTGGGACAGGAATAAATTTGTTTCTTTCTTTATTTTCTGCCATTCGTCAGTTTCCTTGTGAATCCACAGGAATTCGCTGTTCCTCTGTCACCGATCGTCGAACCTCGATGAAATACAAGCATCGTCGTTCCCTTCCGCGTGACCCATGAAATATGGCGCTGTTAATTAAAGTGTGTGGGGGACATTCGGCTGAATGCAAGGCGGTGTTAATGGGGGACAACGAAAAAATATAAGCTGGCAACCGTTTTGCTGAATGACGGGATGCCAGTGAGTGTCGCAAATTCATTTGTATAATGTTTTTGTGACGATTATTTATGCCTCCTTTTTGGAAATCTGTTCCTTTTATGGATGCAATTATAAGTATTCGTAACATCAAATTTCCTAAGGCAGATTTTGTTTATTTAATCTATGATAAATTATGTTAATGTAAGAGGGAAGTGAAATACTTTACCACATTCTTAATTGATATAGGGTTCTTATTACTTTTACAAGTTTTTTATTATGTATGCAGCTTGCGGTATTACGTAAAACTTTTGAAGAACATGGTTCTTTTTGTATGAGTATTTAACATAATACGTTTTTAATTACATACTCATTCATCAGTTTCATCAGGCTTTATCAGGATCATCTTCCATTTTTAATTCCTCTCTTTAAATCTAATCAAGTAGATTTCTTGTTCCAAATGTTGAAGGATAGGTATTTCAAACCTCAGATAAATCGGTAATCATTAGTTAGGTACCTTGCATATATCACAAAGACAATTTCCAAGTCGTCCAAAGAACTTCTCACAGTTCTCAGCACTCTTGATTAATTATTTAGATGTTGCATAAATATCCAATGGAATCTCCGAGGAATCTGATCTTGCTAAAGGACGGACTAGACGGAAAGAGGAATTGGTCCATTATCGTCATCCTTAGTCAAAGAATAGAGAAAATGATCCGTTCTTTGCCCAAGTTTCTCCAGAATTTCGTCGGATGTGGCCCCTTGCTAGCGTTTCGCTTCATTAACGAGCACCACTTCTACGTCGTCGTCGACGACGTCGCCACTCGACTTCCTAGCTTAATTATTCCACCACCAGCCGGTACACGTGTCTCGGGATCTCTCGTCGGGGCTTTTCCTATTCTTTTAATTTCGTTTTATATCGTTCCTTGGGCTACTGGGTTAATGGGGTGTCGTCATTCGTCGACATTATCGCGGACGATGGGGGCATATTCATTTTCATTACTTCGAACCTCTTGTCGTTAAGAGGAGACTTTAATGTAATCTTTACTATGTGTGTAACACTTGAAGTATTTCATGTACGTACTTTAGGTATTTGATACGGGACTGATACAATTTTTGTTAATTTGACGCTATGTGATATTCAGAGAATTTAATTTATTATTAATGCTTACGTGTAATTATGGTGCACTAGTAGAAAACAAATATAGGTATAAAAATTGTAGGAATTTATTCAAATTTATTCAAATTTTGAATAATATTTGATTAATAATTTCCAGAATTTAGAAATAATTCACACTTAATGGTTTTGTCACGAGATGAATTGCAATTTAGTTTTCAGTCGCATCTTGACTGCGAATAGATCGCGAATAGATCGTAGGTAGGTGTGGACTTGTCCTTTGTGCATTGACAATTCTTTTACTATTCATTTGATATAAAACTCTCGGTGATCAATATGTTCCTATCAAAGCATTGTTGGCCGAAGGACAACATTGCGTGAGTTCTACGTCTATACTGGGTGCCATATGAAAAATGAAAGGCCGCCATTGTTCGCCTTCGATGGAGCTTTAATGCCTCATCACACTGTGGAAGTAGTTTCATTTAAATAAACGCTATTAGAGGAATCATGTCAATCGGAGTTGTTGTATTTCAAAGGTTTAATACGAATACCACGGATTCAATTCATAAATAAAAATTATATTATTTGTGTGCATATTTGCATTTTTACGTAATTTCATTCGTATTTTGTTATAATTTTATTTGAAGCACTATTATAATTTCTAGGTATATGAAAACTTCCATAATCATTAATTCACTGAAATATTGGTACCTAGTAAATGTAGGTAATCTATTTTCCAGTGTTTTCAATATTTTTTATGCATTCTTTGATTACTTTTCGTACGTAAAACTGTTTATTCTTTTTAGTAGACAATTTTTTGTGATAAGTGATATTATCCAGTGAATGTAATAATTTATAACAGTTATTAAAACTGTTATAAATTTACACGATATTTACGCAAGTAATGTGCCTTATATGACATTGTATAGTTCACAAAATGTAACACTTATTCTCCATGATACATATATTAGCCATAATATATTTTTAATACAAGAATATGAAAAGCAATTGTTTTATATTTTTTCTTTATTTTAAGGTAGTTTAGTGGGGAAAAATTGTTTTATTTCAAAATAAAACATTGCACATTGTAACTAAAATTAAAATTGTTTGATCTCGCTGGTTGATTGCCTCCATCCAATGTGCAGCAGACGAGTGCGATGACCTTGCCAAACGGAAATCGAAAATCGCGGGCACGACCGTGCACGTGGGTCGGCCAAAGCATTACGCAAGGCCAGAGTTCTCGATAGTGATTCACGATCAACAGTCGCTGCCCGACACCCACGCAGGCCTCTCGTCGAGAGATGTAAACGGCTGTCACACTTTTCTACTAAATTCCTCGGGTTCCACTGACCCAGGAACATGAGAAATCGTCTCCTGCTCGATATGGAAAACCAATAGTCACATGTATAGACGGCCTCCGTCATTCCCTGTCAGACTCATTCATGCATTACCTTCACGTATTTCTGGACACACGTAGGTCCGTGGGGGGATGAGAAAAATGCTTTCTTCTTCTGTACGTGACAAAAAGATTTTTACATTGCGAAATGAGGGAAAGAATTGAACGATATTGGAATTGTTACGTAGAAGTACGAGAGACTTGAGATAATTCGTGAAAAATTATTCGAATGAATTCTTATTCGAAGAATTCAGGAACTTGGGTGTCTGTGACAAATGATATTTCTAGGATTACTTAATATATTGTAGAAGGAGATTATTTGATTTAAGAGGAAATATTTTTGTTATTTTTAGAAAACTTCTACCTAGAAATATAACTTCAATTAGTATTTATATTTTAATATTAAACTCGGTTTGCTCATTATAAATACTTGAGAAAATCAAACAGCTATGAATAATAAATACAAGTTTAGATTGGAGCATATTACAAAATACGTACAAACCATGCGAGGATACTGCATGAGTAGAGCTAAATTCTTCTTATGCCAAAGATGCATGGCTAACTGAGTCCATTGCAGACGATGGCTCTTCCATGGCGAGTTTTCAATAGTTTTGAAGGCTCTCTTTCGCAAGGAAAGATCGCTCTAACAAAACAGGTTTCAAGCAACCCAATTTTCGGGAACAGTGCTATCGTTCCTCTTAAAAGTCTCTAGAGATAGATCTTATTGTTTTTCTCGAAACCATGCCAACACTTCGAATCGTTTTTCTGGTAATTTCTCTCCTTTCTTTCACAGAATCGCATGTTTTTTCACTGTAGATGGTATCTTTCTGTTTGTACAGGAAAACGATTCTTTACTCTAATTCTAATCGTTATTTAGTTCCTCTGTCTTATGCAAGGAAATAGGTACACCATACAAATAGAGCAAACATCATATTCTGTACAGAATTCCCTCGTTATACACTGACATTCATGTAGTGAGGGGCAGGTCTTCGGGAATAATTTGAGTGGTGAAAGATCAGTTTGATTTTATTAAAAAATAGCGGTGTATGCAAATGAAACTCGTTACGTTTAAATAATTTTCGGGTACAGTGAATCTGGTAAAAAACACATATCAAAAGAATATTGATAAGCATTAAATAACTGTTATGGGTTAACTGAAACATCTATAAAGAAACAAGAAGTATAAGTACTTGAAATACAGTGACTCTAACACAGAACACATATCGAGGGAATACTGATAAAGGTTAAATAGCTGTTACGCTGGGTTAAGTGAATCATCTATAAAAGGTTAAAAAATAATTATAAGCATTTTGAATTAAATAAAAATTTCTTCAAATCTCGCTATGAAGTATACTTTATTGACATTGATTTTCGATATTTCAAATTGAATATTTTAAATGTAAATTGAGAATGCACAGAAGCACTTTACAGATAGTACAAAAATATGAGTACTTGAACTGATACTGTGGTATCTGTTAGTGAAAAGTCAATGGCATTGCACTTGAACTTGATTCTACCGAATGGATTAAATTGATACATGTCTACTTAATTTCAGATTACAATCGCTGATATTCATCGTGTTCTGGGCGACACACGCCAACGCGGATTTTTTCGGCGAGAGAAAAGGTAAGTGTCAGTTCATTCAACGTTAATAGTCCCCGAGTGCCTCGGCGGGTGATGATTCAGAGATTCAAGGACCATTTGTCCCTCTTTGCGCTTCTAGACGTTGTCTAGTATGACGATCTAGGCTACGAAATTCTCAGGAGGGCTCTTCATCTGTCGAGGACTCCTCGAGAATATTCAGGGACTTTTTTTGCAAATCCTTCTCGCGGCCTTTTTTTTACAACGTTATTCGTTTTACGTGAGAAACGATCCAGTTTAAAGTGAGAAAGAATTGAGAAATTTATTGTGCCATGTTCTGCGTACTAACCACTTGATTTTATTTCTTTTACATCGAAACTTGTAAAAAAAATAGGGCATAGTTTTTCAAATTCTTGTTTTTGGTGAGGTCGAGGTATTTTTTTAAGATAAAAGTGTTGATTTTCTAGAAGCTTTTTTTATTAAAACACAAGTGTAATCTTTTTTCAAGGTTTATTTATACATGTATACAATCAGAATAATATATATCAGTACCCTATAAATTAGAAAAATTTGAGAGAGCGTAAAATTTGAAAAATGTTGTTCCTCTTTTATTTCGTTTGTAATCTTTCACTTGATCTACATTTATGATATGTTTAAATCATATATTTACATATTCTTCCTTTTTCTAAGTTACATCATATATTGAAGTTACTTTATATCGACATGCATTTTCATTCCCATCAATTTGTCTTCTCGTAATGTAAAGTGTATCGTTGAAATGGATTCGAAGTGTGAACGCTTTGTTTTCCCATATTGATGAGATCCTCGAATTCAGTTATCGCGCGAATTTTTCTCTGTCCAGTGTGGGTAGCAGAGCGATTCTTTTTAAACACGTGGACTTTCTTCTTATTTAAGAGAGATCACTCGAAAAGACAAATAGACCATTCAGTTTTGATGAATCGTGGAAATAGATCTTACCAACGCAAACGTTATTAATGCCTTGTATGTCACGAGTATTTGACTTATAGTTATTTATTTTTTATTAACAACTATAACTCTTACTTTGATCTTTCTTCTTCTCTAAAATTTTAGTTGTTGCACATTACTTTAAAAGAAAACTAAAATCAGAAATTGAGTGAAACAAAATGAAAAGTGAATCAAATACAATTTTGTGAAAAAGATTCGTTTTCAAACAAAACTTTAAAAAGATAAGTACTTCATAAATGTGAATTAGAAATTATTTCTTCTTCGCTGAAAACAATTATTTGAATGAAAATTTTTGTCTCTGGGTATATAATATGATTTGAAAGTTCGATTCGACGAAACAGTATTTGAACGAAATTTTAATAAAAGTTTCGTCAGAGGTAGAAACTATAGAAGGAATTCAAGCTGTAAAAATTTAAAGAAACACTTCGCTTGTCGGTTCAGAACCTTTGGTGATACAAGTAAAGGAGAAATGCAAACTCGCCCGTCCTGTTCTCTGTAATAATTTCACGTTTGTGGATAATTTTTTACTGCTCGTTAAATAAGGTTATATTGGAAATAATATGAAGCAACTTTGAACAGAAGATGGGAAAGAGGGAAATTCATAAAGAAGGATTTAATAAAATCTTCCTTGAGCTGCAGTTACAAAGTCCTAATGCTTTGAAATGGTTTTATGATCATCAGCATATCTTTATTTCCTCCTTTAAGAATTTCATAACCTGAGAAGTCGCCTCTCAGATTCAGCAGATATTTCATTCCGTGCACGCCATTTTTATACAGAGCCTAATCTCACTTTCCTGCTATTCTGATCGATTTTTATGAAGTTGAGAAACTTGCGTCAAAGGTAATTCGCCAAAGAGGGATTAAAGATTCGGTGAGATCGAATGAATACTCGAATCGAATCAAACGAAAAATATTAGAACGCGAAGTTAATCAGGGAATCAATATTGAATTTATCGATCCTTTCGTGGCAATTTGAGCTTCGTGACTTTTCAATGTTTTCTTGTATTTGTGGTTATAGGATAAAATGACCTAAGCCACATGCTTTTGCTTTCGAGGTATTGGCGTTTAAAGTTTTACACTTCAATACTGTCTTATCTACTGTTGTCCTCTTGAACTCTTAGTTTTAAGTGAAAAAGTTCTTTCAATGCCCTTTTTTCTCTCTGTGTGTATAAATTCTATATCCTATGTTTCAACAAACGCCTTGCCTCGAATTTTTTGGAGATGTGATATAAGATATTTTGACTTACAGAAACAGGTATACTCACATTTGATCATTTGGATGCTGAAATACTTTGTTACTTTTATATACTTGTATCTTTAACAAATTTAATCCCAAAGAGGTTAATATTCGAATAGCAAAATTTGCCTACATGCAGATGCATTCCATAGTTGAATGAACGTTGATTCAGGAGATAATAAATTGGGACTGAGTCTTTCCCAAGTCACAGAAAAATTGAAATGAGATTATGAAAAGAAATAAATTCAAGTATGAAATGGTTATTAAGTTAAGAAATTATACAATTTGCGCGTATTTATAATGTAGAATACATTTTCAATTTCAATTAATTCTTAAAAAGAGGTTAATATTCGAATAGCAAAATTTGCCTACTTGCAGATGCATTCCATAGTTCAAATATATTTCCTATAACATAGAAGTAAAATTTTCGAAACCAGAAACATTCTATGTGCCAAAGACAATTCGCAATCGATAATGTACGACTTCGAATGCAAGAACATTGCGTTATCCGAAAGGGCGAAAGATTCAGCCGCTTAGTGAGTTTCCTGTTCTTATCAGAGGCGGATGCAAAGAGAGAATGTCGGCTGCGTCGGCGGGTTGCAACATAGGAAAACGGGGTGGAAAGGGACGAATAGCTCCCGCAGGATGCGAGATAACGCTCATCCCCATAGCCTCATTTGTATCCGCCTTCCCCTTCTTCCGTTGTTCGCGTTGAGCGGCTACTTTTTACAGTACATCGTTAATATTCAATGGCTTTGTTCTGTTGTAATTGTTTAGTTAAATCTAATTATTCGATTTTTTCATTTTTTTTACTTTGAAATTGTTATCTTTTCATTTTCATTACTTTAAACCACAACTGTTCCTATGATAGTTATTTTTCATTGATTGAAAAACTAGAGCTTATAATAAAAATTTTATGGATTTGTTTGAATTTTTTTTAAGAAAAAAGTTTACTTTATTACTGCTTCGACTTAAACACTTTTTCCTTTTTTTAAAGTTTCAAATATGTCGATTTTCTTGATGCTGGAATATATGTAACTCTTTCCAGCATACATTTTTGCATTAATTAATCATAATTCCAATTTGTTGTTTTTTTTGTTATCAATTAACAAAATCGTCACTTCGACTCGTTTTACGATAACTTCACATTCAATTTGTGCGTACTTATCAAGCCAGAATACTTGAATTAAAATTAAAGAAAGGAATACCTACGAGGATTTTCTGAAGATAATGAATAGTATCAAAGTGACTTAGGAATTAGATAAATGGAAATGAATTGGTGTTGATTTAGTTATTCGTTAGCGAACATTTCAACAAAACGATAAAATATGGATACGAAATAAATAAATTGCTATAGGAATATCGTTAGGACTGATTTATTGGTGCTGGGGTCAATTGACATGCACACAGTCGGGTATACATTTTATGGTTTCTCATTGAGTTGCGTGACGTGCTCTAAATTGGTATTTCTATGATAACAACACACATCGCGCATCCGAGTGATTGCGGTATTCTTTGAATTCAGTAAACAGCGGAGGCTTCATGACATAGTCTTTTGGAGTGTTACAAACTGTCAAAAAGTAGAGCAATTGTCGTAGTCATTGAGAATGGTATTTATTTTAGATCAGAAATGGGACACTTGTATCTTAGAATAATACAATACATAGTATTTAAAAAACTTTTTAATTAAGTTTGATAACTTAATTAAAAATGCAATACGATACTGAATCGTAGTTACAAAATTTAGTTTCCTTTTTGTATAAATATTAATATTTGTAGCTATAGAGTGAAACGATACAAGTTACATTTGAACAAATTTTAGGCTACAGTACTTGTGTTTTTAAAAGAAAAATGTAGCATTCAAGGAATGTTGTTCTGAAGTTAAAGTCTGAGATAGATTTTAAGTACATCAAAGTAGACTTTAAATGTAATTCTAACACAACGCTCGAGTTTGATTATATGCGTGAGTAGAAACCTCTCTAAATCATGGTCATCCAAGTGTCGTACAATTGAAAATTGAGTAAACGTGGAAATGATGTAGAGTCTACTGTTTCAGTGAAAATTTCGAAGTAGAGGAACAGTTCCCCAGCGTCTTGCAATCTAAGCAAGTTTAAACGTGCTTCGTCGTAGTTTTATTTACCCTTGAAATTGTTCTGTTCACAGAAACTCACTTTCAGAGAACGTTGTGAGGAGAACAGTGAAATATTACAAATTTGCATCGAAAGTTTTTCCATTTAAACGATGATTGTTTTTGGGCTGCGAGAAGGAGGGATTTGATCGTAAAGAAAATCTTGACCTCCCCTAGCGTGCACTTGGTACGACGAGATGGTCGTCTGTTTCTCTTGATCTTTCATCTTCTCGTAGAGTTCGATAGGGGCATTCCATAAAAGAAGCTTTCATAGTCGAAGTACATCATTATTGGCTAAAGGGAAACATTTGTCGACTCGAAACAAATACTTAACCTCAATAATGTTTCTTTTTATATTACTTATTCTAATTATTAATTTTGACGTTAATTTGAATTCTGACCTTCCTACTCGTTTAAAAGCAGCAGGATATCCAGTTTTTAATATTTTAAGAACATTAAAATATTCATGAAAAATTGGTAGATATAAAAATAACTATCATATTTTCATATTTTTGCTTCATTATTACCTTGAGATAATGCAGATGACGAAAATAATTAAATTTTACTGAAAGCGGTTCAGTTTCTAGTTATTTTAAAACATTGTAAAATAAAATCGATTATACTTTTTATTTTTTGGGTCACTTCCATAATTCTTGACCGAAATAAAAGATTAGACGAGTGTCAAAAATTGAAACATCTGGCGACCATTCGTTCAACGGAGCTCAGATAATCTAGTTTCAGATTATTCTGGTTTTAATTCTCGGGTCGTTCGTATTCCCTAAAATAATTACAATGGTATGTTTATTTTTTCCAATCATAATGAATTAAAAACACGTAAATTACTAATGATAAAATATTTGACTGATCGGTTTTTTGAACGAAAATGCAGTTAAAAGGAAAGTTAATCTTATTGGAGTGGCAAGAATGACCTTTACAGTATCAGCGCTTAGAATTTGAATTTTTTTAAAGCGAGCACCAGACGTGGGCGGCGATCGAAGCGTGCGTACTTTGTAATCCACAGTGGGTTCCAATAATTCGGCATGACTCATCGATCAGTCATGGTCCAAGTTGAATTTATGTGCCACGTGTATTGGCTAATCGGTTTGTCTTGCGCATTTCTGTTGCATTTCAATGCACGTGAAAGCGATGGCACACGGAATTCCTTTGTATTTAAGTAGCCGTACATTTTGGAAGTGGAAGATTCCTCGAATGTAATCTCTTCGTTAACCCCATTGCGTCAGCTAGCAGAATAGCTTACTAATTTTTTCTGACGAAATCTTTCATTTAACAAGTGTATGAATTAGTGTTCCTAAATTATGTTTCTCTTTTCTCTATGTTTCTCAGTTCTCTATGTTTCTCTGTAGAAATGTCTACACATTTATCTATAATAATTTCAATTTTGGAAATTGCATGGTCTTTTCTAAAATTTTTGCTATAATATTTGTAACGTCGTTGTGTTTGTATTAATTACATATTTGTTCTTTTAAAAACTTTTGTGACGAAGATTTTATTTTTAAAAAAATGTCGAAATGGAATATATTGCAATAGCATCGTAGAAGCAATCTACAACCGAAGTAACGTTCGATCGGAGCGACAGGAACGAATCGAATAATTTTAGAGTGACTGATAATGGTTCTGACTTCAGTTGGGCGTGATTCGTGCATATGAACGAACTCTGTCATCCTCTAAGGGAATTATTTTCGTGATCTTGAATCACGATGACGAAGCGCTCGTCTCATCAGTTATACATAGACGTGGTACACGTATTCCAGTTGAGATAAATGCAAATCGTCATTGAGGGAAATAAAACTGACAGTTACGAGCGGTTGCTCGTGTCCTAGATGCCATCCTTTCTTATTATTGCATATGATGCACGAAGATAAAATCGTGTTTTAAGTAGGTTGCTTCTATATCTTGAAATCTCAGCCACACTAACTTTTTAAAACAATTCATGAATATTGATTGCTGTCCAACTAATATTTAGATTAATATTATAATAAAACTCTTGACCACTTATTTCTCGTTCTCTTTAACAAATTTTAGTTCATGTCTTACTCGAAGTCTGCAGAATAAAATTTGTAGTTTTATCAAAAGAAGGTTAGATTATAGGAATTTCTCCCTTAAAAGCGAGAATATAACGGAATGTATGTCCACAGAACAAACCTGTGATTCAAAGTTTCCATTTCTCGAAAATAAAACAGGATTACCTAGGATGTTAATCTGTACTAGTTAGACAGGAAAGAATGAAAACCCTGAAAAATCAGAAGTTGTTCTGTGGTGAGCCTCAGGGATATGAATGGACGAGCAGCAGGTTGACAAACCGCAGGATTATGCAGGTGCAAAAGACAGTGGTTGGGAGGGGGGCTGATTTTGTACGAGGAACAAGTAGGCAATATATTATAAGGTGGGTTAACCGTGGATAGTAAAAGTTGCAGAGATAGTGGCGGAAAGAGGGGCGAAAGGGGTGAGAACGGGCTTTCAAATATTTTATGCTTTCCTAGCACGTTTCGTGCCCAATATGTCTGCCTGGGGCAACAGACCTGACTGTACCACGTCTTCGTGGCTTTCTATGATTTTTGCATCCGATCTTCTTTATTCTTCATATCTTTTACTTCGTACTATGCCATAAAAGTAAATTTCAGGAAATCACCAGCCATTGATTCTGAAAGTAAATGTTATAGCCTGGGTGGTAATAAAAATAGAGAAGTTACGAGAATTTTTAATCAAACTTTGGCTAATTTGGCTCCGTATAGGTACTATAGTTTTAACAACGGTCATTAGTGTCGGATCCCAAATGTATAGCTACTGAAATGTTTCGTAAATCGTAGCTTGTTTAATTCTAGAGAGTTTTAATTTCAGGGTGAAAATTAAATTAATTTTTCTCAGAGGTGTAAATTATAATTGGCTATTCGCTAAACAGTATTAGTTTCTCGTAAGTATTTATCTTTTACGAACTTATTTTTCGATCGCAGTATATAGTACATTACTCGATGTTACTTTTCAAAACTCAGTCCACGTTCAGACGCTGTCGATTTATTCTGAACGATGGGAAGTCACGGAACAAAATAGATAATCAAGTTCTATTCGATCGGCTGCACTATTGCGTTTTCGCTGTTCCAGATCAAAGAGATGGGAAAAGCTGAAGCGAATTAGCTAGAATCATGAAAAGGTGTGAAAAGAATTGGAAAAAGCGGTCCCGTTTTTGGTCGAATGTACTTTTAAAAGTGCTGCGCTAGTTGCAAGATATAGGGTGCCTCTGGTACATTTAGAGAGAGCAAACAATTTGACGCTAAATGGCCTTAAATTATATTTTTCTCATTACTTGATGTGTGGGTTCCTTTAATTTTAAGGCAATTTAATTTCATTATCAATTAATAATTCTACTATTTAAGAAGTTTAGTACTTCTATCATATTCATCATATTTGTTATTCCTAAAATATGTAGTTGTGGAGTGAGAATAGGAGGAGGAGGTCTTCTGAGAATGGTTTTGTAAGAGGCAGTGCATCATTCGCTCCAGAACTATCAAAAATTAAAACTAGAATCTCCAGTTTTCGAACATCAGGTAAATGTCCCAGTAATAAACCATGTCTCGATATTTGAACACTGATACTAATTTTATTTAATTTCGAGCTTAAATTCTACTTTTTATTAAATTCATTTAAGACATTTGATGTGGTAAACGTTCGTGTATTGGGACATTTACATAATTTTATTATTACTCTAAGAAGAGATGAGTGTTCACGTCGCACAATGGGCCAAACGGCTGATCTACCTGGACAAAAGTCATTTTGGCGAGTGTTATAAAATCTTTTCACTTTTATTCCAAGTTGTTGAAACAGGTTTGGAACAATTGGAAACACATTAATAACTTCATTTAGTAATGTCTATTAGGTGTGGTATGTTTCTAAAGTTTAGGAAATAGGACAGCCTCAAATACAGTGTTATGAACAAAATCGTATTTCATAGAGAGCTCTTAAGATGTTTTTGTAATCTATCTTGGTAATTAGTAAGCAAAAATTTCATTATCTTATTGCAAATACTGTTCCCAATACCTCAAAGAAACAAAAGAAATGTGCGAAACACGAACGTGTTTTAATTTTGTCTAAACCTAGAAAATTTTCTCCACCAGTCTCCGCTTTCGTTTTCTTACTATTTTATTCTACGATTTATTCCATATAAGACCTGACAAAAAAGTTTTGCCGATAGGCGTTGATGTACAAACCATTATGATTTTTGCGAAGTGATGGCGCAACTTCTAATTATCATATTCTGCAATGAAATATCGAAGGCCTTGGGACGCATTACATAAGATAATGTATTCGTGAGGACCTGAATGAGGACCTTACTCTAATCATTCAAATCTGATAAACTACAAAAAGATTATAATAAAAACGAGTTTACTGAAATAAAAGGCAAATTTTGATAAAAACTCAATTATTACTCATATTTCAAAGATAACGACGAGCAGCTATAACAAACTCCTTCATTTTTAAATTTGACTAACTAGATCGGCCCTTTGGCCAACTGTGCCTCCACTTTCATTCAAAAAATGTCGTCATGTCTGATTCCAAGTGATTATTCCCAAAGCCATTCATACTGCTCTAGGTAAAGCTTCAGATTTTCTGCGAAAATTTAAAATCGTTCCTCGACGCAGCGCCTGCTATCGTAAATTTAAATACAACGCTCGACACCGCACCGAAGTACCGTATAAACAAAAGCAGCGCGTACGAACTGCGCTAATCTTCATTACCATTCGCGTTTTCTGTGTATCCCGCGGCAGCTGTTCAGATTCAGGCTCGCGAGCCGCGACGTATCGGCCCGCCTTGGCATTTCTCGCCGGAAATTAATAAATACTGGAATTCCAGCCGGTAAAATCGGATTAAAAGCGCTGTCGCGGGGAAACGAAATCCGCGGCGAGAAAGGAAGCGAGGCCGTGGCTAGAAACGGGGAACTGTTGCACGCGTGAAAGAGAGGAGAGTAGCCGCGTTCAACAGGGGAGGGTGACTTCACGCTTTAGCTTCGGCACTTAAAAGCATTCCGCATTGAAAAGCTGCCGCGTGAGTTGGCTTTATTGGAGTTTCTTGCTTACCGTGCATGAGGAAAAAAACCTTGAGGAATGGGAGCGAGGAAAATCTGGGAATTGGTGAACTCTTGCGAACGTTTCGATATTGCTACCCGAGCTTAAAAATTCGATGGTATGCGAAGTTCGATAGAGGAAAGGGACTTGTTATAATTCGTTTTAATTTAATTTCATTCGAATGATAGACTCCATAGTGACATACAGTTGAATATCGAAACTATAAGAAGAAGCAATATAATTTGAATATAATAATATAGCAGTCTTAACAGTAGTAAACAGTTATCTAATGTTATTTCGTTCTTAAAGTATTCCTCTCTCTGTAATAAGCTCTAACAGTTACATTATTTCTATCTATAATAGTCATCGCTAATAACCACGGTGCAGTTGATGCAAAAATTAATTTTAAAAATGATTTAAATATACAGGGTAAATAATCTGAAGTTGCAGCAACGTATGATGCACTGATTTTTTAAATGTTGAAGGTGAAATGGAAAGAAGATTAATAGATTTATTAAATAGTATTATTTATATTTTTGAAAATTCTATTAAAGCAGTTATACATATTTGTGAGTTTAAAGAAAAATAATATTGTATGCCAAATTTTCAAAAAGTTTGAGTTTGTATGTTAATTCAAATCTATAAAGGTAGAATCTGTTTTTTAAGAAAAGTAGAAAATAAAAATAAAGATACATAATTTATGTTACTTTATGTAACAGCAATAGCAATTTTTCTCAATGTAATCCCTTTTTAATTTGACATTCCAGAATGTGTCCATAAATTCTCTGAGAAGCTCACTGGATTTTTTTTTGATATTTTACACTGATAAAAAGTAAATCATCTTCAGTAGAGTTGATCATCAATCTTTAAACAGGGAAAAATTGTCACAGGGATCTAAATTCGATAAACATAAGAGGTACCTAAACTAAATGTAGACACTTTCTTTTTTCAATTTAAAAATTAGTTCTTACATTGTCAGCGAAACAATTGTTAACTAGAAGTAGAAGCTGATTACACGTTAACCGAAAAAGCGTTCAATTAGCACTTCATACGTGAGCTATTAATCGTGCGAGATTAAGTTATAAAGTGGAATGTTGCAACCTATCCTGAGCAATCGTGTCAAGCACGCCGAGGAAGCTGAGGAAAGGTAGATAACGTGAATCTGTAGAAGCATTCTCCAGTGCAAGTTGAAAGTAAGGGTGTGAGGGAAGAAACAACCAACAAAGTACATAAACTGTCTCCTTTCTCTGGTCAGGTTTCGTTACTTGAAGGGTGTTAAATTTTCTCTAACAGTGAAGTCTACTAATTCTGCTAGAGTTTCTTGTTAGGTCTTTAAAGGATAAAAGGCAAGGAGGAGGGAATGGGGATAACTTGTAAAGATATGCCAAAAGGCCAATAAGGAAAGTAGATTTACTGACTAAAATAGATTCACATGAGAGAACAAATTAAAAGGGGATGAAGAATGATACTATGTTTCCACCTTCATTTAGAAATGTCTCAAGACGAATGGTATTGTTAAAACGAATGAAATGTGAATCATTTTGCATTGCATGTGGCTGAAAGCGAAAGAACGTTGGATATTCCTAAATGATGGAAGAATCAACGAAGAAATGACGCGTGAAAGGGGATTTTCACACCCGCGGAATGAACGTTCATTCAGGAGATAATAAATTGGGGCTGAGTCTTTCCCAAGTCACAGAAAAATTGGCCCCTGGAATGAGATTATGAAAAGAAATAAATTCAAGTATGAAATGGTTATTAAGTTAAGAAATTATACAATTTGCACGTATTTATAATGTAGAATAAATTTTCAATTAATTCTTTTCTATTAAAAATTGATCATACTGAATGCCATAGTAGTATCTCAATTTTTTAACAAGCTCCCAAAAATATTTGAAGAATGAGATAGTTATATTCAGTAGTAGCAAGTGCATTATATTCTTCATTATTCACATGTCAGTGTTAAATTTTAATTTGTTAAATATTCCACTGATGATAAATATAGACGGCAGGTTACATGGTACTAAATGTATTAATTATTCAGCTCTATTTATTAGCACAGATCTAAGCGTAATAATCACACAAAATTTATAAAATAATTTATTAATTCACTTCACTTTCGCTAGACAATTTGGAATTTGACAAAATGATCTTATACTGAAGTCTGTAATTTAATGGCTTGATGCGTGCGCCGTAACTAGAAGTGAATATGCAGTGTGTAGCATCTGAATGCCTAACATGCATGCAGGTTGCATAGGATTGTAACTAAGTTCCAAGCACATTGTAGTTATTTAGCTTATTCCACCACACAACTTCGTATTTAGTACCCCGTTCCACAGACACCTACTCGTGAGCATTAAGTTGAAAAAGTCAACAGAATTACTCGCCAAAGTCTCTCCTCAAACTCGCCAACAAACGTGCATAGGTCTCTTCGTATCTAGCAACTACATATACGCAGATCAAACTTCTAATAAAAGCATACTTTGATATGTCAAAGCAATTCCCTAGAATACAGCTCACTTATTTTATGCATTGCGTACATTCGAACTATTCGCCTATATCTTTCACTCTTATAATTTCTTATAATTTATAATTCTCATAATTTCACGACTCTATGTCTTCTTTTGTCTCTATACGTACTCTTCCTGAATTCACAAGTCACCTAAAATCCCATTCAAGGTGGAACGTTAAACTATAACAGCTTAGAAACTGCGTTTATAGTGTACAATGGTACTGTAAAATGGTAGTGTAAAATGGTAATGTAAGTGATAGATATAATTTCAGTTCGATGTTATAATTCTATCCATAAAACGTACATTTTCCTTGCAATGTCTTGTTACTTCTCAGTTATATTTTGCACGTTGAAACTAAAAGGTCTGGCAGACATTATTCATTGTAGACATGGAACGTCCTGATGTTAAGTGTCGCGGTGCCATAAAGGCCCTTCGAGTTGAGCTGGAACCCATAAAGCGAGCTGGGTGCAAAGAAAGGTCGGGAATAAGTCGACTTTATTAAAATTCGTCAGTTCACCCGGAAGAAGCGAAGAAGTAGGAGAGAGGCGAGGTTAGTGAAGATGGTGAACCGAGAAGAGCTTTCTCACCGGCGGAATGCAGCTCTCACGTGACGAGTACCGGATAACGAATGGTCGTTACTCTTCACTCGGGACAAAAGCATCGTAAACAAAACAGTACTGGTGGCGTACATGCCTCGTGGGCACTTCTACTTGCTTCACACGTCGCCCTGTCAGTTCCACCCTCCGTTTGCTCTGCTCTGCTCCACATTCGAAACCATCCTAACTTCGTTCGATGAACATACGCTCTGCTCTTTCAACTCTAACGATTTCATTCGCCTTTATGTTTTCTTTAAATAGAAGATATTAGATATAATTTATAGATATTAAATATACAGCGTGTAACAAATACAACTTTTGATATTTTAAGGTGTGATAGGAGATCCAAATTGAAGCATAAAATATATTATAACATAATGCTCGATCTGCCTTCGTTTTGCAATAATAATGTCTTAAAGTTAAAGTATCTGTGTGCTAAAATAATAAGCAGATGATGATTTGATTTCACAGATGCATTGAAGGGAGGAAATAGAGCAAAGAAGCTTTAATACTTTTAGTTGCATTTCTTACGGTTTAGCTTTTATGAAGCTTTAAAAATCCGAGATGTTTGTAGGAAATGGATCGCGGAGTTTTGAAGTTCTATAAGAGTTAAACCGTAAGAGATACGACAAAAGGTATTAAAGCTTCTTTGCTCTATTGCTTCTCTTTAAAATATCGAAGGCAATGTTGTACTTTATTTATAGTGCCGACGTTGTTGCGTTTTCCATGGCTTGGTTAATGTTCTTTTCTTTACTTACTGTGGCTTAGGAAAGTATTTGAATGTTCACATTTGCGTTCTTTGACAAGAGAAATACATATAGTGACTTGTATTAATATTCGGACTTGGGAAAGATGTTGCTATGTTGTGTTCAAGTTGCAGTTTGAAAGTACATTTCCTACATAAGGGACCTGATAATCCTAGAAATGCTTGAACTATTTGATTAGGTGATACAGTTGTCGTTCAGCTGGAAATGATCAGTGAGTCCAAGGGCTCTATTCCGATTTAATGGCAAAAGTGAGGATATTGGAGGCATTTAGTCAGAGGAATTCTCTGTTGATATTAAAATTGCGGGAAATTCAAACCCTCTTTATAGGCATTAGCCACATTTCAGTAATTTGGTAATTAAATTTCTTTTCTTATGAATAAGAAGTAGGTTTTCATCACATATTAAATTAGACAATTAAATGAATTTTTATGTTAATCTTAATCCATTTTCCATTTTAATTCGAGTTGGTATCTTCATTTTTAGAAGAATAGAGTATTGTGCTTTTACTTGTGTCCTATACATGGATAAGAATGTTCTGATCCTCTTAAATAACAAGGACACTGCGTTAAACAATTTAGCAAGCTAACAAGCTCATATTTACCAACTTTCGACCACTAAGTAGGAGAGTCGTGGGAACTATTAGAATAATTCTTGCAGAGACTGTACGTGTGTTTCTCACGAGATTTGTCGGGGAATAGGAAATGTGGCGTCTCTGTTTTTACGTGGGAGGACACGGACTCTGCATCAGGTGTCCCGAAAAACACAGCGTTCTCGTGCCTGATCTTCTTACGACATCCGAGAATCCTTTTTCATCTCTTTCTTTCGCTTCCTTCTCTATCGAGTCATTTTTCCATTGAAGCATTACCGTCTTTTGCTTCTGTGTTTCCCCGAATTCCAGTTATGAAAATTATATTGTCCAGTAGTAAATAATTAGTTAACATTTAATTAAATGTATGACACGTTAGCATTCTCGTTTTTATATCCTTGTTTCTGGTTTCAAAAAATATTATTAGATACTTATTACTTTAAAAAAAATGTTTAAAGGTTTCTTATAATTTGAGGTATTGTAAACAAAATTAATTTATGTGCTGATTATTGTGAAAAGTTTCGGTGAATCGCTCAACCAGGTACCACAAGATAAATATGGAAGTATTCAAGATGACTTAGCAACGTGTATTAGACCAGATTCATTGGAATGTAAACGCAATCTTACTGTTTTTCGTGTTTTTTATAATCTAACTTCAAAGGATGCAAATTAATCATAATTCTTATCTCGCTTCAAAGCATTTCAAGTGTAGCTATGAATATTCATTATTATTATTTATACTCATCCTCCTCGGACAACTTAAAAGAAGTTGATATTTTCGTCGTCCATTAATTATTTTTCATCCGAATCAGTGAGAGATCTGACACATTTTTAGTTTTTCTACTGTCCTTCTTCTTATTCTTCTTCAAGCTTAATTTATTCCCGCAAAATCAAACAGGCCGACCGACAGTCCTACTCGTTTATTTTATTCTCACATCTATTCTGGCCTCCCCCTGAGGAGAGAAATGAATCTACCAGACATATATATATCTCATAAAGAAAAGTAGTTTGATTTCGTATTACATCTGGCATCGTTTCAAGCATTCACATCTTATTGCTTTGGTTGAGAATTGTTGCGCGATAATCCTTCTGATACGTGATAAGTAATTGAAAATAAATGGTTACCTAATAGTAAATAATATTAATAGATATTATCCATTTAATAGTTTTAGAGCAAGATCTTTGTATTAATTCCTATATTTCTAGAAATTAGAAAAATTTACTTATTTATTGAAATATAAAGCACAGATAAAAATGAATCTTCTTTCTTTAAAGTGACATATTCTTGATACACCGACTGATCTACACGTTACTTAAAAAATTCAGTCTGTTTTGAATATAAAAAAATATGCAGTACACAGTATAATTCTATAGACTACAAAATAGTGTATCAATATTTTTAATTACGTAATTTTGATTATGAATATACAGCTACTTTAGATAATATGAGTATGTACATGTTTACAATACGACATCTATAGATCTTGACGTTGAGTAGACATAAAATAATCGTATCTGACATTATAAAAAAATGTTGGGCCTTAAAACGTTGTTGAATGATGATATATATCGATCTTTAACGAGCTCGATGCATGCTACATCATCATTTGAGGGCACGCGCTGCCAAATGGGGCCCCATGTCAAGCACGTGTGGTCTGTCCGCGGGACTGGTAAAAAGAAGGGAGACGAGTTTCGAGTTCATTTTGCTTGAAATGTATCTGCGTGATCAGCACCATAAACTTGATCTCGAGCTTATCTCGAGCCCGTAGGGTGGCCACCTGTCCGCTTTTATTCGCTGTCGTTTCATTGGTCGAACCACAGATGTCGAGATGGACACTTCCGCGGTATGTCTCCACGTTTTGATCGAAAGCCTTCGGTGATCCAATGATGGATCATCGTTGGATAAACGACCTGAATGAAAGGAAGAAAGGCGGGCAAGTAGTTCTAGTAAAGAACAGAAAAATGTCTCGGATATTTGTGTTATATCGAAATGATCAGTTCTCTGAAAACGTGAAGTGATATATTTTCGGTTTGAAGTTAAATTATATATGTTCTCATTTTTTTAGGTGTGTGTGAACATAACTTCTGTAATTATATTTTAATAAAAAAATTAGTCAAAGATTACAATTTTTGACATATTAAAGTGTCAATGATAAATTAAGACAAATGAACGTATATTAGGGTTAGTTCAATTCTTTCTAAAATATTTTGTTAAAGCTGCCGCAATGAATTGCAAAAATAAATGTAAAGTAGTGCAAGGGATTCCATAATATATGTGCAGGTATTATGTTAAATTATTATTAGTCACCACTTCTCGTTTTTACTTCCTTTTTTATTACGGCGTATTATGTTGGTCATTCCTGTTTGAGAATCTTCTTTTTTTATCCGATGAACATTTGTTCTTTTTCGTCGGCTGCCACGAAAACTGGTTTTACGAACGTGAATCAAGAGAACAAAGGTAAAGAACGATGATAGAAGTAACGTGATTTAATTAAGTACTAAAATCAAATTTTATAACGAATAGCTTTTTTGTAGGCAATATTAGCTTCAATTCTTTCGAATAAAGTTCAGTATTTGTGTATTTAAGTTTAGTTGTGTATAATTGTTACCAAAAAAATGACGAAAAGTTGTCTCATAAAAAATTAGTCAATAATGGATAAATATTGTTTCAAAATGCGATGTAAAATTTTACTTTCAGGATTGTTATTTTGAAATTCATTTCAAGCAAGAGAAAGCATTTTATTTTCACAAATTTTGCTGGAACTCTAAATGCTTTCTCACTTTTAGCTGGCAACGACAGAAACTCGCAACTAAGTATGCAAAGCAGCATCATCTGTTCTTATTATCTTTTATTTCTTATCCAACGTGCTAAAGAGGTGTCTTGATTATGATATTACACACCTGTTTCCACGCAACCTTACATACGTTTTTGGTAAAGTTTGGACATGTGCCCGCCATGTTTCCTCCCTAAGTTTCGCGTTGCATCGAGGATGAATATTTGCATAATGCAAAAGTGTTGGTACAAGTTTCGAGTTTTCAATTTTGAACTTAAAACAATTCGAATTTGCTGATAGTTTAGTGCAAATTAATAAAAAGAAAATAAATAAATAAAAAATAAATAAAAAATTAGAGTTAAAATAAGCGAAAGTTTTACAAAATATATGAATTGAATCAGTTCTCCTTCCATTGTCAAATATTTTGTTATAATTATTCGAACTATATTATGATACATTTAATTAATCAAAAATTAGTATGAGGCCGGGAAATGACAAGATTTCAAATATCAAAATGGCCTATATCGCTAGTGTTATCATAAATGGTAATCTATTTCCAAAAGTGATTAATTACATTACTCATAATTATACAAAAAAGAATATTCACCAACTTGGAAACTTTAGTAATTACTAGATACAACGATAGAATGCGACATCAAATCAATTTAATATTAAATAACCTCGTCAATTATTTATAAAACTACATATCTATACGTAGCTACTCTAAAGTATTCATAAACTACATAATGGGTTATTCCAAATACGATTAAATATTGTATAAATATTACCTAAAACTAGAGATATTTGAGTTGATGCCCGAAGAAAAATAGCCGAGCAGATATGTCATCTCAGAATCCAGTCGTTTCTGACACGAATTAAATCGCTCCAGCAGAAACAAATTCGCCGACCGATACATTTATAGAGCGCATTCGTTCTCCGCGAACGGAATCGGAGACAGAACGGAAACGGTGCCAGTGGAATCGTTTTTCCAGGAAGGACCCTGTACGCCTGAGGAAATCCACTTTTCCGTGCTGCCAGTCGAGCAAACATCCTGCTCTCTTATCCCCAAAAGACGTAGCTCTCTCTGCACGTATATACGCGGTCTCTGGCTCCCGACGATGAGGATACTGCCTGTTTACTGTAGGAATCACACCGTACTGCCTCCGCACTACCACAAAATTCAACAGCTCTACTCTGCCAACCCCTACCTCGATGTTCGTATAGTGCCTGTTAGATTTCTTCCTCTGCCAGTTGTAATATCGTTTGGTTTATACCGATACTCCCTACGGTGCTTGTAGAATGCAGGTCGCTTGTTTTCAGTGTTCTTGCTGTTGGTGATGATTGCTTTGTTCGCTTCTTATGTTAGTTGTGTTAAATAAAATATTAATACTTCTCGTTTAATTATAGTGTGATCAATAATTTTATTCTCGCTACTATTTTATTTGATGGTTTGATTTATGAGAGAGTTCTGTGTAGTAGATAACTCCACGGTTGTATTGTATTTTGTATTCGTAATACGTGTTGAATAAATTGCAGTTTTAAGGGCTAGAGCACTTTTGTTGATCATTACTACTATATGTATACCTACAATTTTTGTCGATGGTATGTATATTTATTATTGGAAAAATTTATTGTATTTAAAATATGAAGTTATCAGCTTTTTATATTATTCAAAATCCTTCAAATACATAGTTGAATTTTTCAGCTACATTGTACTGTAGTTCATTTCGATTGTTAGTAATGCTCGCCCCACAGACTTCACCCTCGTTATTTGTTTATTCACTTGTTAACAGTCTTCCAATTTTCATCACAACCGCATTCCCTTTCATCTGCTCCACTTCTTATTGAGTATACTCACGCGATCATTTGTCCCTAACGCCGCTGCTCTCGTCATTTTCGCATTCCCACATTTCCCCCATTTTTTTCCTTTGTTTGTTACTCTTGCTTTTCAGCAACCACCGTCATCTTGCCACTTTGCTGTTCCTCGCCGAGCCTCCTTTTTGTTACTTTGTTCATTCGGCTTGATGTCACCATCCTTTTCATCGCTGGATTTTGCCAGTCAGCTGCCCTTTGAGATTCCTACAGAGATTCTACCTACATCGAGTAATAATGCCTCCACAATAATGCAAACCACAGCTCAGACAACGGGATACCATTGTGCCTAGGTGTATTTCTCTGCTTTGGTGACAGACTTTTGGACATTAAGGGAATTTGGTGGCTGGCTTTGATGCTGTTCGTTTCGAGAGTGTGGTTTCTAGCGTAACAAGGGCTCGTGGACGTAACTCTTTATGGAATTATTAACTATGAAAAGTAGAATGATTAAAGAAATTGGGCATATAAGGCTGTATAATACGACGATAGGTATTAAATGTGTATTTTGAATCAAATATCCAAGTGTGCATGTCATAATAGAATTTCTGACATGATTTTACATGCAAAAATAGAACAAAGAGTTCGTGTGGACTGTGTCTGACTTAGAACTTATTCTACTAGCGGTGTGCATTAGCTAAGACAGGCGCAGCAGATAAGCTAGTAGAACAAGTCCAGTCAGACACATTATTCTTTCTAATTTTTCAGTTCCAAAATCGTTTTATTTATTTCAATTCTTAGATTCCAATTTCTGATACAGTATCGTCTATCTCTTCTAGAACAGTTTTCTCAAATAAAAGGTTTTCCTTTTAAAATGGATTAATCATGTTTTTCGTTCTATATAAGTACATATTAAAGTTTTCTAGACATATTCCTCTGCACATTTGTGTTCTTAATAGCCTTCACTGATAGCTGAGTGCAAAATGTGGGACGAGAAACTTCCAACGCTACGTTAAGGTTACGTTCTCCTGCTTGAAGCTCTTCTTCCACGAATTCAGCCCTTTCGAGGTGCTCTTTTTTGTAAATATATTCCATCGTCATTCTTCTATCCTTTTTGCTCGTGGCAGCAGCTTCCTTTTGCTTGGCTTCCGACAACTACTTATCCTCTGGGACTTTATGTCACAGTTGCACCTGCAGAATGTAATATTGCTCCGCGCACAGTATACACCCTCGTAAATACGAATATGCACGATCTTCTATATTACAACGTTGCTGGGGCTCACTTACATGAAGAAAGAGATAAATAGGAGCAAGTGAGACGAGTAGTTTCTCTGTAATACGAACAGTAATCGGCTAATACAGATCTGCCTGTAGACGATGCACATATTCAGTGACGACTGCAAATAAAATACGATATGATATAAAGTGGAGCAATATAGGATATTAAATTTAATAGCTGCAGTGAGAAGTGTCAGGGTTTTAAAGGCTGAAAATGTTTGCTATATATTTTTATATAACCACATTTGACGAAAAGTAATTTAGTATGACAAGAATTTGGGTCCAGGGAGAGTGCATTAAAAAATATTAATTAATTTAGGAAGGAAACTTTGAGAGAATATTTAGTTTACTAGATTAAATTCAATTACTTTAAAAAGTAGTTTCGAACCTTATTTTAGAAGCTAAAAAAGAGGTGAACGCTGAATTTTTGTAGCAATTTAACCAGTTCAGTGGTATGAGGGAAAATAATTAACTTGAAACTGTTTGAAAGATCTTTTTAGAAACGTGTACATAAATTTTTTTCAGAATATTTTTTCGACAAGTGAAGAAAAATAGAATCCACAACGTTATGTTAGGTTTGCAATTTTATTCATTTTGACATGGAATTCTTTTTATCATTAAGATTTTTCTGATTTTAAAATAAACAATGTAATTACTATAGAAAATTACATTTTTTCATGTATTTTCAAATTTTATGCATGGAGATCTTATTACAAGATAGTAAAGTACATAGATTATTCATAAATAATCTAATTGAAATCAAATCTATTTGATACAATATAAACGAAATCCTTGTTAATGATCTACATGACGCGACGTTAAACTCTTATAAAGAAAATCTAATTAAAAAACAACGAATATTTTTTACAATTTTTATACTACAAAATATTACAAAAATGCACGTTACTTTTTTTTAGTTATTTTTAGCAAAAACGTTCTTACATTAAATAACGATATTATATAATTTCCCTGAACACCTTGATTTTTCAATTATGTCATTGTAGCAACAAATGCGCGACTTCTCATTATGTCATCCCACTCATTCAGAATCTAGAGCTTGCCATCGAGGCACACTGTGACTTATAAACGAGTTTGTACATCAATATTTGCACGATCTGCCCGTCGAAGCTTCGGTTAGTGAAAAGGAAATCCGATGATGGCTATCGCGACACGAATTAACAGTGAAGGGTGTATCGTGTGAGGTAGCTAATTTCCGCGCGTTCCACGGAACCAATTAAAACGATTTCCCGGCGTCGCGTTCTGCGGGGACAATGGTGTTTCCCTGCGGCCGTTCTCGGCCAAGCAATTTCCCGCGTGTCTGAAAAGAGAATTCAGCTGACACAATATGCAGCCATTTGGAGGGCGGCCAAATGAAACTGAAAAATTACGAGCCGGGCAAAAGCTATGGTTCATATTCTCATCGCGATAGAGAGAACATGTGTGGTCTGTGACACTTTTTTATTCCGTGTAACACAGTTCTACCACGCGAAAAAGTTTTTCCCAAAAATAATTAAATTTTGGGAGAGTTTGTGAAATAGTAATGAAGTAGCTTGGTTTACAAATTTTAACATTATTGGTTATATATGATCATAAAATGTGGGAATTTTTTGAAGAATATTAGATAACAGTTTAATATTATTTAATTCGTTAATTTAAAGTTACGATATAGTACAGCTTTATGTATCTTCAATAAGTGAAAGTGACAAGGTGGCGTATATTTTTAATAGAATTATAGGTAGTACAATTTTTAGGCATTCTTTTAAGCTCTACTTCTTTAAACGTTACAACTTTTCACACTCATTATTACTGTAAATATTTAACATCATTTTATCGTTTAATTAATGACACTGATTTCTTTTTTACTGGTACAGTTCCTAAGTAGCTGTAAAATCAAATTTCGAAATTTTCTTCGTTGTAGGAACTTTTCAAAGGAATACTAACATGGTGAAATTTAAAGTAGATGAAGATTCACCAGAACAAAGTGCTCCTTCAATCTACATTTTACTTTATGTTTGAAGATCCAAAGCAAGTTTTCCAAGATAATAAGATCAGTGTCTGTGGGATTAGGAAGAGGAATCGAGCGATTCCCTTATTAAAATTACGTCTAGTTGGTCTGATTTAGAATTGAATGGCAGGGCTACCGAGAATTGGGGGACCTCTGAATAAAGTAAATAAAATTAATGAATGAAGGACAGGATACATTTGATTTTAACTTCCTAGGATTTTTATATCGCGTTGAATAAAAGATGTGGACAGGGCAATTTCTTCATGGTATAATCAAACGGTAGGAATAATTAATTTCTACAATTAATCAGTCCAAATAAAAGAATATAAAAGAATCAATTCTTTTCAGCTTGATATTATATGCAACTAATGAAAGTTTTAATTTAGAGTTTGAATATTTTTAGGACTGCATGTATAAATAATTACATTCAAAGTTTTTTATAAAATTAATATGATAAAAGTATAGCTTGTTAGCGAGGCTCACAGAAATTGAAATTTTTTAATTTATATAACATAACCTGTGAAGGGGTAAACAAATTAATTGGTATATCCTTTGACCGAAACAGACAAATCAGTCAGCGAATTTCAATTCTGTAATTACACTCATCCCATTAGAAAGGCTGCTGTTGATCTCCGCCCCACAAAAGCAAACACCTCGATGCACACCCTTCGCGACGAGAACAATTCTCGTTATCGTTTCCCCTCGTTTTCATCGTGCGTTTGTCTCTCCCCAATTTGCCCCTTTCCCCAGGACGTGTCACTCTAACCGCTTTTATACCACACGAGGTACTAAGCGGGTCTTACGATCTAGAGCACTATGGGAAACGAATCCTAATGGTTCTTTCTAGTAGGAGTTTCGAGAGTTCTCAGTAATTTGCTTCTTTTTCTTCCTGTACATTAAAGAATCTTTTAGTCATAGACAATAATAACAAAACTATTCTTTTAACAACGTGCTTCACAAACATCTTCGTTAATTCAACGGCGTTCTAGGTTACTGATGAAGCTCTTGAAATCTTCAATGCACTATCGCTGACGTTCGTGTGTGCAGAGAAATGATGCGACGGAAGTTCAGAGAATGCTGAAATAGTCTAGGTTCTCTCTTAACGCGAAAGACAGAAACGTTGGATGAATGAGAAGAAAGGGTAGCGTGCTGATTACAAGGGACTCGGTGAGAAGCAAACAAGAGAAGTTCGAAGCTCTTTACCGGATAGAGAATCCTCAGGGAGGCAGTCTGAGTATATCCTCAGAAATATTTAATCATAGTACTTGCTGAGTATCCAGCAGTCTAATAGGCTTGCCATAGGTCCTTCCATCTTTTTCCAGTTCTCATTCTTGCATTCACCTGTTTTCTTCTTTCTTCTCCTCATTTTTATAAGATTCTACCAGAGTTTATTACAGAGGTATCAAAATTTCAGTCGAAATTGATAGTTCTTTAGATATGTTATTCTAAAAAACCGATAATATTTGGTTGCTCCACTAGCCACTGTGTATTTGATTTTAGCATGTACACGTGTTGCAATTAGTGTGTGACTAGTAGTTATTGACTGTGCACATAGTTTGACTGTACTCACGTCATAAGTGATCGATCATCGATTAGTCTAGTAATTGTTCAGTTGATTATAGGTTCGTCACTGGAGGAGTACGCTTGGATGAAATGCAAATGTCATTTGGTGTCGCTTTGGGCGAAAGTTTTGAACAGAAAATTATTCTTCCTACGATAAAACTAGGTTTGCGAGAGAAGTCGCGGCGGTTGGAAGGAAGTCAAAGCATAGATTGTAAGAACGGGTTATCCAGAATCAAGATAAGAGAAAGTTACTAGAACTCCTTGAAATTATGACAGAGAACGGATATTTAATGGGAATTATTGACCGTTCAACTTCGATATCATTCAGGCTATAATTCATAGCTGGTTTTACCAATCTGTTCATAGATTATCATCTTTTCAGTATCAGATATATGAGATACGAACATCAGAAAAAAAATTACAGGCTACTAGTCATTAGAAATTATTAATAAATAATGTAAATGAAAATTAAGTTTTTAACACATACGTACACGTAAACGTAATCATATTACATTAATTTACGAGTAATGGGGTGCTATAATATGTTTTTTTATAAATATAGGATTCTGGATATCAAAACAATTTTATTTATATCAGAAATACAAAATTACATATTCTTTTCTTTTTTAAAAAAGCTCATGAGTCATGAGACGTCTAGGAGTTTATAGGTTAAAAGATTAATTTTGTTACTGTATATGAGATCTTTGCGAAATATTAAAGCGGAATACGTAAACAGTAAAAGATAATGAGAAAGTGTATATTAAATTGCTTTAATACAGTCACGGTAGGGAGGAAACAAAGCGATTACATCACCAGTGACCGTGCAAGGTATTGTCTACCCTAGTCTGACCCATTTCGCGTTTTTCCACTTCCTATCCAATCATCGTTCTCTTCTACTAGCTGCAATTATTTCTTCCATTTCTACTTCACTGTATTAGATCAGCCCTTTTAATCACACAACGTTCATTCTACTAAGCCTTTTAAAAAAGATTTGTTTATCAATCTATTTCCACCTAATAAACAATTCTTCATTTAAATGACAAGTCTCCTACACAACACATTTGTTAAAATTTACTAACAGACACAATTTTAGCAAATATGGAATATTTGATTAAAAAATATCTTTACAGAAATTCACGTGAAAGTTTATCCATAATTAGTGAAATAAATCATCGAATGTTAAATTGTTAAAAATTTACAGTTTTGTTCCCAAGTTCCTTTTCTTTTATACACAGAAAGAAACATTCAATATTATCGTGTGGATAAAATTCGTCTCCTCGTTTCCTGAATTTGCATCGCATCTTGAACCTATTTTCACCGTGATCCTCAGCCACCGATTTGGCTGGCGTTTGAAATGAGTTGAACGCTCGATTTCAATCGTGTACACATGGTTGAGATGGAAAATGGCTCGGTTATCGACATCAATCGCACGAAAAGCGATTCGAAATTAACGGGATCCTATTTCCTCGCGGAACGAGTCATGCCGAATCCACAATGGATAATATTCGCCAAGGCAAGGAGCGAGGGAAGCCCGTAATAAAGGAGACAGAAGGAATAATCGTTCGAGAAATCCCTCGCCTCGATATCGCCTGGAAGTATCGCGCCCCTTCACGATTCTGAATAATTTAAAACTCGTTCCTCGACGTAAATGTACCAAGAATTTCAAGACGTTTAATATCAGAATCGGAGGAGTGCAGGATTGACCTGATTAAAGGAAAATCTTCGAAAGGATTGTTCCGAATATCGCTGTTTACTGCTTTGAATTTATTGTCTCTGATTTCTATTCTACATTCTGTTCTGGCTTTCAGATTCCTTCCTCTCTGTTTTTAATTGAAGGAGGTTAATGTTTTCATGAAAAGAGAGTATAAATGAAAAATTTTACATTTTATTTCAGCAGTTTCTAGTTAGGAATCAACGACTTTTTTATGATAGTTCTAAAAGTCCTATTGGGAACGCAGGTTAATACGTTTGATGCCACTATCGAAGCATTGTCGATATAGTATCGGTTAGTCTCTTAAAGGTAGGAATTGGTGGCACATGGAACATCGCATGCTACGATGGCTACGTCGACAATGCTTTGACAGTGTTGTCCAACTAGACAGAGAAAGACAATAACTATAAAAGAATCTGAAATTGAATTTTCCGCACGTTTAGACAATTTTGAACATATTGCGTCTTCTTCAGTGCAAAATAGCAGTAAAATATTTTTAGCAGATACTGCTTTTCTTCATAGTTGAGCAGAGTGGCAGCGAATGCGTTAATCGCACTACTGGTTGGCCATTTGGCTGATGAGGTTTGATGAGGGATAGTCAATCAAAAGCAATAAGTAGTTTGTCACGAAGTAAGAGATACATATCACAAAATAATATCCTATTTCATTTAAAGGGGCTGCATAATATTGACCATGGTAAATTTTCCCAATACAGTTCTGATAGAGCTAAAACTGAAGGTAGATTTCAACTGAATCGTGTGTCGAAACTCAGCTGAGACCATCGTAGGGCCTAGGTTTAGCTAGGGGTCTTGTGCAAATAAGACAAATTTCCCTGGACACAGAACCGTATAAACAATACAGCGTTCGAATTAAAATAACAAAGAGGGGTCAGAGTGATATTTTTCCATTGCACGCTCGTAGGGGACCTACGCGGTCGCCTTTGTTGTCCACAGAGGTTCCAGTTTAATTTTCTTGCGCCGATACGCAAATATCCCTTGGGCTCGGCGTCTTTCCTTTTCGTCGCTTGCGATGGGAACCGACCGCGAGTCACGTCGGCGGAGGAAGCCCAATGACCTGCAGGCGACGTGCCTCCCACTCATCTGGGAATCGTTCGATTTTCCATCGGGGCCGGCGAGTTTTTCGCGGTCTTCGATTTTCCCGACAAAGGAATCGGAAAACACAGAACGGGCCGCTACGTTTTAGTATTCCGAGGATGCGCGCGCGGCACAGATTTCGAGGACTTCCGATGCACCTGGAGGAATATTCAATCGTACATGATTCCCTTTTCGCGGCGAACGAATACCATCCCCTCACTTACAAATTTCATCGTAAATTCCCGCTGCAACGCGCTGCTGCCGCATAAAAACCTGTATTGCTGCCGGTGCTGTGCATATTTTTGTCCTCCGACGGTATGACGCGTGGAAGCTATTGTTGGGTCCAGAGGTAAAATTCAGCATTGATGATTTTATTAGCCACTTAACGACTTATGAAATTTTTGGAATACGGATCTAGATGAAACGTCTCTTTCAATTTCATTTGTTCGCGAATACAATAGTCTCTTTTAACTGCATTTGTTCGCGAGAAATTTTAACTCAGTAAATAATGGTAATACGCAGTGGTTAAGACTTGTTGAAATTTTTCGTGTTTCTAAATTCGTTATCCATGAGAAATTTGTAACATTTTATAACACCATGCAAATTTATATTAACAGTTAAAGGGGTTAGAAGAGATCTTTTTGTAACGGTTTACGAAATTCATAGACAGTGTACTTTCGTACTATTTCCGCTCAGAGAATATTTTATTGTTGGTAAAAACTCGCGATGTAACTTAGGACCAGGGGAAGAAATGCGTCTGTCCTGGCGGATTTATGCTCCTGTGACATCGGAAGATTTTTTAGTCATCCGTCGCGCGAACCGACGAAATGAGATCCCATGATCCTTGTTATCGTTCTCTCATCCGTCATCCTTTTATTTTTCTGCAAACACGAAGCATCCTTCAGGGCTCTGTGGGGTGACGATGGCGTTTTCTTGAAGATCTGGAGAACTGTCACCTGTAACGGTACTGTGCTTCAAATCCTGTGATACACCTCTTTTATTTGATTCTCTAGTCGTGAGCAAAGCATCTTATTATAATATCAAGTTTACTATTGCTACAGAAGAAGTAGATGAGCGTGAAGAAAGAGAAATATTTTCAGAAAAATCTGTACATACTCTTAGATAATATGTTATTTCGCTAACATGATCGAATTCAACTCTTGTAATTTCTAAACCTTCAAATTTCCAACTTTTCAAATATTGGATATGCAAATGTATGATTTACAAATTTTCAGTCTTTTTATATATTTGTTCCGATTTTTTGAATTTCAATTCTTGGAAATCTGTGTTTGATATTTGAGTGAGCTAATCTCAGTGTAATAAGGATTAACCAAAATCTTACTTTATTTATTATGTTATAATACTTCTCTCTTTATGTTGTAATAGTCAATATACTAGCTAGCAAATAGTGGTTACTTTGTTAAAATGTATTCCTGTATCTGTTATCCTTTGCAAAATGATTAATCGTGTCTCTATTTTCTTATAATAGTATCAAATGACAGTTTGAATATTTATTGCTTAATTTACATTGCAACTAATTAGTTTGTACTTTGTAATCAATTGGGTGAATTGGATCCACTCTACAGAACTTTATTAATTTGCTACAGTACGTTAAATTCCAGAATAACATAACTGGAATGTACTCTATTCCTCTTTCAAAATTTCAAAATTATCAAATCTCGAAATTCAGGGTATTTTAAAAATCTCATAGAATTCACAGAACTTTCATGTATTTACTTCAAAACTGTAATACAATAACGAAAATACCATAAAAGAAACAGATAGTAACAGTTTTATTCTAGAGCAGCTTTCAAGCTCAGGTGTTTATTTTCACAGATATACGAACAGTAAAAAAAATTCCAAAAATTGATCAACAGTGTTACAAAAACGTATCTAAATCACGCAAACCTTCAACCACCTGATCCAACAGTAAAGATAAACCCTCGTGTATATTTTCGTCTCTTTTATGGTTTCCCATTTTCTCGCTTGTCCCCTACATTTTGTCAGTTTAACAAAATCCTGAAGCCAGACGTTCTGATTTCGTTGTCCGATCGAAGCGGTACTTATCGTAAACGCCAACTGTTTATCGAGGATGGGCAGGTCTATCCATTTAATGGCACGTTATGTGCACTCGGTATAACAGAGAGCCTTGGGGAGTCAAGTGGTATTATTCTGGGGCTGAAGGGTTTCCCAGTCGTTTTCTCAGCTCGATTTCGTCTCGTCACTGTCGTTCGTACCCTCTTTCGCGAGTTCTATCATATTTACACAAACGTTATCTTTCAGCGGCTCTCACGGAACCTAAGAAAAACACAGCCCCTGAAATTACATGCGCTCGACCCCGCCATGGGGATCCGCGGATCGCCTCCGCCGTGGCATTGATAACAGAATGAAAATTTGTTCTTCTCCACCTCCGTCGGATTTCCGCTGGATGACGTATGATGGCGGGGAAAATCCTGGAGCGTTGAAAGAGACGCGTGGAAATATGCACTGTCACGATTGAGATATGACGTCATTAATTTTGCATGCGGCTGCTTCTTTGCTCTGGCCAAGGGTGCCCTGCGTGGAAACGGTACACCTAATTATCTCTTCTGCGGTTAGAGGCAAAGGAAGACGATCGGGGATGAAGGTTGAACGCTTTGAAGAGTAATGAGGCGGAGGTATCAATTTTTCTGAGAATCATTTTTGCCCTGGATCATCCCTTTTGAGAGGTCTTCATTAATTGTAACTTTCTGTTCGAATAATATCACATTACAATCTGTCATTTTATTTCAATGTCGAAGCGTGTGTCAGATGTGCTCATTTATCTCTAATTTCTGCCAATTGCGTGTTCAATTTTAAATTTGGTTTGTATTCTCTTTACGTTTCGATGTTGTCTCTTTAAAAACGGATCGACTTGAAGATTGCGAATCAATGGCAAAAGTTTTATCTTTGGACAGTTTTCCTATACCCCAACGCCTTGCGTTCCCATGTGGCCTCAATAACTCGTATACGAGAAATATTGTATCGAATAGTGGATGTCAGTCATGGAAATAAATGAGAAAGTAACTAACACCAGAACTAATTAATAAATACTCATATCTTCTCAACAATAAACTGAACCTCCAGACTTCTATTCTTTTCCGACTAAAAGTGTAAGTGTTCGAGACTGCTTCTCCAAAAACAAAAGCAAATGCTTGCTTTACAATCTCTTGTTGTAAAATCTCTCTGCTACTGAAGTAGTATGTAGTATCTTGTTAAGTGAACATGTTGCACAGTCAGTCCAAGACTCGCGCCGAAATCTTTGAAGCAAATTAACATTCTTGGCCGTTCATCGACTGAGAACATTCATTACACGTGTGAAGGATTTTAAAGCAGTTTGATTGCAGACACAGTTGGACTCTTCCTTCTCGTTGCAAGGTAACCTGGCGTAAACTGGCCTAGCTGTTGTTTTTTGTTCCAGTCTTCCTCGTTACACCCTCGCTCTAGATTTAATTGGCAGATACGCGTTGTTTCGTGAAAGCTGCTGAAAAACGAATCTCGATTTTCGTCCATCGTCCCCGCTGAAATTTATACGGCAATTCGAGCACGCTCGCTCTTCTCGTCGCGTCGCTGTGAAATTATGTGAATCGTCGTTCACGTTTCTTTGATGCCCACTCCCTCGTTCGCTCGATGGATTCAGTGTTATTTCTCTCTTTCTGTCTGCAGAAGTAACAAAGTCAGTTTTGAACATATTTCCGCGATACTTTGAATGATAAAAAGAGGGCGATTGATTTTAATGTATCAGTGTTTAAGAAGTGTTCGGTATCGTGTCTTTTTGTACATTCCAAATTTGTGTATTTTTGATAAGCAGAAGGAAATCATAAGTTTTCGTAATGGCTAGAGATATTTTAGTATAATGAAATTATTAAAAGGAGTGCAGAAATAAATAATTTAACTGTTTTAAATGTTTCATAGTCTATTTGATATATCATTAATAGTAACGACTTTATTAAACTTTCTACTGCAATGAAAATTGACAGTCATAACAGAACTATTAAAACATTCTGTTTGAATCGTGACTACACGATATGAAGATTTAACACATTTTACAGTACCTGTATTATTAAAATGGCATTGCCTGTTTTCTGAATTTTGTTTAAAAACACTTTTAAATATACTGTGATACCACAAATAAGTAGAAGTAAGATAATAATACTTGAAGCCGAAAACTATGGATCACATCTGAAAGATCGAAAAAACTTAATAAATAGAGTTTTTACAAAAAAAATCTGGTAACATTTGTCAGTAAATCTGATAAAATAAAAAAAAAAAGAAGAAAAAATTCAAAAACACGTTGCAATCCAGTTGGGTATCGATTAACTCACCCCTTGAATTGCATCCCCCAGATCTCTTTTTTCCACAGAATTATTCACGAGCGAGCGAACCATTTAATAAACTCACAGGGAAGCGCGAAATCGCAATCACGACCCTGACACATCACACGTGTGTCCTACACCGTGTTCTGGCGGCTGGGACAGTGGGAGAGCATGAAATGCGCATGAAGGGAAAATAAGGGTTGGTACACAGAATCGAATTATAAAAGGGTTGTTTCTTCCTGCACGCTCTCCTGCTTTTTCAAACCAATTTCGCCTGTCATCCTCTGTCTGTCATTTGAACATTCTCATTCCCTACTTTCTCTCGTATTTTTCTCGTTTATATAGCTATCTATTGTTGTATTTTTTCTTTCATCTTGTTTATTTGCAAGGTGAAACGAGATGATGAATTCGTCATACATTTTTTATTACTCCTCTCGCGCCTAATCTATGTAGTTTCCTATATATTCTTGCCCCTTTGTAGTTTATTTAATTATTTACATATTTGTCCTTTGTTTCACTCTTATATTACTTTCACCATCCTCTATCCTCGGAACTGTATTCTGTATATTATATGCCTTCGTGCACTCTACTTCTTCCTACTCTCTCTACGATAATTTTCCTTTTATTTCGTTTTACCTAGCGCATTCTGCTTGTCCTCTTCTTCTATTTTTATTTTCTTCTGTTTTTCTATTACTTGCACTCTCACTTATTTCCACACTTCGATATTATTCGAATAAAATTATGAAATGATGGGTGAATTGCTATTCTATTTAAAATAGTTCATTATAAAGGAAATATTACTTACAAAATATAATTACTGGTTCCAAATTTTTGTTGTAATCAAAGCTAAAAACTTTTAGCAAAACTAAAAACTCATTCAAATAACAGTCAACTCTACTCACTTCGTTATTCCTATTTTATTATCAATTCGACTGATTTTTCGCTCAAGTTCGTTCTTTCATTCGTCTTCTGACGCACATTCGCAAGCGATGAAAAATGAAGGGAGCATGATGGTGAACGCGATAGAGCGAGAGAAAAGGGAAGCAAAGTTACAAAAAACGTTGAAGGGAAACGTGAAAGCTGAGGAACGAACGAGAGAGAAAGAAGAATCATTCTCTGCTATTTCGATTCTCCCGCTACGTGCTCGAATGAAATATTTAATAAACTCGTTACGCGACTATTGGCGACTGCGAGCCCGCAGACATGGCTGCGTAATAAATTGCCGACGAATACTTTCCCAGCAACTGCCCCCAGCTTTTCAACATCGTCTCGATCTAGCCACTTTCCACCATTCAACTTATTCTCGAGCCCCTGAAATTTTCATTCCGCTGCTATCCGGTTTTGGCATTTTTCCTGCCGTTTCCAGTTTCTAGTCTCATACATTCGATTTTCCCCCGTTGAGTCGCTTTTGTTACGAAAAGAAATTAACTCTTCCATTGCTGTTCTCTAACTTTGTGCAGCTACTTTCTCACGCAAAAAGTTTCCCTTTGAAGCAGTGGTAACGAGTAGGTTGAATGAGGCTTTTTATATTTGCTCTGTTCGCAGATGTTATTTATTTGTTTGCGGAAAATGAGGTAGAATGTAGGCACCAAGGAAGAAATGCTTCTACATTGTCACTTGTCTTTTTATATAGGAGTGTGTTGCCTTTTTACATTTTTCATTGGCCAGGTGCAATTAAAATTTATTTGAAATGAGAATACGAAACCTATTTTACGAGGGTAGATTATCAAAGGCGGACTCAAGGTTTCGTATTAACAGCGAACTGTGATAAAAGATGTGCTACGTTTTTACTGAAGGGGTTTTTGTGTAATTATTAAAATCCTTGTGTAAATAAGTACGTAGTATTTAACAAAGTCGAGCATGGAAAGATAATTTTAAGGAATGAATTATTTCAAGTGTTATATTGTCTGTATTTTAAAAACGACTGAGAAAAGATATAAATAATATATTTATTTCATCTCATTAAAAAAATCTATTGTGTGTTTAAATAAGTAAATGCAGGGTTATTTGAAAACAGTTTTGATCAAATAACGCAATCTAGTTAACTAAATTTTCAGATAACACTTTAAACTTGTAAGCTTAACTAATTGAAGTCACCATGTAAAATGGCTGACTCCACCTACATGAAGCTCACTCTCGGTAATATACAACCAGGAATTACTGTGTTTGTAATACGTGATATTAGCGGTATTGAGTGAGTTTAATTAGGATTACTGATTAAAGTGCACTTTGATTAAAGACAGAATTACTGTACTGCAACAAAATTTATTGATGTTATTACTTTGTATGGTGCACAGTCCATTCCAGTGTTCCTATTTCGTTGCGTCGTATGTAATAGAAATCCAATTATTCGAATACTATGTCGTGTGAACACCTGTTAACTGAATTTCAGTAGTACTGAACAGTTGGAAGCTGGTTGGATCGATTATTGATTAATTCTGTTATTGTGCTCCTCGCGTATCATGTATGGAATATTCAAAGTTATACTGTGATCCTGCCACTATTGTTGTCGCAGTTTCTGAAATTAAATTTGTGGGTTTTGATTTGAAAACGAAATGCCCGTGGAAAAGTAAAAGAGTAAACTGATCAAATGTAAATGTATGTATGTATATGTTTCTACATGTAAATATCATGCATATTATTCGATACTATTATTGTTAGATTATTTACTAAAACTTTGAACGAACGGAAGAATAAAATACTGTTTCATATTTTTCAAATATTGTTTCATCCCATAATTACTCACAGTAACATTCTTCTTATTTTCTTCTTCAGTTTGTCTTAAACTATAAATGAATTAAAATAAATTAAGTCAACTACTCAGATTACTTATGGAGAATTAATATAAATTTCTTAAATTACAATTAAAAAAATTTGAACCTACTGCAATCATTTTCTGTCTATGATCCTCAATATTTTTGTTTAGTTTTCCTTCAAATGTTTATATATTACCATAATGACTGATTTTGACGCGAAATATTGACGCATAATATTCTTCTATTGGTTGGTTAGTGGAAGGCTCAGGTCCTGTTATGAAATCCAATTCCGATATCGATGCTGTCCGACAAACGGTGGTTTGTAAATTATGTGAACCTTACCCAGGAAGTACGGTTTGGCAGACCATATGACGATTTCGATCTCGATGAATGTCACTGAAACTATTTTAATCTCAGGAACTTCTTGACAAACGATTCACTAGACTTAGGTCTGGTGGACTTATCGGTGGACGATTCGAAATACGGTTTATCGATTTGAAAACAGGATATTTCTCTTTTGAAGAGCTGCTGTGGTTGAAGTACCAACAAAGTCAGATTGATCAATTGAATCGTTCTAATCGATAAGTGAAGCAGTTTATTTGGGTCTCGCAGGAAAGCTTCGAGAAATGGATTGCCAACAAGATTAATAAAAAACGTGTGATTTATGAATGCATGAAATATGACAAATTTCGATTACAGGTCTTTAAGCATTCTATTTCAATTTTGAAGTAAGAAGGATTATTAATACCCAAAAGTAAAGATATTATAGATAAGTTTAAAAGTCTAGAGTGAAATCTTAAATATGCGATACTTTATAAATATATATTATAGATTAAGTAATGATTTGAGGAATTACAACTAAAGATATTTTGGGAGTGTAGTAATATATTAGACACAATGTTTGATAATAATAATAATATTATGTCGAGTCTGCTTCACCGTGTATTTAATTAAGAACACTCTCATCTTTGCTCATTGTCAGTTCAGTCTACTGGATTTCTATAAAGAAAATGAAAATTTACAGGAGTGGAATTGGAAGGTAAGAGGGAAGGATAATTTTTTACAGATGCATGACTCCTTTGGAATCTCTCCCTTCTTCTCGCCGCTAATATTTGACATTGACGAATCTAGCATTGTTGCGACCCCTCGAAGGAGACGTCCTTCGAACCCCTTTCATCTTCTACTGTCGAATGAAGTCTCTTCGGTTTCTACCGCTGGTCGGTCGTTACGACGAATTCTCATACTTTCGTCCCATTCATGTGTAATCATACCCTTGACGCTTAGAAGACGATGCTGTAGGGATATCTGTAGAAATATTTCTTAAATATTTTAGACATATGTAAATACGAAGAAATATAACTTATATTAGAAATTTAACTCTTTTACACTGTTCTACTTTTAAAAGTCAACAAATTTTTGAATTCTAGTTAAAAGAAGTATTCCTGTCAACTTATTGAGATTTAAATTATGCAAACATATTCCACTATTCAACAACGTAAAATATTTCTACAAAAATTGTTATTTCCTTGTACTTTCTTAGTGGTATTATTATACGCGAAGGCAACTTCAAACTTATTCATTTGTGGCAACAAGTGAAGATTGACACTCGAGAAAAATTGCTTAAAGCAAATAATTATCCTCGAAAAACATCACATCGTAGCAGCATTATTTGGAGGATGTCAACGACCCAAAAGACACGAGAATGCAACGTGACAGGAAAAAGACGAAAAGAGATGAAAGGAGAGGCGGGAGGTGACGACACATTGACTCGGTGTTAAGCCCTTGAAATTACACGTAGAACTTGGGCAAGCCTGGACCACGTTCTCCATTACCTTCCTATTTCCTCACCTCTTACTAACTCGACTAAAGTTTCACAAATTACTTCGTATTACCTTCATCGCCTTGACTCGCTCCTCACAGTTTGCTCCGAGTAATTATCGTATCTTGTGACAGAACTTTGAGTGTCCATTTTCCATAGATAACGCTTATTCAATAACAAACACGGCACCTATTATAACACGAAGTTGACTTCCGTCGACCAGTAACTAAAACTAATGTTTTAGGCGTTCAGAATATCCTGATCGAAACTCAGATTCTATCGTTTACAGACAAATCTAACTTTAGAATTAGTGGGTAGATATTTTCGAAAGCAGGATAGAAGTATTAGTGTAAGGTGTCTTCAGTTCTTTTAGTGTCTGCAAAAATAGAAGAACATTGTTTTGAAATGTAGTAGCTTTTTTACTTTGATTTGTATCCTATGTCTGAGGTAAAAATATTTAGAATTCACGTATGGTCAGCTGCGACTATGAGTAATTTCTGAGGTATTAAGAAAAGTGTGTCAGATATTAATACGACCCAAATTAGATACATACGTAAAAAAGAGTTTCTTGACGCGTTAGATTTGTTACACGTAGCAGGTGCATGTTACACTCTTATTAATTTGAAACATTTATACTATTTATTTGAAACTCTTTCTTGAAGCTATGTCAGTTTATTTGTGAACACCGAATGCTTACACGCTTGATACTTTTATAATTTACAGAGAAATTAAAGTAGGACGTACTATGAAAAATACTAACTACTTCTATTTATTTTTCTGTTTATATTAATACCAGATCTCATTAGAGTCTTACTACACAAAAATTTATTTGAAATTCTTATTTTTAGTAAAATGGAGATAAAACAGTAATACAGACTACATGTTAGTGTCTCTTACGGTTCGAATATAGTCACATTATGTAGAGATAAAACTAATATATATAATAATCATATTGTACAAATTTGTATTTAAATTTCATATAGCTCACCTCTATTCCTTCTCTGTGACAAATTCCTGAAGAACGCCTCCCTTTTCTCGTTCACGAATGAGAGTAACTTCTGCTTCATTTGTAAGTTGAAGAAGCAGACCAAGTCTCTCGTTCTCTTGCTTCAGTTTCCGTTTCATTTCCAAGTGACACACATAAGATATTCAAAGAAAAAGATAGGCGTACAGTTCCTTCAGAACGGTCCTCGAGGATGATCAGCCTGAAAGAAGAGGGCACCCCGGATGTCTCGGGGCTTCCCTGGAAGACAATACGAGGAGTGCACGTCGAGACTACCACTCAGACTTGCCTGGAGGCGACCTGTAATAAACAATATGACTCTTACCTAAACCTTTTGTGCGCCACCCGGTACTTCCTGCTCTGGATGGGGCCGAGGGTGCATTCGGGATGCCCTACGGCCCTGCTCTGTCACATGCTGTAAATAGAGAGCCAGATGAATTAAGTTCTGCAGAAACGTCTGCCCTCCTATCTGCGCGGATCAAGAATCAGTTTTGTTTAATCAGTTTCCTTCCAACTGGACTAGACGTGAAGGGAAAAGTTTCCCTTTGAGACTTTGTTTAATTAGTGTTAACACTTGAGTGGACAGCGACGCCTTTGTTAAGCGATTAGACGGGGTTACTTAGGTCATGATGAAGGATGCTTACGAGGGTGGAATGAAAAATGAGTATTGGAGAACTGTTCTTAAATGGTGACAAAAAATTTGTGATCTTTCGAGTGTCTTGAAATTTTTTTTTTTTTAAGTGTATTTAAAAAGTATTGTATCTGTTAATTTTGCTATACCCTAGAGATAAGAAATGGTTATTTGTCTGTGTTTAAAAATGTGGGTAAATGTAGTGTGATAATATTAATTTTTTATGTAAAATATAATATGATGATGTGACTTTTTATCAAAGCGTAGGAACACTATAATTTTTTTCCTAAATTCATCAGGTGATCGTTGATTAATGTTGACTAGGAAAACACGTTTGAAAGTGATCTTTGCTCAGCGAGAAAATTAGTTAGAAGCTTATTAGGAGATACCTCTCTTTTTCCTGTTGGAAAAGGCTTTTTATCAATTAACACCTTCCGAGGAGTCTATTTCTTTCTGCCCTGTTTCCTCTCTTATTGTGAATTTTTTAAGAGAATCATAAGCTCATAATGATATACTTAATTGCAGGAAATTTAGTCTTGTATTTAAGTAATATTTTAAAATATTTCTGTAAGATGGAAGTAAAACATCATAAAAGACACTTGTGAATTTTCTAAAATATTTCCAACGTGTACATGGTATCTTTCGATCGACGTTGCAATATAAATTTTTTATACGTGTTAGTTTGCATTTTTCATCGCCATCAATTCAGAAAATTGGCTCGTCGTGGAACTGCAATTTCAAAATAAAGCACACGGGGCGACTAATATTTTTATTTTTGCACGACTACTTTTCACCTAGTAAAAAGTTCCATCCGCGTACTTACCTCGCAGAGAGGTTCCAATAAAGCTCAAAAAATCGAGCAGTATAATTTAAGTAAGACGGGAAGTTCCGAAGATTTAGAGATCCGCTTTTATAAGAAGTTTACAATTCTCGAGACCGACAACCCCGTGGAAAATGTTGGATGTTCTTTCCTTAAACGCACGGCTTCGCCGGAAGTGGAAGACATTAAGGAATTTTCTACTTTCGTAGTTTTGCTGGCGCAAGCTGAAGCTTTCTTATAATTTTCAACAATTCCAACGAAATTGTCTGACCGAGCACGTCTCCGAGTATTTCGTTCTCGTTTCGAAACGGTTGCTTCGAAGCCAACTGCAAATTAGGGGAACCGAGTTGAATCCAATTAACACCCTTCAACCACTCACCTTTGCCTTCTTACTTTCCTGAAAAGAGTTTCATTTTCTTTAATGATGGGCAATCATTGTTTCTTTATCAGAAGCGCGAAGAAACAAAGGTTTCCTATCGTCCACATTAATTGCTTTGCTTTCTCGCCTGACGACGTTTGCATTAACAGGTTCCTAGTGCCTTTTTTGTGATGTCGATGTTTTAAATGCGTATTATAAGTATTTCTTGAAATTATTTTCTCTTTTTACTAATTTCTACTTATCTGCTCCCACACTTTTGCACAGTGGTGCATAGTCCTCATGTTCTACAGTCACAGAATAAATTTCTGAATTCGAGTTCTTTCTTCGTATCAGCTACAAAGAGAGATGGGTAAAATTTTATCTACATAGAAATTTCGAAGTTCCAATAAAAGATAGAAAAAGCTTTAAATAAAAAAGGTCCCTTTTTCTTGTCCCAATTTATTAAAATAATTTGTTATCTATATAATGTCCATTCCTGGTTATAGATACACCTTTCAACAAGAGAAAACTTTCTGCAACATTTTCCTTTTCTACTTTCGAGCAGGAATGTTTGTTCGTTGATACGAGTCCGGTTCGTATATAAAGTCGATTCTCGAGGAGAAATTCCAATGATACTTTTTTCGCGTGACACACGAGACGCTCGCATTCCCTGTAATAAATACAAAGGGTAGTTTCTTTGAGAACTTACACGTCACCCTGTTTCTTTGAAATTGGTTGATTTAGCAGAATGTTTGGAGATGAGCCAGACTGTCATATTAGGTTATTCCCGAAACGTATTGCCATGCAACGGGCATAGTTGAGATAATGTTTCTCAGGGGTGCAACAGATACTAGACGTATTCAGTCGAATGGCTCTGTCGACGGATTTATGAGCTGCCGAAGTTCTATGATATTACTACCTCGGGTACATTTATGCGCGTTTTCTTGCTATTACTTTTGTATATTTGTAGTTTTTATTCTAGTGTTGGAACTTGGGTATTCGATTATTATGTTAAACGAAGAATCATTAGGACTCCTCGTGGAGTTAATGAGTTAGGACTAATGATAACTATTCGAAATTGGAATTTTTATGTTGACAAAAGTTCAGACTCGAAAATACTGAAAACATTGAAGACAGTGATGGCAGTATTACCTGTGCCAGCTAGTCAAAATTAATTCCTAAAAAGAAATTGGAATGTAAACAACCCTTATGAACTTTAAAGTGTTCAAAGTGTCTATATGGTTAAATCTCTTAGTTGCTGTGAAGACTTCGTATAGACAGTATCAAATCGTTTAAGGTATTCCTCTTTCACAGTTAAATAATTTTAGCTCTAATTTCATGTTTATAAGGTTACATCATACTACCCTTGCTTGACGTTTTTGTTTAACATAACAAAATTATTAATTTTCTAATATGTCCAATCATTTGATAAATATTCCACTTTCGATAATAATTTGTGCTTGGTAACTTTTTTGGTTCAAGAAATAGATTCATATGTTTAGAACTAAGGGGATTGCAGGAAATCCTGAACAGTGTTTGACGTTATTTAAATAACTTCAGCTTGGAATATTATTTATCTTAAAATTGCGAATAGAATGAATTACTTCTGAATAACGTAGTTTTTACTCCAACAATTACTCGTTTAAGTAACGCTCAACTCTGATCCCAAACAAACACTTGTTCCACAACAATAGCAAATTTTCATATCTGCTTACTGTGGTCACCTCTATGCAAACTAGGGAGTTTCCTAAACGCGAGAGTCTAATCTACCCGCGAAATTCTCCTAGCTTCCGAACGTTGTGGTGCAAACAGGAAGGGAAAGCGTGACAAGTCATTGCGGTGGCAGTTAAACAATGGAAAGTTAAGAACGAAAAGATACGAGGGACAGATAAGGCAGGAGGAGAGGAAGAAAGAGAGGACGGGCCTCTCGTTCCAAGTTTTCTGATTAAATCTGTTCTCCGACTTCCGAGCTAGTAAAAAGGGAAGAAAAAGGATGAAATCGTCTCCGTTTTCTCCTCGTTGAGTTCCAGAATCTGGCAAACGAGAATACCAAGATGGAAAATGATGCTGGACAGGAAAACTGTGATTCTTGTAGTCTATGTGTTTGTTCATTAGTTGCTCCTAGTGATTAAAGGTAACTTGGAAATTCTATTTAATGTACGAAGAAAGTTTCCCATTTTTATTGATAACATACACATAACTGCTCTGTCTGCAAAGACACTTGCGAGCTGCTGTGTAAAGTATGCGCGTTGTGTGAGATCAAGGCTATTTTGTTTGGACTTTGAAATAGCCAGATTATTCCTTAGGAAATGCGAGATAAATTTTGGGACTTCTAGACATTCAAAGTTTTCAGATATTTCTATTAGCAGACATAACTTTAGGGGGATATTTAGGAATTGTTTTTCCCAATGTGGAGTAGTTAATCTTCTCTTCTTTTAAGAAGAGCAAAATGGACCTATTTTTTCATGTTGAATTTGTTAACTGTACGTACTTTTCTCTCAAAAGCTGTAAAAGATACCCAAACCAAATTTTAATCACATGTTTTTTCAACCTTCTTTTCTGTATTGATATGTTAGAATACCAAGTGTTCGACAACAGGTGCCATAAATTTCAAGTGGTGATATTACGTGTCAAAGCAGGGCAGACATCAAGAATTGCCTTTAAAGCTTCGTTTAAGAGTTATTAATTCTTGAAAAAACGTGTAAAATTCGTGGGTTTGATTTGACATGTGTCCAGCTTGGGACTTATTCTACTGATTTCGCTGTGTCTGACCTGCTCAGTACGCATCAGCAGTAGAATAGATCCTAAGTCAGACATATTTCACGCATATTTTAGGTGTTTTCTCAACAATTAATAATTCTGAAACAAAGCCTCAAATCTATTTTTATTGTTCAGGATTTTCGTCTTATTTTATCGTACAGAATCGTTCTCTAAAATTTCTGACACTTGCTGTAGAACATCCTGACTAACAATACTGCTGAAAACAAAACATAAAATTTTTCAAAGGATATTCAATTTGTTTTGTTCCATTTTGTAACTTCTACCAGCAAAATATTTGTTCACTTATCCATGAAAATTTAATTGTTTGTAAACATGTAGACAATTATAAATCTACTGCCTGCTGGCAGCGTTTTCGATTTAAAATCGCGTTGAATTAAAAAACTGATTTAAAGTCGATATTTAAATGAAAATAAAGTAGCAAAGAATCGATCGTTTTGTACTAGCGACATTGAAATCTCGTTATAATTCTGACACGCGTCACTGTTGCTCATTCTTCTTTTGCTCGAGGACCTTACCGTTCGTAGCTTCGAGATCTTCTCTACCGACGAAAACCATTCTTTTCCCCGCTGTCATTTATCATCTCATACGAGGGCAAGAGGCTTTGTATCACTCGTCGAAGGAGCTCTCGAACAATGGCGAATCATCGTCTGGGAAATAATTTCGAGAATTTACCGAGCTTCTGCACATACCTATGTTTTATTTCATTGGTTCCCCGAATACCAACCCTCGCTTCCGTGGTATCAGAGAATCATTTCGCGATTGAGAATTAGACTGGGTTTGATGACAAGGGGGTTATCGATAGATAAGCGTGAGTGTTACGTGATAAATGGATGAAGAAACAATAAATCAGTTGAGGGGAAGATAAGGGATAAAGCGTGACAGATAGTGGGAATGAAGAGGGAGTTATTCCAAGCGTAGGAGTAAGTCTAAAATGTGGAATAAAATCTTTTTAGACGCAGTGTCTTTGACAAAAAATGGAACTTCAGAATTCATTTGATTACTACCTTAGGTGATATTTTCATTCATATCTTAAAAATAGGATTTGTATTATTGATCATAGAAGAGTCAATTATAAAAAGTGTTTGAATATACATATAAATATTCAGTTTTTGATACGTAAGATAGTTTCTTTTATATATTTCATGTTTTTTATGATTAATTTTACATATATGATTACATATGCTTAGTTTCTTATACATAAAAAGCTTCGGGGACGAATAGAGCGTTAAACTAATGAATAAAGATTGTACAAATATTTATTCTTTTCTCATAGAACTTTTTTGTTAACAAAAGACATTACAGGATGATCATCTCAAAGCTGAATGCTTCCTTTTAATAAATTAGTATTAAATTTCTTACATTTTTGAAATTTATGAATTTAAATAATTTTGTAAATAGAAGTTTTCTATTTACTCTTCTCCAGAGTCTTGTGGCGGTTTTTTGCGGAAGTACCGTGTTTTTAATCAATCCTCGTAGCGCAGACTGAAGTTATTTACAGAGTAATACGAAAGTGTATACAAATAGTGAAGTCAGACGTGAGAATGAAACACATTGCGTAAGAACAATCCCATGTTTCTAGAGTTGAAATAAATGCCGTGAAATGCTTTGCTCGAGGTAATAAGAACGCCTCCCATCGTCATCTCCTATCTCGACTTCCAATTTGCGCAAACTATTAACTTACCCCTGTGACAAGCTCGTCTGCACATCGCGAAACAAAGCTCTCTCTTAGTCCACCAAAAGCCCGCATGAGCTTTGATTTCAGAGCGCGTTAAATCGTTCACGTTCGCCAATTAACGTTACGCCGCCGTTTTCGTGTTCAACTGCTCAGAGGCTCGTTAAATAATTAGCTTAATTTGGCCGACGAAACGCGGATTCTTGTGCGTCTAGATTCTTCGATTCGTTTCGTTTGCGTTGTTCCAAATCAAGCAATGTATCTGTGGAGTGGATTTCAGAATTTTAAAAATACTCTAGGTGGTTCAAGCTTTTACTTTAGTATTTTTATTTGAAGGAAATGTACTTCTAAACTGTTTGGAAAATTTTTGTACTTCATTTATTTCACTAGTATATAAAATACTCTACATATGTATCATGTACCGACTTTAGAAGTAAATGTACCATTTTCCAGTAGGGAGATAGATACCATAATTGTAGTCTATTACAATTCTAAAGGAACTCTTTACTGTGATGTAACATAGGTATATTGTAAGTATAAGAATATGCATTATATTGCAAGTATAACAAATTCATTTCTATTATATAAAATAATTTCAGATGTATCTTCATGTGAGAATCTATACATTAAGTACAATTACTCAAACCTATATCCAATGAAATTATTATTTTTCAAATGCCTAAGTATCAATATAAAACAGTTCTCCAAAATTTCTTCTTCGTATTCAGTTTAAATATGTAAAACCAATTCTAATATCTAGAATATAATTCATAATACACTGTAATTGTTATTCGTTTATAAGACTACTAAGGAGGTAATAGACAGATTTTCAAATTCAAAGAAAAGTCGCGCGTTTCCAGCATTCGATAATAAAGTAGGTTGTGACTGTAACGAGTCAGACGCAGCCTCGAAACGCTCGAGGTGGCGCCATCTCGTAGGACACGGCTGAACTGTTCATCTTCATAAAAAGCGAATAGTTGCTAAACCGCGTAAAGTTCGCTGGTGAAATTTGGACTTTGTGAAAAGTTTCCAATTCAGTTCTCTGGAATGAAAAGGACCGTGCTCGTTATCCTTCAGCGTTCCCTGATGATTGCGCGTAAGTTGTTTTCCAATGAGAATTTTCGTCGGTATTTTACTATTCAGTTTCTGTCCCGAATCTATCGCGTCATTAAACATTTTGGTCTTGCATTTCATTTGATCTTCGAGATTACGTCTTCTACTGTCAAAGATGAAAGGGAGAAATAATAGGAGAAACAGATTTTGAAAGCAAAATCATTTTCTGTTATGATAGTATTTTAAGTACTAATTATTCAAATTTCGTATTTATTTTGTTTTCATTGCTTTGAATCGGTTAAACCAGTAATCCTTAAAATGTTGCCACTGCCATCTTGCTGGTTTTAATACTTTTTTAGAAAAAAATTAATTACCTTTTCTTGGAAGAAACATTTAGAAGTTAAATTGGAATAATATTTGAGCGATATAAAAATAAATATTTGAGTTACAATTATGGGTTGATGACTTAGATAAATTTGAGAATAAGTTAATTAAGGTTAAATATTCGTTAGAACGAAGAAAATTAACTGCGACAATAGGCATTTAAGTTATGATATAATTTTAAGTGAAACCTTGATTGTTTTTTAAATACCTTTGTTCATTTCCAAAATTCTACTCAAGTAAAATTTTAATCCAGTTTTTTAGTTCTTTTTATCAAAAACTCATCTCGAATTTACACATATCGTTTGTTTCACCACTTTGTGCACAATCAATTAGTTAGAAACGTGTCTGACTTGTAATAAGAAATAAAATGATCTTAAAATCGTGTAATTCTTTAAGAAGTGTATTTTACATAGCTCGTCGCTGTTTAGTGGACACAGATTTTCATAGGACGACATAACAACCGCTAAACGAGGAACAAGAAGTTTATCTCGTAATTATCGAGCGCAGGAAACGTTTCGGAACGCGCATTGCTCAAAGTCTGAATAAAAACGTGACGTTACACATGTTACTGTGTTCGTCTGTCCCGTGGTTCTACAAATGAACGTGAAACCAAAAAGGCGAATAGAGGCGCATCTGTCACCGATGCTTTTTGTCCACGTGTATAATTAACAATCTCCCTTCTGGGCTAGCAGAATAATGTTAAAAGCATGAGAAGCTCACATTTCTTCTTCTAAAAAAAAATTTTGCCAATATTCGGTCCGTTCGACTGGAATGCGAATATAAAAAATTAAATTTCATATTTGTAATATATAAATACAATTAACATTGCTTTTTTAAGTATTGCTTAGATGTACTACTTGACCTGAATTTTATAAAACTATAATATTACAATATAGAAAGATATAACATCTATAATGCTTTTGTAATATTATATTTTTACATTGTTATAAATATATTTTAATGATACTTGTTTCTTTCCTTCTATTTTTGTGTTCGTAGTTAGCAAATGATAATAAAACATAAAGAAAAAGTTTCTTAATTAAAAGTACTCGTGTAATTAAATTTATTAAATTGATATTTTTCTTTTAATTATTATTTTAAATTAAATTATTTTTGTAGTACTTTCCGATAGCATTTAACAAAGGAATTTGAAACCTTGCTGTACGCAAATGGCTGAGCAGTCGACGTCGATTTTTATTCGAATTTCGCATGCAGGAGAATGATTTGTCTTGCGTTGAACTCGTATCCGTACTCCAATGAAGATTCCTGTGTTTCATGCTTATTTTTCATGGATTATTACCATAACCTTCATTGCATGAACACTGTATTTGCGGTTAATGAGTCATATTTCGATCATATCTTCTCGTTTTCATACATCTTTTTCACGTAGAAATGGTTCGTTGATGAACGTAACATATTTAGTACGCTAGGAATATTTCGTGGTATGATAAAGAGTATTATTCAACGTTAAAATGTTGAAGTTTAATGGGTATCAGATGCAGTGCCTTCATTCCTGAACTCTAATAATTTGCATTCAATAATTTGTGAAATAGCAAATCAAGAAATAATTTAATTCATTTATTTCTAGTTTTATTTATCATGAGATTACTTTTAGTCGTATTTTATTCGTTCTTTTCGATTTTTATTCTTTCTGAACGCATACACAACTTTTGCCTATCGTGATTGTTTAATAAAAGTAGACTAAATTTACAAAAAAATGTGTAGCAATATATATTTCCAACGGAAAAACACGAACCTTTCATATATAAATTGAAGTGTGCTCACAAAATGGAGGCAAGCCGAGTATTTTAAGGCAAAGGAATTTTTATTCCATTTATGTTCGCGTGTGAGGGGTGTAAGTAAATAATACATAGTTCAATGTAAGTACCTACATCGAAGACATCCTGTACTTCAGGGATCGAATTAAAAGACGCGTAAAATGGATGTAGAACGATCAAAGATCCACTTGACGGAAACTCTAGTCCCTCCACGGAAAATTACGGAGCAGCCTGTCTCGCTGGGAGGAAAAGTTTGTCCCCTAAGAAGGCTTTGAGAAGTTGCTGCAACAGATAATGCTGAGAACTCCCTATCTATTTCGAAATCGTCTTATCTTACACTGATCGCTATTACATTACACGGCTTTTTATTTCAAAGTTCTCCTTTACTTCTTCAGGATAACTCATTTTTCTTATTGCTCTTCTTATGGAGAACTTCGTGGCCCCATGGGTCGTTTAATAAATTGAAGAATATTAATTTTTGAGCTACACTTTGTCATCATCAAATGTACCTATGATGCAGTATTCTAATAATAAAGAATAATTCAGTAATTTTTTATGATAATACTGGTGGATATTTTTCAATGGAAATAATTTTACATTTACGTCGAACGTTATGTCCTATTATTTTTTATTTGTATCTTTAAGATAAGTTAGTAAATATATATTACTGATCATAAAAATTCTCATAGGCAGCGTAATCATCATTGACGATATGTTTCCTTTGATTCATTACGCTCGTGTTTGCAAATCCATAAAGCCTTGAAAGCAACTCAATTTGCTAATCACGATGACCGACTTACATCGTAAGTCAATCGAAACCGCGGATTCATATAAAAGAGGCAAAAGGATTTGGAGGCAGCTTTGTCCCATGGGAGATCCACGGAAACTTGCTGAAACGGAGGTTAGCTTCATTCAGGCGAGCCACCACCTTTCCTCTTTTATGGAGCTAGTAACAATGACGCTTCTCAGAAGTCTACACTTTGAACTTAAGTAATCCTTTTATGAAAGATATTTTCAGGACAATTTTTCACAGATCAAGACCGCGACCGTCTAACTTCTTAGCCTTCATTCATTCAGAATATGATCCATCGCTTAGGATTACCCTTTTCCTCGCTTTTCATATTTGAAAACCCTGAAGTTCATCCTTCATATTTGTTCCATTCCATAGTTGTTGTTGTTCCAGGTTTGGGCTCTTAACGTATGATAAATATATAACTAATAAAAGATTAGTTACTTTAAGAAGGATATCATGGTACATTTATGATATCCTTTAATATTCAAAGTTACAACTTAATATGTGAATATTGATCTATACGTTTACTTTATTTCGAAGCAATGCTTGTTAAATATTCATAACAGTTTGAAATGATAAATTTTAGAATATTAAATATATCTTTCAAGTATGCATGTTATACTCTGTAAAATTATCTAAAATTGTCTGAGAACCGAAGGGCAATCTCTCTTTTATTACATTAGTTCATGATAAATATTGTACATTTGCAAAGGAATTATAATTAGAGAGGTATGCAAGGATGTTTTCGCTTTAATGAAATAGCGTTCTAGCTCTGCAATTTAAGTAATTAATGTTCTATTTACAATTATTAGAGTAGAACTCTATTAAGTTGATCGAGGACATTTCAATAAAGAAGTATATAAGAAATTTATAGTTTCATTTTAATATCTTTTTTGGGTTAGTATACTTTCTGAATGTTTGTTCCATTCATCTTTTGAAAGCGTATTTGCTGTACACTGCAGATAGGAAATCTAGCATATACCTAGCATACATATGTAATGTATACATAACAATGATATCAAGCCTTTAAGCCTGCATGTTCCACATATAGAATTTATCATATAAATATAAATTTTCTAAAATGTCTTTGAAAGATAGTTTTCAGAAAATACATCTACTTCACAAAATTTGTACTTGCAAGTCAAACTTATAATGTACAACTATTTTTTTAGGTAAGTAGGTTTTGGTTTAATAGCTCTTTTGCAAAACTAAAAATCGCAAACAAATTCAGCATAAAAGTATTTATATTTGGAGACATATTTTTGATATTATCCTTAATGTTATAATTCTTCATGTATCGTGGGTATTTTAGTATCATTTCTGTGCACAACGAAAATTCGTGTCAGGAGAATATAGAGGCACAAGAGGTCTCTATCGATCATCGCTTATGCGACCGTTAAAGTCTCTAGCAATACAGTCATTGATCGAACTTATCAAGCATTAAAGTCTTCAGATTCAAAATGCTTTCAAAGTGGTACATTTCGATTTTCAGAAAAAATTTTTAGAAATATAAATCACAGACAAAATTAAACAATTACTATCTTCCTTATATTATTTGTACCACAGAAATTATATTAATTAGGAAAGTTCGGATTCTTTCTAAGACTTCTTTAGGAACCATTAGTTAATACCCTGAAAAAGTAGACCATTCATTTATTAAAAAATATATTTGCAATTTACAAGAGTCACAAAAGTAGAACAAATTTTTTATATATCTTTTTATACAATTTTGTAGTAAAAAATTGCATTTTTAGTTCTTTCATTTATAATGATCTGCAGGTGAATTAAATGAGTATTATTACCTTCATTTAATGTAATGGAAGAGTCGTAAATAAATTAGTTCAACATTGACTAATACTTTATACTACTAGTACTTAATAATATTCTCCTCGGTTTTAAGCCGTGTTAACTAGGGCCAGAGGCTTGCGTTTGAAAAATGCTAGTTTTTGAGAGACAGTATAAAGAAATATATGGCAAAGGTAATTAAACGAAGCACAAGCATCTATGCGCGAAGAAAAATGGTGCATTACGGTTCGCTAAAGCGAGGCGTACAATTTTTAATGCGATTTACTGCCCGGCCTCATATTTCGACAATAAATATCGATTATCGAAGCGAGCTTTCAGCTGCGGTGAACCGCAGTATATTGAGTGTCACGAATCTGTGTGCTGTATAGTACGCGAAATGGGGCTATGATGTATTAAAGAAATATGATCATAATCACTCGCCAGTCTATACGCTGGACTAATGTAGAGTGAAATACATATTGTATGTATTTTAATATTATAATTTTCTGATATTCGAATATTCAGGTTGTACCTCAATGGCCGTTAATGCTATTAATTTATTTATATGTAATATCACACTGTGAAGCAATAGCTTGCAGGCTTTACGTTCTTTATGATAACTTTTAAAATTTATTTTAAGGTTTAAGGAAAGAATTTTTTTTATTGTATTAGAGTACAGTTATCGACGTTTTCTATCATTTAAAATTTAAGTAAAATACTTGTGTAAGAATCGTATGACAAATTTGTCTAAACTATTATTATATTACATCTAATAATATTTTCAATTCCTTAAATTGAATTCTAGAAACTACACATACATATACTTTGTGTTGTCAAAATAAACTTTGAGTCTCGAGTATTGAGAGTTTAAGCTGCGTCTCAAGGTTTAAAAGCTAGAACCCTCCAGGTTCGAACCTTGAGCTGTACAAACTGAAGTCTTTAACGCTTGAGCCTTGAAGCTCAAAGACTCGAGTCGTTTAAATTGTTACATTTAAAAAGAACTGAAAATGAAGTTAATAAGGCGCCTGTTATTATTTTCTAAATAATTTTCTACTAACTTGTTAACAGGTATTTATGGAAAATTTTTTTCTCAAAAATTTATCTTAAAGTGGGTTTTCACTACATGTTACATAACAAAATTATTTAACTTTTTAGGAAACAGGAAAGAGAAATGTACATTTATTGTTATATAACATATAATGTAGACCTACTTTTATTGTTAGCTTACTCTCCGAATTGAAACGTAGCGGAGTGTTATGAATTTTCCGCGTGACTTAATCTTTCTTCTCCCATTTTTCCCTGAGCGCAATGTTCCACCATACCGCTCCATTTTCACTAAAATCCTTAATTAACCGTAGCCTCATCGGGCCGCACTCACGCACAGATCGCGTTAAAATAATATTCACAGTTTACCACGCGGACTAGCAGTTATCCCACTGATACATCGTCGAGCCCGTTCACGAACTGAATTTAAACAATTTGCATAAAACAAGAGATACAAACGCCCATGTAATTTATAACTTGATACGGTGAAACGATCGGGCAACTCGTTCGTCTCCAGCCGTGGATTACACAGTTTCCAAGAAAGTAATTTTAATACTTTTAGCATACAAATGTTAAATGGCTTTTCGTTTATTTTCCATGTCGTTCCTCAGAAATGAAGTTCTCGAATTCCGCGAGGGTTTAAGCGTCGAGCGGTCGCGGGATGTTGAAACGTGAATTTTCTTCGTCTGGTTATCTTGGCTAAACGTTCATGATGTTACGCTTAGAATTTTCCAAGGTACTTCTCTCGTCATAATAAACTGGATAGCCTGTCGAGCAATTTAATTCTCTCGCGTTAATTATTCGTCGTTGTTTAACGCAGCTGCGAGAATAAAATTTGTGAAACACGTTTGCTATGTGAGGTTCTTGTCAACAGAAAGCTTTTAGGGGAAAACTTGTAATTATGTTTGAAATCGCTCTGCTTTCTTTTTTTCACCGAACTTGTCTACTTTCACGAGGTTGATCTAAAATCGTCTTAATGGAAAGAGTTTTATACGCTTTAGAGCTTAAAGCTGAACTCTCAGTCTTCTTTCACTTACGAGAGTTTGTAATTTTGTGAAGCAGGTTGGTAAATAGAAGCACGAAGAAACGGAAGGTCGCTGTCGTAGAAGTTAGTTCGTTGCGATTGCGCTTTGGCTTGAATTGAAAATTTGTGAAATATTTGATGCTGGTGATCTGCACCGATCGTGAATTTTCGTTAATAACAAATCGAATTTTCATACAGTCGTGCGACAAATTTTAACGAGGATCATTTAGAACACAAAGTGTGTTATTTTAGTTTATTGATTCTGAGGGAATATTTTATATTGATGAGAGTTACCTATGTGGCTACATACAAAGGAAGCTGTTAACATTCTCAACTAGTTATGAACAATAATTAATTGCTTAAGGGATACTCTCCTCTGAGCTCATATGGAAAATTACTGAACATTATGATCCATTTTCTATCAAACCACTGAAGCGTTTTCAAACAATCTGTGATTATTTTAATTTGTAATTAAATACCTAGATACTCTATTAATAATGCTAATTAAATTGAGTACACGATATTCTTTATAAAACTTCCAGATAGCAGGTTAAATAATTATTTTTGTTCTGCATATGTAGGTACCATCTATCAAATTTTTTAATTCGTACTTTGCGTGATTAACTATAAAAGTTTCATTAAATTTGCTTTATTAGATTCTAAGAAAATAGATCAAAATGCATGTATTTGACATTTTTTACTGATTTATCAAATGAGTTTGCATATTCAAATTAGTGAATACTATTAACATGCAAGCAACTCAGAAGAAAAAGACTTTTTTCAAAATAAAAATTTATGTAGCTATCTCTGGTGTTCAGTATTATACAAAATTTCACGAACCTATGCAAAAGAGTATTAATACACTTTCAGCATTGACAATAAACAAAATAATTTATTTTATATTTCTTTAATTGCGTGTTTCCTTAATAATTTATAAGGTACTATCATAATTAATTAAATGAGATAGAAAAGAATTTCGAATAACCTTCTTTCACATTGTCATGTTTCAGAACTGGTATATGATTTACTCGAGGCGGCCGTAATATCGACAGACGACAATAATTTGTACATCGACGATGGTCTCGACGGATTTCCTGCTTTCGGCTTTCGGCCTGGATCGGAAGTCAAACAGCCTTATCGATTATATCTTCCGGAAAAATTACCTGCTGAGTTCACTCTGGTGGCAACTTTCAAACCGACATCCTTTAGAACCAGCTATCTCTTCGCTGTCCTTAATCCTTTTGAGACTGTGGTGCAATTAGGTATCCGAATTTCGGTGAGTAAAAATAAAATTTCAATAAAAATCGAATTTTAAGGTAGCCATTTTTTAATGGAGTCTTTAATATCACACATGTATTACAACAGTGATACAACTCAATAAAATATGCTTCTCAGGGGAAACAAAAGAGTATTTAATTTTAAGATTTTAGGAGAAAATTATTTATTTAATACATAATGTTGATATAAAAAGTAGTTTTACTTAATGGAAGTTATCTTACTTGAATAATTAGTCTAAAACAATAGTTATGAGTTACTTGCATTAAATTATTTACTTGTTATTATTTAAATAATTCGTAATTTACATTTGAAGAGTTCTTTGAATATATTCTGCAATTTTGATCTTTAACTACTGAACTTTTTATAATGCATAGAGGTGTATTTACTGAACTAATTTATGACTGTCATTAAAAAATCACATTTCTTGAGTTGTATCACGTTTGAAGTACCTACATATGCGATGTGATGATTGGTTTACTGTATTTTTGACAATTTTTGTCACATTATTTTGACTATGTTTTTTATTAACATTCCAACAGAGAGTTGTGAATGAAAAATAATCGTAGGTCAAAATTACATAATTTTATTTTCAAAATTTTCAAAATTCGTAGTGATTGGTATCAAGAGTTGACTATCATATACATATTTTACACGTATTTTATCGGTTTTGACGTACATTGTAACATCTCTCAGGTCCATTAAGCTGTGAGTAGATTAATTTGATAGTATATTCTTCATTTTAACAGATCCTATTAAGAGCTCTTGTTAATTTAATTTGTAGTCTCGTAAATCAATATTATCCTTAGTTTCACGTACAAGACTGTTACGCTTGTATAGGCGAGGTGGCAGTTAAACTATTGAGTTCGATTTATTCTATATTTTATCTTGATTACCAATTTCTAGTCGAACAAATTTATAGAGTGTATACATTAGAAAGAAAGGGTATATGTACTTCCAGGGATTTTAATGAAATTCTAGATTATACTCAGGCCATTCGTTAGTAATCTACTAATTAATGACCTAATGACTAGTAACTAGTGACTATTAATCTGTGACCTATGGAATTTTATTAATAATTAATCTCTTCAGAATCTAACAAGTCCTCTAACAAATGAAAATATGGTTAGAAAAGATATGACAAATGATAAAAAGATGAAAACCTGGGAAATCCAACAGTACAATTAACAAGTAATACATTACATCAATAATTGAAAAAGAATTTAACTAATTTCTATAATTTTACTAAACTTATTCTTGAAGAGATACAAAACAAAAATTATAAAGTTACTTTATTTTTCTTCTTCACTTTTTCATCACCTTTCTGTGCAACCCCATTTTATACGTGGAACAATTTCGTACTACATACCTAGTGTTTTACATATTTGTTTATTTCCCCCAAGAGAGGAGGTACTCGACAGCTAAAGTAGAAGCAATCAGAAAGTCGACGAAATTTTCCAGGTGCAATCGATTTATAAGGAACAGCTTCCGGCAGCTCTATAGTCTTTTAAGTCGATGCTCCTCACCTAGGGAAGAAGGTGGGGGAGGACATTTCCTCATGTTTCCCAATCCCTTCGAGGCCGTTGTTGCAGCCCCCTCGTCTTCAAATTTCTTTGAGATCTTTCACGTTTCTCGCGGTACCGTTTCCACGAGTAATACGGCTTCTACGTGATCTGCAGTCGAAGTAGGCTGCTGCTTTCGACGTTTCAAGAGGGCTCGATCCTCCCCTGAGAATCGATAGTGCCGCGACCGCGGGAAAACAATTCGATTTTCGAGTTCTGAGGTATTCCCTTGCTAGAAGTGGCTGGAAACCGATTCTAACATAATTTCGATGGCAATCGCTGATTACTGAGAGAGGAAAATGTCGATGAAAGTATTTGTAATTTTTAACCCTAGAACTGGTCGATGAGATATTTTATTTTTCTTTTATAAGGTTCAAGAATAATATACAAACAATGGTTTTTGGGAAAGTATCTAAAAAATGGATAATATTCTTAAATAAATTCGTAAGGTGGATTCTATTGTCAATAGGACATCTTGTTAATTTGTAATTCCCTCACAGTGAGGGGACATCAGACATCTTTCACATTGGAAACAAACTTGAGTACTTAATATTTAGTTATTGGAAATCTTTCGAAGCTTTGCTTGTCTAAAATCTATTATAAAATACTTTTGCCTCTGAATTATATCAATCAATGGTATATTTGTCATTCTGATCAATAACCTTATTCCATCTGCTTTTTAATTGATGAAGTAATCTATCTTCAAATTTGAAATAAAGAATGTAAATCCTTCGATTGGCATAATATTAAACGTGGAATGAAACAAAAAGTATTATTTTAGTCTAGTAGTACCTAATATCTACCGTGTAATACTTTTAAATATATCAAATGTCTTTATGTAAGTTTACCAAGAAAATTGTTAACTTCTGTCAATTATCTATGAATATATATCTTTCAAACGAAATGTAAAACTTCAGCTAGTACAAATTCCGTAACCCCTGCATCTTAACTAAGGATTAAGTAGACTATGTACTGAATAAGTCGCTTGGTGTATTTGTGATGCATTAGACCATAGAAGTTGAGATAATTGAAAAGTTTAAGCTATTTACTCGCGAAAAATTCAGAAGTTCAAAGAATCCTATCACTAAACGGAAGGTTCCGGAAGAATCTACCTTTCCCTCTCTGGATAATCTCTGAGATTGAGATAGGGGCTTACTACAGCTCAAGTCCTAACTAAAAGTTTCAAGCTTCCCCCTCTTATGAACGTGCGGACTGAAAATAAAGAGGCTTCCATGGGGCCCGAAAAAAATCTCGAAAACTCACAGTATCGAATTTTCTTTGGTACAGGATGGACCAGGGACGAATCAAAACGTCTCCTTGGTGTACACTAACTCTGATCAACATTCACACTCCGAGGAAGTGGCAAAGTTTACTGTACCGAAGTTGACAAAGAAGTGGTCCAAGATTGTCATCAGAGTCTCCATGACGGACATCAGTTTATACCTGAATTGTCACGAAATGGCCAGACACAGAGTGACTAGAATACCCACGGAGCTGGAGTTTGATACTGCTAGCACGCTCTACATCGCGCAGGCTGGACCGCATATTCAGGAGAGATACGACGTGAGTACATAGACAAGTTTATTGTTGTTAATTTCGGAGCAAGTTAATCTAGTCATTGAGAGAGAACGGTGCTGAGTGAGGTTGGATCTCTTTGGTCAGCTTATTCAAAAGTTTGTGTAATTTTTGAATGTGATATTTCACAGAATAAAGAGTTGAATGTTATATTTTTAAGTCTATGTGTAAAACTAAAGTTATATAGAGAGAATAGTAATTTCAATTTATTCAAACATGATACGATACGATTATATTTTAATTTGAGTAGCTTTATTACAATTTTTAAAAGTGCCATTTTTTAAATTGATCGCAGAATATTTAAGTATCATGCTATTTCTCTTATTTCATTAAATAAAAGAATAATTAGACTGCAATTGTTGCTTCCGAAAATTACTGACATTATTTTAAACATAAGAACTGGTAACTGATGTACAGAAATTATCGTTTTTATACGGAAATATTGTTTCGGAAATTTATCTTCTTAAGTGTAAAGAAGAATCAAACTGATCTTATCTCATTATTTTTAACCCTCAGTTTCGTCTTTCCATAGAACGTTATTCTCTAAGGATATTTCGTTGAAGTAACAATTCCATTAAAGACAAATGAATCCGTGGAACTTTGCTGGTCTTTGTTACTTCCAAAAAGACGAAAATGGTGGGTTAAACAATTCAGCACCGTTTGCATTTTTAAACAACTGTTGAAACTCACTTCGCAAGTCTCGTCAACTTCGAGAAATTGGTAAATGCTTGCAGATACCTATACACACGTAGGTATCTTGAAACATGATGATCACAAAAAGGTGAGTTAGAAATCCTGGCTGGTAATTATCCAAAGTGAAACTTTATATGACACTCTTAGATAATTTTACTATAAAAGATGTCTAATTAATCATATCCTTAAAATAAAAAAAAATATATTTATTATTCTTAGGGAGTCTTTATTATGCAATTAGTGAATTAGTGAAAGTATTTTTCAAAAACTAATTTATGGTATAGATCTTTGTTGAATATTACATAGTTTAGAAGTTTATGAAAAGAAGTAAAGCAGAATTAAATATAAATTTTGCTGTAAATGTTATATTTCTTGTACAAAAAGTACGACGTTGATAATAAATCTCAAATTAAGATTCCAAGTACTGTAGGAAATTAATGTCGGGACTTATGGTCTGATAAAACGCACAATTACTTTGTTATATAACCATTTTAGCTCAGATGCAAGTTGAGTTTCATCTAAATCAAGACTATTTATTTTAATAAATTTTCTTTGAAGGCTAAATGATAAGAGTTCATGCTATTTTATAAGGATTCATTATAATATTACTCTCACAATTGAAGCAATCAAACGATGATGCAGTTAAATTGCATTCGCAAAATTGTTATAACTGTAGTACAGCAAATATTACTGCGCGTTATGAAACGAAATACATAGAATTGGTGGTCGAGTATCATTATGTATTCATGATTTTGAAATTGTGATGCCCCATTTATCGATTTTCTGGTTGCTATTTTAAGTAGTCGCTTAGCGATAATTAGCTTTCGTACCGATACAGTTTGCTTTAGAGGCAATGATTTACTTCAGTCCTTTATTAATTAGCCGCTAACGATAAATATCTCAATCTGGCACGTTGTAACATTTCGTTATAATTATACGTATATAGTTGTGTCTGCATTAGTATATGTACGCCACATATCACTGGCAAGCTATACAGCTGCAATGGCCTGACTTATCAAGAGAAATTAGAACAATATGTTGCACTGTTTGTTAGTACTTTAATGAAAGTTCATCATTTTCATAATGAAAAATTTCGTTTAATCAAATATTTACATTGCTGCGAGTAGATGCAAGCATATTTGACATATTATTTAACAGATGTGTACACTGTCAACAATGTGCTACGATTTTCAAATTAATTTCTATTTGTGTCTACAAATATTGAGAAAGATAACAAGATAGGTTTTTATGTGAGAAGAATAATCTATTTTTTTTTAACGATATATTAAGATTTCACATTTTGATACCAGTGTCAGAAACTGAATTTTGTAACATTATTAATAGACAAGATTACTTTCTTGATCTAATGGACGCGAGTACGTTCTTAAAATAATCATATCGAAGATCACTGGAGGAGATAAGAGGTCTTTTAAAACATGATACGAAAGAAGTGTCAAATAAGTTATTTACAATTTTGAACATTTTTAATAGACAGCTAAAATCTGATCTTTAGTAGATATTAAAATTGAATATTTAACAGGAGTGGAAGTTAGTCGAATAATAAAAATAGAATAGAATTGTCACGAGGTAAGATGATGCCAGATCACTGGAAAACTAAAATCAAGAAACTAATAACTGTTGTCGAACAGTAATTGTTCTGCTTCGTCTTTTGTCTTCGACTGCTTGTTATTTCCGCTTTTTACCTCTCATTTCTGTTGCTCTCTCTATGTTCGCCCACCATTCTTCGTGGTCGTCGTTGTTACGACTGTTTTGTGGATCACAAGGGATCAGGATACATTATTCTCCCATGTATACGTTCGTAGTACCGTTTCATATTGCCAAACACATTTTAGGAGGCTCAGGTATGACGAATGGAATATTCGATCTGGCTCGCTGGACCGATAGAAATAATTCGACTTGATAGCGCGAACTTGATGCGTACAGTATCCTTTTGAAATCGAGGACAGTCGGCCGAAACGATTAATCGGATATTTAATTCAACGGCTTATACGGAAATCTGATCCACCTAAATTAAGCGGAATTTGACTGACAATTTATTTTCCAACCTGCTGGCTCCTTGCTGTTCCATAAAGTATATTTTCAGTATTTTTAACATGGAAGATGGAACGTCATTTAACTGAGAATATTGGTGTCAGATAATGTCTTGCAACCGTTTTCGTGATGGACTAATTTTGATTTTCTATTCTCTGCTTCTGTTACATACAAGAGTTCGGAAGTACGCACATATCCATTTACATAGGTGCTACATAAATATTCCCTTCAGATTTGTAGAAGGTAGAACAGAAAAACTGTAGTTGAATTTAGAATGATTTTAAGAACTTTGATAGAGATTTCTCTAACGTGATAGTTAATATGTTAAAAGAAAGAAATTTGAAATTCTATTTATATAATTCCTTCGAAAACTTATTCTACAGAATATTTTATTAGTTCTTTAATATTTAATTGTTGCTTATATATTCTATTTTTTAACGATACTTTCAGTCCTATATAGTTTGAAGTCAGAAAACGATACGTGTAGAGATTCTCTCAATGAAGTAGACCTTGACATATTATTGTACTTGTAGGCTATGCTAATTGTCTAGAAGCAAACGTGGTTTTAAAAATAAAAAGTCTCAAGAATTATACAAAGGGGTTACAATACACAAACAAGACATACAGTCTGAAATCCTGATTAGTACTGAAAACTGTTAACTCATTCTCGAAATATTCAAGTTACTAAATAAAATACGATCTTCAACAACTTGATCGTACTAGAGTGCTAGAGAGTGCAGTAAGTATTTCAAAGCATTCTGTTGAGCGTTCTAGAGTGCCCTCGTAAATGTCTCAAAGTGCTCACCTGTGCCCTAGAATACTGTACTTGTATCTTCTGAAGCGCTCCATTGTGTCTGCCACAAGTTCAGAGTTCTCTAGCAACTATTCCGCAACGAGTTTCGAAGCAGTTACATTTTCACGCTTTTCAAAACGCACAGCTTTACCCTTCTAGCAAGCATTAAAAGGCTCATTAAATTAAAAGCAGAAGCACAGCTCACAGAGGCGTCGGTTAGCGTCAACGATACGATTCAAAGTTACACCGAGATATTCATGCCGTGTGCGAGGTTCCGATGCATCCGCTCTGTGTGCGTTTATCAGAAAACGTTTTTTAACTCTCGAGAAGCCACCGTCTTCCCCAGCGATTCGCCCATACACACGCGAGCGCACATGTACATCCCATCAAGTGGTTATGCTCAGTCGGATAACGGGGTTCCAGAGAATCGTTCTTATCGAGTGTTCACCACCATTTCCATCTGACAATCTCCCTTCATCAGCTCCTCCTGGCGTGATTTTTCGACGCCCTTCAAGGGTAACGACACAGGAAGAAAAGTTCCCTCGTTGCATAGATCACTCTGGATCCTCCTTTCCACCCTTACCCTCTGCCACGAAACTTGACGCTGCGCCATCTCCTCCGTTTTGTTGTTTTGTACTTTCTAGGCTGGAACTAATCTCTATAAATTGCCCAGCAGCTGCATCCCTCCCGCCCACCGCGAATCCGCGCTTCCCATTGATGCAGCGGCATGGAAAATTTATGGGTGAGAGGGTTATTAACGGATACAATGTTTAGAAGAGGTTTCGCGGATTTAACGGGCTGAGTTGGAGGGCTCGAGTTTAGGCAAAGGCGATTCCATAATAGACAGCTGGTAGCATCGCGAACGTTGCAGCGGGGGATTGGAAGATCTAGTATGTTTGCGGATGTGATATTATTGACTGTGAGAATATTCGATCAAGCGTCGATCGTGAATTGTTTAACGTGGGATTTGATGCAGGATCGTTTGAGGAGCTGAGAGAATTTTAATTTGAATAGATATCTAGCAAGGAAAATTCGTTAACTGTGATGATCATTTCTTAGATCTTTGAAGAACGGAACTTTGGAAAATAATGAGGCTCGTGTTGCATAGAAATATTATTCCTATACAATTTAATAAAGTAGTTTTACTTTAATTATTAGAGAATTGTTGTGCTTCAAGTAATTTAAAATTTTTAAGGCGATCTAGAAAATGTACCACTATACACATTTATGTATTGAAAAGGTGGACCCTTTTAACTCTACCAGGCTTCAAAGATTTAATCAATCAAGCTTTTAGAATTCGCAGTATGTATACCATCTTTGACAAATGTTCAATAGTTTAGGAAATACTAATAATTGAAATTGCTTCGGGTGGCTTACTTTTTGTGGAAAATTTCAAAAATTAAAACTCCCAATATTTGATTTCAACCTACAAAAATTTTGGAGTTGTACAGTTAAATACCTATACATTTTAATATTTGAAAATATAAATATTTGAAGCTATAAAAAATTTTTAATTTATATTTGAAATGTTTAAAAATTTAAAAAGCTGAAAATTTGAAAGGCTTAAAACCTGAAAAGTTGAACAAGTTAAGATGCTACAAGATTGAAAAATTGGTAGTTTGAAAATCTGAATATCTTTAAATTTCCGAATGTTCAAATCTTACAGGGATATCATAAATTATTTAGAATCGAATTTTACACCTCCATAATTGTACAGTGGTAAATATTGTAGAAATTGAGTCTCTTTTTTACATTCATTTTATATTTAGACTGCTCAATTATAGCAGATCATTTTTGTAGAACCGTTTGTTTACCTGATCTACTTAGTATCTGATGATGCATCCTATTAAAAGGGATTTAGCAATAGAATTTGTAATACTACGAACAAATAACCATACTGATGTTCACTACGAACGCCATGACGCTGGCATTAATACGGAATCCAGTTTGTTGAATTCCTTCAATTTCCTGGAAGAACAGAATCTCTCTCTCAGATACATGATACACCTTATCAGATAACATCTGCCAGGATATAAAGGCAGCCTCGAACAATTTAAAGATCGAACGCGAAAAACTCGACACCACAATAGAAGTCGAACCGAAGTGGGAGATTTGATCCAAGGACAATTTGTCGTTTATCTACGTGTGTCGTCAGACTTTTCTCGATTCCTTGCCTTTCTGTCTTTGGCGATTACTTTTCCTGCCACAACTATCGATCGTCGCTCGAATTTCGCTTCTTATTTTCTTATCATCCCCGTTCTCATCCCTTTTTGAAATAAGTTCGTTCGTTGAACATGAATTTATTTGACGCTTCACTAGGATACAAATTGAATGGATACGCTTTGGGTGTAGCAAGTGAGAACAGTAATCCATACATGCATGGAGAACGACATTTTTAAGCATTTATGCGCCAGTGAAAATACATGTACGTACATAGGAGCTAAAATAGAAATTCAAACTATTGTACCATATATAAGAGGAAATATAATAACGTCAGTATTAATATGAGCTCATTATTTTATATGTAGGTACTATATACAATGGCAGCTAACTATTTAAGACTATTGCATTAAATGACTTTTATTCAGACATTTGAATTCTAATGGAAACATTTACGTGTAATGATGGATTAATAATAACTTCTCTTTAATGCATTTTCTGAATTACTAGTAGTTTTAAGCATAGTTAGTCACCATTGTGCATACACATATACACGTGAATTTATATATTAATAATAGTGCCGGAATAAATTTTCAAATTCACAATTTCTATAATTGTATTAAGATAGCAATTTCTTTACCTTGATTCTTTTGAAGGAACATGCTTTACATAGTTCGAATTCCAAACACAATTTTAGATACGGGCCATTCTCTGCCAACTCGATTACTTATGTACCTTGATGTTAGGGATTTTGATGATATTGAGACATATTGTAGTTCGTGTACATTTGGGGGAGGTGGTTAAGTTCCAACAGTTTTCACGTTGATGTAAAAAATATGGAACGTGTAGGAAATTCAGAACAAAGTTTCCTGACATTATAAGATACAAGACAGATATTGCCCGCAATATAATATTATCCATTTAATCTACTTTTTAAGGAGAGGTGCAGTTCTAAAGCTTCCTAAAACTCGATATTTTCTTGTTTAGGTATTTCACTTCTTTAGTGTTTGAAGGACATGTAGATTTCAAAATATTCTAAATTACCAAAATTATAAGTTTTTAAGTAGCAGAAGCCACATGAGGTTAATACCAGCGGTTCAATTTTAAATTGTTATTATTTTATTCTAATATACACTTAATTACCTATGGCTGACCTTAGGCTTAAATTTTGATTAGTTGTGAAAACAATCGTAAGATTATCATCCTCATTTCTGGAAGAGAAGACGATCTTCAGAATAATAGTCTTAATAGAATTTTTCGGAAAATTAGGAGTACTTTTCTCTCGGTAAATTTTCACTCTCCAGTAGGAATAACTGTTGCATTGCCAGTGCTGTCATTTATTACAACTTTCTGAACGATGTCTACGAAGGCAGGGTTCCGTAAAAATTGTCGAATACATAGCGTGTAATTATTTTACCATAAGACCTGCTACACCTTCTAATTTACGATCGAATCTGCATAAAAGGGCCGTAAGTTACATAAGAATGCACCAGGTACATCGCTTCCGCTCGCATTTTACACGGCTGCGGTCACGTTTACAACGGCATTATAATGCCTCGGTGTGGGTTTCATCGTGTTTCAAAGATAATGCAACATTAAGTTTCCAGATGTATAGGATCTAATCCGTATTTTACATGACTTATAAATGCGACTCTTTTACGGAGTTATGGTTAACGCGAAATATCCCTTAACTTGGTATCTCGTTAGATGTTGAATTTCAACAGACTAACAGGAATATTATTGCTAAGGTTTGGTGGAAAATATTACAAATTGACGTAGACGTCAATTAAAGGCCACTTGAAATGAAGTTGAAAATATGTACATTCCTGTTTAGAACTTTGGTGCACCCCTCGTTTAAATAAAACAAAATTTTTCATAACTACTTGTTTTTAATTATAATGAATTACAGTCTCTATAATATAAAATGAAAATAAAAATGAAAATATTTATTTATTTAAGGAAGACATTATTTTGTTTGATATCTTAACATTATGTAAACTTTTGAACAGGGATGTAAGTAATCTGTTTCATTTTTCAATAGATTTTCTTACAACTTCGTAATTGAGTAGTTATAGTCATAAATTCTAGTGTTACATGTTATAGAAAGCAAGATTTCTTTGATACAAATTCAGTATTCGTCATAACCTCGTTTCATGTACTCCATTGTTGTTTTTTACTTAAATGATTCTACTTAACATTATTCAATTCCATTTCTAGTAATTTCTACTTAGCTTTTCCTTATTTTCCAAACACAATTCCCCTCAACGTAATTTAACCACACATACGTACTTTGTAATCATACTTGTAGTATTATATTTGCCAAGGTTTCACGAATCTCGACATCTTCTCGTTACATCAAAGCCACAGGGAAACCCTACGTGATCAAGCGTCGATCGTTGAAATTTTGCCCCTCTTCGATAGACTGAGTTTGAACTTTGTTAACAGCTCGGGTAAAGATAGTTATCAGCTGCACGGTGTTGCGAAAGTTACGAGCAATCTTCTCCAGTGCAGAGAGCACCTACGCAAAGCTTTCCATTTTCGTTTAGGGAAATTCTCATTTCCTTGATGTCAGCCTAATACTTGAAGTCCAAAGTCAGCCTGGCGATATCTGCAGGGAAAAAATTCGATGTTCTTCGCAAGAATCCTCGGGTAAAGACAGCCCGTAGGGCTTCATTCAGGGGCAGAGGAAAGGCAGTATCAGTACTATTCTCGAGGATCGTAAGGATATATAACTGAGGGAATGTAACGAGGACGAAGTGGATGCGCATCTTGCGCCAGGGCATAAGCTAGAATGCGGAATGTACCATCAACGTGGGGTAGCAGCATAGTGGGATAAAAGCAACCGACCGGCTACTCTCTTCTCGAGAGGAGAGTGTTTTGATATCGGCATGCTTCTGCAGGGAATCAAAAACATCTTTCATGCGAAATTAACAAAGATAGAGTTCTTTGGCATGTTTCTTAAGATTGGGACTAGTTGGCGAATTTTTCGGTACTTGCATGTTTGAATGTTTTGGCGATTCAAAGATTGGGTACATATAATTTGAAATAGTGTTCTATACTGGAATATTGAATATTCGAATATTATTCGAATGTTTGAATATTTAAGTATTGTTTCAATAGTCGAGTATTTAGGTATAAAATTGTAGTTTTTAGGGTTCACATTTGAAAAAATTCTCAAGGAAATATGTGACTCTGTTTCAGAAATTGATGTTTGAATATTTAGATAGGTAGGTAAATAGATTCGGTAAATGTGGAAGTTAGGAAAAGTTTGAAAATTTATATATAGGTATATTAGAAAAAGAATATTTACCTAACTATTGAAATATGTGAAAATTGAGACACTTGAATATTTGATAACTTGAATACTGAAGTATTGTATTAATGTAGTCATTTTATCGTTCAGAAGTTTCATAAATTTCAATCATCTCTACAATCTATAGACTGAAATTTAAATCAAAGGGAAGAAACAAGTGCAAATTTTCCATAAAGAAGCAGGCTTTGAAAGAGTCTAATAAAAGAAGTTATTTGATTAATCAAAGCTATTAATATGTAATATTGTTTCGTCGGTGAGTTAAAGAGTATTACAGTTTCTTCCTTTCTCCTGTCCGTTCCTCTGCGTTTCTTTAACGAGCGTCGTTACGGCCGGGAAACAGGCGTCGGGACGCAGAGATTGCTTCGTTATATGAAATTAGCCATTTAGAAGCAGCCTTTCCCAACAAGCTCTCGCTTCATTATTCTATATCCAGCCGGAACGAATACCTTCTTCGTCCTCTTCTTTAGCGGCGAGAAAAAGGGCAGCTTATTCATGTCCAGTTCTTCGAACGAATCAGCCCATAGAAATTGAATTTCCTCCCATCTCGTCGTGGCAAAAATTGTCGCACGAGGATGCAAATTAGGTCGAGATCTTTTTTGCTGGAACGGTTCACGGGGTCGGTTTCGTGGTGGATATAAAGGACACGATTATAAAAGAAATATAACGATAACAAGTTGAAAGTCGTTTCATGAAGAACCATTAGAAGTTAAGTATTGTTGAGGTACAATTTTAATTACGAGTCTCATTGTGCTGATGAAGCATGAGGAGTGTGATGTGCAGATGAAACATTTAGTGTGCATCGTTGTCATGGTTGTGGCATCAAAGAGTGTTTACCATATCAGACTTACATTGGTATTACTAAAGTGGATTGTAACGAAGCCTGAAAATAATGCATTTCAATTAGTTAATTGATCTATGTAAAATAACGCCGTAATATTTTTCAAATTCGATATTTAAATTCTTTACGTTAGCTTTACAAATTTTCAGTGTATAGTAGCAAGTGTTAAATAAGAGTAGAAAATAAAAATACTATTTTAATAGTAATATTGAAGGCGGTTATTCTATTACTAAAACTAATTAATATCTTTATTAAATATCTGTGGAACAAAATAATACAGGAATAGTAAATAATTCTTTTCAAATAATTTTATTCAAGATTACTCTCAGGTTTGTAAACACGAAGTCTAACGATTTCCAGAACTTTTCTTATTTTTCTATTGACGAGTTCTGGCACAGAATCTACATTGGTAGAGATTACTCCAGTGCATGAAATTAGCCGTTTAGGAGGAACCCTTTCCAGTCCCGCGAGAACTTTGCTGAAGACGGAAATACCGACGCGATGCTTCCTGGAAATGGTCATTGCAATTTCCCCTCTATTTTGGAAGCACCATCCACCCGCGCCTCCCACTGTCGTCGAATTCCTGTTTGTTTTCCATCGTTCAAGCCGAGGCAGACCTTTTTCTGTTCATTCGTGCTGAACAGTCTTTACCATTTTCGCCTCTCGCTTCTAACTTCTTGACACGCACGGGTTCTTTTTCCATTGTCAAGAACCATCCTCTTCTTTCTTTGATTCTTTTTTACTCACTGTATCCGCTTTCGTGACAAATGCTGTATATTGAACACCAAAAGCTTTTCTTTCAAGAGTGGTATGTAATGTTTCTTGGCACTGTCGTTTACCAGAGATTACAGAAACACAAGTTTCCTGAATTTTATTATTTATAATTATATATTATCTTCAGGTTACTTTTACTTCAACCTAGAATTTTCAGTTCCTTCCACGAAGGAGTGTGATTCGTAATATTGTTAAAAGGTCCGCGAATAATTTAAACAAACGATGGGATCAAGTCAGCCTTGGAAGTCCAAGCCAACGTCTCATTAATTACCATCCCTTGATACCCGGAAACCGCCCTAAAGACGCCCACTGTGTATTTTTTGTCTGGCATTTTCTGAGCCATCTGTAGGAAGAAAAGGAAGACGTGAAACGAGGGAACGCGAAACTGCCAAGCTCTGTTTTCCCCTTCAACAGATTCATTTAAATACTAACGGATGCGGATTATTTCCTTACTATAACCCTTTGATTATTCTTCTTAACTTGTTTTCCCCTTCTCCTGCTTTAATCATCCTTCTCGACCAGTTCTCTTGTATTCAATCTGATGTCTGTCTTATTTTTACCTCTCGTTTCATCCTTCCGTTTATCTCAATTTTATGTGTTCTCTCAATTTTCATTTATTACAACCACACATTATGGTCATCCATTTTCCTGCGTACCCGAAATTTCCTTGGCGCTGTCCTTTTTATTTTCATTATGTTTTAGTTGAAACTTTACCCTTATATGCATTCTTAGTTTCTGCATCCTCACGCCCGTTTCCGTCTCGCTTTTATTTAACTTTTATAAGGCTTTCTTTTACCTTTTCTACTTCCCCACTGCTCCATTTTTAGTCTGTCTGCGTTGTTTCTTATTAATCCTTTTATACTTCACCTCTTTCGCCCTTCTTTTCCTCCCTTTGCCTAGGGCAAAAGTTTTTCTTTTAAGCCCTTTTAGCAGCGCCACTGTTTATTCGTATAGAGTGAATCCAGAAAGGGGCGAGAAAGTTTCGAATGTTCATTCAGAAGCACGTGTGAATCTCTGTAAAATTAGAATTCTCTCAGCTTTGGTAATTTCATCAGATAATTTTTGTTTATTAGCTTGGGGATGTTTTAAGTTGATAACATTCTAGGGGTTCGCTTTCATATTAAGTATTAAATTGGGATGACAATTTACTGGAAATTATCTTCCACTGAATAAACACTATTTTCGTAGGAGTTGTAATTTTGATTTTGATATCTTCTTATTTTATATTTTAATGCCCTAGATATGCTTGTAGATCCATCATTTTAATCAAGAAGTAATATAGAAAAAGTCCTAATACACGCACAAATATTTCGTTCGTGGTCAAACAATATTGAATTGCTGACCCTGCTATGTTAGAATTTGGTATTTAGTCGTTTTATTTAATCAGAGTTAATGTTAGTGGCAAATATAGATTTCAGTAATGCCTAGTAATTACTAATATTATACAGTAATGTTATTCAATAAATACTGACTTCTGTTCACAAGTGTAAGAAAGTAGTATTTAAGAATATCCAAGCACATTAACTCTAAATTTGTAGCAAACCACTTTAACCCCACAAAATTTTCGCTTCTGTCAAAACTGTCCATCCCTAAAGACAGAAAATGTCAGTTCTCTTCTTACCACAGACGTAACGGTGAAGACAGATGAAAACTGACATTCAAGCTTAAAATCCTCCGAAAAATCTGCTTGCTAACTGTCACTTCTGGCCAAGCAATTAGTGAAAAGCATCAATCGAGCTGACCCACAATCGCGCAGGATAATTGTCCAGCCGAGTAACGTGTTCTAATAAAAGGTACTCGACCCAACCAGGTCGCCACGTAATCTCGTTTTGGTGTCTTTAAATAAAGGGGAAAGAGCGGTATTTCTGGCGGAAGCCTGAAAAAGAGTCCTCCAGCGGTTTCATCCCAGGCTGATCGGGGTGAGGGGTCGTCACTGCGATCGAGGGTGGCCGAAGGAATTTATTTGGAATCGATAATCCATTTACTGTCCGTCCGACGAAACAATGCGAAATCGTCGTCGCGTGCTGAAGCAAAAGTGACCGAGTGGTCTTGTGGACTAAAGGAAAAGAAGGGAAAAGGAAGAGATCAAGGTGGGAGTATAATAGCGGGCAGCTCTGAGAGGAATACACTTTCTTGGAACTTGAATGTCATGAATGTCTTTTGCTTGGTTTATAAATCATAATAAATCATGAGCTATTCATTCTGCGAACAGGTTACTTGCTATAAGCTGGTTACTATTTTCTACTATCTCTTTCTTTTCAGTTGGGCTTACGTCATACAGGGTAAACTGATTACAGATGTTAGAGATTTTAAGGGATGACTCTACTAACTAAGATAAGATGAAAATGAAGAATGACAATTTTGCGTTTGACGCTTGGCTTTAGAGTTATAAATTATTAAAGGTACATCTAAAGTGCCCATGAAATGTGCCTGATGTGACTTATTCTACTGACGCCATCATGCCTGATCTGGCACGCTGCCAGTTGAATAAGCCTAATTCAGAAATATTTCATAAACAGTTTAGATGTTTCTGTAACAATTTAATACTTCTAAAACGATTCTTGAAACGAAGATTTATTATCCTCAATGTTCGTTATGCTTCGACACGTAGAGTCACTTTTAAAAATTTCTGACACCTGTTGTCAAGCACTCTGCATAATAAAGCATTGATACATGTATAATAAATTTGTTTCCAGCTTTCTTAGTACAGTATACATACCTTCCATATCTTATTATAGAGTGATGATAGCAAGTGTTTTAAAATTACATAGAATTATTATATAGTAGTCTTCTTTTCTAACTTCCTCAGAACTGTACTTTAACACAGAAATTTGGGGGGTCGATTTTAACTATCAAAGTAAGACAAACCTCTATTTGAGGCTTTGTTTGTGATACTTATATTAATTATTAAAGATATGCTTGTAATACCTACGAAGTGTGTCTGACTTGAGAGCTTATTCTACTACTTGCACATGTGAACTAGGTCAGACGTAGCACTGTCAGTAAGTAGAATCTGTCAAATTAGGTACGTTTCCCTTCAAACTTCTAATACCAATTACCGACCATGTTGAAATCTAATTTTTCTAGAATTAATTATATCTAATACTATTCAATTTGTGATTGCTGATTTTAGCTCTTTCTTTTGTATTGAATTTCTGTATATTAAGTCGCCACCAGAAAATAGCATGGCACTTAATGTTTTTTCGAAAGATACTAACCTTTATTAGGTAATCTTACTATATAATGCTAATGGGTATTGTTATAGTGTGTATCAGCTGCTAATAATCACATGGATTAAGTAAATTGACTAAAACAAATATACTTTCGAAAAAGGAAGAAGTTAAAGCACATTCTTTTAGGCTTTATTCTGTTTCCTCTGACTCATTCACTCCCTTTTTGCAACAACTCTGTTGCAAATGTATTCTCCCTTTCATTCTTCTGTGCTCTATTGCCAATATCTCGTTTAAAACACACGTTTCGTATAATACAGAAGTTAATTAACTAACTCGTATAGCACGTAGGCACTACCAAGCCTGAGTGTAATTTTAATTGTATCTTCAGTGGTATTAGCTTTCAGCGTTAAAAGCAGAGAGAAACGGTAACAATTTTTTTAACATAACCTGAAGCGGCACGCGTTTTCCCTTGAGTGGAATTTCCGGCGTATCCAGCGAAATTGTTACAGCAATTACAAGTTGCGCTATTGGCGAAAATTTACAACATTTCGTTGTGTTTTTTCACGAATAGCTGAAACACCGCGTAGACTAAAAGCAGCTTTTCTGAGTAAAGTGAACGAGATTGTGAGAAATTGATTATAACAGCGATAATTGACTATAAAGGTTTTTTGAAATGTTTGAAACTGAACATGGGACCAAACAGGGTACGCAATGTTTCATTGAAAAAAAGTCATAGTGGCTTACCTTCTTTTTCTTTTATTTGTTCTATTAATATGAATACAAAGAGTAAAATATTTTTGCAGTTTGAATATGTGGATTCAGTAACTTTTGTGGATGAATTCGTGAATAAGTGTAATATGTGGAATTTAAAGCGTAACAAAAGAGTTACAAATTTCTTATTACACGAATAATGCAACTGTTAAGTGAATTATTTCAGGAAGCTATTGAAATTTGGAATATCTTATTATTAGTAAAGTTTTGGAAATGCTTTTACCTATTTTAGTAACCATTCTATTTATATTCGGTTATGAAATATTTAATTAACAGTAAGCAAGTTCAGTAATCCATTTAGTCTAATATTAAAGTGAAAAATCAATGAATCTTTAACATTTTTGTTGAGCTATCGTAGGAGCAGATAGAATTCGGGACATTTCTCTAAGGAAGGCGAATAGGTGGAACTTGAATTATTTCATTAAGATATTGGAACTTTCTGTCTGAAAAATTCTAAAATTTTATACATTTAAATTCTCTACTGAAACATTTTAATTACTATTCAATCCATCCTCGTAGTTTATCGAAATATTAATCCAATTCTATTTTTAATAAAATATTTGAAACTCTACCTTTTCAACTGGAAAGTTAGAATACGCAAATAAAATGTTAAAGCAAAAAAATAAAATAAAGGAAAAATAATAAAACAATTTTGAAATATTTTGTTGCACGAATACAGAGGAAGCATTAGTAATGCTTGTCAATAATATCCATATTGCATGTACACTTCATTCTGTATATATATACGCTCTCTATTTGTTTGATGATTAATGAAGTTAGGAATTTTAACAGAATCTAGAATCAAAGAAATGCTAAAAGAATTGTTTATTTCAATTGTCAATTCAGATAATATACAGGGTGTTTCATAATATGTGGGACTTACGTCAGCAGTTGATTGTATGCCTAAAAACAATGAAAAAAAGTCGTATAAACACATCTCCTATCTGTTTTCCCTTATGAAATGAAATGAGATATAATGAATCTCATAAACAGAGCAAACTCTTTGTTTAGCCTCTCTTTCCATAGACCACAATAGTTTGTAAACAAGATTTTTAATTAGACCTTTTATTCTTGATGGAAAACTAACAGGCACAAAGTACGTTGATTTTTTGAACACGCGTTTACACGAAATGTTAGAGGGAGTTCCAATCGATATTAGATATGCATATTTTTCTGCATACTTTGGTAACATTTTCTTTTATTTTGAATATTAAAAATGCATAAATTTTTATTTCAAGTGCCACCACCAAAGTGACTAAACAATTATTTGGATTACCTTTTCATTGATCTTGAAATATATTTTCTACCTCTTTTTTCTTGAGCTACTTGTACGTTAACAGTTTATACAGACTTGAACATACAAACTAATTATCTAACTCAGTAATGTAAAATCATTATCCTCATTTCTTAGAAAACCGATTCTTCTCTAAAATTGGATTTTTCAACCATTTCAATCCGTATCCTCTAGACTCTAGATGTATGAAGAGCAATCATAATGAATTTTTTCTATACTAAATCTTAAGTAGCCATTAATGATCAGAATGAATAAAAATGTTCACTCATCTCGTTTCGTAGTACATTACTTCTATCTAAAAGATTTAAAAAGAGACTGTGTATTTAATTTATTTACAATTAGTAGTTGAGTACTTGGTCCAAATTTGATTAAAACTGCTAGAGTGGGTTCGAGACAAAACGGTTCACGAAGTTCCACAATTTTCCATGTGAATGGATCTCGTTCGTAGTCACCCTTAATGGATATTTCGCAGGTTCTTGTGAAAATTATTTACTGAAATTGTTTGTCACGCGAAGCAGAAGTTATTTTTCAGCGGCATCACGTCAAGTGGAACGAATCTAATTAAAACAACCATGGATCGGAACGTACGAACCTCTTTTTCTCGTCGAAAAAGACGGTTCTTCGTCGAGGTTGTAGACTCTGCCGGGGTTCAAAAGACAAATTTCATCGACCATGCTGGCATTTGAGTTTCGAGTACGAAGTAAACAGAGAACTTCCCTCTCCTTCGCCGGGGAAGTTTCCGGAAAATCTTGGGGGGACGCGGTAAACCGTAAACGATGCGAAAGTAATTAGCTGGGTATTTACGAATTTAACGCCGTGCCTCTGATTCCGGAAGGGTGGGGGCAAGGAAACGGGAAGAAAGAGACATAGAAAGAGAGGAAAGGCAGCCGTGGGACGTCCTCCTTCGTGCCTGGGGCAGTATCGAGCGGCTGGCTGAGGAGTTAATTAAAGAAAGCGAAATAAAAGGAAATATTTCGATAGAAGGTTTGCGCGGCGTTTCACAGCGTTACAAGCTTCGTTTCTTTCATAATATAAGACGCTCTATAAATTCATAATTATTTTGAACTTTCCAGTCTGTTAACACGAACTGGTTAATGATTTATGAGACGGTCCACTTTTGAAACTGATAAAAATTTTATACATAATTCACAGTAAATTTAGTAACGAATTTAATTCTGAACGAAGCATGAATCTGAAAGTTGGAGACAATTTCGACGTTGCTGTTTCGGGGGGTTTCTATTAATTTGAATATAGGTGAGGGATGAATGACTAGAAATTTGATTGAAGATCAATTTTTCAGTTTTAGTATTATAATAATATTAATAACTGTTTATTGTTTCAACGGGAAAACCCTTTTGTAACAAAAAGAAAAACAAAAAAAACATTAATATGCATAATTATATAGTAGGCAAAGAAAAACAATACAAGAATGAGTAAGTAATTATATTATGAAGTTTTATGTTCGACATATCTTAGTTTTTATTTACTTCGTATCTTGGAATTTTATTTATGAATATGGAATACTAATTTAATTCTACAAAAGTTTAGATATAAATTAAGTGTGTCCGATACAAAGTGAATATACAGTTTTATTATTTGTTTAAATAAAAGATAAAGAAAAAAATAATTTGATCGGTAACCAAGCATACAAGTAATAAGTACTTAGAAAAAATCGTTTGCTTTGCAAAAGTAAACTTTAATTATCAGAGTATCACTTTTAAACAAATAAGGCATTCATTATTTTGAGAACCTTTGTTCAAATAATTTTCTTTAAACATTGGTGAGATCTAAGGGACGATGTGGTCATTCGAATTCACAGTTAAATGGATAATTTTAGTCCTCTTTTATATTATATTACAAGGTCCAGTAATCAGAATTATTCAATGCTTCCTTCCTGTTTATTTCTCTTCACAGAGATTTCCCAGTAACGCAATAAAAGTATAAAATTGGAGATAAAATGGAAGGAACCCAGCGCGTTATTCCGTGCAATCATACATGCGAAAATATTATTTTTACATCGATGAATTTTCACCTCCGTTATATCGTTTACGCTTTCATTAATTCGCTTTTAGCGACCAAAACTCTCTCGTCAATTTCCTCTTCGCTGTTCCTGGTATATGCGAGTAATCAAAGGGATGGTGGTAACAAAGGAGGGAACACGGTTCTGCGACGGCAGCAATTATGGTTTTATTTATTTCAGTGGATAGCTTTGAATTTTTCGGTAATATGCAATAACCTCGTTGCAATCTCTATATGACAGATTAAACTTAAAAAGTTGTGTAATAGAACAGACGTAAATGTTTCTTTTTATTCTTCCGTTGTTCATTTAATTTGGTCTTGGATCTAGTATTCTGGCATGAATTTTCGTTAATTATGGATTAGTTTACTTACACAGTGGCAGCTCATTTACGTAATACTTAATTGTATATTAATTTACCTGAGGGTGTCCTTCAACCGTGACAAGCTTGAATTTTAGAACACTTTTAAATTAGCGTGTCATGATGTTTTAGTTTATATGCATAGTTATATAATAATAAACGGTTCAATATTGTATCGACGACACGGTTAAAAAAAACTGAAGATTGCAGAAGCCAAACATTTACGACTTCCGGTAATTCCAAAATTTTTACTCTTGTTTATCCACTAATACAATTTCTGTTCGAAACTGTCATCGTCATTCTGATAGTTTGCCAACATCTCGAATTCTACGGGAAATTTCAATTAACGACGTTAATCGAAATAGAACTGGGTCAGTTAAACCGAAAACCATTAAATAATTGAAATTTCTCCAGCGAACGTGAGCTACGTTATCTCTGTTAAAATGACGTGTTCGTTAGACTAAAGTTGAGTCTATTTCTGTTCATGGAGCACTGTAGATTCCTCGATTATTGACTATTTAATTGATTATTGAGACCAATTATTTTCTTATAAAAGCATTGTCGTAATTCTGTACCTAGAAGCCAGACTAACCCAAGTCCATTTTTTTCAAAACTAAATCTTTCACAGGATCTTGCTCCTTTTTCTTCATTTTATTAGAATATCAGGAATTTAGTTAAATTACGGTATAAGGACAGGAAATTTAATAGTATAAATTAATTTAAATACTATGTCAAGAAATAGGTAATCTCATTTGTCTTTTGGCTCTATTGAAAAATAACATAAAAGGACTTAGGTCATGTTGGACTTATATTCAAAGTCAGACATATTTTACGCGAATTTTGGACATTTTACAATAATTAATAATTCTAAATCCAAGCCTCAAACACAATTTCGTTATTCATGATTTTTGTTCTATTTTGACATGTAGGATCACTCTTTAAAGTTTCTATCTGTTATCGAACATCTTGTATAGCATATAATAAAATATTTATCCACTCTTTATTTTCACAAAAGTAAAGTACAGATTCGATTATATGGCTTCAAAGATTACATACAAGCATAACTTGCAAATCACGTGACGTAATGGAGAGGTAATGCAGCAACGTCAGCGTTATAACGTTCCTTGACGTTGCAAGACAATCTTCCTGCTCTGTTTCACCACGGTTAATATGCGCAGAAGGTATTTATATTTAACCGTAATTCAGGTGGATAAGCGAAGCGTCTGTCTCCCTCTCCCTCTCGTGGTCGCGCATTCGCGAGCAATCAAGCGCGGCGGGCTTCAGGTCGAAAATGCAAAGCTCGATCAACGAATCCGCGTTCACCGATTGGCCCGCGCGTCTGCAATCACCGACTGATTAAAATGCGATCGCGGCTGCCTCCGATTAGCATAAACAAATTCTTTCTCCGCCGTCCTCTCTCTCCCTGTCTCTCTCCTGCTCCTCGTTTTTTTTTTTCGTCGTTTCCTCTCCACTTGCATCGCGACGCTGCCGAACGCGCTGCGTGTTTGCACGCTGGCGCCCTTCGCCCGTCCCCATGGTGTAATCGTCGGTCGGTTGTTTGCCAGCGAGAAACAACCGGCGACAATTAGCTGGCCGATGAAATTAATTTATTAAAACGACCTGCTATTCCCGTCACGTTTTCCCGCGTTTGTTCGACCCCCTTCCACCTCTGCTGTACCCTTTGTCCAACCCCTTTTTCGTCCCGTCGCTTTTGCTCCCGATGTTTTTTCCGCGTCGCGAGATTGAATTTGAAGAGACCCGCGATGTGTTTCGCGCAGCGATTCGATCACCGTCGCGAAGAATCGTTCATTTCCGGATGGTTCATTTTCCGCGGAAATGGCGGCGTTGTTTGGTGTTTAGTTAGCCTCCAATTCATTTCTAATTCGGATGACGTGCTGTGTCGCCGTTTTCACGCATCGACTTTAGGTTATTGCGATCCATCAGTAATGTCTTTGTTGTGGGTATTGCAGTGTGGTGTGGTAGGAATATTTCTCTTACTGTATTGACGTCTGATAACTGATTTTCAAAGAAAATTGTGGCTTTTACTTATGTGTACTGTGGAAGTTAGTTGAATACATGCAATCTGGGGTAAAGAGGCTTCAGAGAGAGGGTTAAGTTTTTGTACTTTTTTAAATATATTATTGTCCCGTGGGTAGCCTTAAAATTGGAGCTGAGCATTTGGGTATTCTTCAGTGATGGAAGGCCCTGAAGCATGTACGATACTAGGCTTCACTTTAACCCTATTGTTCGGCGAGGGTTAAATGGAACTCTATTGCAAACATCATTATATAATCAAATTTTATGACTGTGTTAGAAATGGAAGAAAAAACATACTTCATCGTCGTGGTTCAGAATAATTTAATTACCCACTGTAGAATAATTGCCTTTTCCTATGCAGATCGCCGAAGGATGTGTTGATCCATAGGTACCGATTTCGCGTTCGGTTACTTGTCTCTGCAACTAGTAACAGAGGTAATTTCTTCATCAGACACAAGGTGATTAGTTGTTTCTGCCATCAGAAACAGAGGTAACATCCTCACTAGAGATGAGAAGCATTCTAGAACAAAGAAAGTTAAGAAAATGATGAGTTAGCAGTTTCACAGGTGTTTTACAAAGCACTAAATTCTAATCTCTTATATATATTCTTAATAATATACCCTTTATAGACAAACTTTCGAATTAGATGACTTTATGATCTTCTGTCTTTTGCCTTCTCAATGAAATCCCTCGATGGTTGCGATCTTTAATTCGATGGAGGAAGGGGAACTGACCAGTGGAAGCTGGTCAAATTAACACTGTCTGTACTCTAAGGGTTAATAACTTCACAGCGTAACTTTTCCAAATCTTCTTTTATTTCTACAGTTGCTTATACGTCTGATCACTGGGCGGACATATGATCAACTATGTTTAGTGACATAGTATATCCTAATTATGTAGTATATTCTACTGTATATCCTAATTAGGAACACTGGATGATGTTGTTGTCTTCTTTCCACATTCAGCAATTTCATATTGCTCTACAACCTCCATCCATCTCCATCACTCGGACCATATCCACAGGTAGAAGCGTTCTTACACTCCCGAATTGCGGAATAAAAATTTAATTCGACGATCCGCTGCAAAAACGTTGCCAATCACAAGAGAGAGAGAGGCTTTCTGCACGATGTAAACGTCAAACTGGACTGTGTCGTAGGTAATTGATCAAGGGTGAAACGAAACAGCAGCTTCAAAAGCCAATTTAGTTCTATGAATAGCTGGCGGTTTATGTAGGACACGGGACAAACATTTCATCGCTGGCTGAAACTCGAAATGTCAATGAAAGCCAGCTGCGGATGAATTGGACCATTAGGCCCGATAAAAATAAAGGCGAACAGCGCAAGGGGATAGGATTTATGCCGTTCTAACGTCAAAGTAATTAACAAATATCGCATAATGAGGCAGGGGGATGCACCGCCAGTCTTTAAAGTGCTCTTCCCTCGTTTCCCCTCGTTGTGCTCCTTGTCAATATTCATTCGGTATAATTACTCCTCCAGAGCAATTAAGAATATTGCGATCTATATTTTTCGTGCTTTGCAGATAACAAGTTTCTAGTCATCTTCCCGATGATAGCGTTTTAGAAGATCCTTTTGCGTATTACTGGCTGGCTTTATTATAGGAACGAGCACAAATAAGTGGATTAGTAAAAATAAATTTGAGAAAATTATTTTTAGAGTAGAAAATACGCTTAAAATCTTTAAATAATTGAATTGTTATTTAAACCTTAGTTATTGTTAACTGTCGATGTCAGATTAATTAGCTGACATGACATTTCTATAAAAGTACTGGAGGAGGCTGTCACAGAATCAGATGAATAAATATTTGTCAATTGCTTAAGAGGCGACTAGTTAAAAATTCATGTAAAATAAAAATAGATGTTTTAGATTAGTTATTTTGGATATTCAGTTGTAATATAAATCTCTTATGCTTCAATTTTATTATTTCGAGAAAAATTTAATAAAATATGACAAGATTTAAAATTACTATATTTAATTGTAGCCGTGATGTACAGTGATACGAATGGCATAAACTTAAAAGTTCTTGCGTGGAAAACGAAAACGAAACATTTCACCGAAAATAAATTAACGTGAGAAACTTACCCTAGATAATTTAAATACAAGTAACAATATTTTTTAGTTGAAAAATTGAAATTCCATAATATTATTTCGGTAAATAGTTTCCGAAAATTATCCAATTAATTCTTTTTAAACAGAGTTTGACCAGAGTTCCAAAAGAGAGTTATACCTTTTAAAAAACATACAAATAAGTTTGACATACCAACTACATAAAACTAATTTTGCTGTTTGGCAGTTTGAACGGATAATATTCAATAACAATTTATTGATTATATCAACATTTCGAATTTAATTCTTTGTATATTTATACTCATTTTTCGAGTGTATGATTCTACCATGTTTTATCCTATCATAATTTCTGCTAAAACGGAGGAAACTGCACAGTTAGTTTCGTAGGTATGTGTTGCGATATTGGATTTATTAATACACACATCGCAATTTTTTTCGATCTGATGTTGAATCGACAAACAAATTTCGCGAAACAAATTTCCGTGCCTCGTTGCAAACGTCGAAATGACAACCTTTTCGAGAACGCGTACACGTTGCTTTTATTTACTGACATCGTTGACTGTGTGTGAATATTGGAGAATAATGTTACTAATATTTACGTTAATGTTACAATATTTTGTTTGACCGCTACTTAGCATGTATTTGTTATTTTTAGTAGTTCCTATTAATAAAGATAATGTGCTGCAATAATTGCTTTGGAATAACCAATTTTTCGGATTCACAGTTACTTGAAAATTCAAGAAAATTAATAAATAAGGCTTAAACTTAATACAGAATTAAAGTTGCTTCATACAGAAGCAATATAGAAGCTTAATACAGAATTAAAGTTGCTTCGAAATTTGAATATTGTAACATTTTTAAGCCCTTAGATTTCCAAACTTCTAAATTTTCAAATCTTCAAATTTTTTAAATATTCAAATTTGTAATGTATTATAATGCATTTTCGTTCCAAGTCGGTTATTGCATTTACTATTTATTAAAATTGAATGCATTTTGTCTTAGAATTGGAATTCGCCGACTGATACACGTTCGAATTGCAAATAGCATAATAACACAACACTATAATATTCGATATAGAAAAACATGCACGAATTCAAATAAGATGTTTATCACGAATTCCGATAAGATTCTGTTCTCTAAACGTTAAGGTAAAAAAGATGTAAGGGAAGCATTAAAGCGTAAAAAAATTTCAGAGATAGTATCGTTTGGTCGCCTGTGAACGTTCCAGCGGTATTCTTCTTAGATACGATCCTGGATTGCGGGAAGTCAGGCCAGAAAATGGTAGAAAGACGCCTTAGCGCGGAAGGAGCTGCACGTTTCCTTAATAACTTGCCGCGTCGCGGCATCGCGTTTCGTTTATGTGCTCAAACAGTTATTGTCCAATAAACCATGCCGGATATCGGGGGGATCGCTAGAGGTGACCCGTCTACGAGAAACTGTGGCAAAAGAAGACTTGAGAGGAAAGAACTCGCAAATAAATAAAAAAACAAGCTCCAATGATTAAGTCAAGAGCTTTGAGCGAGATCGTTTTAGAAGAATTATTATACGTTCCTCTGGCAATGATAACTGAGGTACAAGGTTTCGGTATACTGACTTGAGATTAAAGCGTTTTCCTTCATTTCGTAACATACTGCATAATAGATGATAAAATGAATAGAATGTAATAGTCTTGATAATACTTGGATTAATTGAATTTCGAATACCTTACAGTCATAAGGAATTATCAAATTATTTTGTTATGTTATGACATAGTACCTTAGTCATGTATTTCAAAATTTTGATCTATGTCAGTGGAATAAAATATGAAATCTACCAATATTTTTTTAATCGAATCCAAGTTAATGGTTTTGGCGCAAAGTTTCGGTCTTTTTCTTTAAATCCATCAAAGCATTGTTGTATTAATTTTTATAATTTTTCAGACCTCTCTCAATATGTGCTACACACCTTCCAAACACCTTTCCCTGCTTTTCAAGCAAACGCATAATTTTTAGGTCACAGTTTGTTTCCTTGAGAAAGGTCTAAGTTGAGACCGAAACGTCAGAAAATTGATAAAAATGAATGCAACAGTACTTTAATGTGTTTAAAAAATAGGTTCGAAATTTTGCGCTGAAATCATTAACTTGGATTAATTATAATTTTGCGGTCGATATACCTGTATTATTATATTTTTTAAAGTTAATTCTGCTCATAGTTACTTCCTAAACTTTCCACAGAGTAGTTTAATTAATCTCTTCAGTAGGTTCCGAAGTTTAACATCTTGATAGTTTAGGAGTTGCTATGTTTAAAGGTTTATACAATTTTCTGAAATCCTTAACGTTGAGATTAATACTCGATGAAAAGCTAACGAATTAGAACTTGCTGAATAGTTACATACGAATTTGTTATCTGAATATTATATGTTGAAATTGAAATAACAAATTGTTTTATAATAACGTGTACATATATTTATAGTCTATATCATTTTGCACCAAGACGTGTAACAAAACTTTAAGCATAAATCCATTTGACAAATATGCACCAGTTGCGAATTAAGTACTTAGGAAGTAGTTTTCGGTAATGCGTATTTTAGGGTATCTAATGGAACGAGGATGACTTCAATCCTTACTCACTAGACAAGCAAGTCGGATTTCGGATGAATTTGAACTTCGAACTAGAAAGTTAGTACTGTAATGAATAATTAACTATGGGAATACGAACACAATGTAGCTTCATTATCTAGACGTACGTTTCATAGTAAAATCATAAATTACAGTGAATGCATACTTTCACACAATGATGCATTTTATGGTAGAAGTTAAGTACTTACAGTTTCATAATGTATACAAAATTTGTCTCATTTATCGAAAGCAAGCATAGAAATAAAAATAATTTTCATATCTTCTATGATGCGTGCTTATACCGTTTCTTTATAGTATCTTTTGGTATTTTTATTTTCATTAAGCTTGTAAAGTTATTCGTGAAAAAATAGATTTGATTGGTATTCCTAATACATTAAGAGGTACTAGCATTACTTTTGAGTTTATTTTATATTAAATTAATGATCCTCAAAGTAGTGTGATCCTCAAATTGTTCCAAAGTAGTAAATGTACAGGTACGTAACTTAAACTATACCTAAAAACAAAACACACTGCATACAGCGAAAAACTTCAGGTCCATGGGAACTGTTTGAGGCGCAAATAATTCTTAACCAATCAACAGTCATCATCATCTGGTCCAATCACACCCTTGAGGGTTGATTAAACAAGTTAGATCTAACTGAAATAATGAAAATAAATGAATAAATCTGTGATTATAAGACCTATATCACATTTTCAGAAAATTCGAGTTAAGGCCTTAGTTGACATCTAGGACATAGAATTTATATCTTCAGAAAGAAGAAAGGACATCAAAAGAATTTTCTCACCAAAAACTAAGGGTTTAAGAAGACACAAGTTCATAAGATAGTATTAAAGCTAAAAGCTTTAAACGTCAATATCTCGAAAACAAAAACATGTGACCTAAGTCGTTTCCTTTTTCAACTGCAGAAATGGTATCAATACTCCCGAAGAGCTTATGTATTCAAGGAACAGTATTCCTCAGACCATAATTCCCCAGAAGCGTGCAAAGAACTGCGTTAATTCTTATCTGTTAGCACCTTCCCCGGCTGTTTCCATCGCCAAGGGGAAAATGTATCTCGTTCTTTGCAGATTCTCGGTTCAGTCCCAATAAATATAGACCTACACACGTACCGAGCGCACACCTATACAGATGTGGCAGTGCTGTAGCTGCCAATAGCGGATAAATAACCGATATAGTGGTGTAGGGGTGCCAGGGGCGGGACATTATGCGACCCTTTCATTGAGGGTGGCGACTGGGGGCGCGAAGATTTACAGAGGTTTAATTTTCCAAAAAGCTGGATTTGCGGTCGGAGCAACGGCCGTGTTTGCCGATTTATCGCTAGGGACGCAGTCATGGGGAATTCCGAAGGACCGATAAACGCGAGTACCTTCTTTTTTCTCACCCCTATCAGCCTCCTCCGCCGCTCTCCCGCTAGGAACGAAGATAAGGAACAACCGAAAGATAGCTCGCGACTCGAGTTTTAAGGGTCATTACTATCGCGGCATCGGTCACTACTATTCAAGGACACTTTTGTAGTCTGTGAGGGCTCTTAGAGAAAATTGCTTTTACGGTAGAACCGCGATTAACCAGAACCCAATTATTTGCAGACCCTTTTATTTAGGAGTAATTTAAGGTATTTTGAGGGATAATCATGAGACTGCAATAGAATATTGATTCAGGCTTGACTAGTCGGCTCTAGGTCGATCGATTGAGCAGTCTACCGAAAGTGATCAAATTAATTATTAAGAGAGTATTTTAAGACCAACATCTATGTTAAGTCGGTTAATCGAGGCACTACCATTATGGTTTTCTTTCCCCTTTTTCTTATACGATTTTTCGGTAATGTGACATTTTTTGCACTGTTTTTTATGTTTCAAAAATAAAGTGTGACCTAAAACGTTTATGAAACACAAGTTCATACAATACCAGCGTACCAGACCCGTGAAAATTTGTTCTGGAAACAGCTGTTCAATTATTTTTCTCAGAGACAGTTTCAGCGTGATTTTAAAATTATAAATGTTATTTTCGTGAGTAATTTATGTTGATAAATTGGAAACTCTTTGAGTGAGCTAAAATTCATCAGTAAATAAATGAATAATATGTCAGTTGAAGTTTTAATTGTAATAATAATAAGCATTGCGAAGGATTATCCTAAAACGGTTAGGAATATCCTAAAAAGATTGATTATCCTAAAAAGAAGCAACTTATAAGAATTTATCTTGATTTGACTATTTGACTTGTGTAAGTAATCCATTTGCTATAATTAGCAAAAATGGCAGGATTGTCACAAGAATATATCTATTCCCTAAAGAAAAATCATCAACTTCAATGATTAAAAGAATACAGAAAATAGTTAATCCACACATATCGTACTTTCCATAGATTAGATTACAGAAGCACATCCATTTCATCCGTGTATGAAATATGATACTACTCTATCCATTAGTTCTTAAAATCATATTACCTGGCTAGAATATAACATTCAAGGGAATTGGTACATCCAAAATTTGGAACTACCTACCACAAGATCTATTAATCTCATTATTTCAATAAAATTCTTCAGGAACATATTCTAAAGATCCAAGTGAAAAAAGGAGTCTCAAAATTTCATACTACATTACCCTCTGAAGATCGATCAACTTGATTCACCCGAAGAAAGGAAATTTTTGTCCAATCTATGATACGATTATTTCGGCACGCGGGTAAATTCCGAAGGTGAATTAAAGCCCTAGAAGAAAGGTCGTTTATTCTGCCCCCTGGCGGCATTATCCAAGTCGAGATTCGCAGTAACCGGGAACGAAACTCGGAATAAGGGTATCGACGGGGCGGAAGAATCGTTGGGAGCGGAATTAACCGGTAAGATAAACTTCCGACCCGTAAATTTTCACGGGGACGTTGCCGATCGAATTAGGGAACCGTCTTGGGCGTTCCTGCCGAATGCCCTCGAAACGCTGAACAAAACGGCCAATTAAATTTCGTTCTTGTCGCGCTGAATAAATTTACAATCGAGGTATAATCGTTTATTACACGTTGCATCTACTCTGAGATCTTTCAGCATTGCCACGGTTTATTCAACGAATGGTGATGCTAGATGTATCGATGAGAGTTTTGTATAATATGGAACAAGTTCCAAGATCTCGCTTCTGGTGGATGAAACTAGTACCCAAGGGACAGTTGAAGTGATTCTTACACTTGAGTAACAATGTGACATTGACTGTGTTTATTCTGTATCTGTCTTGAGCAAATTACAGTTCTTAAATACATTTGGAAGAAATGAACCTGTCGTTGAACCAGGGCTTGAAACTGTTCCGAAAATAACTGTTTCAAGCTGTTATATAAATGTATTGACTGAAACAGTTAGGAAGAACTTTTATTCTCAATAACTGTTATGAAAGACTGAAATTTCGGACTATATGTGTTTCAGTTACGATTCTGCATCAGCTTTCACATCGGTTCTATATTGGTTCCAAAACAGTTATAGTAGCGATTTTCGTATCGATTTCATTACGATAAATGGAATTGTAACATATCAGGGGTTACGACTCAAGATGTAGATTAATCTACATGTACGTAAGTCTATTTTTCAGAAAATTTTTATAAAAAATAGATACATAAAAATTCTTCATAACTGTTTCAAGAACTGAAATCAATATTCTAACAGTTTTGAAGCTCTGCGCTGAACCATTCAGAGTGCAGGAGAATTCCTATCAGTTTGGGTCTAGCTTGAATTTTCTAACAGGTACAGGTCATGGAAAACCCTGACCTAAATGTAAGGGTTAGTGGCCACGGTGTAGCGCGGTACAGCGAGATCGTCGCTATGGTGTCTAATTAACTGGCCGAAAGGGGATACAATGGTCTCAGCAAAAATATATTAGTTTAATGCGTTGGTGTCTTGGCAAATGAAAATTATATGCAATTTGAAAACAGAATGTGCTTGTCAAACAATAGTATGCTACAAATGAAAATGACTTTATTGTAAGTTCCAATAAATGGGCAAACGCCAACTCTGTTTATCGAATACATTATGCGAAATTTTGATGTCACGGAGCATGTATTGTTACGGCCAGCAGTGTGTTAATTCAGGTTTTTAACCTTCTACCTTTTATTTATTTTCAAGATATTGGTGTTTGGTTAGGAAAGGAGGTGATAATAGGGAGTTTCTTTTTAGTCTTAGACGATTTTTCCAACTGCAGTGTAGGTAATAACTTTAGCACTACCTTCATCTGATTCTGGTTTATATTATTTTACGTACAAGGACAACAAATGAAATAAAAAGATATTTCATTTAGAAATTACATTTACTTTTTGTTTTACGTTACTAGTATCAACATAAAATATTATTAAATATTAGATACAGAACTAGAGTGTTAGACAAAGAATGTCTACCACTTTATGTTTACAAATTAGCAATATTCAGACGGATTACAGAAGTATTTTAAGAAATTATATGAAATATGCAGGATCAAAAAGTATCTGCAATGGTTATCTTTACGTAGCCCATTCTGAATGAAAGTGATCCACTTACGATATTACAACACAGAATCCTATTTTCCTCCGGGACATCACTTGTCTCTTCTATCTTTACATTTTAAACTCCTTTCTTGAGAGACAAACCTTGTACCAAAATCTTTATCTCTATTCTCCTGAAGAAGTGTTTTCAAAAAGTGTCGGAGATTCAATTAAAACTTCAATTAAGAAATTCACAAGTTCAGCCGCGTTTTTTAATGCGCAAATTACCCGTCTCGCTGTTCCCTCCATTTCGAAATTTTCCACTTGGAAGATGCATCTTGCCAATGCGTGCGGCTGTAGGAGCGAGGATCTTTCCGATAAGAACGCGGCTGAAGGCGATAAACATATAAAAGATAGAGGAAAAGAGGTGGGGGTGGAGCAGGGGGAAAAGGATATCTGGAAAATTGGACTGGGCTTTCTCGAAAGAGCGAGGAAACGCGAAAAGTCGACGGCGCCGACGATTCCAAGGCGAATTGGAGTTGCCATTATCTGATCTGGACACTTGTATAAATCCGCGCAATCGAAAGATGACCATCTAAACAGACTTGGCCGCGCGAGAAGCCGTTTTACCTTGCTGGGAAACATTTGACCAAATTCCCACGTTTTCCTGCGAGTTTTTCGAATTAATCTAGCTAATGTTACCGAGCTGAATTCTGAGGGAAAAATAGTTCGAGGATAGTTCTCTATCAGATCTAGGAATAATTTGTCTTCGGGACTCTCAGTTGAGGACAATTTATCTTTCATCTTATTTCGCTTGGATTCAGGCGATAAATGCCAGGCAATCTATACTTTTTTGGCACTTTGGCACAAGAGACATCTGTAATTGCTCAAATTAAGGTAGAATCTTACAAATTGGTTATAGCTATAATTTCTATCCCGGTTTGTTTTCTGTACACTTTGTAATATTTTGGATTTTAGATATTCAAACATTCAAATATTCAAATATTCAAATATTCAAATATTCAAATATTCAAACATTCAAATATTCAAATATTCTAATATTCTAATATCAGAATATTTGATTTTTCAAATTTTTAAATACTGAAATTAAAAATATTGAAATTTTCAGTAATAAAACATATTCTCTTGATTTATTCTGCATTAAACGTTTATTGAAAAAAGATCAATTAACAGTCAATGGTTGGAGGAAAAGATAGATTAACAGGAAAGTTGTTAATAAATGCCAGACACACTTTATCAGTCTGATAATTTATTGTAAAACTGAGTTTGTATGCAAAGGAATGAAAAATGTTCGCATATGTGGTTGATCGATATGAACTCGTTTTTTATTCGAAAGCTATTTTTAAAATACGAGTTCCAACTTCTGTAAATCTGTTTGGGGCTTCTAGAAAATAAATGTAAATTGTGAGTATGCTTCATTAATTGCCCATAATTTAAACTTGTGAAGCACCATTTTCAGTTCTTTTAATTTATTTCGTAAATAACACTTACTTTTTTAAATACATGTTCGCTTGAATATAATTTTATTTTGAACGCTTATATATTAATTACACGCGAATAAATCTAACAAGTACTTTTGCGTTTGCAAGTATAACATATCCCATAATAATATTATCCAAAAAATAATATACTTTTTCTCTACAGGGTTTTTCATAACATATGAAACCAACTTTAGGAGTTGATTGTATGCCTAAAACAATGAAAAAAAGTATAATGTAGATAGTGTATAGATATAAGATAATGTAGACGGTATGGAGAATTTTGCGAGAACAGAAAATTTATTATATCTCATAAACCATGACTTGTACATTGTTTTATGCATATAATCAACTCCCGAAGTGGGTCCCACATGTTATGAAACATCCTGTATATTATATATACTTCTTTTTCTAATCAAGCTAATGTTGCATCAACTAGTCATATTATAATATAAATAATAGTTCTATAAAGGGAACTGTTTTGAATGTGTTACATTAGTAATTGTTTTTTTTATAATATTTTGTCATCATGTCAATACTTCAATACATTTTTTCAATTGCTTGATAACTCTCAGAAATATCTCATAGATTTATAGATACACCAACACAAGCACGCGAAGTACGTCACAGAAGTATTCATTTCGCTTGACACTTGTCTCGGTTCAACACTTTCGCGCAGTGTTGTGTAAATTCAACTTGCGTAAAGAAAAATGGTCACATTTAGAAAGAGGGCGCAGTCGTACGTCACGGATGTATCGTAGTACTCGAGGAAAAAATGCGGTCACAGCAGGCCTCCTTAAACTATTCAACTTTTTCCACCCCTATTTTTCCCCATCTTGAAGCAAACAAGGATACGTCTTGCCCCAGTTCCGTGCTTCACTCTATACGCGTGATCATTCCCGCAAGAGCAACACGGCTCCCTTCACACTCTGCCAACTGCCTGAATTGCCTTCTACTTGTGAGTGCTGAACACTATCTACGTAATGTTTGCCTAAGCTTTTTCAGCAATGGAGTTCCCTACGTCACTACTCTGCAAGAACACTTTAAAATTAAATATAAATAACTTAAGCTCCTCAATTATTAACCAAAGTATTAAAACCTCATCCTGTCGATGAGATGTTCTCAGTTCAAAAAGATTAAATTACACACAATTAAAGAATAAGTGTTTTTCAAGCTTTGGAAATTTTCTGTGCCATTGAGCATCTTGATTCCAGTTAACATATCCAGCATCTTGATTCTAGTTAACACATCCAGCGAACGCTATTATTACTAAAGTTTGGAACGAAGTATTTGTTCTGTGACGAGAAGCGACAAATGTCACGCGTGAGCGCTAATTAACCGGTTGCAAATTATTTTCGCCCGCGTATCGGGTCCCGATATTCGGGAATTGAACATTAATTAGCGGCTCGTAGTTAATTAGACCTATCCACAATGGCGGTTTTATCACTTATATTCGTTCGTTAGTTATTGGCCAGAACTGTGCGTGCTTTCGCTTGATCCGGTTACGATAGACGTCGCATTGAATTTCCGGTTGAAATTCCGAGGGGGGTGGAAAAAAAAAAAAAAAATAACGTATCACACGCACGCGTGACAGCACGGTTTGCGGACTGTCATCGTTTATTCGTTCGTGAACGGATGCAGTTGAAGTCTCGTGAAAATCCTGTCCGAAATAGGCGCCAGACGTATGGGCGAGTCGGAGGGTAGGAGGGTTTATAAATATGTCTGTTCTTTGGGGAATGCTCGAACAACAGATGTAACTGTTTACTCGGTGAAATTTTCTCGATTCTTGTGAAGCCATTGCGCTGCGAAACTTACTTCATTATTTCAGCCCTTTAACGTTTTCGTATGTGCATGTTTAGGGGTTCACTTATTTAGGTTGAAGTTGTTCAAGGGATAGTATAGTTTGTGTTCACTTGAGTGGGGTAACATTTTTTTAATATCTGTGTTTTATAATTCGAGTGTTCAACTGTACGAAAGTGTATGTAAATTGTTTACCTTTTACAGTATAGAATATTGTATGAATATTTCCAATTCTCAAAGGTCCTAATCTTCAAATTTCAAAGTTAAATAAAAACTCGTTTCTACGTCTTTTATGCTTCTTCTTCCTTTTCTCCGCTACTAGGAAGTTCATTAATAATACATAGTCAGAAAGTACGTATTTCCTTCCACGTTCTTCCCAAGCAAATAATAAGCTGAGGCAGCGTCTGCTATTGGTGCAAATAATTACCTAATGGGATCGTTAATTGGACGGGTAAAGATGCGAATGCTCTTCATGGAGGTCTTCTCGAGTACATTTAGTAAGGTTGAGAATACCTCCAAGATGCCACCTTCTCTCTTTCTCTTTTTGATTGTCGATCTCACTTGCTCCTTCACTTCTCATTGAGTGTATTATACTGGTTGGGAGGTAGCTCTATCGTTCTTTATCTGTCAAAGTGGGACAATTTGAAGTCTTTCGTGTTTCGCTGGTTCATAATCTCTGTCTTTCATCTTGGCGGCAGCGTCGAAAGAAGACGTGGAAATCGGTGACGTATTTCATGATCGTAGTTTAGTTTCTGGTGGAGCGCTAACATCTAGACTCAAATGTTTTTTTTTTTATTTAACGTTTAAGGTTTCATATACCCATTAGGATCATTAGTGACCACTTTGGTGACAAATTTATAGGCTATGTACTTAAATTAAGTGATAAAGTTCAGGGTTTTGTCGAGTCTGCAAGTACATACACGTTTTAAGGGAGTTGTTTTATATACAGGGTGTAGACTTCAGATACGAAGACAGTGAGAAACATTCATGTAAGTTCATATACTCTACTGGACGAAAATTAGGAATCCTCCAGATTAAGGAAAGTAGAATTTATTTCCTTTTGGTAAGAGATTAAAGTCAACTCGACATCTATGTCATTAGCGATGATTTCGTTTATATTTTAATAAATAGAGTTGATTCTATGTTTGTGTCTTTGGATTTCAAATGTTCTGTATGCAAATAGGAGATTATGTACCACTTTTAATGCAGTATATTTGGTGAACTTGGTTTCAAAATTACGGCCTTCTAATTCGATAGAGATTTTATTTATTCTTCGTCATCAATTTTCTCGGGTTATTTGAAAATATCGACGTTTTATACAAAAGAGGGGGAACATAAATCCAAAATACGTCCTGCGTCGTCTCTTATATCTTCACAATGGGATATCAGAGCTTCCATTTTTCTTGATACGATTTTAAGCTAAACACATGTTCTCTGTTCTCGTCGTTCCTATCTCCTGTTATACTCGAATAAACACATGTCAGTGTTTCAGTGGTTTCTCAAAACTTGCTCGTTCAATGCTTGTTCCAAGTAGGTCGAAATTGCATAGGAAATGTCAGAATTCAATATGTGTACATAGTATACATTTGGGGCTAGTGATTAAATATCTTCTTCTTCCATTAATGCAATCTTTATATTTTGAAACTTTCGAATTTTCACATTTTAGGTCTTAATTCATCTAAGAGGATATAATTTGAATGTTTTGCAAGGAAATGGACAACTTTCTTCCAGAAATTCTTTGAAAACTTAAACATAGGAAAATTTGACTAGGAGAACATTTGAATACTTGAATAGTGAAAATTTTGAATATATGAATATTTAAGTATTTAAGTAGTTGCATATTTAACTCTTCGAATATTAGAATGCTAAAATATTTGAAAATTTGGATATTGCAATATAGTAGAAAATTGTATCCTTAGAAATTGCAATGGTTGAGAATTTTAGTATTCACATACTGGAACATTGAAAAATTTAATAGTTAGAAAACCTTAAAAAATAATCAACGAAAAGTAGAGAAGACACAGAGGTAACATTATGAAAGTATGATTACCAGTACGTTTCAAAAACATGATTCTCCTAAGATGATCTGAGGTCACTGAAAGCCAAACATTGTCACACAATTCTATCCTTTTCTCCTTTTTTCCATCCTCCACGAGATAGAAGGTACGAGTCGTCCCAATCGCGTGATGCGCCTCGTACCATGTACTCAGCGGTACGACTGCTCTGTTCCTATCCATTTTGAAGAAAGGGCAAGAATGTGCTCTTCCAATGGTGGTCAATCAATGGAATTTCGGTGAGGAAAGGCTAGAGGAATGAAAAGTAAATGAGGGGGTTTCGCAACTGAGTTCTCGAAGTCGATGCCTCGGAAATAAATGAAATATGAAAGGGTCGTCGGTGAGTGAGGTTTGAGAGAGCAACAGGAGCCTCGTTCCTCGACCTCCTCGGCCTTGTTCCGGGACGCCTTTATCGCCGGATGTGACATACTTGGACTGCTTCCGCGATCTTCCATCTCCATCACGATACCAACTGGAATGTAACGGAAGTGTTCGAGTGCACTTCATCATTAAGCCCCCGCTAGCTTGTGAAGCTTTGAATTTCGCTCATTTAAATGTTTCATTTCTGTTTCGACTGAAGCCCTTTTGACTGAAATGTGTTACCAGTATGCTGTTGATAAGATGAGAGTTATATTTAGAGGAGTGGTGTACAGTAGGATTTCGATAAACGAGTTAACATGAGACCTGAACCTGAATCACTGACTCACCTGATAGTAAGTTTATTTTTTTGTGGTAAATTGCTAATAAAATGTAGTTCAAATTTTAAGTGGTTTTTCAGCCTTATGCTTGTGGTATTGTATAGCTGCAGTACTGAATATAAGACTGCAAATAATTGAAAATCGGTTAATTGAGATTCTACTGTAGGATAAACTTTGTAAAGAATTGATATTGATTGATGAATTTTGACAGTGTATTTTCAAAAGAATGCAGATAATGTTTCACCGTTTTGCGTGAATTTGACGCTACAACTTGCCGCGTTCGTATATCTTTTATTGTTTTTCACAATTGAAATTTAGGAATTATGTTTGTTGCTACAACACGCTGCGACAAATCGCCGTGGCGGTAAGAAAACACTCGTTTGCAGCTGGCCTTAGACTTCATAATGTTCCCTTATAAGTAGAATATACCTCTATTTAATGATACGTTAAATTGACTTCACATCAGTACAAGCAATACGGTGTCAATGTAACGTCAAGTCACCATTAGTGATATTAACACGGTGGTCACCACTTGAAGGTTAATTGAACCCTAATTGAATTACATCTCGACTGAGAACAACAAGTTTCAATCGACAGACTTAGAACAGGACATTCAGAATTCACTCGTTCTTATTTAATTTCCAAAACTGACCCTCCAATTTGTGATAGTTGCAGTTCCTAAATTCCAGTAGAACATATCCTCTTGAACTGTTCTCGATATGATGAATCTCGTATTAAACTTCAAATAATCGAAACTCTAGACCAGCGATGCTCAAATACCTACGACTTCGGCAGCAGAGAGGAGAACTGTCGAAATTACTCTAAGACCGTTTCTCAAGGAGTAAGGAAGCTGCTCGGGATAGACTGCTCGCGAGCGATTTCGGGTATTCGCGCAGTCTTCTTGAGCATCACTGGTTTAAACAGTAACCTCAACAATATTAAACAAATATCTAGTGTTATTTCGTTCTCAAAGTATTTCATATTATTTCACATTAGTAACCAAGATGCACTTGTAATGACATTAAAAAGTTCACGTGAAAAAAAAATGTGCGTTGTGCGTGAGTTGAAGAACAGTACGAGTACAAAGGCCATCATAACTATATGGAACTCGCCAAGAAGTTAATGATGAGATTCTTATTTAAACATCCAGTTAAAAACCTTTCGCTCTCACGTATATGTTCTTCTACAGACGTTAATATCGCGAGAATGCCAGGCGAAAACTTCCACGCGCACCATTTATCATATTTCCTGGTGCTTTCCTCTCATATTTTTTGTACGCTTCCTGAGGCTTATCAAAGCCCCGGAGAATCAAAAGGTAGCCGGGCAATAGTTCCTCCGCAAACGGCATAAAGCCAGGTACACAAACAGATGGGCAAAGAGGGTGAGAGGGTATGAAAGAGGGCAAACAATACAGATAAGAAATTTTCCTTGAGGATCTCACGGAAGGTTACTCTCAATATCAGAAGGAAAAGGTATTATCCCTTCAGCCTCTCCCTGACCCAGCTCTCCCCTTTAGCTGTCTTTCTGGCCACGTGCCGAAAGGAAATAGACAGAAGACAAAGTATCCTGTCGGGGTTGTTGAGATTGAATTATCGGGAAGCGAGTTCTGATTATTGTTTGGTTGTAAATAATTGACTTCATTAGGAGGACTTCTCTTACGCTTGATGCAGAATTTGAAAAAAAAAAGAATTCACGTATATTACATACGTCTTACTTTAAATAGCTATAATTTTGTTTCAACTATTATTACTTTAATAATAAAATATGGTAAGATTTTAGTAAATGAATTCTTCTTCTAAGGGATGTATATTTTAGTAAGAACTAAGTAAATGTTTCAATTTATTTATAGAGTGGGATTACTGGTAAAGTAAGAAAATCGGTAAATGTAAGGAAGGACTGTGGTTTGAAGAAAGAGGAATATTAATTGTAATGATGCTATAGCATCATTAATAATATTTTATATGAAATTATTATTGCTAATGTTATTTGCATGTCAAATTATGATTAATAGTACTGTGTGGATTATTAGACTGAAGAGTAGTAATTTCAGGATGTAATTAACTGTATTTGATGCAGTGCAAGTGACAAGTTGATGACTCTAGATGGGGAAGTTAATCGTAAGCGCAGAATAATATTTTATTTTATCGTGTTTTATTTTTGAGAAAAATATTTTAATGCCTGTCTAACAATTGGATGTGTTTCGACTCGATAGACTTTGTTTCTAAATACTCCTTACAAGAAATAAACTCTTTGAACAAGAAATAACAAAAATTTTGAACACATAAATGTTGGAGCTTTCAAAAAAATGTACTATATTAAATTAATGTTCAGAGTTACAGTAAACGAAGTAAAATATAACTCTTTATATCCTTTCAATACAATTTCAATAGAAATTATTTCTTAAAAATTTGTGATATTGATATACAATACGAAGGATCTTAGAGACTTTTAAATTTGCCTGGTTAATATATTTTGGATTGTCTAAATAATCATATTGATAGATTACTAACTTGTTTATGATTGCATTCGCCAAACAGATCAAGAAACTCTAAGAAGTCGGGAAAGGTACAACAAATAAATCAGTAAAGTACTGAATATCCGTTGATGCGAGCGCTTTGACGAAAAGAAGCTTTCCTTCGGAGAGGAAATCCTTCTTTCCTTGCTGGTAAAAAGCAGCATAATAAAATATTTCTAACTTGAGATATTTCGGCATTACTTAGTTTCAATGTAGTTACTTAGTTATTCTGCAGATGTTTTATTTTGTCAGTAATAATGTAATAATGTTTTCAATTCAAGATAGTATGATACTAAATGTAAGGATATAATAGTATATTTAGTTTTTCAATTCCCTGAATGTCACTCGTTTAAAATTCAAATAATTGATTAAATGGTAGGAAATAAATAGAACGTAAGAATTAAAATATACTAATTAATTAACTCATTTTATAAATTTTTAAACACGATCGAACGATCGTGTTACATAGATAATTCTACTGTTTTTAGAAGACTCAAGCGTTTGACCTCTTCGATAGAAGTTTGATATTGTGCCAGAGCTTAAATCTGAACTTAATGAATTTGCAATGGATCCAAATATGGAGTTCGAAGGAGAAAGAAGTTAGTCGTATAATCCAATCCTTCGTTATTTTTTTTCTAAATATTCATGATCATTTAATGCTATCCACAATTTTTGTTACTCTTAACTTTATATTTTTCTTTTCATGTTATTTTATAACAAATGAGGAAGCTGTCGTAGAATAAATAAATTCTATATTACGAATGAATTGTTCATAGTAAATGAAAAAAGTAGCTATTTTATAAAGAGTTAATTGCTTTTTGTTTACTTGCTAAAGCTAAAGGTAAAAAGAGGTTTTCAATTTTTCAAATTTAACACTTTGGTAGCACGGTCGTACAATATTGTAGAATTTTATGAAAAAAAATCACTTGTCATACTATCTATTCTCCTGTATTTTTTAATTTGAATAACATTCTTATTACGAAAAGTCATAAATACAATTAGTCCACATTTACGTTTCCTGAGAGCTGAACGTTAAGACCACGTCATCATTTTGTCGAATATTATTTAACAAATTTTTGGTAAATCATATTTTATGTTGCATATAATTGCAGTAATAAACGTGACTAATAAAATCATTTATAATTTCGAGCTTTCCAGTTATGCCAAGTTCCGTTAGAATTATGACGGTCAATTAAATTTATAATACGCAGAATTAATTTTCGGATAAACGAATTTATTTTATCACGTAAAATTCATGGATTTTTTACATTCAAGCATATACCGTAAAAATTCATTTAATTCTAACGTAGTGTAGGTGTTGATTTCACAGATAGAACAATTCATGATAAAAGTTTAAATGAAAAAGTTATCCACATTTTTCCAGGCTACAAATGCACTTTTTCTCTTATGGAATGAAAAAGTTTTTTTTATTAGGAAAACGGAACAAAGAGTGGACTATTTATTTCATATTACAATAATTTTCAAAATTAGTAAATGTATTTAGCTGAAATCAAATCTCGAAAGTAATAAAAAATAATGTCAAATATAATTTAAAAAATTTCATTCACTAATAACTAGAAGAAGTTGATACGATTTAAAAATCTTAAAATATAAAGAAGAAAAAAGGAAATCTCGTAGCAAATGTATCATTTTAAGGGACTAAAGTTAACTTCAGGTGAAATCAGTCATTCAAAAATGATTTTGCAATAGAGGTATTATTTATACAAATCATGAAAATGCATTTGGAAATTGGTTATTTGAAATTGTTTAAAATGTAAAAAAGAGAGGGTACCAGATATAAGGAATTAACTGCATACTCGTGAATTTCCAGTGCAGTAGCAGTAAATGAGGTAGCTGCTATTTGGCGAAGTAGTATTTTTATTTTGTGCAAAATTACTATGTACAATTAACCATCATTTATTGCTCCCAAAAGTAACGTTTGTCTTTTACACTGCGATCAAAAGTTTCTGCCGCCGATTGTACGGTACTATATCGACGTAACTCGCTTCTAGGAATATAGTACTCCAAGGAAAATTATGAGCTTGCGTTGATAAATGAATGGTACCGTGTATGCATGTTAAATACGGCTTTGCAGTTGTGTTTTGTTTTACTTGAGGAGAACAAGGATAATTAACACTGGACAATTGATTGTGCAATGTAAACTATAGCGTCGCAGCTTCAGATAATTCTTAGTGAAAATACTCTGAGTGTATTATGTACAAGGTGTTAACAAAAATGCAATTTCTTCATTTAATATTGTTTGCTGGTCAGAAAATTTGTTCCTAGTTTAAAAAAGTATTTTTAAATTTAATGCCTTGTAGTAATTTCCTGACTAGTATATTATTTTAGCTTCTAAAACGAGCGCAATAATTCCTGACTTGTTAGTCTTTCATATTGTTATTTCCCAACGTTAAAGTATTTATAAATTATTAATTTCAATTAAATTTTACGCCATTACAAAATTATTCAACTTCTCGTAAAAGTAACTAGAAAATATTATTTGAATCTCCTTATATTTTGAAAATTTTTGTTAAATCCTGAAAGTTGGGCATGTATGTGTATGATGACACACCCAGTATATATTTTAATATTTTAGTTGAAGTTTCGTATTCCCCAAAATGCATAACAAAAACTTCGGGAACAGAGTGGTATAGTAGAGATACACAGCACTGTTATGTTAATGCTCCCTGACAAAATATTATACATTTAATTACGTTTGAAAATGACATTAACAGCTTACAGCGAGATACGAATTCATTTATATTTCAAATTATTGAAATTAAAGAAGAAAATATAACACAACCATTTCACGTTGTATTATATTCTAGTAATTTCGTTGCTAATGCTAGTTAGTTAAATTATCCAATTTTTGGAGAAAAACCTCATGCTGAAAAAGGGTCACGAGTTTATTCGTGTCACGGTAATGGCATGCTTGCTCTTATCAGGGTACTTTCGTAGCCTCTTTCGATCACAACGCCCATTATACGGTAATGCAAATCGTGCATCGGTCGTGCACAGTAGAATAGGATGAATATGCTGTAGAGATGTCAGAAAAATAAACCTAGGTACAAACTCAAGTATACGATATAAATTATAAAAGAATATAATTGAGATGAAGATAAAATATGAGATATCTGGATTTATATCTTTGACTTATTGTTAGAGTACTCCAGGGTAGTTTTAAATAGAAAAGTAACGTAAACAAATTTTGAGAAATTTTACGTAAGCATTGAATCCATAATTTAGCTTTAAAATGTGAAACGTCTTATGATATTACAACAATATTTAATATTATTTCTTTTATAATATCACACTACTAAGGTGTTAGAGTTTCATATTACAAACGACTCACCTTGGGGACTCATCTTATGTACCAATTTCCATACAACACGACTTCAGTGCTATGTACACTACAATGCATAAGATTTAGATACTTTCACATTACTGGAAATGCATGAAATACACTTTTTTATTTATACTGGCTGGCTATATTAAACGTTATTGTCATTGGTATTTATACACCTTATAAAATAATCGCCTGAGATAAGGTCTGTAATGAAAATTATATTAGGCAATTGTACTTGAAGCGTATTTTATGTACTTCCAATAATATGAAAATGTTCTAACACTTATGTACACTAGTGTACTTGTGAAAATCTTGGTGTCTCATATTTCTACGCTATACCACACGAAACATAATGCAATTTAACGAAAACGAACAAAAAGGACTATTTCACGAAAACAAAGACCAGCCAAATAAATTCCCGCGTATCCATTTACGAGAATGTAATAAAACTATCGACGGAGGAAGCTATCAGACGCTCGATAAGCGATAAATTACTGAAAAATTTATCGTAAAAATGAAAATCGCGATGTCGTTCATTCACAATGATGCATTGCAGCGGCGAGCCGAGGAATATCAATGAACAGAATCAGTGCGAAGCGTCAAAATTGAAAAGGTAGAAAACGTAGAAAAATTAAACGAATCCGTGTCGGTTCAATAGCGTCATGATTTTCGACCCGAACATTGCCAGTAATAGCGCAACGATAAACTGAAACGCGGAATTGGCGGTGAAGCGAATAGGAAATGCTCCCGGCGTGGTTGTGCGACAAGAAAAAGCAGTTCAGCGAATGGCAACGTGAGGAAATATCGATGGAAACAATCGATGATGATTGTATATTGTTTACCTGAAATGAGAGCGCAGCGGAATCGTGAGAGCCAGTCGGAGGATTGAGCTATGGTAAAACGGGAAGGAGGAGGGCTGAGGGAATTCCGCGAGGTACGATGGTGTTACGGTGGGTCAAAGTGGAACATGATGGGACACGATGAAATGTTAGGGGTTACGGTGAAACGGGTGAAATGGAATGGCAGAAAATGAGGAGGTATGGTCCGTGATAAGGGCAAGGAAACGCGTGGCTCGTTCGGAGATACGAGGAACGATAATCGTAGTTGGGACGTCTCTTATATTGCTGTTATCGTGGCAAATAGGATATATAGATTAAAAGTATTGTAGTGAAATTTCAATTATATGGGATGCTTGAAAGAAATTTCGTACAAATAGTCGATTACGTGGATGTTGAGTTGCAGGACGAGACGAACGCAATTATGTGACCGCTTTTGAAACAGTTGTTTTAGATCTTTCATGATAGTCGAAAGAATTTTTGAAATATCATGAGCGTACTGAAGTTGTAACTTCTTGTTTTCCAAATATATTTAAGAAACATTTTTTTATTAGCTTATTTAACGTTGGATCAATTGCTAGATTGGTTATAAGTTATTAGTGACTTAGAGGCGAGGACATACAGTTTAGCATGTTTCAGGTATTGAAGTAGGTTATGAATCGATTAAATTTTCGTTAAAGGTGGCTTTTATATTGTACTGTTGACCGCTTGTAACGTATTCTCTGTAGAGTAAAATTATGTGTTCCACTATTACAAGAATTTTGCACAATTCCAAAATTAGGTGAGCTTTTTTGCTAAAAGTATTAGTAGATGATTTTCGTATAACTTATTATGATTCTTGAGATTGCAACTTGATCATGTCTTGGTAAAGTACCAACTATACTCTCCTTGTATAAAACATTTTTTATTGTTGGTAGCCACGGATTGGATGAGGATTCCTATTGTTCATTCCGATTTTCTTTTATAAAACAAAAATATTAAATAGAAGTTTATTTTTTTTTCCCAAAAAATTAAGTATTACTTAAATAATTCAAACATTTTGTTTTTGCTTCTTCTCGGGATTTGGAAAATTAAATATTCAAATTGATTTGAAATTTAAATTATTTATGTACCTTTGCTGGTATTTAATACGAGTAAGAAATGCAAAATATGAAAAACGATGAATGACATGCTTAGCTCCCTTGGCCAATGCCTCTTCCTCGGTGTTTTCGAGCGTGACATTTAAATTCATTTATTCGTAAACTTCTAATTGCATGCAGGCAGTTTAACGTTTATCCGAGGAAGATAATAATTTAAAGTTCTGCGGTTGTTTCTGGAATGAACTGAATTACTCAGGGCAAGTGAAATATTGAATTCAAGTGGCATACTATGTAATATCGCGAAGACAGTTCTAACAAACAAATTATTTTCTGACCTTTTTTGCCTAGCAAAATACTTCCTCAGAAATTACTTTCTCTATCTAAAAGTTAATTTTAAAAACTTAAGGGAAAGAAGAATTATTAACCAAAGCCTGCCTCGAAGTTACAGAAATATAATTCTTGATACGTTTCGAGGGGACGAAAGGTTTCACGCGACCAAAAATATGGAAAAGGTCTGTTTCAAACATTTTTGTTTTAAGACCACTTAAAACGCGGAACGGAAATCTGGGTCGACAGTAAAGGGGTTTGCAAAAGGATCTCGACGAGAAAAATTCTGCACGCTCTTCATGGTACCTCTGGGCGCTTGTCGTAACCTGCAAGAAGAGACCAGTCAAATCGAATTGATCTTGTTGCAGACTGGAATATTACCTTTTATTGTTCTGGGTACTTGCGGGATAATCTCGAGGCGACCATTTTATCACTCAACCAGTCCCTCTGTGACTTTCTTCTAATCTTCTTCCAGTGGGTCAAAGTTTAAGATACGCCCTCGATGGAACGGGTCGAAATCGTAACACGATCCTTTGTGTATTGTCTCGCGTTAATTTCGTTTCGAACTTTTTCGTTGGAGTCAGACGAAAGCGTTTGCCACGCCACGTTCACGCTGGGTCCGCTTTCTCGAGACTGTGAGATCTCTGACCTTTAATTAACTTTTAATTAGGTCCTTAACCCTCCTGCAGATTTTTCCGGGGTTTTGGTCAAAGTTAATCGAACTTTCGTTTGGCAAGAAACAAAAGTTTGATGGTGGCATACCAAGATTCTTTTTATATTTTTATTGACAACGCACAAGGTGTTCTCAGCGCTGGTAGAAATTAAGGGACTGCATGGAACGTGAATACGATGAGAATAATGGTACCCAAAAGCCAAAGGGATTTTTAAAAAGGAATCAAAATTATGCTGTTGCTTTAGAAATTGACTAAAAGCAATTTATGAAAGTCCATTCACATTAAATACAATGTACTAATACCTTGTCTAATGCTCATGAAAAATATATTAAAAATTACCAAACTGAATATTTTTTACTAAATAGTAATTTAACATTGAAATTCATTATATAAAATGTTTAGAATTCTGAATATTTCTGTATAGTAATTATCTCAAACTATTTATTTTTTGTTGATAATATCTTTTATCTTGCGATACTACTCGTAACGTTAGAAATATCTCGCAATTGAAATAATTTAAAATAAAGTGGAATTTAGTTTACTAGAAAATTCATTTGAACTCCACAAAAATGCTTTTACTTCTTGCTTAAGCAAGCTTGGATTGCTAGCTAACAAGTTGTGTTTGGGTTGAAATAGTTAAATGGAGTTAACGAAAAAACAGGGTTAATGCTTTGACAAAATATAGTTCCTTGAAAATCCTCGTAACCCAGCTCATTTGTCGTCTTTCTGCAGCAGTGCTACGGCGTTAATTCGAAAACCGATTCGAGCAACCATGATCGTTTTATGCGACAGAATTGATCCTCTTTTATCGAAAACGATTGCAATTTAGCTTCCCTGGAGAGGGAGAGATTAATATTGTAGAAAATTAGGGAACTAAAAGCATTTGCAGACTATTGTATCGTATAAAACGACTAAAGTCAGATGTTATGTAAATTTACCTTCTAGACTGTACAAATATAGTGAAGTAATTTCAGAATTGTTCAAATATCAGAAATTGAATTTTAGAATGATATTATGTTTAAAATAAATATTCATATAGAACAGTATGTCAATCACACATATTCCCAAATCTGTAATATACTATTCACTTATGGAAGCATATATTAAATGTCACAATTAGATATTTAATATTCGCATTCAATATTTTCCGTTTCAAGTTCAAAGGAACAATTTTTAATTAAGAATTCTTATTCCCCTTCGTGGATTCTGTACACCTACAAAGTCTCGTAATTTCCTCCCAAGAATTATATTTTCCAATAAACAATCGGGCTCGTCATTTCGCTGTAATTTCAAGCAAATCTTTAATTAATTCCAAAAGCATCGCGAAACAATTACCACTTTGACGCGAGGAGGTTTCTTTGAGCAACACTTCTGTCTTCCATTTGCCTTTGTCCTGTTTAATTTCCTGCTGGTTATCATATTTCAGGCGCATTCGAAACGATTCCAATATCTCTTTGCTGGCCCCTTTCCGATCCGCTTCAAAAGAACCGCGTGGCAATACGAGCTTAACGCCCTCGGGCCACTGTGAAGATTATCAAAATAAGCTGAATACGTTAAGTCATGGATATCGTGCCGACATTCAATTGGCGAGATCCTATAACTATCTTTCAGTAACCGCTAGCTGTATCATTTCAAATAACAATGATAAGAAACGTATTACTGCTTTTATATATAATGTCCCACTTTTTGTCGGCATAACCTTGCTAGCACATTCTATTATACAAGGCAAATGAAGAATAAATGTTATATAAACTTAAGCTCTTACAAGAGAGTCATGAGACGTCATTCACACAGATTTCAACAAAATTTGGCAGATTGATACGTCTATATTTACAATAAATGAATCTATAATTTTAGTAGTAGATATCGAGCCAATTATGAGAAAATTAGGAGCAAAGTTTGTAAGAATCGTGTAGTCAGATATATTCAAATAATAAGGGAGGCCATTTAACAGCAATTATGGTGCAGTGACAAATATCGCTGACTAAAAATTTGTTTCTAGACTTTTCTCATAAAACCACTTTGCTAATGTTATAGTAATGTACATTTCTATTAAACTTATAATTTATGGGTATACTTATACTTTGCGTGTAATTGTTTGCAATTATAAGTTAATAAATAATTTAATACAAATGTACAAAATAATGTACATTATTATAACCTTAGCATAATTGATTTTATGAAAAAAGTCTAGAAGAATATATATTTTCCTGATGGGATCGAATTTCAGATAAAAAGTTTTTAGTCAACGATGCTTGCTGCTGACTGACGTTTATCACAAATGCTATTGAGTGACTCCCCTTACTATTCAAATATACCTCACGACACGGTTCATACAAACTTGACACCTAATTTTCTCATAATTGGCTCGATATCTACGGCAAAAGTTATAGATGGGTTTATTGTAGATATAGACGTATCACTCTACCAAATTTCGTTGAAATTGGTGTGTGCCATGTCTGATGCTTCCCTTGTTAGATGCATTATTAAGAAGTTATAAGAAGAATATAAAATAACAACGGACTGCTTTCTCAATGAATTTGAATTTAAATTCCATTTCGTAGGATAACAATTTTTAGGTTGCATCGGAAAATTAAAATATTTCATCGTATGTTCATTAAATCGCGTGTTCGATACTGTTCCCTAGTAGCTCATGTATCAAAGAGAATAATCCCTATCTGATCAGCCAACTGCTGGCGGTATCATTCCTCGGCATTAAGGAGAATACACTGTGCTAGATCAGCCAGATGCGACTCTCGCGATCAGTAACGATACACGTTCATTTTTACCACCCTTTGTTTTATTTCGAATACTAATAATTAAATTTTAGAAAATAAGAAACTTCGATGAGTGCAGAAACATTTAATAAAAAAGTAGGACTTTGTTTTAAATTTAACACTCTCATTAATTTAGTAAACTTTGAACATTATCACTGATATCTCCTATTATTCCTGCATCAAGTAGAAATGGTTGTATTTGTTTAGCCAAATATTAAGTAAAAATTCAATTTCAGTAACGAGGAATAGGCAACGAATGAATATTAATAACTTTTATTTTGTTTCGAATTCAAATATTATTTACCTAATTTAATGGAATATATTAAAATTATTTACTAGTATCTATAAATTTTATATTACTATAAATAAAAAATACGCTCATAAAAAATTGTTGTATATGTCCCTCTAATTTTAATGCAACTATACACTCGAGAATTATTTAACAACAGATCAAGATTTCCAAAATATTATTGGAAATATAAGTGTCAAATAAATATCGCTCTGGTTATACAGAAAGTGCTTCCAACGCTATTGAACTGATTTAACAAACACGTGACGCGAAATTAAATTTATCGGGCCTTCGTGCTCTTCCTATCCGAAGAGGTAAATCGTAAAATACCCGTGAAATCTAAGAAGTAATCTTCCTCGAGTAACCAGGTAGCTACGCGAGCAGATTTCAGAATTCGAGCACGTCTCGCTGAAGGGTCGTGTTAATACGGAATCAGGTTTCGCGTATGCCGTTAAGAACGTTTCACGATGTGTACGAACGTTTCAACTACTTTAACTCAATGTTACTAAACGGACGTACACATATTATAAATACTTGGCCAATAAGTATATCATTACTCGTGATCGATAACAAATTTAGTTTACTGTATCTCTAGTGATATATTAGAATGTAATAAAGTTGAACTTATTCAAGGAAGGGATAAAAAGAAATGTTTATCTAGTAACAGTAATACCATAATATGCAAAGAGTATAATAATTAATAATTGCATTATACAGAAATGAAATTTATGTGAAACTATCAGCAAATGATTTTGCTGAATGAACATATTAGAAATTTTAATATTACCTAATACTTGCAATTTTTGGTGGTAGCGAATGTTCACAAACTGTATAAAATGTATAAGAGAATGAAATTAGATCAGCTGCCTTATTTCTATAGTTCCTTTATTCATTATTTGGCATAGCTTTATTTGAACTGAAAAATTTAATAGCAGTACGTTATTTTCATATCTTAAAATCTTAGCTCTCTTTAATACACATGAAATGATAAGAACTCATATCTCCTAACAATTTCTCTCTTCATTGCGCAAACAGGAAGAATTTGTTCTATGAATGAGAGCCAAATTAAAGAATGATCTACATTCGATCGAATTCGTGTACCCGAGTTTCCCTAGAGAAACCTTACTATCCAAACCACCGAAGAAGCAAAATACTCGCCATCTGTAGCGAGGCCAACGAGTGTCTAGTATCCAAGCAAAAAAGAACGAGAGCGAAAAAAGAGACGATTTCTGCTTTCGAAATAAAAGAACAAGCGGGTACGGAAAATCGAAACTCAATTGAAACCAGCTCCCGTGAGCAATAAACGTTGCAAAGGGACTAAACGGAAACGGGAACCAAAGGAACGTATTTAAGGGTGAAAACACAGAAAACAATTAAATCGCTAATCGAGATCCCGCTGCTCCTTGGCTGAGAAAGATTTCGGATTTCAAAATTCCTACGTGATTCAGTGCCACCTTTCTCAGTGGAAATCGCATTTCTTGCAACACATTCTACACGTGTTCACACTTTTTTCGATAAAAATGATCTGTGACTTCAGGATCAGTCTTTTTGCGTCGATTTCTGACAACTGGTAAGGTTATTTGCGCTACATCGCAATTGTCACGCTTGTTCGAGCTGTAGAATCCAGAGAAAGGACGATTAAGAGGGTGGAGGCATAGATCCCAGGAGATGCAAGTATTCCGACTATTTTGCGTTTACGAGGCGCAACAATTAGTTCCTGGAATGCACATATAAAACTTGTGTACCGAAGATTACTGTCTCTTTCGAAATAATCCTGTGCACGAGTGTAGTCACTTAGGGAAAGATACGTTCCTACTGTTCGAGTATTTCCGAAACTCCTGTGCAGAATGTTGGTCGTTTGTTTCTGTATCTCCTACACGTTTTCAATTTCTAATATTAAATTCTTTCTATTACTATCCATCCACAGTATCTCCATGTTCTGATGCATACGAAAGACTACTCCAATAAAACTAAGATGATAATCTGAATACAATAAAATATCCAGAAGGTATTACAATAGTTGGGCACTTTTAAAATTCTACTTCAAGCATAAAAAGTATCAAACGCTACTCCAAGTATAGCTGCCACTTGTCTGTCTACATAAGCTAAGGCTACGCTTCTGGTGGATGTGTTTTCTCACGAACTGATGTTCTGACGAATACATTTGAACTTGTTTCGCTCATATAATAAATAGTTTGGACGTATTCGTTAGAGAAAGCATCCGCTATAACCGCGGTCTAAGACCTCGAATTTATTTTATGACTCAAATAGCAATCGTCTTCCAGATGCTCCTGATTTTTCGCCAGTATAAATCTGGCACTTCGACACATGGGGGTCATGGCGAGTTTACTCTTGGATGGAAATGTCTGACTTGGGGAAGAGGGTGGGGTAAACTGTAAATTAAACAGCACAAGCGATTATAGGGGAAGCATGCGGGCAAGAATACTGTTGGGGTTGTATTTAGATGTGTACTGGAATGGTAGTGATAAGGGACAGCAAAGGAATATAGCAGAAGTGTATTGGACGGGTAATTAAGCCGCTTGAATCGTCGAGTATCATTTATTTATTCTGACCTATATATTAATAGAAAGTGAACATGAATGGTAGGTGGTCCTGTTATAACATGTGAGTCTCGAGTCACGTTCTGTGCTCATGTTACTTTAATTAATTCATTCATTTCTGTAGGTATTCACTACATTATTACATTTACTACATTCCTAGTTTTGATTAGAAGTTATTTAAAATGGGAGAAAGTAGTATTACGATGCTTCTTACAAATATTAAGGATAATACTTATAAGAATCTGAAGAACAGTGTAGTTGTTAATTATGAAAATAGTTTCGGAAGTTGTTCCTTGTTTTATAGCAGATACTAATAGGTTGCCGTAAATTATAAAGTTTATAATTTAAAAATGATGATAAAGTAGAAGTAGCCACGCTTAAGATTGGATACAAAAAAGTTTTATAGCAGCTTAAGGTATTTGAAAGATAAAAATGATAAAGCGTTGATTACACCATGTGTTTCTTAAACAGAGTTTAATGTTGTAACAAATGCTTACAATGGCTATTAGGGGTTATTAATGACAAAAGAAAACGAAATAGTGTTTGAGCTTTTTGTTTACTATTGTGATATACAATATGAATTTCTAGTTTTCTTAAAACTATTAGCAGAATCTAACACAAGAATTACTTTCCTTATTAACCGAAAAGAAACAAAGTATACTGGACGAATGAAGAATTAAAAGCAACGTAGACGAACGAAAAGTGGGGTTTTATATAATCGTATATCGCGCGTTGCCGCCGAAGGCGACATCTTCGGCCGATTTCATAACCGATCGGCAGAGTTGGGCAGCAGCGCAACGCGGGATCGCCATATTTGTTCCAAAACTTCGGAAAGAGAGGACACCTTCGCTTGACGAAACAGTTTTGTTAAAATAGTGTCATAGACAATTCTCATACACGAAATGAGTGATTTATAAAGAATTTTGTGCTCATTTTAACATGTGAGAGTATTTGTGAACATCATTTTTACAAGAATACGATGCAGTTTATCTTATTTATTAACTGGAAACGTATATCAACGAGTACCCAGTTGAATTTTATAATGGAGCAACGCAGTTTGTTGGAATGATAGCAGAGTTTTTCAGGTATGTTGATGCCATTTAACATATATTTGAAACAAACAAGTCGTTTTTTGTAGCGAAGAATTTTTATTCAGATTCTATAAAAATTGTGTATAGTATAAGTAATATTACATTTATAGTATGCAATGCCAGTATAATATAATTAAATAATGAGTATTTATGTATATATGTACATAGTAGATCCTTAACTATGTGATTTAACGAAAGTGTCACATCTGAAATATCTTTTAGATGAATAATTTTTTAATATTTACTTGATTAATATTATTTCATTTATTATATTTATTTTATTAATTTTATCATAACAGAAATTTTAACCTATATTATGCACATACATATGTTGTATAATAGAAATAGGAAGAATTACATATTACAATTGTACATAGTTAATGAGTTTTAAACATATTATTAAATAATATTCATTTAATTTTATGATATATTTATTATAAATTTCATATGATTCATATAATTTGATTTTGTATTATTTATCTTGTTATACATTTTACATCATTCATATTATTTGATTTTATATTATTTGTCTCATTATAAACTTGATATGGTTTATATTATTTGATTTCATATGTGTCTGGTTAAAAATTGTACGATATGCATGTATTATCATTGAGAAATTCATTATTTATACAGAAATGTAACTTCGCGAAACAAATTTTGGAGAAGTAATGCATTGCAGAATTTGAAAGCTTAATTAACAGAGAAGTAATTTATTTTGAAAGCAATACAATTCTACTTTTTTCACCTTTAGATGCTAAACTGGTTTTATTAAATTGTTGAAGTCTATGTTTTTATGTCAAATTAGACGAGAAAAAATTTACAAATTGGTCCAAATGATGAAAAAACATTATTACTTGATTAAACAATGACACAAATCTCTATCTAAATTCCATTTTTCTGTACTTATAAACATGTTAGTTGTATTTATAAAAATACATATACAGATACGATATTGAGATCCTCATATTGAGATCCTCTGCTTTCAATATAAATGCATGATTCACTTCAAAGACATAGAAGCTAAAATTTAATTTCCATCCATATAATTTTCTCCGAAAAGAATCCCTTAACATCTCGCCTTCTAACAAATCACACTGTTGCATCCCAATAACGAATCAACCATAATTTGCATTCTTACATTACCAACACGGTAAAAAATAGAAATTCATATAACCCACGAAAACTTACCTATTTACTTTACCATAATTATCTATCCAGCAATTACCTAATTCTTACTTTCCTCTTCCACTCAAATCAATTCTGGCAAAGCAAGGAGTTAATACCCGTTCTCGGGCTTCTAAACACACACAGACTCTTAAATGAACACCGCCAGTGTGTTAAAAACCTCGCAGGGTTTTCATTTCATCACACGGCAATCGTTCAATCGAGAGAACCATTCCTTTCCAAGGAATCGAGAGCATCGCCGTTGCAGGCGAAGCGGAACACTCCCGTGGTTCCCTCGACAAATTTGAACGTACGGGGCGGTCGTGTACATGTGCATCTAGAGAGGGAAGTTGCGTGGAAACGTTGTTGGTGGGCGAGCGATACGGCTGTACCTGGGAATTCTGAACGAAGGGTTTCCGCGGAGAAAGAGCACGCGAAGAACGTTGGTATCGCGGCGCACAGGACTTGGGCTAACAGAAAGTTACGCGCCCTCGCTATTTTACGACCCTCCGTTATGGTGGCGGGTTCTTGGTCAAATGGATTTTCGGTTTTTCCAGGGTCATTCAGCGGCGTTGGGTCCACGACGGCAGAGATTAACGTAAAATTCGGGGTTTTATACAACGTTTATTTGAAACTGGAGAGCAGGGTGGCCATGGCGAAACTAATAACAGGTTCGTGCTTGGTTGGTTCACCGCGGTGAATTTATTATTGTTCGAAGCAAAAAAAAGCACTGGAGCAGGAGGCTGTCGGTAGAAAAGTTTATCATCAGTTCAGTTGAAGCCACGGGAAGCTTCGATTGTTCTTGTGATTGTTTATCAATCATACGAGCTTGGTGAAGGAGTGGAAGGGTAAATTAAAATGAAACGTTCTGTCACGGTCTTTTGACTGGTGGTGTTTATTGGTCGTTGCAGATTTGAATGAAATGTCCGTTTTATGCAGAGTTGGCTGGTATTCGAATGAATTTTTGTTGGGATCAATTTTGCTTTGAATATTTCTTCGGTAGAGATTATGAATAGAGTAATGTATTCGTGAGTAGCGAATAAGGTTTATTTAGAATGATTCTTTTAGTAAACGTGAGAAGAGCGAGCCAGGCTGACTTGCGATTTACTTATTCTACTGCTAGAATTTGAGAGGTTTACAGGGCGTAATAAGGGTACGTTGAAATATCCTAAGGGGTGGTAGGGAAGCTCAAATGGAACACTAAATGTCCTATTATGTAGTATCCGATCTGCTTCCATTTTGCAATAATAATGCCCTGGAGTTAATGTACCTATACGTTTAACAATCAGAGGATTCTGCTATTGTACAGATGCTTTCTGCTATTGTACAGAAGGAGAAATAGAGCAAACAGGTCTTAATACATTTTGTTGTGTTTTCTATGGTTGAACTGTTATAAAGCTTTGAAAATTTGAAATGTTTGTAGGAAGTGAATCTCTGATTTTCAAAGCTTTATAAAAGTTGAACCGTAACAGATGTTGTAATATATATTCAGACTTTTTTGCTTTATTTCTGTTCTTCAATGCATTTGTACAATTCACAGAATCCTCTGATAGTTAGTTTAACATATAGGATATTTCAACGTACCCTTGTTATGCCCTGTAAACCTCTCAAATTCTAGCAGTAGAATAAGTAAGTCACAAGTCAGCCTGGCTCGCTCTTCTCACGTTTACTAAAAGAATCATCATAAATAAAACTTATTTTATTGCATTACTATTGTAAAATAGAGGTACATCGGACACTAAGTCATAGCACATCTTGTGTTCTATTTGAGTTTCCCTACCACCCCTTAAAATATTTTGACACATGCTGGTTACACTTTGTCTATCACTTCTGGTAAGATACAAGTAGATACGTAGCTGAATACTTTTCAGTTTCCTTAACTCAGAGTGACAAAGTTTCGAGAAAAATTAATTGCTAACTTTTACTTCAAATATTATACTATACTTTGTGCCTCCTTGTACTCATTTCAACATTCAACATCTAGTACTCGCCATGTTGTATCTGTTTTAATAACAGCGTTGCATTACTGTAAATTTTAGAAACTGAGGGAAAAAGCGTTCTCTTCATGTACTCTCCTTCGAGAAAGTAAAGGACACTTAAAAAAAGACTCTACTTACTTGATTCATTTTCTCGTAATTTCGTTTCACTTCCTTCAATGAAAGTTGTAATAAAAGGAGTACATTTTCAGTCATTTTCTGAAACTTAAACTAATGCAATGCTAGTATTTAGACAAATGCCGAATAATGGTTATCAGCAGCGTTATGATCAACTACTGCGACTCATTTAAAAATTAAATGTACTGTTTTAAGGACACTACTTTGAAACTTGCGATCTCAGATCCGTTTTAAAACATAGATTTTAAATGAATCATCTTCGATGCTTTACTGTCATACTTTGCACGAAGTAATCATGAACTAAACATCATCGGTATATTCTAATACCATTAATCACGATTGGTAGAATCTTTAACAAGATTAATTGTCCAGAAGAAAATTGCTAATTGAGAAATCGCCTGAACGTGAACGGTCAGCTGTTCTTTATCGCTTCGCGTGGTAATTAGTGACACGGGTTTTACGTTCCAAAAAGCCTACCGCAAACGTATCACGTAATTTCTTGCTTGTCTGTACGTCAGTCCTCAGAAACGTGGGGTGTTACGTTTTCTTTTAGGATAAGCCGGAATGGCTGTTAAATCATGGCCACAGTTTTTGTTGTCACGTCACGACGTCCTACGTAATTCGACGTCTTGTTTTTGCCTAACCACTTCAGATTATCCCTACTTGTTGAAACAATTGCTCGAAAGCCTTGACTAACGCGAATTTCTTGAGAGATTAACCAACTTTCAATTTATCACATCCATGATTCATTAAGTCACTAATTTGGAAAGTGTATCTATTAATCAAAATGTTGGGGGCAATAAACACAAAAATAGTCAATGTATCTACGTACAAACATACCTTAGGTCGATAACAAACTACCTAACAATAATTGTAGAAAGATAATGAAAATTAGTGATACTGTGTTTGAAAGTCCTTGCTCGTCCAATTTGAACATTTACATACGCTATGTCGAGTCAACAGCGTCCTAAGCTACACACACTTCAACATGACAGATAAGGAGGTAACTGCCTTTAAATCTTTGAAGGTGAAGCTATGTAGTGTAGCTTATGTCCTTGTTATATCAAACGCCTCAATTCTTTGATGTTTTCTCTGTAAAATTAGTAATTCGTAAAGGTAGAATAATTTCAGAAAGCTTATACCTAAATCATTTCGTGTGACTTAACGTCTTAAATTTGATCCTTTGAAATAGTTGCTATTTTGCCTCAGTTAATATACTTATATGTTTAACAATCAGAGGAGTCCGCAATTGTTCAGACGCATTAAGAAGGAGAAATAGAGCAAACAGGACTTAGTTGTTTAGGAAATGGTCGTTTTCATAGTCGCTCCACCGATGCAATTTGGTTTGGGATAAATTCTTGCAACAGTTGTTCCAATTTTGCACCGGGGTCTTTCGAATCATGCTGTGCTTTACGGATCGATTATTTACCACCCCGTTCGTATTTCAGGGAAATGACTAGAATCCTTTCCCCAACACACGTTTTTCGGGAAAATCGCGTATCCTGGTACCACAAAGCTCGAGCTTTCAGGAACAATTATGTCGTATAGTCTCTGTCCATCCAAAATTGCCCACGTGACACCGATATCCGATCCGAAATATGAAGCCCTCCTAACGAAGTAGCGGAGAGCGTCGAGCTTTCATAGGGGCAAGCGAAACGTTGACGAACAGGGAATGACGGCCATTTCTGGCCAATAAAATGAAAAACAGAGAAAAGGCTCTCTCTCTCGATGAACTTGTGCAAGGGTGTAAAGGGAGAGAAGGGACTGCGTGAACCAATGCTTTTTTCGCTCGAAATTAGTTTACCAGAGATCTGTCGGCTCGATAGTGAGATTCAACTTGAAAAGATAAACAGAATTGCAAGAGAGGGGAGGGCGTGAGGGAGAGGGTTCGCGAAGAGCGGGATAGGGGCGCAGAAAGAGGAATACAGGGGGGAGGGAAATGAGCTGTTGCAAAAAAAAAAATGGGTCAACTGTTCTTTTGCATTTCCATTCCCAGGAGAGGCATCGATTTACTCGCCGCTGAATTCCTTGTTTTCAGCCCATTTCGTTCGGAAAACACGCGTAAATACGAGTCGGAGAAAGGAACAAACGTGTCTTCGGGAACGTCTTTTTGGTTACCTTTGCTATGGGTAGTGGGAATCGATGGTTCTGGATGCGAGCGAGTGCATTGGGGATAGGGGGAGAACCATAAACACTTTTTTGTAGAAAAAAGGCTGTAGGATAGATGCAAGGGTTACATATTGTAAAAATCAAGTGTTTTATTATTTTATATTAATAACTGGTATTAATAAGCAATAATACTTATTATTAATCTGGAGATAATTAGAATAAAGGTAGTAGTAAGAACTAAGGACATACGGAGTTAACAAAATTTTAATTTTCTAGATAATTAATTGGTTTTCAATATTTATGCAGTTAAAACAAAAGATCAAGATACTTGAAAATATCTCGTTTTCAGAATAATACTTTTGGTAGAAAAAGAGTTAATTTGTTTCTTCTGTTAATTAACACAATACGTAAACAGAATAGCTAGCATAGTTAATGTATTTTAAATAAAAATTTCTCAATTTTGTATTGTAATATTTATTTTTCGAGATTTTTTATGGTTTTTATTTTCCATGTTTATTTTTCTACATATTTGTATAATACAAGATATTATAGTAGAAATAGAAATGGATATTCATATATAGGTACACTATTGTTAATTGTTCCAATAAATTAATTGACCGGCAGGAATTCCCAATAAATAAATACAAGTTTGATAGAAATCTACTCTGGTATAACCAATAACCTAGTATATTTTTCCACACAATAAAGCATAGGGATTTTTCTCTGCTAATAAAGCATACGGATTTTTTTGTACTATTTTGATTATTTTTTCTAAATAAAGTTGAACTGTACATAGCGCAGAAAGCCAATTTCGTGTATTGATGGGGAAAAATTTTATATCTAAAGACTATAACTACAGACAATAACTTTTTACGTCAATCAAATCTTCCGTGTTTCACATTTAACGACCACGTTATCTTAATTATGAATTTTTATAAAATTTCCTCGTTGAATCCTGAACTCATGAGCGTAATTTCATCAATTAAAGTTCCTTAGCAAAGATTATCGGGTAACTGTTATCACTTCACCGCGCTGTCATTTACCCTTGCAAAGGCATTTCTTCATCTAGCTATGGTAAAGGGTGGTCGAAGTCAATTCTGTTCTTCCCAATTTTCAAAGTTAACCAATAACTAAAGTCGATAACGGTTCAAATACAGTACGAAATACGAATCCCGATGTTCAATAAAATGTAAAAACCTTCTCTGCTGCTCGTCGCGGTAAAAAACTTAATACTCGAAATTGTTGTCCATTTCTTATCAAGGAACATCGTGCTCGGGAATTGGATAAGACGTAGCGAGGCGTATCAAAGCTCGGGAATTTGGGATATCGATGTCGCGGACGATTTATTACTTTTGGTCCGATCGGGGACAGCGTGGTCCCCGGTTCATGTAACGAAGACCGATTGCAAGTCAGACGTTGCAAAAGATACGTAATTCATGTAATAAAGGTTAATGGAAGCACTATAAATGTTTGCTTTGACCTGCAGACCTGTGCAAACTTCTCTCCACTTCGGTCTCATACACGTGCTCATGTTTCAGTATTTGAAGTATCAGGAGTCACTTTATGCGATTAACTTTCATTATACATATCACAGTTCCGCAGGGAACGTGGATTCTTTCAAAATTGAACGCTTTAGGATATTGTTAAGTAGTTCGTATGTTCTTCAAGCTCTACTAGAAACAGTAAAAGATATGTCAGTTGGATCTGATCTTTCAGAGGTTGAGTGCTTGTGTGAAGGATTCTAGGACCATTTTTCTCTGTAGGAAAATTGATGATTCCAGGATACCCAAGATACTTATCAGATAACTTTATGAGTATCAGAGTCCTATGTAGGGTTAAAGAGCTGGAGTATGTCAAGAATTCTTTTATTTTCTTGAAACCGACAAAGTAGTGCATCCCTTTATGCACAGTTCATTCAATTATCCTGAAAGTTTCCTTTGTAGGAATGTTTTGTTCGAATGCCATTAAATGGACCTACGCTCTATATTTCTATTGCCTATCGAATATCCGTTCCATACAGTTCCCACAACGAATTGTGTCCTTTGAAGTCCGCCACAGTAATAAAAAATATCAATTTAATTTAAAGCTAACGAACACTGGAGCGACAAAAATCAATACATCGTGCCCAATAAAACAAAGACTCATTAAGCAGCCTGACTCGAATTTGTTTCACCACGCCAATAGGATTCGCACGTATGCACGACTAAGTTTAGAAGGAAGTCTTCTAACCCAGTGTATCCCCCGAACCTTGGATTCTAACACTCCAACAATCTTGAATTCCAAACACGCGAATCCACCCATCTCTGCTTTATTAACAATCCTGTTATTCGTCATAGTTGTCCTAAAAGCCGTCGTGTTTGCGATCCAACTGCGTTAGAGTTAACAGACGGTCCATCTCGTTAAAACGCGAGCGTTCCAGTATGTGCTCGCGGCCGTGACCAGAGCTCGCGTGCAGTTTTCCACGCAGGAAAAGCTCACCACGTAATTCCTTTGTTTGGAGAGAGAGAAAGAGCGGGAAAAAAGGGGGAAGCATTCTGTGCAGCGTAATACCAGGTGTCCCGTCGCGCCACAGTTTCATTGTTCTCGGCAGCGGATCGACAGTGGCCGATACGGTGTTGTCGCTTGACAAGGACAGCTTCGGCTGGTGTGAAACGTACTTGGGTTCACCTTCCCCTACTTGAAGCCTTATCGTGGCTCGTTACACGGCTGTTCATGTGCGACAAACGGTTTCGTTATGGTCGACTGCGCTCTGCATTGGGAACTTGCCCGTTGTCGCGCTTTCACAACATTTTGCTCGACAGTTTCGGGAAGTCTCCAATCGGAACCAGACCGCCGCGATTCGACGTGCTGGCTATCGCGCGGTTATTATCTTGACCGCTTTGGTACACCCTTTAAATCTTTTACCCCCTCACGCAAATGTAGCGGCGATTGGAGGAATTGATGACGCTGAAGGAATGCGTGGGAACGATCCGTAGGGTGCGTTATTAATAATGTATTTGCGGCAGGGAGTGAAACACTGTTTTGCTGGATGTGTGAGGCGTACGATATGTACGCGGTTGTACGCTAGATTCGTTTTGTGTAACTAGTTAGTTTTTAAAGAGAAGTTTATTATAAGTGGAAGAAGACGCTTGATTGATGGTTTCCCGATAGAGTTTAAAACTTGAGCAAAGCTTGGCTGTGGTTAAAAACTATTGGTTCAAAACGTTGTAGGCGGATGGATTAAGAAACCTTCTGTTGGTGGAGTTTTAACAAGGGTAGGGGGTGACAATCATGATATATGCAGTTGGAAATCTTTACGGAGAAGGAGAAAGTAAAGTAACAGATTTCTGGATATCATCTCAGAAATTGCGCTTATTGAAACGTGCTCCCTCGACATCTGGGGTGCAGTTGTCTTAACAATCCTGCACTCATGACTAAATTTATTGTCACTTAGATAACCTTCGACTCTTACAATACTCTAAGCTAACAATAGCTACGATGTGATAAATCTCGTACATGACAATGTGTACTATTCGTATCTCATGAGAAGCCTTCTGGAAAACGTTACCCTTAATGCTTTTTAGGGGACTTCTCATGGAACACGAACAGTACATACACCAGAGCCATCCAAGCCAGGGCACGCTTGTCCTTGGTGTTTCCCTCATTTTCATCAACGTAATCGTGGAAAACAACAAAAACATATAGTCTGTCATGGCTGCCTCGTTAGCGTCGCGCATCTTCATGACAATATAGGTCTGCTATGGTGGTAGTAATCGCTAGAAGGGGAAGCAGATGCACGAGAGGCCCCTATGATGGACAGCTCTAACGTACACTACTGCGCATAAGTATTTGGACACTTTTACGTTATTGTAGTATGTAGACTACATTAACGAAAATTCTATAATATAGTTTTGGCTACAAATTGTATCTCAAATAATTATGTAAGGTTTATATATATCGACGAGAGTAACATGTGATATCAGTTACTATAAATAAAACAATGTAGGTAGTTGATGTGTTTGCAATCATGTCAAAGTATCCATACAGTTATACAAGGTAGTTTACCTACGATTTACAAACTTCGCACCTGTACTGTACAGGGTATTTAGCGATGGGTGTCAGGAATTTTAAGGGGTAATTCTACATGGTAAAATAAAACAAAAATAGAGATAGACAAAATTACATTTCAAGCTCCGTTTCTGAGTTATTTATTGTTGAAAAAAAACCTAAAATATGCGTGAAATGTGTCTGACTCGGGGCTTGTTCTACTAACTCTGTTGCGCCTGACCCGACTGCACTCTTGCAGTAGAATAAGTCTCAAGTCATAATATTTCACGCGACTTTTAGACGTTTTTGCACAAATTAGTAACTCCGAAGCGAAGCTCCAAATGTAATTCAGTTATTATTGTCTTTCGTCCTATTTTCACATGTAGAATCACCACTAATTGACACTTGTTGCCGAGCACATTCTATATACATATGTGATAATTACGAGAAACGAGTGGTTCTTTACATTTTTTGATATTTTGGGGACTTTAATTTTCAAATTTACAAATTTTAAATATTCAAATTTTCAGATGGTAGAATTCGAATAAAAATTCGAAGTTCTAACTATTTAAATCTTCAAGTTGACTAACTTTTAAGAATCTAGATTTTAATATTTCTGAATCTTGAAATTTGTGGGTATTTATATTTTCGGCTCAATTTTCTAGTTTTAGTTTTTAGAAATTCGATTTTCAAAACAATTTGCTTTTAAATTTTAGAAGACTTTTCGTTTGTTTAAATTTCTGCGTTGTACCTCGTGTAGCTCAGCCCAAAAACGTAACTATACCAGGGCACCTGTCAAGGGTTCTAATAATAGTCAGACAATTTATTTGTAAACCCAATTTTTCGGAAAAAACTTAGTTGAAACTATCTGTGATAGAAAAGTTTTAATTGCACGTTTCATCTCAGCATAAACAAAACTTAGTTTTCCAATATTTCTGTTATTCAGGTTTTCGGGTAGTCAGTGTACCAGTAACGAGGGTACAAGATGATTTCAATCAAACCTCGAACTATATTTCAATAATAGTTTACTGACAATTTACAAATTAATTATTTAGGGATTACGAGCAGATAATGAATAGTTTCATTTATAATGCAAGAGTTAAACATTTATCCCAAGTCAATTTCACGTAGTTACGGGTAAAGTTTATTCAAAATGAAAATAAAAATCAATTATTACTAATAATATTTGACGTCGTAGAATAACTGTGTTTCTGCAAGCCGTATTAAACTAGTTGCAATTATCATCAATGAATTTTGATAGTAATGATGTGCAGCCAGGGGTAAAGAAATAACACGCGGATCAGAGTGGACCGTAAACAATTGCTCGCGTGAAGAATCCATACATTATGTTATTCAGGCAATTACCATTTCTTGTTTTCGTAGTAAATTATCAGCGTCCTTAAAAATTTGAAGGCTCACGCTTTCATGCTTTAACTGCCGCGTTTTATTGCAGTTTAATTTATTCGTTTCACGGTGAACAGTTTTTGTTTATTCAGTCATAAACGTATATTTATGTACGGTACCTTTATTTTCATGAGATACGAAACTACAATATCAACTTCTTAAACAATTTTTATTTAATTCGGGAAAAGCAATATGGTCGCGAGTGCGTTACATTAAATTGTGTTTACCTTTATTTCGAGTACGAAGTATTAATTTCAAGATGGTAATTTACTTCGGTTGGTAGACTTTAATAACAGCTCTTAAGGCTAAGTGAAAACACTTGGATGCAATGAGCGCATTAATTTTGTTAAAAGAATAAATTATAGTCGAAAGTAGTAAATTACAGTTTAAGATGATTGTTAGTGAAATGAATAATTTTTTCTTACTTTTCAATCGAGTTCGAGTAAATTTACAAGATTTAAAGGAAAAAAAGCTGCGTGCAATTTGTATGAATTTTAAATATGTATAATATCTGATTACTTTTTCGTAATGACGTTCTTATTTCATGGAAACATTTCTATTAGATATTATCAGACTTTTATAGTAATTTGATGGTTTTAATAGGTCCGTTAGAAATTGGTTTGAAATGTATACTGCTCTCTAATCATGAAATACCATTCACTTTAAACATTTGCGTGGCTTGCACCAGTTCTATTTAATATAATTGGTTATGTCACAATTATATTATAATTATGTCAGTTACATGCACTCACTATAATTCGTCTTTTTGTAACGTTTATACTATTTAGATAAATTTGTATACACGCTTTCGGAACTTCAAACAGCAAAATCTGTTGACTTATATATTTGCAAATGCAGTAGCTACGGTTGTAATTAACATAGTAGATGTAGTTTATCCCATGTATTGAATACACCTTTCAACGTTCGATAGATTTCAAAATGATGCATCAAATAACAGTAATGATTATCGGGATAACGATAATCATAGTGAAGGTAGTCAGAAATTAAAGCTGAATTTACTTTAATAGTAATAGCTACAACAGCAACATAGATCAATTAATATCTTAAGCTAATGAATAATTAAAATTTTTGCTGAAATGTTAGTAGACAGAAATATAGAATAGTAGCGTTAAAAATCAAACTTATTATTAAAATTAAAGTATCATTTTTGTGTTAGAAAGAAAAGTGAACAAATCAATTTATTGAACTATACATTTCAAAAGAATTGGTGCATCAATAATTCATCAAAAATATGATGTAAGAAAGAGTGTCAACTGATGTGAATTTTGGATCCAAATGCGACAGTAATAGGCAACTTACTGTTAAATTGACTAAAAAAGTTGTTTTTCCAACAACTTATTTCGCAGTAAATTTCTTATATCGTAACGCGTGTCGTTTACACTGAATCCTTCAATTATCTCGTAGGCAAGTGACTCGATTCTTTTCTTCATTTTAACATCAAGCCTCTGAAGAGATACTTAGCAGCTTACACATTTCCACCCAATAAACAGACGTTTACCGATACTGCATAGTCAACAGCCAAAGCCATTTCTTTCGTCTGACAGGTTGTTTATCCGTCTCCCTAGCGTGGTACCTATTCGTCGTCGAAGATTTCACTTCACCGTTCCGAAACGAAATTGACAAAGCAGCCAACTATTTTGCGTTCGTTATGTGTGTTGTTTAAACCGACTGGTCGTGGCATGAAAAGCGGAAGCTTGCTCGGCCCGAGATCAGATTCGATAATTGGATGGCTAATTCAATCGTGGCACGATAAGACGCTAGAGTAGATTTCAATCGGCCCAATTTTCTGCTTTCCTAGCCACGACCCATAGATTATTCATCGTTTCTATCGTTGTTGCTCATAGTCAAGCTAAATTATGAACTGTGACGTGTCCGTTGCTCGACCGTGGCCAAATCGATACGACACGGTTGAAACTTGGGAATCAACAATGTGATCAACAATTCATTTGCAGGTTAATTCTGCAGCCTGTACTGTAGCGGAAATTCCAGGTAACCCGTTTTGCAGAGATATGGTTGCCTTTAATACTGTATCCGTGTATTGTTCTATAATGTGGTTGCTTGCTGTTTTGGAAGAAACGGTTTGGGGATGAAACTTACACTACGAGATTTACGTGAAAATGTTAACAGTTTTGTTTAGATAAATTGTAGTGTGTAAGACAAAACTTTTAAACATAAGTGGAAATATAAAATAAAAAGTGAACATCTACTGTTAGATGCTTTTAGGCTCCTAGAGTGTATTTATATTTATATTTCATTCTCAATGTATATTAATAAACCTTTTTCTTAAATGGAAGCTGGCTTAAGGTAATTTCTTCGAATTTAAATGTGGTATTTCGTTTTTTATAAAATAGGTATAATATATTATAGAATCTATAGAAAACCACTTCAGTGAACCATTAAATATTATAAATAAGAGAAAAAATTGTGCTTTTACATTTCGTTCCACCGTATTCTTCTATATCGGATCAGTTATTTCATCCGTGGTATTATGGAACAGAAGTAAAAAGTAATTTCCATCTTGTCGCTGAATGGAAAACCAACAGCATTTTAGTTGAACTTAAATTATACACTGTGTCTAATTACGTATTCCACCAAATTCGTAAGACGGTTACTCCCCGAGCAGAACGAGTCGCTCGAGTAATAAACTATTCACTTGTAAGCTTACGACGACTTGACTAGCGAATCTTGCTGTTAATTTTTCTCGATGCGACCTCGCGGGACAGAAATAGCAGGGGCGACTGAGATATTATCATTATGCAGGATTAATGGCCGCGAACACGATTTCAACGTAATTATCCTTTCGAGCCATAGCTATGTGTGGCTGGCTCATACATGATAAAACTACTGTGCGGTATCGGTTTATTTGGTAAACTAACTCGTCATTCGTGGAGAAAAACAGGAGTGCCAAATGAGATATAATTAAATCTTCACCAGTGACATTCACTCTTTGTAATCGAATACTGTTAATTAAATCTCTTGTTACTTTATCTGGCAGCTGACATTTCATCTCTCGATGGGAAGTTCGAAAGATGTCGCTGAGCTGTGCTACGAAAGAAACGGATATTTCTGTCAATTTAATATTATTTGCATATAGTATAAAAATTGTATCTCCATTTGGGAAAGTAGTGTATATGTATATTCCTGAATATAGACACGAGATCAATTTTTTACAAGATATCCATGAGTTATTTCAGTACAAGAAAGAGTAGAATTAGAACTTTTCAGTAGTATAGGTCAATGCTCTCAGTAGTACAACCAGAAGATTCTTCCAACTTTGTTATCACATTAACCATCATTATGTCTGAATTTCGTTCTAAGTAATTAATGTTTGTGTCTGAAATAGGCTTCACGTTTTCTGAGAATAATTTTTTAATTCGAGAATGTTCAAATTTAGATTACAATATGTTGAAAGTAGAAATTAATATTGCGATTAATGATCGAAGTATTTGAAATTAAATAGCAGGAAAGTTCTACTTTCATTTAAGAAATTAAATCATTAGTGGTTTTAATAAATTAGTGTTTTGGTTTTAGAAAATTTGCGTAAAATTATATTCCATAAATTCCTTGGATAGTACTTTATACGGTTTATTATTATTATTTATTCAAGTATAATTATTTATACTCTTCTAGTTCTCTGGAAACTGCTTTATAAAAACAGATGACGATGGTAGTTTCATAGACGTGAGGGATGGTCGCGAAGTAACTGTCATTTAGCCTTGGTGTCAACGTCAGCGACACAAATATAACGAAACGTCACGTGAGACGTTAAGCAAGAAGTTAAAGAATAGCAGTCATTTGCGACTATGAACCGAGGCACTTAGAAACAGTCTGTGAAACAGATAGAAAAAACTGAAGAAGATCACAAAGACAGAGTGAAACCTGCAGACCTAGTAATCACAGAATATTATAGCAGATGTGCATAATCTCGTAAGAATGGAAATTTTTGCGAAGTGAGTACATAATAGAACACTTTGAATAAGAGGAGTAGCAAATTGGTGCAAGTTCTTGAACAATGCAAAAAGTCTAGGAACTATGACTGGAAATAAAAGAAATATGCATTCACGCTGTTACTGTGTGTGCATACGCATGCATATTTTACAGTTTCACGTAAGTTACGTATACACACAAGTGAGAAATAAAAATACGTTTTATTGGCAATGAAGCTGAAAATCGAGTGTAACGAACAGCAGTCACTTGTATTGTCAGTGACATGTTGTACATAGCTATTTCGTCAAATACCAGCTTTTTTCCTGTGCATAATTTAACTTATTGCTGTATGATTCTTTTTTAAATTGTAGGCGTTTATACAGTATCATTTCACAATAATTACTGTCTCATTCGCTTAATAAATTTCTTCAAATTTACCGTGTTAATAGGTAGCACATGTGTGCTATATTTAATTTCTCATATTATATATAACTATGATATCATAAACTTCGTGAGATCTATGTAACTTACACCTTGTACAAACATGGAAAAGTAATTTAGTTTGACATAGCTTGCATTAGTTGCGTGTAAAAAGAAGAAATACAGAAAGGGGTAGGACCAAATGATAGCACACACGTAAGAGTATGAAAATTCATGGAAAAGTAAACATATTTTTCTTATGAATTCATATTACTCTCGGGTAATGCAAGTGAGTAGGATTTATTATGCACTAAATTATCGAATAAATTTATTCGTCTTCAGTACTTAATAAGATCTTGTCTCTACCCTTAGTTTGGATAGCGTTAGTGCAATATTATAATTTGTTGTGGTAGAGTTACTGCCGTTCTGTTCTGAAGACTGATTTATATTAACACACAAAAAGAATCACATTCCTTTAGATTATTAATTTCTATACCATATGAATATCTACATATATTTTTCTAAACTGAACAGAAAATAAGATCACTTCTCTCATTCAAATATGTGCTTTAACGTCAGAAATTGCACATATGAATTCAATAGACAGGATATCCAATCTAGCGAATGTCTACAGTTCGCAATCAGATCTTTTCAATCAATCACCAACTTCATTTCAAGCTGGTGCAAATAAAAGTATACTCGACAGCTGACTGAAAATTCTTTCTTTAAAGTAATTCTATGAAGCTGTACCTACGCTGAGGCAACAGCAAACAATATTTTGTTGCTATTTATGTAAAAAATAAGAAAAAAGTAGATTTTTGGAAGATACGTTCTAGACACAAACAATAAAAAATTAAAATGTATACGCGCAAGAAAATGCATAGTTTTCTAATCACACGCTATAAGCAACAAGAGACGATAAAATGTTCCTCGTTGTTGGTTTAGTGTAGGCATAGTTTAATAGGTGTAGTCTCACGCGACGCGTATGTATAGAATATTGTGTATCATCGAGTTAATCCTGTTCTACCCGTATCGTGACTAGTGATATGCATATATCCTTAATTTCTTCTGCTTTATTACCTAGTGTATTATTGGAAACCTTCTTAACAAACAGCAGAAATAACTGTACAGAATTTTCAGAAGGAATCACTTGATCACAAAAAGATTAAATAAAGAAACAAACAGTTAAGTCACTAAAAATCCCGCAGTTCAACCATACCAACAAAAGGTTACCACAAAATTCTTGTCACAAACAGGTACCGAGGAATCTACTCTAAACAGCCTCTACTCACCAGCGAATTCACCTTAACTTCCTCAATACCGCCCAACATTAAATATAACTCACAACTCATTAACTACAAGGCCGCAGTCTCTCCAACTCACCACTCGCCATCAGTATCCCAGGAACCTCCCCTTTCCAAGTCCCAGCACAATCCACTAACAAATTCCATTTACCAAAACAAACACCCAGCAGAAGGGAAAAACAACAAGGCATGCGAGCCCCAGTCAAATTGCTCCATCATCCCCGGCATAAATACAACAAGCCAACTAGCCCCTGAGCGGTCGACGCCTTCAAAGGACCGATCCATCGGCGGCTCGAAGACACTCTGAAAGGACAAAAAAAAAAAGAAGCGGCGAAGCGGGGAGGAAAAAGGCGAAGAATCGGGACTCGTTCGCTGGAGGCAGGAGTCAGGGGGTGGGAGAGGTGCAACGAGGCCACCCCCACTCGATGTCGGCGTCAGCGTCGTGGACGCGACTGTCGGGGCATTTTCTCGCGAACGTCGAGTAAGCGCGCTCAGTTTCGTTCCGTGGAGCGCCGCGGGGCGGCAGCACCGAGGCGTACTCCCCCGAAGGGTGTCAGTGTGTCCGTGCGTTCGAGCGGCGTCGGATCCCGCCGCCCCTCGCGAGAGTCCTCGGCATCCCGCGCCACCTGCCGCGGCGCGCCGCGTCGCGTTCACTGCCCGCCACGTACGCGGAGGATCCACGACGACGACGAGTGATCCGTGCACAGCCGCGGTGGGCGCGCTCGAATGCCGGCCCTCTCTGTTTATGAGAGGCGTCCCGACGCGACCGGCTGACGTCGGCCGGCGGCAATTTCGACCGCGGATCCGGATCGGTTTGGTACGCGCGCGAACGCGCCACTGCGCCCGCAGAAGGCGGAGGAAAAAATCCCGCCACGGTACAGTCTGTGAACAGGTCCCACGCGCGCGAGGACCCTCGCAATGTGACCTCGCACCCCTGGCGGAACCGTCCTCGCGTGCCGAAGCGTCTCGATAAGGCCGTTCCGCACGCAGTTGCGTCCCTGTGCCCACGCAAGGAATCGCAAGACACAGTGCAGAGCCAGTCGGTGTAAGTAGACACGCGGTGATGAGGTAGCTGGTTTGTTCTCCAAGGGGATTCGAGCGGTTGAACTTGCGGCGGATTGAGGTGGATCGAGGGAACCCGAGGTCTCTGCGAGAGCTGGGATAGTGTGACTAGGTTTTATTGGTTACTTAGTAGTTCTTAGGACTCTGGTTCGTTGAGTGAATGCCTGGACCCTTTTTGCTGGTGTTTTGAATCGACGGGGTAACCTGTCGAGATGAAAGAAGACGTCGATGAGAAAGTTTCTTTGGTTCGTTGGCGTGAAAGGTTTTGCTCGTGACTGTGGTGGGTGATTAGAATTGGAAATGGGGAAGGAGATTAACGCAGAGATTCCTTCTGCCTCTTTTGGTATTTTAGCTTCTCTTTTTCTGAGAAGACACTTTTTCTTGCTAGATTGGAGTCCGATCTTTTCTTTTTGAAATCTGCGCTTGTTCTCTTAGGGACATTTAAAGTTCGGTGGTTGAAATTAAGAGAAAACGGTGGGTCTTTTTCTGACCTCTTTTTAGTAGTTAGTTAACGTTAGAACATGCTCCTTGAAAATCTTCTGTGACAGGTTTATTAACTGCGGGTCATCAGGAAAGCTGCTAACGAGCTTTTAATATACTTTCCAGAAATCAGACGTGTAGACATTAACAACAATTGTTTTAGATTTCCTTCGAAATTAAGGAAGTTGTGGATTGAAATAAAAACTATTAGATATAAACAGATTCTAGAAACGTACTGGAGTTAAAGCGTTGGTGGAAGGGCTTCGAGGCGAAGGAGAAGAATGACACGTGTGTTATTAAGTTACTCGGAACGCTAGGAAGTCCATTTGGTATTTCAAACTGTTATAATTCCGGATTAGTGTTTCCATCGGTTCGAATGTTTTCCAGTCGAGGTCAGGTTACCGTTCTCAGATGTAATTCTGTAGGCTTTAACTCGTAAATCTTGTCAGTCGTAATTAACTTTACGAACGGCGAATACTGATGTTACTCTACCTGAACATCTGATCCGCAAATACAGTTCGTAAATTTTAAATTAATTGCCGAATTAACAGTGACGGGAATATGAGTGACAGTGTTATGAGGCTTCCGTGCATAGTGGTTTAAGCGAAGTTAACATGAATATTCGATACATCTACGAATAACTCAATTTTTGTGCTAACATTAGAAAATGGTATATCGTATTGCAAGTTCAAGATTATCTTTCGTGAAAACTCGGAGTTCAGGTTTCAAACTTTTTTCAGATTTCAATTTCTAAGTATTCACGAACTCCTGGTGACAATTTCTAGCAGTGTAAAAGTGAGCAATCCTAATTATTTAATATTCACAAAATTTGTGTCATATTTATCGTACACTTTGTGTTAAAGAAACACTGAAGGTTTAGATCTCAGAAAGAAATTAGAATTATTTCACTATGTTGATTGACAATCTTTTTCAAAAAGTTAGAGTAAAACTTCAGCCAGCTAGACAGCAAACTGATTGACTTCAGAAAACAAAAGAGAGAACTGAGGACACAGTAAATAGTGTATTTTAAAATGCACTTCAGGTAAACAAAGTGATTTGTAGAAGATTTTATAATTCTATCAAAGTGGCTTCGAATATATTAAATATTTTGTGGAAGTCAATAAATGGCAGTATATGTATAATTCAAGTAATTTTCTTCATTTTTTTAAGCATTAACCCTTAATTGCTTACCTGGTGAATAAAGATACAAATTTTATAGAAAGTGTAGTATGTGGTGAAGATTAATTTGGCTTTCGGGAAGCTCCATTCTAGGTTTGACTTTTTAAATATCCATAAACTCGTATCAATAATTTCCAACAACGCAACATTGAATAGTTCTGGTCACGCACTACTGATGAAATTTGTGTTATATCTATCACAGACACCTCGCTCTGAAAGCATACCCAACTCCAGATCCTGAAAGAAAACCAGAAACCTTCTATTACGTTCGAGCTAACACGGGCGCGAAAATAGCTGAAATAAAATTCTAAAAATAACACGATAATTTGAAAGCAAGATAGTAATACGTCACAAGAAAAGCTCTCTCGAGCATCATCTGTTCAGGCTGAAAGAGTACGCGGTATGATGAAATTCCGGGGCAATACAGAGATCCATCCATTGTCATTCAGCTTGTATGCTGCCTCACTGTGATGCAGGCCACGCGTTCGAGGTGGGCGAACAATCGTCGGCGTGGGCGAGTCATTAAAACGCAACTAATTGCTAGGCAAGGTGTTTCGGTTAAACGACATCACCGCGGAGACTTTCCTGATCCCCATTGTAACGGATGATCTCGTGCACAGTGACTAATTACGTGGCAACGTTTCGATTTCTTGAATCACGATAATGAGCTTATCGGATCCTCGAGACGGGGAATAATGCCGAGGCATCAGAAGGATAAAGGTAAAATGGCAACTGTTGCGATACGTTAGCAGTAGCCCATCAATTCTTCCGTTCGCATCTAACAATCTCATTGAGACAGGGATCCTTGGAATCAGGTTAATGAGCTAATTTGTACGTGGGGTCGATAACGCGCTCGTGAAAAGTCTCGCGTCGAGAAATAACCAGGGAATGATCATTGCTTTGGCTATGGATGGTGTATCGACATTCAAATCCTCGTTCCGCTGATCGAGCTTAATCCCTGCCGCATCACTGGGTGGCGTTAGTCCCCACGGTTCATTAGATAACGCGGTCGTCTTGAAATTAATCGCAGCGAACGGAGCAATCCTGATTATTCGCTGCTCCAGGCTGGAGTAGCTGCCCGCGGACATGTTAAGGTGAGAATGAAAGTGACTCTCCACTCCTTACCCTGTTCCTCAAAGAGTGAGAGTACATGTGTGTAGGTGAGATAGTGATGCTGCTTGCTATGTCAGGTGACTCTTCTAAGGTTAACCTTTTGCGGCCGAGGTGGCCTCCGACGACACACTTTGCCGTGAATAGCCTAACTTCCAGCTGAACATTCTGTGGAAGCTCGCGAAAATGTCTCGTACCCGATGGAAGCGCAGCATTCCTGAATGCGCGGCGCCGAGTGTGGACTGACTTTCGCGTTCTTTGCACTATCTCACGAGGTCTTGGCTTTATCTTGATCGACTTGGGAGGGAACTTTGGCGATTCGAGATGTTCAGGTATTTCCTTGTGTCTTGTCTGTTTGTGGGAGACCTTGATAGAAATCTGAGAGTTTTTGGATCTTCAAGGTGAAAATAGCTCTTAGCATCAGAACTATCAGACAGATAGTAGTCAGAATAACTGGTTTATCTATTTGTTAAGAATTCTGTATTTAGTTTGAGATGATTTTAGGTGCCTAAGCCTGAGGAAATGTAAATAACTCAGGATTTTTTATTCTCGTGGTGTTTTAGAAATGTGTCATTCTGGCTACTTCATGAAAGAGAAGAAAATTGTAATATTAAAAGTTTCTAAAAAAATTAGACAATTTGTAGAAATTCTGAAAATATTGAAGTGAAAGTTCCATAGTTCTGTTTTGTTTTACAAATCTGCTAATTCTTGTGTGCTGTGATAAGGAAAGAATTTTCGGAGGAATTTCATAATTTGCAATTTTTTGTTGTCAGTTATTTCTGTGTTCTATTCGTGAATTTCACAAAATGTTTAAAAAACAATTAAACGCGAATTATGGTAGTTCTGGATGTCTGCCTTCCTGGCAAACCTCATATCAACTTAGAGTCAGGTTTGCTTGAAGATTTGATTATGCAGAAACAGAGCGAATGCTAATTGCCATGTAACAGAGATACATCCGTGTGTTCGGATTGTATTAGGGGACAGCTGTTTAAGTATGTATTGGACCTAGAAATTCAAATTGAGAAGGAATTGAATTGAGAGAGTGGTAATAGGACGAACAGTAAAATATTTAAACATTCACTGGAAACAGTTTTGATATCAAAAATATTTCTCGATATTCTTTTACAAAATAATTGCTAAATTTCCAGGTTAAACATTATTGGCTGTATAACTGTATTAATTTTGTTATTTTGTTTTGTTCATAACTCTATTGAAAACAGTTTTGTTTTTTTAATAAAAGTGAGGAAGTGTAGTGTAAAGAAGTGTAAATAAATGAAAATCTCGTTTTCTGCTATTTCAATTTATATTCTGTCATTCTTCTATATCGTTCATTTCGATAGAGATTAGTGATAGAAATATATCTATATCTAGGACTAATACAAAATCGTTGCAATTGATGTGCACGTTTCTCTCAATCGACTGCAACAAAACGTTCACGAATGTTTTCAATATCTGCAATATATCGTAGTTCATATTTGGAAATACGTACGTTTGGAGCTGCTAAATTTCGAGTACAGTCATGCAGAGCTTTAATTTTTTAAAGATTGATTGTTTCACTTTACAACACGATTTTTGTTTCCGGCGTTGTATAGGGACCAAAATATCGTATTGTTTTCCAGTAACTATTGAAACGAACTACAATGGTGACTGTGTTTGCTTGAAAAATGATTACATAATCATAGTTTAAATATTACAGATGAAATAGCATATAAACGAATATCCAATATTAAGGATTAACTTCGTAAAAATAAAAAAGGGGTAGTTGGTATATATAGGCTAGCATGAAAAGTGAAAAAGAAAAAAATAATGTATAGAGTAACCTTTCTTCCTAGTTAGTTTATTTCACAATTCAGTTAATTTTATTTAATATATGGACAAATAGTTTGATAGTAATTACAAAAGAATATTTTTGAGTAAAATAGTAAATTTGTAGAAGAGAAACGAATGTTTTCTTGATATTTTATAAAACATTCACTAGTTTGAGTTTGAAAGTAGTGTGATACACAGGGCAACGAACTTTCTATTACGCTGAGCAATTTTCGAATTATAAAAAATTGATTATAAAATTGAATTATGATATAACATAAAGCCTCACTGTACTTTCAAAAAGAGAAACTGAAATAAATGTATCGTTTCAGCTTTGTCCAAAGAGTTATTGATATTAATTTTGAGAAAATTTATGTTTAGGGAATTCTTTAATTCATTTCGTAAGAATTAATAAATAGAAAATAACATTCAATATCTTTCAAGAAGCGACGAAAGTTACCGACACTACAAACAATAACGATTCTGAGATACATTGTACGCCATCCATCCATCAAATCATAGCGAACCAGGTCGTCAAAGGTCATTTAATTTCCTCGTATATTAATATTGTCATTATTTGATTTAAAAGAATAGCCGGGGAGAACAATAAAATGTGTCTCCCTCGCTCAGTATCAGAATTCTATTCATGATCATCCATAAAAGAATTATCAGACCGCTCACAAGACCACAGAAGTCTGTCGTCCTTCCGTATGGGCGAGGGTTCGCCGTCTGTTTGCTGGATCCCTAAGAAAATAATCCCACAAAGGGGGCGGTGGCGAGTGAAAGAGAAAAATATCGCGGGGCAAAGGGTTCGAGGTTGGCGCGAGGAGATGCCAAACACGTCAGGACACTGAAAGAATCAGGGAGATCGCAAGCGGAAAGTGTATATAGGTATATGTGCTCGTCCAAATAGACTATATTCCGATTCGTACACTCACGTACCACGCCGAATCTTTTATTTCGTTATTCTGCGCTCTTCCCACCCTTCCCTCACCCCTCGCCAACCCCCGTTTCTTCTTATTTTGCGGCTTGCACCGGCGCAACCCAAGTTCCTACCGTTTTCCCTTTACTTTCTCCTCTCCCAGCGGCGTGTTTCGCGTATCGAGTGGTCGGCTCTCGATCTTTCATATTCTATCGACGATTGTCGTGAATACTTCTACCAATCGGAAGACGTTGCTCTCTTATCCACCAGCAGTTTTTACGTCTTCATGCAGCTCCAGTGGGTTTCCACCTTTTAGCACTCAGGCGAATGATGTTGGGGCGATTGAGACGACGAGAAGGAAATTAGTTGATCGATTTGCTAGAGTTGAAGCCCAGTTGGGAGTTCGCGAGCTTTTCTGAAGAGCCCCAGGAGGGAAGGACCGAGCTTTTTATCTGTGATTGTAGACGGTAGTTTGCAATTTTTCGTCACGGCTGATAGCATATCTGCTGATGGATAATACTGAGTGGGATTAGGGTGGGATAATGCAATGTTAAGTAGTTATGTTACGACTGTCTGAAAGTATTTTAATGAGGGAACTTTTCGGGTCTAGAAACCAGTTTTTGATTAGGTACTAGGTTTTGGACCTTTTTATTTGAGGAAAGCAGATTAGGCGAACTAACGTTCTTACAAATATGTCCGAACTATTTATCGTATGATCGAGACAAGTTCTGACATATTCGTTAGAAAACGCATCCACTGTAACCACAGCTTTACTAAGTTTAATGCTATTAAGTCTAGTTCAGATTGGTAAGAACCAATCTGAATTGTTTCTGCATGAAGCATTCACACTTCTTAATTATTTCATCTATAAAACGTGACTTCTTCACAGCAATATGTCTTCGTTTACGTTTTACTATTGCATAGAAGACATACAACGTATGTATGTGCACATTTCCATCTGCTAGACATCACATAGCGATGCGTGACACTGTTGTTTCTAGCTTCTAAGAAGTTAGAGGTTAGTTTAGTTAGTTTCTAACTTCTGGCCATCTTGATAAGAATAGGTATACACCTCTAACATTAGTGTTGGCACCTAAACATTCAGGGTTAGCCTAGCATGAAAATCGTCTAATCACATCTGTCAACTATTGAATGTCTATAAGCGTAAGCCTTCAAAGGACAATATGTAGGGATCAGCTGAGCGCATACACATGTGCGTTTACAGCACTCAAAGACCCAAATCTGTCGAAGCTCAGGTTTAGGAGTAATCAGACTGTTTCCTTGTTTCCCTTCTGCGACTGTAAAGATGTTTGCTAATGCAGTATTACATTGGGTACAAGGTGTTTGTCTAACAAGAATTACATCAAGTAATGAAACGACGTTCTGTTAATAAATATTGCTTCCGTCATATTTTACTCTGATCAACTGGATGTTGCAAAGTTGTACTTCGTTGTGTGCTTGTTATCTAGATTGCTCTAGATTTCTATGCATCTCGCAGTAAGTCACGTTTTGTCGTTAACTGTGAACATAACGTAGTTGGCAAACAGATGTTTGGTTAGCTTCTTTAATTTACGAGTCGAGTTACGTATGCTATATGAAAGTTTATGTTAATTTTGAGCAGAGATGTATTCAATTGTATGCCTCATTATTTTGTTAATTTTATTTACTTTTCGGCTTAGAATAAGAATTTTATAAAATTCTTAAAGTTAAGTCTTAAGTTGATCAAATTCCGATTGTCGTGACTAAGAAAATACGTAAAGTGAATATTCTTTTTAGTCTGATAAGTACTGAACAAATTTTACAATTTTATTAAATAATATTATGAAGTATGAATATATTGTATATTATCACAATATTTTACATGTATGAAATTTACACAAACTTCAAAAAAGGACTTTCAATTTTCTAAAACTAATAAGTTAATGGTGTACAACTTTGACAATAAATGCCTCATTTTTTTATGCTTTGATATGAAATACTTCATGAAGTGAATTCATACACTTTTTACATCGTTTCAGTTAAACAGTTTACACGGAGAAAGACGTACGCAAGCGTTTATTAAAGATAAAGTATGTTCTCGTTATTCTTAATGCAATTTTCCGTTGTCCGCTGGCAGACAGTTAATTGTTTCCCTTTGGCTTAACAGAAATGTTAATTAACAGATGATCCGTGTTCACATTATCTTTGGCTTAAGATGGGAATTTAAAATAGCTCTTGAATAAATACGGCTGTTGAATAAATTTCCTTGTTATGTAACGTTCGCAACTGGGTCTCAACGTTTCAGTCGAAGCCATAACGTTCTTTCAGGGAGATTTTCATCCTTTATAAAAATTTCTGGTAGTGGAACGCTCGAAGGAAATACGTTCAATATTGATTTGAATACTAACATAAAACGTGTATCTTAATTATTCAGTATACGCATGAGTTGAAATAAGCATTTTTGCAACCTTTATTAGCTGTTAGTGCTGATAAAAATAGTAAAATGAATTTTTAGTTTGTAAAAACTCGTGATTTGTCCTGTCAAACTGTTTAATAAATTTAATATATATTCATTGCAAAATAGATGAATAAAAAGTTAGTTCTTATCATTAAGTAATAATAAAGTATAGAGTGATGTTTTGTTATAAGTTACCGAATTCATTTCAAAGAACACGACACTTACAACAACAATATTTAAACGCACTAATATTATATTATTTTGATCACAGAAAATTTCTAAAATATATATTACTATTTTAGACATGAGTACAGTGCACACATGCAAATAAAGAAAAGTTTATATAAATTTTTCCACTTTCTATATATTTATATCATAATTAACTGTATTTCACTGGAGTTCAATATCTTCCTTTTTTACTCAAAGGAAAGATTATTTCCACCTATCGATCACATGTCCATCAAAATATTAACTAATCTTTTAACCGTACTCTATCTGAATGTTGTTAATGGCATTCACATTCGCCAATTCATTTTTCTCCATCATTCGAATCGACTCGAGCAGTCGAAAGTTCCTAATCTTGGAAAGTAGTCGGGGACATCTAAACGGGAGCCAGGGAATAGAGTTACGTAAGGGAAGCGTTTATAAAAGCTTTGAATTTTTCTTTGAGGCCACGGGCAGTCTTTACGAGCGTCAGGGCAGATTTAATATTGGAGAGTGAAAAATGTGCACGCGCGTCGACACGTCATCAGAAACGTGCGAAGCACCTTCACGAATCTCGTCCTCACTTAGGGACTCCCTCAACCAGAGTGTACAAGGATGCCCTATCATTCGGAGCTCGGCTGGTTAATACATTTTATCTGACGTCACGCGACATTGTCATCTGTCACTTTTCGTGATGCTTTCCAAGCGCGTTCTTCAACCCCGAATGTATAGTAACCACCGAATTTACGACCGGAAGACAACGTCAGCCTGCAGCGACAGGTGTCGTGTTCGAGAATTTCGCTTACAAGAACGATTCCTCTTTAACGTCAAACCGCAAATGTTCTTAGCGTGGTTTACCGACTTCGTTCGATTCCCTGACCACCCTATCGCAGCTGATCTTCTTTTCTAGGGAGTTTCTTGTTGAGGAGGCATTCTCACTTGTAGAGGTCATTTCTGTAATCAGATGACAAAATCTGATATGTTACTTTTTTCAAAAGCCAGATATGTTCCTACTTTTCTAAGTTTATGTCAATGAGATCTATTAGTTTATGGAAATGATACTTGTATATCATGTACTTTAACCCATTCATGGAGAATAACGAGCTAGAATCGTGCATGGCTTTTTAAGTTAGCTTGAAAATTTAGAATCCTTCTGAAGCCTACTGTAATGATAACCTTAGTTAGACTGTGTTTAAGTATTTATTGATTCACTTTCACACTGTCTCAGCGTCTCAGTATCGCAAAAAATTTCTTAACACATCTTATTCACAGTGGCTAGAAAACACGTGTCTCATGAATGGGTCAAGAATGAACTAAGGTGGTAATTCATGACATATGGGTTTATTTATTCGCTGTACTGAAAAATTAGAAAATTGTGACATGTCAGGTTTTGTCATTTGACTGCAGATTTTCGGGTAATTTTTGGAACTAGAAGTTAATTAGTAGAAGAAGCAAAAATTTTTCATAGTTCGTTTAATTCACAGTAAACTCTTCATGCAATTATGTTTCATACTAACTGACTGTAAGTCATAGGTATGCAGCGTATTGCTCTCAATTTCTGTTACGATTCACGTTATTGTATTCGTCAAAAACGTAAAAGTCAAAGGTATTCTTAACATATATGTAAAAAATCAATTTCTTGGCAACTTCGAATAGAATCCCTTTAGTATAATAGAACCGTTAATATTTCACGATATCAGAGGAGCACCTTTGTCCGCTCAGAAACGAGAGCTCTTTTCATGTTTTCCGTTTTTCCTTCTTTTCCTTAATTTTTTTTATTAGAAAGTTTTTCCTCGGACGAGGATGACTGCGCTCATTTTTAATAATCGCGGAAGGCGAAAGCGACGTTCAGATGCGCCATTATCGAAAGCGATAAATCTTCCGCTGCGAGGAAATTAGAAAAATGTTTTTATTAGCACGAATATAATGACGTGGGAGGAGAGTGGGTGTCAATGAGGACAAAAATTCCTTGGTGACGTTGTTTCTGAGAATTTATGGACGATACGTTATGCGACTTGCTTGCTTCTGAGGGAGAATGGGGATGATTTTTTCATGAAATTTTTCTTATAGTACTTCGAAGGATTTTAGTAAGGAACAGATATATAACTATTCTATTGGAATTTGTTTATTATGAAAGTTTTCTTCGTGCAATACATTTTTTGTATTTTAGGAAGTGTTATTTTTTATTAGATAAATGACAAGTAACCATTTGCCGTGTAATTTACTGCACAATGCATTAAATTGCTCCTGCAGTTGCTTGGTTTTAGTGCGTGGTGTACGTGGTCGAAAATTCTACCAGTTATGGAGTAAGTAGTATAATCGTTTACTACAGCGACGTTCACAGCTGTGGAAGTTTCGCTCCCTATAATCTTCCTTACTACCTCTTGCTGCAAACAACATTCTTTTAATCATTGTCATTGTTATTCGTGTATCACATTTGACTGAACAAGAACGTGAAAAGCAGTAATTACACCTCATATTATACTTCTGTTTTAGTGTTGTATGTTTCATGTATGTGAAAGTATCGTTGAAGAATTGTCAAATAATATTAAAACGTCATAACAAAATTACAGATTAATAATTAAAAATTCCTACACTTCATCTTATTACTAAGACGTTCCTATTTTATTATTATGTTCTAATATAATGTGAAAATTGTAAATTTTCCTAATCACTATTAGAGTAGTGTATCTTAATTTTTGAGACGTTAGATAGATCCAAGTAACAAGTGCACAAGCTGATCCCCCAAACCAATTTCTTATACTCAATATACTCATACTAGATTCCAATGAAGATATAATTCTATTATAGTAACTGGGAAAGCACAGTATTAAAAACACAGATACAGGCAGACTGGCATAATTTTAATATACCAAAGTGCGTTATATACATTAATGAGATTTTGCCCCATTTTCCAGGAAATTACAGTGTCACTAATTTTTCGTAGCTTCGAGCGAATAATTTCGTCAGCTCGTTCCCCCGTTTCGCTTGTAACTTCGTTTTTTCGTTTGTCCTCGCGGCCTATCGATTCCCAAAAGTTCACAAAGGACCCGTCTGTCAGCCCATCAAATCAAAACGATGTAACTGGACAAAGGATAAAGTAATAAGTTTCAAAGCGGGATTGAAATCTCCTTATACCGAGTCAATTATCCGAGAAAAACAACCACCATCCGCTTTTCCCTTTAATTCTCCTCGCGGTTAAACCACCCGATATTACGCGAATCGTTTCGCGTAAGTCTTCTCCTTTTATTTCATTCCCTTTCCAATCTTTTTTTTCTCTCGTCTTTATGTGTTTAACTGGATGATACATGAAGCGGGTTTTGCGGCAAGTCGAGCTCGTTCAGGAGGAACGCGAAATAATTGAGCGGAAGGAATGAAAGAGGTTCGCGGAAACAAATAGCGCGTTCAGAAACAATGTGATATTAAAATTGAACTGTATCGGCCCTTCTCGCTCTCGTTTACCGCTTTACGCGGTTTCGCTCTCGCTACTTGTCGGTTTTATTGCGCCCTTTGAGAGGGAACGGATTTTCGCTTGGTTTCAATTAAAAGAAGTTTCAATCGCTTGCGGAAGAAAACTGTGTAACGTTGGCATGCATGTTAGGAATGCTTCAGTTAATTGTCCTCCTCAATGTCTGCATTTAAATCACGGAAGTAACCATTTAGCATTTCTCTGTCATACAAATTCTAGTTCTTGTTCTCTCCATGCGATGATTACATATTTTATGAGGGGTTTTTATGAGTCGATGTTTGATGTAATAAATACTAAATGGAAGCGTAACGAATGTCGAGCTCGTAAATTTGATTTCAAGCACCTGTAACTTCTTCAAGACTTTATATAGGTATTTTATTGAAATTAATTTCTATGTAATTCTGCATACACTTCCAAATTTTATTTCGTGTTATCTGATACTAATTATTTGAAACTAATTTTGTTATCTGAAATTCCGCGCGATAGAGTGTTCATGTTCAATTATCGAAAATTGTAATTTTTATGAGAATTATTTTAATTCATGGTTTATTGAGAAAATATCGCAATAATTTTTTATTAAATGGCGAACGAAATTTTATATTGCAGATAGTTTGCAGTAATTAGGAACAAAAATAAAAGGTTCTATTAACCGTTATTGAAAACTTCTGAAAATCGATGTTAACCCCTTAAGCCTTAATTGCATTTAACGCCCGATATCAACGGAGTTTATGACTCGGGTGAAAAATCTGGGTAATGGCTAAGTACTTGGTGAAGGAATATTCTAACAGCAAATTTTATGTTTTCAATTCAGACTGAGATAAATTAAAAAAATATTAGATGTCGGCTTTTCTCTACTTTTAATACATCTGAAGAATAGTATGATCGATATTAATTTAATAGAAAACACATTGCAAAATGGGAACTCTTCTGCAACGTGAGGGAAGTTTAACTTGTGCAATAAGATTTTCATTTTAAACAATTGGGGAACTTGTAGTATTTCAAAATTATTGAGAGTTACCTTCCACGTGATTTTATATTTGAAGTTCAGTAATTTTGACCCAACAAATATTTTATTGTGACAAACAGCGTAAACATGGTTACAAAAAATTAGGGGTGTTCCATCTACAAAAAAAGTACGCCTGCAATAATTCTTGGTAATCTACAAATCTATGCTTGTATTAAATTTTTTTTTTGTTAGTCGAGTTTTACGTTGGCGTTTGTGTAAATACGTTCAAAATTCGCAGAAAAATCGTGTCACTGACATTTTTTCCTTGCAAAAAATAAAACGATAGCACTCTTGAATACTGCGTTTGAAAGTTATTGCGATTTGCACGTTGCACTGGACGACCTGGATTAACGACTGTAGTTTCGAATCGGCAGGTGTCGATCTAAAAACTGAATAATGGAAATCTTGATGTTGTGTATATACATATATGTAACACTCGATCGTCGTGACCCTTGAAAGAAGGAAACAAGTTAAAATTAATTAATGTATTATTACGTGTTAAATGTGTCAACGACAATCAAAGTTGGATATAATTTGAATAAATTCTGCTGTCGATATTATTCAAAGAAAAGTTTCGTTTAAAATGTCTCATTCGTGAGTGATGTATAAAATTTGATTAGTACAGAAATATTGCAGTATTTTATAATTAACAAGTATTCTAAAATCTTATAATTACGTACTTCTATTCATATGTTTACTTGAATAAAGAATATTTGCTATTTAAGAATACTTCATTTCATTCGTAACTTTTATTTCAACACTATTCGAAGCAGAATTTATTCAAAATTTTATTTGAGAGCTCGTTGAAGCTCGTTCGAATAATATCCAGTTCCGCCGACAATAGTTTAGCCAAAATGATCACAAGAATGAGTATGTATAAAATACAGAGTAGACAGTTCTCCTTCATTTGTGGAGTATAAGAAGAAGATACTTCCTGAAACAAAATATAGACTATGGAATTTTGCAGAGTCAGGAAAATAATAGTGACGATTAGAAGATTGAAGCATCGTAGGACAACATGCCTTGATACACGTATAGGATGACGTTCTTATTTATTATTCTGATGTGGCACTTGTCGATTGGGTAGGATCGACTCCAGTTTGTATTATTCAGTGTGCAATTCCATCAGTCGAATCAAACAGTTCGATCGTATCGTGTAAATAGATGTATGTCGGAATTAAGTTGATTATTTTGGAAACACGGGTAAATAACTGTTACATTTGATGTGTTTCGATGCTTGAAGAACTGACATTGTAAAACAACGTTTTTTATAAAAGTCATTAGGTAAACTGCAAAAAACAGCAAACATTAAATACTAATTTTAAAATTCACGAATAAATATTTTGATATAAGTAATTTTATACACAAATATTTTTACTCACGTTTTATGTACCATCGTTAATATTTTCTGTTTTTAAAAAAAAGTTATTACGAAATTATTAATTTACTTGCACACTGGTTTGATTAAGAAAATGCTGGTTAAAACATTTCAACAAAAACAGACTGTGTGCATTCTTTTCTTATCACACTTTTGAAAAATCAAATTTGCTGAATTTCACCTTTACTAATTTCCCCAGAGTAAGTGAAAGTTTCCATATCAAGTTCTGAAACTTTCATAAAAATTCTCTTTGGATTCTTTTCAAGTAGGATTTTCAAATCTCTATCGTAGAGATGCCTTGTGTCCTTTTCCCTATCATTGAGAATAGTATTTGGAGAAGTAATCTGAGAGAGCCAGTGTTCATTACTATTTCTTCCATCAAACGTCAAATTAGCGCTGTGATCACGTTTGCAGCTACAATTTAGGGACAGATTTAAACTGTACTGTACTTGAACATAAACGCATGTACATATTCGTGCACTAAGAGATACTAGTGACGTTTCTAAAATTATGTTGATTGATTCTAAGGAATTATTCATGCACCTTTAATGTATTGCTGACGAAAATAAAACGCACTGCAGCTGTGAATGATAATTAATAATTTACTCTGTTTCTGTTGCCAGTCTAGCATGTAGAATGTTTAACAAAGAATGTCAAACATTTGAGAGTGCTTTTAGCGAAAATGAAATAGAGATAAAGATTAATGAATTTGTCGTTCTAAAAACAGCTGAAATATCAATCAAATCTGTTCGACTTAACTTATTCAGTAGAATAAGTCCTCAAGTCAGACATGACAGATATTTCATTAAAAATTGAATAGTTTGAATTTTCGTCTTATTTGGGCAGATCGAGACATCCTTCTAAAAATATTTCACGCTTTTGTTATTTTATACGTGTTGTATAACATTTCAGATACTACAAAATAGTGTATAACAAAAAAACTAACAAAATGTTACTATTCGTGTATCTATAGTCTATATGAACATTTCTTATTTTAATGTCTAGAGCCTACTCTATGAAAGTGTCCCATATTTTTATTAACATTCCATACAGGAGCCTCTAATTTCAAATAGCAATATGTTTTATGCAGAAACACATTCCACATGCGAAGTTAATTAGCAATTCCTTCATCTCATGGCGCCCATCAGATCCAAACTCATCTGCTCCTAACTGTACTTTTGGGCGCTTTGAGCTTTACTAAATCTAAAATCAGTACTTGCTATCTTTTATGGAAATTATTGCAGAATAGAGGCCACTAAAGTTGCCCTCTAAATTCGTGTGATGCTATTGTTTCCAGTACAGCGGGATCGCGGGAGGACAATTGTCGTATTATCAGTGTTTGGAAATCCGCAAAATTGCGCTATGTGGTTTGCCAGCGAAGCGATTAGAAATTTGTGTATTTGGTGTGTGGAATGCCAAGATAGGAAAATTATAGTTCTTAGGTAGAACTGTATACTTCTGGTAGCGGTCTAGGACACTGCTGTCCAAGCTTTACTCGCGAGTGGAACGGTTTCCCTTTACTTTGTCTGCACTATTGTGCATAATTCATGCGCTGTTTTGTGTGTGTAACCTATGCAAACAAACCATAGTAAGCAGGGAGAACAAAGTGGCACGAAGTGGTGGGTCTCTATAAACAAAACTATTCTAAACTCTAGTCTGATTTAACCAGATCTTTCATTACTTCTACATAATTCCTTTTCGTTTTTACTATTTATCTCCTGTTGCTATATTCAATTACTAAACGCAAAAATGTATTTTGGTGAAAAAAGTGACCTTTAAATTGACTTCACAGTAATTGTGATTGAACCAGTATTTCTTTCTCCTTAGCTGTTACATATTTTTCAATATTTCTTTAGAGGTGTATCGAGATGGAGTAGAGTATCTATAGTCTTAGACTTCTGACAAATCTGGTGAATTTTTCATCACTCGACATCTAGTTGCATTCTTTTTAGTGCATGAAACATCCTAGGTTTAAAAATACATTCTTTTCTCGATTGTCTATATGTCAAATGTTTGGTCAATGAGATTATTTGAGGACGTCAACGTTCGATGAACTGACATGGCTTTCCCTAAATCAAAGACTACTTCTCTTTGCGAAATTACAGAATTCTATACTGAAATAAGAAACTAATGTTTTCACGATGTAAATTAATGGAAGAGTTATAGTAGATACTGCCTTTTCTTGTTTAATCACATGTTCTTTAAAAATCGATACACATTAAGTACGTGGACTTGACTGTATTGTATTTTATTTTATGTTATATTATTTATGTTACCTCTTCTTGTTATCTTTAAGTTAAAAGAATGAGAGGAAAAAGTTAAACATTCCTTAAAACATTACATTTTCAGTTTCAAGGATCATTTTGAAACTTCAACACACACATATACATAATTCTAGTTTCGATATATGTATTTTACAGTTTTTAAAAAGGAAAAACATTAAATTAGCAAATTTAACATTCATAGGATAAGCCTTTTCTTTTCTTCTGAATAAACTTTGATCGAATATTAGTAGTTATCATGTCACTTCTTTCATCGAATTCTAAACATTCGCAACTGGTCCAAAAACTGTCCACTAATGCTCAAGAATCCCAATATTCCCCCTGGTGAACGATTTCAGGGCACGCGGTAGCTCAGCAAGTAGAAGTTGCTCGTCAGCTGACAGCTGTCGATCCCGAAGGTTCGAGCTGAGTGGAGGTGCGAAAGCCGCGCATACAAAGACGTGGCACGCGTGAACAATCCACTCGATCCCCCTGTCGCGTTTCTCTGTTCACGCCCTTCATTTTCTAGCGACGGTTCCGCCGGAAGTACTTCGGCGTGGATTTTCAATTACTTCGTTGACAACGGGACAAGTGCAACGTCGTGGAATCGAGTTATCGTGTGCGATGACAGCGGGCTGTGTTGGCCCCGACCACGCGGGAGATAGTCCTGAATAGGGAATCATTGCTAAGTGGATTGTAATTGAATATCGCTGGGAATTCCTCGGCAGCCGTTGTTGAGAGTCTGCTGCCCTGTGAAACAGGCTTTTTTCTGCTTGGCAGAACTCGTTGTTCCTCGGTGTCACGCGGTTTAATGGAATTTATTCGTCGATCGCTGAGCTTCCCTTTTGTCCCTGCCAGTATATTGTTGATCCATGTTCTGTGGTGCCTTTTGTGATCGCTATTTCACTGAAAGAATTTGCAATTTAAAAACATCTCTGATATACAGTTCCAGGTTATTAAATTCAGATTGTCAACAGTTTCGAGTTCGTGAAATATTCTGTTTGATAGATTTGAGGCTCATATTGGTTGCCACTTTTCCCGAAACATGTGAAACTTTGTGCAATGTGAGCTTTGTCTAACAACTGGAAACGTGCCAGATGGAAGGAATATATTACACTGTAGTTTTTAGAATTAAGTAATGTTCTGAATCAATGCAAGTGAATTCATATCACGAAATTTGTAGGAAATTTTACCTGTAAGATTTCTGATAAAGGTTGAATTGATTTTTTTGGAGCCTTTATTTGCAATGCTCAACATGTAGATATAAATTGACGCACGTTCTGAGCTCAAGAGATAAGAAGAGAGATCTCCCTAAGAGATAAGAAAACACTCCTGAGTACACGTTACTTCAGATACGGATGACCGAACTCTCATATTCTGTTTCTTCTTGAAAATGTACAAATACCGTCTGAAGTGCAGAACTAAACTGCAACTTTGCTTTATGATGCTTCTATATCCATGTATTATAGCTGACTGATGACACAGTCTCCCTCAGGATCTGAGATAAATATCACGATGGGAACTAACGATCTCGGGCTATCGAAACTGGTCCATCAACGTCCACTACGCATATATCCTGCCACGGAGAACTGACATTTGTAGGCAAATGTGAGCAAATAACTGCAGAATTCACTCAAGCACATTTCTCTCAAAGTTAATGATTTCTAAATAATGTTTACCATATTTTGAAATAATTCAGAGCAAACAAATTTTGCTCTAATATGTTCTGGTTCGTATCTTCGACAAGATAGTAGTGAGCTCCTAATAAATTGAGGTCAAATATGTATTTCTTGAAAACTATTTTCCTTTAGGCTATGCTCTGTATCTGGGAAAAATTCAGAGTGAATGAATTTTGTTCTTGTATACTCTTGCTTACATTTTGGACAGGATGAAAGTGAGCCAACAACATATGTCTCAACACATAAATTGTCAGTGATCTATAGACCTAGAACGAAGAAGTGCTATAGTATTATCTCGACATAAACTCGACGACACACGTATGTATGTATACTTGGAAATATTCTTGCACTTTGAGATTCTTGCATCCTTTGAAAATTCAAACGGAAGTCAGCAATCTGAAAACTAATCTTAGAAATGAGTTTCCTATATCCTGTAAGCTTTCAACTGACTTCAAGTCGCGAGAGTGTGTCGAGACAATAGTGTGTTACAGAAAGGGACTTAAGTGCGAATACTAATACGTGTTACGTTCTTGACAGGGACTTAACGTAGAAGAGGATTTTCTAGCCTTGTGAAAGTGGGGATTTCGTGATTAATATTACATAGTAACTTTGAACAATGGAACCATGGAATGTCTGAGAAATAGGTAATAGCTGACACGAGAAAGTTTAGAAATGGCAAGGCAGTCTGATATTGCATTAAGTTAAAAGTGAAGATCATATACTAGGTGCATTTGGCTGAATCTGTGGTTCTGCTGAAGCTTAATCAGTAGCAGCGGTAGAATTGCTGGAATTCTCACTATTAGTCGTAGGTACAGTGCCTGGGATAGTTGGATTCTTGTTTTCGCCTTCCTTACAGTTGGAATAGAGGTAGCAAGTGCAGTTGATATTGTCTGCAACTGGATCTTGAGCATGCTGTAATTATAAGAATAATTAAAGAAATACATAGCCCCAAAGAGTCAAGAAGAAAAAATGTTTATTGTAAACTGTAACGGTGCATCTATTTTTATTTTAAAATTTAAATGCAGGAAGAGAAACAGTCTTCTTGTTAAAAATTATATATTTCACTCGTTTTGATTCTACTTTCCAGAAGTTAGAAAAGAAAATGTAATGAATCAAAAATTTGGATTCCAATCACTTGAATGGTTTTGGCAAAATATGGGTCATAGAGTTTGACAGTTTTGCGTGTGCATAGACTACACTGAAATTTCAATAACAAATTTGATTGTCTTAGTAGTGCATAGTTCACTCAAGTTGCGACAAGTCAATATTTTTTATTGTGTCATGTTCTGGTGTAATGATTTGGTAATTTATTGTGTAACAAGATATTGTTAGGCTGCTATTTAGTTCTAGTATTATGCCTATGGCCAATGAAACAAATGTAACTGCACAGAATGTTTATTGAAATACAATGCTGCTGAACTGTATAACTGATTTCACATTATTGGCTGGAATCGTACCGTTTTATATTAATATTTTGATGAAACCGCGCATAAAATGTAAAATCTCATAAATACCTGACTTTAATTTTCATATGGATGTGAATGTAGGAAATTCAAAGTCTCCGTTCAAACAAATATGCAACATTGAGCTTCTCATCGACCGTTTCCATTCGAAATTCTAAATATTTTAATCACTCTTCTGTTCCATTTTTTTACCTTCTAATCGTATTTTCAAAAAGCTCAATTGAACAATCGTCAAGAATATGAATGGGCTATTAATGTTGATTTAACAAAGTTTTATGATATCCAGTTATATATGTACTTCATGTTTAATCATGAAATAAAAAAGAGCAATCAAGCCAGAAAATATTCGCGCAAATACCTTTATATAGAATCCCTCATATACTCATTTTAAATCAAAAAATTCTCTTCCACGATTATTGCCAATCCCATGAAACTATTCAGAACTTTCAACAAAAATATTTAAATGCATAGTTCACTATACATGATAAAAAGGGCATGAAGTACTTAATTAATATCTCGTTAAAATTTTGAAATACTTGACACGAATATTTAGTTATTTCAATATGATAAAAGTAAATATTCATTGTTAGTTTGTAACTAGACAACTTGAAGCGATTGCGTTCAAATATGGACTTAGGGTTGACCACATGGGCTCAAAATTTGAAATGTTGGCGAATCTACAAACTTTAGATTGGGTTCAGATCTGAATGTAAATTTCCCATTCCAAAGGAAGCGATTGCAAGTCTGATCAATTCTTCCGTATGTCTAGAATCACTATCATGCGAGAAAATTGTTACTTTCTTCAACTGGCATGTCTCTACAGTTTCGCCATAATTTTTTACAACTTATTTCTTCGTAGGTATATGTATCGATTCATACTACGTCTAGCCCTGTTACAACGAAACCATGCCTCTAGGATAACAATACGTACTTGTATTACACTGTACAGGGAAATTAAAACGAGAACAGGCGGAAAGAGCAGCGCGACAGAATATTCCAACGAGAAGTCAAACGCCGGTGCCACGCATTAAAGTGTCGTATGGGATGGTGAACCGCTTAGAGCCGCGTGGCCATGCCCTCGACCGTTTCAGAGTTGGCGGAATACTGAATGCATTCATGTCGAAAAGTGCATTATACCGAGAACAGCCGTCGTGTAGCCACTGGTCAGTCGAAGTTGTAACTGGAACGTAACCTCGTTTAAGTTACAAGGTATAATGTTTCACTCGGAGTTATCAGTTAGTGTCTGTTATGAATTTACAGTTATTTTTCTGATGTTATACTTCTGAAGGTTCCTGTTCTCTGTTACGTTGCAACTGTAATACCTTTGATGCTATTGCTACTAGAATATTGAGATTTTGGATAGTATCTCATTTCTCGAATTCATTTTCTTCTTTTATCAGGATGAGTCACGCTTATGATACGAATTGTAATTCAAATATCGCGACAGGTGTCTTAATAGGGATAGATGCAGGTGTAGAAATGGAGGACTTTTTCATGGTTAATTATTAACAAATTTGTGTTTGTAAGATAAATTAGTTTTTCTTTGACAAGTTATTGTTTGAAGTTTTGAATCTCTTTTCTGTATTATGGATTTGCTTTCTATTATATTTTTGTTTTTTAAAGGACCAGTTTTTTTAATTCTTCTGTAATCTACTTTTTTATTTTCATTTTCTATTAATATCTAAAATGATTAAGTTTCTCAATATATTGAAAATATTTCCCTTCTCTCAGAATTTAACAATTTTTATTTTTCCATATTTATTGTTAGATACCAAATATTTTAATTTTCATATACATAATTTCTCTTTGAGACGAATATAATTTTATTCAAGTTTCATATTCATTGACTTGGATTAACATTAGATGAGGAATTTTTATCAATTTCCAAAAATGGACGAAGTATTTCCAACTATGAAGCTGAATAGTTGAAATATGCAAATTATTATTTATTCAATGTGTCAGTTTGCAATATCTATTCATCCTTGTATCCATTTCTTCACTCAACCAGTTTCCATTTATTCTTCCTCTGTGTCGGTATCCTTGTTCCTTCCAACGCCATCATGCTTTCACTTTCTGTTCCAACAGAACCACGATTTTCCTGTAATTTCGCGGCAAATAACCACAACGCGTTGCGGCTACGCAGATGTAGCATCCGAATGCATTTTGCTTGCGTCGAATTCCACAGAGACGAGAAGTCCACGATTTAATAATCTAGAACAGAGGAACGCGCGTTAACTTTGCGTAAAAATATAAATATATAATATTCATTTCCTAGCAAGTAGATAGAGTTGATGACTGAGTGTTGACTAGAAAAGATATCTTCAATTTATCTCGTTTTATCCTCATTAACGCAACCAGGTCTAGGCACCCTCTTTCTCTGTGTTTCTTTTTGGACCTAAATTCAGTACCAATGTTGCGATTTGTAGGAACACCATACATTTAACGAATTAATTACTAATATTAGATGTTAGTATGAAGTTAATCAGTTCGATATTTATCCAAGTAAAGTTCAGAAGCAAAATTTGTCAAGAGAGATACAGTATTTATTTATTATATACTTGCGACTTAACTAGGAGGAATAATAATTTCCATATTCAGAAAGTTTGAAAAAATATTTATAAGGAACAGGAACTATTTTTCTGAGGTTACTTATGCGATTATAATTTTATAAAGTTATTTTACGAAATAGGTGAAGAAGTATACCTAGATGTTCTAGAAACACAATTAAGTACATGTATATGAGGCTTGGGGTGGTAAGGGTGAACTCAACAAATCAGAATTTTGAGACAAACGCTTGTTATTTATATACTATAAGAGCGAATAAAATAAACAGTATTTTTGAAATTGTTGAGTTCGCCCTTACTACCCTCAAAGCCTCATATCTTCCATCCTGGAAATTCCACTTTAAAAAGAAGATTAAAATCACATCTTTGAACTCCAGCACATACGACAGTGGAGAAAATAAAATTCTTAAGCTATATTTTATAAATAATCTTTTATAATATCGGTTAACAAAGAATGAAATCTTTGAAGTCTCATGGCTCGTAAAATAATTTTGACAATAACTAGCTTTCATTGGCCTAATTTAGAAGATTCCAACGAAGCTTTTCTGTTGATGAATCGAAGTCATACAGTTTTGATTTCTTTATTCCATTCTATCAATACGTGTCCCAGTGGCGCAACAAAAGCTAAGCATTTCTGCCAGCAAAGAAATTACCCCGTGTTTACACGGGTGCCAAGCGAGAGTGAGTCATGGTTAAACGAAATTTCAAGTAGAATTTATGTTTGATGAAAAGGGATCGGGGACTAGAGAAATCGATGATGAAACAGCGTGCATTCGATCAAACGAACTCGATAAGGGTAGCTTGTCGAGGGGCGCGTAATTTAAACGTGGCGGCAATTACGTTTGGTTTTATTGAGTCCCTCGTAATGGGACGCGTGACACGTTGCTCGAGCATTAGACGAAAAAGGGCGTGCTTTGATAGTGGTTAACCTGTTTGCACCTGTAAAAGGCTTAAACTATGAAAGCGTTTAAATTAGTATTAATGAAATTGGAATGTAAAAGGAGCTGGAATCGTGAAAATTATTACGACCACTTGTTGTATTTCAATTTAAACGAGACGTAGTCCTACTTTGTGTGATCTGATATTTCAAGAATAGTGTTGAAGTGTTGTATACACTTTTTAGTTCAATATCGTGTTCTATTTTGTGATTATGTTTAATTTTAATTTACATAAATTATTCGTATCTTTTCTTATACAGAGTGATCCATGACAGATGTCAGAAATTTTAAAGGGTGGTCCTACATACTAAAATAAAACGAAAATAAAGAACAATGAAATTATATTTAAGGTTTCGTTTCTGAGTTATTAATTTTTGATGATGCATTTAAAATACTCATGAGATATGTCTAATTTGACTTATTCTACTGATGTATTTAACTGACGTCATTGTGTTTGATCTGGCTTATGGTCATCAGCAGTAAAATAAGTTTAAAGCTTGAGATGTTTCATGTGAACTTTAGACGTTATCCTAATGATGTACTGTCTCTAAAATGAAGTTTCAAACGCATTTTTGTCATTCTTGATTTTTGTTCTACTTTAGTATGTGGAGTCACCTCCTAAAATTTCTGTCATCTATTGTCGAACACCCTGCATATTGAGTTGAAGTTTGTTTATATAAGTTCTTTAAATATTATATACACATGTATATAGATATGTACATATCTTTCTCTCTGAATAATTTTCTCTTAATTTACTGTATATTAAAATTTTACAAAAAAATGCTGACTGATTGTACGCTAGAAATTGTGAAAATTGCAAACATAAATACAGCCTTAGCTATGGTTACATTTAAAATATAAATAATGTACGTTTAATATGCGCTGATGAAAGTGACGTCGATGTTATTTTATTTTCAAACGTCTGAATATTATCATTGAAATTTCATACCATTACAATAACGCCCACTCAGCAATTAAACGTTTTAATATTCGTACTTTAATTTATTATCCAAATTAATAATGACTTCGTTATTAAGAATGTAATCGTGTAATTATCATTCAGAACGTAATTGTTCTGTAAAATATATGAGATAAATGCATATGCATGTGGGGTGTTTATATTATCTCAGAGAAAATATACTTTTGATCAGTGTGAAGCGTAATATTTGTTGACGGTTATTGCAATTGTAACGTCAAAAGATACGTGGAAATACAATATGACAGTCATCCTACTTATTCTGCATTTATAATCAATACGCTAATTGAGTTCTTCGGTAATATGACTAACAGTCCATGATGCTTTATATAAATGATATTATACAATAATCAAAGATCATGAAATTGCCCGTTCAAGCTTCGTGATGAAACTGTCTTCCACCAAAAGTCGAGGCTGATCGGTGATGGTAAACATTATAGATAACGATGAAGAAAGCGTTCCCGATCACGATGTTTTTTTCAATAACATGGGTAGATCGACCTCGATCGAACTTTTCAATTTCCGTGGCGTCTCCGAAAGAGTTATGGCACAAGGAACTGAGAGAAAAAAGGCCGGGACATTTTGAGTCTGTTGGTGGCAAACGTTCGATGAGAACAGAAATGTGGTGGACCTTCTTTACGGAGTGTTAGTAGACCGTGAATTTGTGCTTTAAAATCGCTGCTGTGATAGGGGTAGAACTATGACAATGAAATCTGCGCATGACTTATATAGTAAAATAAAATGGTTAAACATTGAACAAATTTTAAGAATTTAAATTATATAAAATTTACATATTAAAATTTTTTTCAATTTCTCAGATATTGAAATATAAAATCTTTGAACTGTTGAGATATTTTAATTTTTTGATATTCGAATTTTTAAATATGTATTTAAATTTCTAAATACTGTGATATTTAAGTTTTTCAAAATTCAAATTTTCAAGTCTTAAATGTTTTGAGTATTTAGTACATCTTATCTGTTTCAATTTGTAGAGCAGGCTCGACTGAATAACATAAGTATAAAAAGGAAATATGAACCCCTTAGTCGTATTCTTCAGTCACTGTCTTCTAATTTCGAAATCAATATACTCGTAACCTAGTTACCATCTAAAAATTCACCACTTCTATTTGCCTATAATTCTAAACCTACCATAATTCAACTAAAAATTCATATTCAGTTACACACTCGTCGAAGCATAGAAAAATAAATTTTCATAATCACACTTAAGAATTAACGAGCACGAGCAATCAGTCAGCGAATTTATCGTTCGATTTCCTGTTGTACGATGGGAACGAAAGTGTAATTCAGGAGAAAAACGAGGCGAGAGAAAGTAAATTTGAAGCGAGAAGGTTTTTCGAGGTCATATTCAATGCCCAGGTCACGGATTTTCCTTCTCACCTCCGTTCAGCGCGGCTCTGTCTTTTGGACCCGCCTTAATTAAAGCGAACATTAGTCGACGCCGTCGAAATTATTTCGGCGGTCAACCCACCCACGCGCAGGACCTGGCCATTTTAACTCGCAACGATTAAAACTGTCATATTGTGGAGGCGCAATAATTATAACAGTTAAGCGAACGTCACGTACGCGTTTAGTCGACAGTGGAGAATTTATTCGCGCCCCGGTAGTGATTCTCTGCGAAACTAGGGGATGCAGTTGCCTCTAAGGAGCGCATCGAAAGTTATCGGATTAAATTTCCTGATTTAATTCGATGTTCTTTATCTCGTGGGAGGAGTTCGCTTGATTCAGCTAGAGGACGCGCGGAATGAATCAGTGGAAATTGAATCAGTCGAGCTTGAAATTTTAAATGTTCAGGATTGAATTCCAGGCTTGAGGGGGTTCTCTATTATAGGACATGCTTTATAGGGTCTTTTGCATTTTCTTTTTAATGAAGTATCAGTATCGAACGAACGAAGTATCGTGACGTTGTGTGCAGGTTTATTTGTATTTCTGAAGAAGAAAAAAGAACGAGGTTGAGGACAGTGTAACGTAATCCCTCATGAATCATGTTTTCTTATAGCTTCTATATTTTAAGATTATTTGACAGATTGACTGAAAATATTGTATACTAACAATAAGTGAATTTGAAAATCATGTGCTGTAGTAGGTGTCTCTGTTGTTTACAGAACGATTTTGTTGTTTATATGAAGTAAAAGTTAGCAATTAGAGTGTCTTACATTTAACTAAAAATTCAATCATCCTAATGCTAATTGTAGTTTGGCATGCAATCTCTTCGATCATTCTCTAGTATTCTTTCTTCTTCAATAAGTCACATTTTTACCATCAAGTAGCTTCTGCAATTTAACCTTCATTGCACCAACCTTTAATATCACATTGTTACCAACCATACCCTTGCAAAAAATTAAAAAATTTTTTTTTAAATTCTCGTCCTGTCTCAAGGTGTTATCTTGAAAGACAAAATTACATATATATTATTATGAATGCACTTTGACAAATTTGCAAGTCACTATAACTCAAGGGTAGCAAGTTTGTCAAATAAAACACTCATAACTTCAACCAAGCGGGCATGTCTTCCAAGCATCAATTGCACTCCAGATTCGTCAACGAAGTTCATACAAAGTGCTGCTTTAGAAGAAGTTAAAACTCTGTTTATAGTATCAAATTTGAAAGATCGTTGTTCCTCGAGACGTCGGGACCCGAATAAAATCTTCTTGATTCGCGCAAGAAGCGTCAGGAAGACGAGAAGCACTTGATTCTTTCTTCACTCCTTCCCGTTTCTTCCTTTTGCTCTTTGTTTAAGCTCTGTCCCTGCGCCTCTCTGTCCTCCCTCCTGTCGGAAAATAAATTCGCGACCGCAATACGTGGAAATTACTCGTCCTATTTCCATTCTTTCTCACGACGAAGTTTATTAGAAGAGCCGAGGAAAACGCGTTTATTTCGCGTCTGTCGCGAGATTGACTCGCGACTCGTTTTTACGTTGGGAATAAATGATTTCTAAGAGCTCCGTGTTTCGCTCGAAATTACGGGCGTCCAATGCTATAATATAATATTCGCCAGCTCCCTCGTGGATTTCAATTCGCTTCTTTAATCAATGCCTGTGCAATTCTGAAATTTCGCTTCTCTCAAACTTTATTTTATAGGGAACTCGGCCGCAATTTATTCTAGCCACGTGGGTTCATTGATTGCTCGTAGCTTAAGTCTTTTTTTGTTTATTGTTAGTCTTATAGCTGAGGTGAAGAGCAGGAGTCCCATATTTTTATTTTTATTTACATTTTGCAATACTAAAATACTTCTTTTTATGAAAGGTACTTTTTTAATTCAATCTACAGTTTTTTAAAGAATGCAAGTTCTATATTGTGAATTTCAATCAAAGCACAGAGTCCAATTTTTTGAAATTGTGTCTTATGTCGTTTGGCTTTATAAGACATCGTCACAATTAAAGTGACTCAGGAATTTCCTTATGAAGAAATCCACAGATCTAATTTTTAAAATATATACTTCAGCTATTAAAATTAGAGAAATTTTGTGGGTATGAAAGAGTGAACTCGAACATAGGCAGATAGAAGAAATGCAATAAAGTTCTCTTTTCTTGCATTTAGTTGCAAGATTATGACTGACAGATATTCTACATGTAATTATGACTTCCTACATTTCGATGCCATAATTAAATTTAACGAACTTTATTAGTTTACACACGTATATGCAGACCAGAATAAAACACGGACATAATATGCTAAGTTCTATATATGGAGTTTTGCTGCGAACACAATAGCTGTGGAAAACAATAGATGTACGTCGTCATATCGATACACGAAAGTAAACCAGATGTCTAGAGAACGCACTGATGTTAATGTATTTAAGGGAAAGTGTGTCATGTTTAAAAAAAAGTATTCCATCGGGAAAAAAGGCGCGAACAAGAGGGAATTATAGTCAAATATCGTTTAGTGTCACCTCGCAGAATTTAATTCGCTTTCGCGTGAAATATCCTTTATTTCATGCCAGTACGATTTTGGTGAACCTTTCATCGAAATGTTCAAGCGTTCTAAAATAAATATATTTTGTACGTATAAATATACATCACTCATGGCTTGGAAAATTTAGTATCTTTCATGATTTAATGATTTGTGTAAATAAATAATGGGGTCGACGAAATGAACTTGTAATATATTTTACAAAATAGATAAATGTAAACACATAAATTTTGGGAATTTTTTGTTTTAAATTCCGCATAACAATTGTCGATAAAAAATTTACATGTAAATACTTTCCAAAAAGGGAAAGGGTTTGAAATATAAAATGAAAATAGAAAATTCAAAATTGATATGTAAATGATATTATATAATATAATTGTTTGAATATGAATTCCTTTGTATCATCTAGCGGATCCTTTGTTATTAGCAATTGGCGATTACATAAAATGACCAGTAATTTACTAAATGTATTTATCAGGTTTATTTGAGTAATTTTGCATATTTACCGTAATTATCTCTAAAGTTGCCAATTTACGTCCTTTTGCAATGATATTGCATAGTCTGGTATAAAGTGTACTGGTGATTTGGAACAGTAATAGTTTCCTGGATTAAGTCCGCTTTAACTGGAATTTTCGACAAAATACTCAAGCTATGTTAAGAGATAACAGTGGTACTGGACTAATTAAAGTAATTGGAGATAATCACACTTTTAATTTCGATCTGAGAAAATAATGATTGAAAATTTAGCTTTTATGTACAAGCCCATGAAACTAAGAATTTATTACTACAAAATTTGGTAACCAAATTACTTCCGCAATATTTCATCCTTATAAATTTTCGTATGCATAATTTACAAATTTGTTATTTTTATACCAACAGTGAAACTAGGCGACTTATGTGAACGTTATATTCATAAGAATCACTAAGTCAAATTGCATGAAACATTTTTCTTTTCACGCTTAATTGAATTATATAACATTCTTTTTCAAACTTCTTTGTAAACCTTCAAATTATGATACCTTCGAAGTACCTAACAAATTTTACTCTCGTTTGCAGCATCGAATTTGTTAGTGAAACTCTTGTTTTTGTAAATGGGGAAAGTCTAGCGGCGTAACTTAAAAATGGAAATTTTTGGAACTGTGAACGCATGCTAAAATTAAAAAAATTATTTCTAATTACAAATTTAAGGAATTAAATGTAAATTTAATTTCAAAATGATGTGACAAATATTGACTGTAAGAGGCTACGAGCTATTAGCATAATTAGTTTCAATATCTTTTTTTAATAGAATTGACCTTTGAGAAAACATTTCTTGCTTGATATTCATAAAATACTTACTTTGTTATCTATTCATATATTCAAGAGAAGCTTGAATATTTCTGTAATAATTTTCTTACTATTTTAAATTTTGCTTTTATCAATTCAATACCTTATGCTCCTAATGACAATAGCAATCAAAGGCATAATCTTATATCCGGTATCCTATTATACAAGTTCATATTCTAGATTTAATAAGAATGAGACAGCTGCCTTATTTTTATTACATATCTTAATTCCTAATCAAATACTAGAATTCATTTTAATATATGTATAATATATGATATAGAATATACAAAAGCAATAATCAAATAATCCCAATATGCTTGCCCAAGAAGTCCTAATTTATCCTGATTCATCAGTTTTCATCTAATTCAGTAAACGGAATCCTACAAGCTTCTGAATAATATACAACATCTAGTGTCCAACATCACAAGATGAATCACGTGTTTCACGTCACGAGCCCGTATCTTACCACTTTGCGCCAACACATATGCTACCAGATTAGCTCGTTATTCCACCTGAACTAGTAGATTAGGGCTTTTGACAGTTCCAACAGTTTCTTGCCAACCGCTCATCAAAGAAGAAATATTCCCCTATAAGCGGAAAACGACTCAGACCAAGCGTGCTTGTGTACTGCTAAACAATAACTCGCTAAATCTATTCTTTTTCATGTGCTTCCATAATGAACAGCTTTTTCAAGAAATTGACCTCGTTTCCTCATAACAAGTAGCGAGAATCTCGTCGATGATCGAAACAAGAGAAACATCAACAGAACGAGGGAAATGCATGTGGGTCACGTTCGTGGAGTAGCACGAGGGGTTGGCAAGGGCAGGGAAACGAGCACGTGCACAGTTCGCGTTTGAATAACGATAGGAGGGCGAGGGTGAACGGGTGGAATAGCTATATAATGAACAACGGCTCCTTTCGGGTTTGTTTCGCCTGTGATTCGCTTTTTATGAATTTCGTCGACTTTTTGGTGCAGCGGAATGAGCTACTTGAGGATATCTCGCGAAAAAACGCTGTTGGATCAGGAGGGGGTAGCTGAAATTTGTAATCAATGGAAGAGTTAGGTCGACAGATATAGATACGAATTGTTAGAGTGGAAACGTAACTTAGAAACGTATTAGTTTATTTCCTTTTATTGATTTTGTTGTTATAGGAGTCGAGATGAGATGAAAGGAGCATTTCTGTTTGAAGACGTCGTACATGTTCATGTTTGAGGAAAACAAAATGAAATTTTTAGGCTATTCAATAATGCTCGTGTAGAGGGTGTTAGACACAAGTGTCAGAAATTTTGAGAAGTGATTCTATATTTCAAAATGGGACGAAGATGAAGAAGGACATATCCGAGTTATTAATTTTTATAAAAACACTTAGAATTTGCGTGAAATATGTCTAATTTAAGACTCATTCTACTATGAGCATGCATTGGTCTGGTCAGGTGGCGAAGTCAGTAGAATAAGCTCCGAGTCAGACACACTTCATACATATCTTAGGCGTTTTCTCAACAATTAACAATTAATGAAAATGAAGCCTAAAACGCAAGTTCGTGCATCAAAATATCGCTGTTGTGAGTTGGCCTAATATAATTAAACTCTAATTTTAATCCGCTATTTCGGCTGAACAAAGGTCCTTTTTTCCAAAATTTTTAATGTGATTTGGTCTTAGTTTAGCAATTTCATTTTACAATTTGGTTACTATGGAATTCCATCATATTTTACATTCAATGCTGAGTCTGTCAACAGCGGCGATATGGTCCTCTAAGGTTTCTAACACCGAATTTTCGGAGCCACGTGAGGTAAAGGAAGTTGGGGACAAGAAAAAAACGGGGATAGGAAAAAAGGGGGAAGAGGGTCATAGAGGTGATTTGGAAAGGAGCTATAAGCCAAAAGGGGTTGATAAACCCTGGGTTAGTATCTCGGAGGTTGCAATATTTTGTGGAATTCAAGCTTTAGGAAAGTATGATAAAATAGTATATTTTTTTACCCTTCCAAATAAGAGTGCACACTGAAGGAGCAAATGGGTAAAGATGGAAATTCGTCATGGATAATAGAAACACATGCAAACAAATTGCTGGAGGATCAGGAAAAACGAATCCACCTCGGATGGTGTTTACCGAAACAGACAAGGAAACAGAGAGGAGTTTCTCCTAGCTGGGTTTGCGGTGGACAGAGCTTTAAGCGAAACGCTGTTCATTTGCATACCTCTCCGGGTGATTTACTTTCTGAATTTTTCAAAATTCGTCGTCGGATGCGCGAGTTGCTTCTTTTCGGAGAGTGTTACACGAAATCCATTGTGATACCTTTGCTGTCATGAACTGAGAACAATAGAATAATTCGCTTCTACCATAGCTTTCAGTATTCAAGGGGTCTGACAAACTAATTTGAATTGAGGAATTTCGTTCGAGTAGGGCACAAATAGAAATTAAACCCATTATTTTAAATGGGACTTAAAAAATATATTTCAAAGATTGAATATTTTACTATTTTTATTGGCTAATGTATATTTAAGAGAGTATTCTAACTAACTTCGTTAAATATACATATTTAAATTTAACTCTCTCTACAGTAATGCTGATATATTTGAAAGTTTGAGTATTTTTAATCTCTAAAAATACAATTTAGTCGTATTAATGATTTACGATTATACACATTGCATATTGATATACAGTAAGTGAAAAAAGTTTCCATACTCCATATTAGAATTTTTTACTGAATTTGTTGTATTAAAATCCATTCTCTCCTTTTTTTGGAGACTCTAATTTTATTCATGTTTTGACAAATCGGAACTAAATATTTTTGGATAATCACAGAAAGAAACAGACTGCTCAAATATATTTCATCCCCCAGATAGCACACGACGCCTTGCAGACGTCCATTTTACGTACATTGTATGCCTAAATATCTTGCGACATAATTTGGGCGTCTTAAAGACACGTCACATGGACATCTGACAGCCTTATATGCTTTTGGTCGTCTTGAAGATGTCTATGTTTCGTTCGAGCGTCTTATAGAGCCAACTTAGACGTCTTTCTGACATCTTAAGAATGTCTTTTAAGACGTCCTAAGGACATGCTGATTTGCAACTTCGAACGTCCCAAAACTATGATTTCAACATTTCAAGGAATTTTCTGGATGTTTTTAAGTCTAACCACTGAAAGCAGATATTTAAAAGCTACCCCATTTATCTATTCATAAATTAAATACAAACTGTTATTTTCCCGAAACATTCCCCCGAAACCAAACACCACCTCGCCTACCAGCCAGCCTGCTCTCTAACGTGGTAGCTCTAAAACCCTTGCTCTCGAGGATAGCGCCAGAAACGAATCGCGTTCGAAATTCGCCGACGCTCGAGGCTCTCGGACAGCCTAATGCGTTCCTCATTTTCATTATCGTCCCTCGATACCCGTGCTCGCATTAGCATTCGCGTCCGCATTTGCCGCGCATTTTACCGTGTAAAACGAAAATAGCATTCTCCCTCAGTGGTAACGGCGCGGCAGCCTGGATGGAAATACTGTTAGCACGCTGCCACGATAACCAACCCAGGGGAAAATTGATCCTAGTGTTTAAGATCCGCTCGCCACCCGCCGTGATTCTCTGCGCCGCTAATTCGCGTTTTGTTCTTCGGCCCGCTCTCCCTCGCGGATGGAACGATTCACAGGGCAATAGCGCCCTGAAAGCAACGAGATCTTGGCCCCTTCGCCCGCGTGATTCGTGCTCGAAGTAAAATCCAGCTTTATTCGGTTGCGCCGGACCGATCGTAGCCGCGAATAAATTACCACGCGAGATTATTTATTACGTTGAGGCTGCGGGGCCTGTTTAAATTATTCACGGATATCTTGGAGGGTTTTAACACGAAGGCATTCGAAATGAATGGTACGATTATGTATTATATGCGATTTATTATGGGCAGTGGAATTGATGCTGAGTTGGGGGGGAGGTTGGAGTATCTGAAAGAATTATTTATGAGTTACATGTGACCCACTTTCACGTGGGAGAATGTTTGTTTAGATAATGATAGTTTAGTAATCGAATATGTGAGAATTTAGTAAATGATGTTAGTAATTGATGGTGTAGGATTGTTCAGTGGGTATAGAATTTGATATGAGTATTTATTTTATGTATTAAGTTGCTTTTAAGTGATTAGATACTAGATAATTGGGGGACATTAATGTAATTAAAATTTGAACATATTTATATTTGAATATTATCTGTAATATTTTCGTTGAGTTTATTCTATTCTTCTTGTAATTGTTCATTTAACATCATCTTCTAATTCATTCATTTTTTAAGTACTAGGTATATCTTTAAGGATTAGTTTCTCGAATTATATGTGCTTTGACTTACCTATTTAGTTTTTCGTTTATTCAGAAAACAGTATTTTGAGGTCTGTGTAGGATATATTTTTGAATAATTTCATGCGAGTTATAAAGGAATGTATAGTTATAAAATATATATTACAGTTCCAGCATAATATTAAAGGATAATGGTAGAGATATTGAAAAAGTTGTCAGTCTTATCGAACTTAGAACTATTGAACTGCAACTTTGATTGATTACTAAAAAATAGCCAGAGTATTCTTGAAGCAATTAAATTCTCATCCCTTGATAATTTATGTCGGTCCTGGAGTTTTGTAAAGTATGGACGATCTATCAAATTACACTGTCTCATTATTTTCTTCTCGTGTCAGCCATCAAAGTTCCAATCCCTAAATTGAAAATTAATTCGGTTATGGTTACTTAGTATCTATGAAAATGACGATCAGGAACGACACGAGTACTTACAAAAATTAGCATTATATCTTCTACATATTATTCTGGCATATTTTACTTTTTACTCTTAATTTCTGTTTTCATTTGAATAATCTATCTTCTCTGAGATATTAATGTTTCATTAATTAAATAAAGAAGTACACTATGTCACATTTCAAAATGTGAAACGAAATAATATATAATTAAAGAAGATGAGTATATTTTCTTTAAATTGTTCCATTTTTTTCGTATATTCTTCGCTTATGGAAAGATATTTCTTGACTCTTTCAACTACCAGTCCACAGAAACCTTCGTGTTCGAAAGAACGCTCTTTCTGTTCTCCTTAGAGTGTTATTCTGTATTATTTGTGAAATTTATATGAAATCTTATTGCAGCTTGTACGAGTCTCTGGTACTTAAATGTTTGCTGTTCGTCTATAACTCAAGCCTTAAAGAAAAACAGAGCACAAGGGAAGGAAGAAAAGTAGACAAAAATATCAGACTCGAAAAGTAGGGACATTCATGGAAATAGAAGAGAGCGAAAATAAGGAAATTAGAAAGTGTATTTACTAAGTTATTATGCTTCATTTATAACAATTCTTGCAAACCCAATATGTGCAATAATACGTGCAAATATTTTTTGTTATAAAATCTATTTTATAATTTGAATTTCAATAGTCAGAAATTTGGAGCATGTTCAGTCTATTATCTTATCATATTTTCCTCGTTACATACTAGATTTTGAAGGGTAATTTCACTTTCTGTTCCTTACTTTTTGCCATTCTACAATCTTGCAAAATTTCTTCAGAATCAGCGAATCTTTCTTGTTAGCGTGGTCACTTTTAATCTATTTTCTTCTGCCAAGCACTTCGATTTCATTTTGCTGAACACATTTTCCTGACTTCCCAGAATGCGCCTTTTCCTTTTCAAATTTTTCATCCCTCAATTGTCCGTCCGCTGCAATCTCGAATTCAAAGAATATTCAAGAGCAAGTAAGATATGAAAAATGTTAAAGAGGGAGAGTTAGCTCAAAAAGACACCTAAAAATATAACTCCGTCAGTTTCTTCATTCACGCTGCCTCATCGATATTCCTTTCGCGTAAAAGAATCCACAGACTTCAACTTCTGTCGAAACCCCAGCTCTCACATGAAATTACAGTCAACCGATAATGGTATTCCTCAGCAGTGGTTCGTATGTGGCAGATCTCTCGAGACGACCGTTCGAATCCCCCATTGTTCTAAAGCTAGAAAAATCCTTGACGTCTGGTTGTTTTTCATAAAATCTAGGAAGCTGAGTATCAGCGATTAGAGGACGTCGCAATACGCTTGGTTGCTGCGGTTCAGTCAAGAAGGAAGTTCCCTGAAAAGGGTGACGAAGCTGGCAACAAAAAGCGCGAAGGAAAAACCAGCGGAGAATCGAAGGAGCAGTCGTCAGGAGGGACGTTCTTTCTCTCTTCCGTTCCGTGGTCTCATTAAACGAATCCCTGAAGAGACTCAGCTAGAATGTCTTACCGCTAAAGCAGTCCTCCGGAGTTCATTGTTGATTATTCAGACGAATTTATTGCGACTCGTTGTTGTTGACCCCTCGCGCCCGTTAAACTTGTTGATTCGTGTGGGTGTGCAGCGTGTGTCTCTGGAGAAGACGCAGCAGACGTTATTTAGACCAGGGACCTATACACTGATAGAATCGAGCCTCCATTGAAATCACGTTTCTCCGACGAGTCGAGCTCTAAAAACTGGCTTCACCAGTGTGCAGTGTTGGTGATAGGATTCTATTCACGAAGGACCTGAGACGATTGCTGGAATTCCATGAATACAAGGGCACTCGGATGGAATGTGCTCCTGAAGGTTTATTCCATTTGCAAGAAAACGGAATTGAAGGAGACCCTGCTTATTGCACCTGAGACTTGTATAGACATTGTCTACAAAGCTAAAGAACTCTTCCTGGATCAATGAAGGAGGAAGCTAAATGAGTTATTAAACTTCTATGTTAAACCCTCTGTATCGGCACAAAAGAAAACAGTGGGGATCAAAGTTTCACGTCTTGGAGGCGCTCTCAGAAATCAGTATTAAAAACCTGCACCTAACACCGAGATGCTTCTATAATTCTGGAAGTCATCGCAGGAGGTTGAACACGCGCCAACAGATTCTTCGAGAGACTGGTTCTCAAACAACAGTCGACTCTGGATTCGTTAATCAGCGCTGTATAGCGGGTATCTCGCGGAGACCGAATTAGACGAACTCATGAGGAAAGGTACTTAGGAAGGACGACATTAAGGAATTCCTGGAAGATCGAGGTCCTCACGGGAGGGTACCTTTTGAGTAATAAACTCAGAGCTGCGCGAGCTTCCAGTTTCATGTAGGAACGACTCTTCCACTGTGCTTGAGAGAAACTTCAGGTTCGTCGTGAATTCCGCGAAAGCGAAACCAGACCCCAAAGACGTGTTCGAGATCTCGCGGAAGAGTAGAGGTCGAATCGAACGCATTCCCGATGATAATCAGAAGCGTTCCCATCCTCGGATCCTCGAGGTGAATCCAACAGGCTGCACCTTCGAATTACGACAGAGCTTCTCGAGCTGGAAAGGTCACAGCGGAACTGAAGGTTCTCCAGTGTGGAGGACAGAGAGGTGGCCTCGAGGGGTGCCACGATCTGGGGAGGATCGATCGGTTGGAGGATCGGGAACGAGCTACCCATTGCCAGATGCGTTTAAGAAGGGCGCATGAGGACTCGGCTGACACGTCGTCGATATTCGAGTACGAGGACGTGATAAAGTTATAATAACACCGGGAGCCTTAGTTAAAAGTCCTTTCCAGCGGTCTCATATGCAGAGAAAAATATAGTAATTAATCCCCACTCCCGACTGGTTTCCAAATTGCAGAGATAAAAATATATATATATATATATATATTCATATACCTAGACATATGTATACATAAATGATATATTGATGTTAATGGCAGTTATTGGTTGATTGATAGTTTTCTCGGTTACCTGTGGAGACTGTTAAGTGTTTCGCGAGGTGAGGATTTATTATAAGGGGAAGGGGGACGCTTTCAAACACGTCGAAAAATGGCGATGGTAATATCGCCTCGTAGCAAGATCGTGACTCTATCGTTGTTAATCGGTATCGTTACACTAGTGGCGTTGATTATAACGGGAGTGGTCGGGATATGGCACAAGAGCGAGAAGCCAACGAAACCCGCGGCGAAGGTGGTCAGCAGCAAGTTGCAGCAGATCACTGGATACACCGCCACGAAACACGTGAGTAGACCCTTTTCTTGCGAGGCATCGATACTGATTTTGCGGTAGGTCTTCAATTGTAATATTTTTTGCGATATTAATAGGCATACCGTGCGCTGTTGTGGTATATGACGTTTCGTGGAAAAATGTGTTTTCTAGTATGGAATTGTTTTTTAATTACATATAGCGTATGACGATGATATTTTTTGCAATGAAAAGTTTTTAAAAGTTGAACTTGAATTGCAAAATTGATTTCGTGGTGAGCGATATTTTTTAAGGGGAACAAAGGTTTAAAGTCTGAAAAACGTATTTTTTAGGATTTTTTTGAGATAGTCATTTCGATGAAACTTTATTGATTGGAGGTTTAATTGATAGAGTTCAATATAGAATACTCGTTAATTTATCTGAGAGAAAATTGAAAAATTTGTTTAATCTATAGTGGTATAGTTTCACATAAAAATAGTGTTAAAACAAAGTTTTGATGTAAGGAAAGTATTAAATATTATTTTTCATTAAACTGACAAAAGCATTATATAATCAGTTTAAAAAACATTATTTTATGAATTACGCTTGCGAAGTTTATTTATGCTGTTTGTAAACAAAATATAAATATTAAAACTTACCATTTCGTTAATTTTGAGTCCATAATATTTAGTATCTTTTCTTGTGGATAAGAAATGTTTTTCAAAAGTAGAAGAAAAATTGCATTTTTCCATCCATTCAACTGTTGTTCGCTTGTATTTACGTCTAGCGAACCACTGGCCACGATTGAACGCGAGCGAAACAAGCGTGATTGCGAGCGCGAATGAACGCGAATGAATGCGAATAAATGCCAGATAAATGTTTTCTTCCATTTAATTGGGTTTAACTTCCATGAGGAAGTTATTCTGCAGTATATTTTTTACGTTACATTTTACCTGTTACATGACCACGCCAATTATTTTCTTTCTTAGTGAATCGATTTAAATTCTTTGTCATAGATGATACGACTTTGAAGGATCTTTAAGGTAACGATATATGACTTTTCCATCTGTTTTTAACACTATGATGACTGTTGTCGCAATGAAATTGACTGTCGTCATAGTGTTACATGGGTTTACAAGATATCTAATAAACAAAAAAAATTGTAAGATTATCCATAAGAGAAGTTTAAAATGATCTTGAAAACTTAGAAAAAAAGACAGAAGATTTAAATGTCTTCATTTTGAAGGCTCTTTAAAAACATACCATCTATGACAAAAAATGATCTGTTCGGTTCATTAATAATAGAAATAACTGAGAGGGTCATGAGCAATTGAGGTAGAAAGTACTAAAATGGATATTCATATTTTTCCACTATTCTAAAGAAGAACATCCATGCCAGAAGAACATCTGCAACTGCTATGAAACATTTTCTAGACACATTGGAAGCAAACAGCTTGTCATATTCTGCCTGCTTTATTTCTTGTCTCAATTACCGAAACGACAGAAACGAATTAGTCTTTAAACGAAACGATCACATTTCGAGACCGCTTCGGTTGGAAAGCGCGCGATATACGTCGCAGTCTTTAAGTTAATACATCGTGGAAAAGCTTAATAAATTCAAACGGCGCGGGTACTACGCGAACATGCATAATTTTTAGATAATCCGGTACAATTAAATATTCAACGTACGTCTTCTTCGCAAAAAATTTCCCCGGTAACGTGGTGAATTTCCTGGTAACCGATGCGCCAGCCAGTAATATCCGTGCTCTCGGTCCGTTTGCTCGTTTTACGAGCTTCAATTCTCGTCATAATTGAGTCGACCGTTCTGGCGCGTTGTCTCGGTCCTTTCTACCCGAAAATTCCGGAAGTTTATGTCGTAACAGAACTGCAGAGAGTCGGGCTCTCTGCACGGCTTGATCCTCCCTCCCCTGAACATACAGCTCCCGCCGATGTCCTAATGCACCCGACACATCGCGTGCAGTCCGACCATGCACAAATTTAGTTAAAGTTGCACCTGGACGTACCGTCAAAGTAGCGGCTAATGCGTTCCTCTCTAATTTCATTCCCATCGACGAAGTCATTAGAGGTTCCTTGAGGATCAGCCACTCTGACTGAAGATTGCGCAAACGTGATATAATAGGTGTAGACTTTGTATTTGATTTGAGAAGAAATTCTGGAGTTTGATTTTGTACCTTTTTCTTGTGCTCTAATATGCAGAATATGTTTGTACAGTTTGGGTTACTGAACTTGAATTTGCAAATTATTATTATCTGTAATCTACATGACATGTTACAAGGAGAGAACGTAGAATATTCCATTCAGTTTTTGAAACAAGATAAATTAATATCTAATATAATTTTGATTAGTTTAGTCGCTGATAACCAAGAGGTTGATGAAACTTAAAACACAAATAAAAAATGGATTATTGTCGCTTGTTTATTAAGTTGAATTTTATGAATTTTCGTGTAGCGTATCTTAGGAAACTACTGAATTTGTGGTTAGATCCTGAAGAGCAAATTGTACATGATCCTTTGCCTTAAAACTCAGACTAAAATAAAATTTTTTGCGACTATGAAGTGAAGCAGTAAAATCGTCCGGGTCCACCCTGGTAATTCCTTTAGGGATAAGAGCTAATATATCTTTATTTAATTGCTCGATAAAGCTGGTTGCTAGGAGTAATTTTTTTGCAGCATCCTCAATAAACATTTAGTTACAAAGTGTAAACTGCCTTGTGCCTCCCTGCCATTCCAGCTTTTTGTTAGATTTATTAAGCATCATGTAACTTTTTCTAAAATGTTTACATCCACTTTGTGTCCAATTTACTTATTCAAGCACTCAGTCGAAATTTGACGAATATCTTTGCATTTGTTTGAACAAAATATGTCATGAAATTTGGCAATTTTCCATACGGATAGAAGTCGATAGTGGGCCCTCCTAAGGGTTTATTTTTCGACTATTCGCGACGTCTAACACATAGCGCCAATAAATTCAACCTAATCCATTCACTCTCAATCGAAAAAAATATCTCCAGGTGCAGACTATAAAAAATACACTGAAGGTGGTAACGTTATCAGTGACACCTGCATTAATATTCATACGGGTGTTCTTTATGGTATTACATGATCGTCGAATGAATAAGGGGAGAACGTGCGAGTTCACGAACGATCGCTCATAAATTGTCCATCAATCATCAGACGACGCACGGTAAGCGACGCGTAGAGCTAGTAAAATTCCAATCTGAAAGCAGGCATTGGATCCCACGTAATTCGAAAAATTAATTGAGTACCAATCGATCGGGTAAACTTCCAACTTCGTTTCCACATCGTTCCAGATGATAGTCGCGGCGCATACAAATGGGCCTGCAATTCAAATTTATAAAACGCCGCGTGAACTTGTATTATTTATCGGCCCGTTCTCAACGAAATTTCTGCTACGGTAGCCAGTCGAGAATTCCACGTTATTCGAGTCGGGGGAAATTATGAAACGAGGAAGGATTGTACCGTTTGCCGAACAGGGAAGTTTTTGTAGGCGCAAGCATTAAGCCACGTATCCACTTATTGCGCAAAATCCTCATGGAAATTTGTGACCTGTAGCTTCAAAAGATGCAAGATCTGACAAATATTAATAATAATACAACTAACATAGTTTTACTTATAAAGAGGGTTTGAAAAGAGATGTCAACAATTTTCAAAAGTGATTCTATTAGGCAAAGTAAGAGGAAAATCAAGAATGACAAGTTTTATTTCCGAGTTATTAGCTGTTATAGATATATCTAAAATGCTCCTGAAATGTGTCTTATTTGGAGACTTATTGTACTTTCAACTGATTAAATCAGTGAGTTGGATAGTACAAGTCTAGAATTAGTAATTTTTCAATAATCTCAAAACTGAAACCAGAGTGCATTAAATCACACAGAAAACAAGTGGACTTAATATACTTTGTCCCTGGAATCCAGATACAAATTCGATATTATTTGAAAAAGACTAATTTTAGACTTGTATCGTTTTTCAGCTCACCGATTCAAGTATGTGTTGGAATAGTTTATTGATCTTTTGAAAGATAATGGGGAGATATACAAAAAAGGTTAGAGTACCTATAGATATGTTAACCATAAGGCATTATTGCAAAGCGAGGATGAATTGAGCATTATATTATAGTACATTTTGTGTTTCATTTGGGTCCCTATTATGCCTTGAAATATTTCAACAGGTCTCATATATTTATTATACTCTCCAAAATCGTACATCACCAAAAATGATTCACTTTGACGAACTGCGCCAAATCGTTCTCACGACCTTTTCAACCTGTGGATACACGGCTTGACGCACAGCGAGAGGGTGCCATTTCACCAGTCCGTCTTCCTTGTTCTCGCGCGTAATACACCATTTCTCTCGTCCTCTCATGCATATTAATAATATTTGATGTAAACTACACAGGGACGCGGGAAGTTCGTAATCGCGTCACGGTAGTGGAGGTAATACCTTGTCGCAAAACAGCATTATTTTTCGATCAGCGGCGAAGCGTTCCGCGATCTGATCCTTTGAGTGCAGCGGAGAGCTTTGAGGATTTGTACGGTTGGGGAACGTGATGCATTCAATCGATTTAAACTCATGGAAACGTGGAACTTTTGAAGATAATTTTTAGCGGTGGATGTAGGAGTTTTCTGCTGAAATGAGTCCAGGTGAATTTAGTTTGATAATTGTGTTGAGTTCGAATACTGCGAGGAAGTGTGGATGTAGCCTGTTTCTTACGTGGAAAAGAAACAAGGAAATGGGTTTGAAGTATTATAGAACTATCGAAATCCCTCGGGAAACAATACTTACGATTCGTTTTCTACTTGCTCCAGAAACGTATGAGTAAGCGGGCACTGAAGATGTAATTCTTTCTTCGGTAAAATTGGTGTGAAAAGATGGAAGAACAAATTTAACTGAAATAAAATAAAGATAATTATTCTAAAAAGATAGTTATTTTTACTATATTCTTTTAGTAAATAAATTTGCGAATGCAGATAAGAAATTGTATCATATTTTCATGCTGGATTGTAGCTCAATATAATTATTAAATGAGCTACATTCACTTGCGATTATTAAATAATTTCTCTTTGATTCTTTCTTCAATTATTTAATAAATAATTATATATTTACATTCCGTACTAGTATGTGGTGGCTTCTTTATTTCTAGTTTTGGTTTACTTTTTACCTTCGATTCGTCGTAGCAAATGAATGTATCGTATAATTTTTCATTAGTCATTTTGAAATTCAAAGTTAAAGGATATATGTAATATTGATCATATGATATCTAAATTTATAATAGTTCATAATATTCCAGTCGTCTATTTCTCTGTATTCGAAATCTACAGTGGATGTTTTTATAAAAAGCAGCGCATGAAATAACGTATTTTTTTAATCTATATAAAGCCGAGTTAATATTTGCAAACACATATTTCATGTTGCTCTGAATGCATTCGACAAGTACGAAAAATAATTTTAAATTTATTCCTGATATGTCACTCAAAGTTTGCCTGTTATTCTCACATCCGTATGTAACTCACTAATTGTAATAAATCACCTTCAGTTCTGATCAGTTAACTGCAAATAATTAAAATATTAGGTATGATTGTGATAAAAATTTTGGCTCAAGCTTCCTTCCTTCCTCAAGCTTTTCTCCTTCCATTTCAACGTATGAAACAGAAGGAAATTGCGCGGATACTGAAAATAATAAATTTAGTTTCAATTTAAATGGTAACTCCTATTTTGTCAGAGTTATGATGAACTTTTTTCTTGGTTAAATGATTATTTGTGGCGAACTGCATTAAAGTTTGTTGGTCTTATTAGGAAGTACACTGAAATTATTTCTGAATGTGTTTTTATAATTAAAAGCGATGGTTTCTTGATACTTGTTGCTGCTTTCGTTCCTGGTTTAAAATTACTGAACAATTTCATTCCGCTGGTTTGATTAAATAATTCTAATGAATCCTGAAAATAGTTCACAGTGAAAAATTTTTAGGTCTTTTTACGCAGTTAATTTTCTTGCTGAAAATTAATATCTGGTATACGCGCAGAGAATATAAACTAAGTTTTTATAATTTGTAGATACAGAATATAATATGTATTCACAGTGTTTGCAATACGCAAAGTGTTGTAAAAAGCTAGAATGAATAAAAACGCGTTACTCCTCGATTTTAACGAAATTTTCAAAACAAATTTTGCTGCAATTACAATTTACCTATTACAAGCTATGAAAATTTGAGTGTTGTTAATTTTTATCTATTTGAGACTCAGCAGAAATGGGATGTAGACGATAATTAGCAATGAAGAAACCGAGGCTGTTGTTTAAATTAATTTGTCGCTGCGAACATTGTGTCGAGGAAATAACGAGGCACAAATAACACAGCAATTTGAAAGTAAGCTTTAGTCTAGGGAAGCGTGCAAACTGATGTCGCTGGAAGCAATTATGGGGAGGGAAATTAAATAAGGTGAAGTTCGTTGTTTCGTTCGTTTGTTACCTTATAACGAGTTGATGAGTTGCGCGCTTCGTCTTTTGTAAGTCGATGCTCAAGTATCCGATTACAGGGAAGCATCCTATGAAATTATTTGAAAGAAAAATCGGATAGCTGTCGGTAAAGAAACAATTTTCCATAACTTGAACTCGTAAAATAAAGAAGTTATCATCGTTCAAAATTTTTAGACGAGGTTTTCATGAATAATATCGATAAATTTTTTATGATGAAAGATGAATAAATCTTTTACAATTCTAAAACGAGGAAGAAAAAATCTGTTATAATATCAACTCGAAGAAGTTAAACTTTTTCGTTTGCACAAATTGAATTCAGTTTTCTAATTATATTCAAGTTCGTTAGTAATTACAATTGTTTTCAAAAGAATGATTAAGCGTTTCCTGGAATCTGGCATCGGTCTGTGAGCATTCAAAATTTCGTTTTAATTAAACCAGTTGGTTGAATCGTAGATTACACGACTTACAAATACAAGTTTGGAATTCGTTCAAAATGACTGAAGGAAAGTTCACAGTTCTTCTTCACTGTTATATGGCGAAAGTTCAAAGCTTTCAGTTTGACTGTGAGCTCAACTCTGTTGTCACTCATTCAAGTTATATTTTTTTCATTTTCAAATTTGCATGATCAATCACAATAATTCATTCATAATTTGTAATTCATAATTTGTAAATTAACACCTTGTTTTGAATAGTTATTTAATATTGAATTACTTGCACAATTAATAATAAAAATTATAATAATAAAAGTAATAATAAAAATTCAAATTTCAAATTTTTTTATAAATATAAACAGACTAATACAATAGATATACAACCATTATAGATATGTATATCTGGGGTTCTAAAGCAAAATAACGTAATTGTGAGTCACATGTTTCTGTTTTCCAAATATCTATTGTCATTGAAAGTATTCAGCTTCGATACTCTCTTATAGACCTGTGACTTTATCAACCTTTATTTCTAACTACAAAAGTTCTTGCAATACCCTTTCTTGCTTCTCAGAATATAAATTCCATATTCTAAATTTCAATTAAGTCCTTAATTTGAATTTTTTGTGAAGTTAACATAGACCTTCTTGCCTTACAGCCCCAAATATAGCATTCTGAACATCGAAATAAATGGAAAGAAAGTGTAATATAAAATGCCAAGTGGAACAAGGAGGAACAAAGAATAGAGTTTCATACAATCATATTTCGCGCGTTGCTGTCGATCGCGACATCTTCGGTCTCTCACGTAACCGATCAGCAGAGCTCGGTAGTAGCGCGATACGACGTCGCCATATTTGTTGCGAATGTTCGAAGTGAGAGCATGTCGTTCGACAGAACAATTTTGAAAAAGTAATTTTATAGACAATTTTGTAGTCCCTTTAACATGCTGGAGTGTTTGTGAACATCGTTTTTAGTGTAGTGTAGGTTATTTGTTGACTACAGAGCGTCAATCAGCGAAATTTGCGAGGCATATATCATCAAGCGGTCGAAGTCCATAATAGAGAGATGCAGTTTGTTGAAACGACAGCAAACTTTTTCAGGTAATGACTATTTAATTCCATATGATTGTTAACCAGTGCAAAATTGTTCTACAAGGTTTTATTTTAACTTCAATTGGAATAGAATTATAGTCCATTCCAATGACTGAAGTAATTTTGTATGAAACATATACATATTGAGTTGTCCGAAAAATTCGTGCCGATTTTTAAGAAAAATGAAAAGCTTTATATTTTAATGCATTTATGGTATTATTTAGTCCAGTATACACCATATTTTTCTATATTCTTTCATCATCTGAGCCGATTAACTCCACAAAGTAAAAATATTTATATTTATTTTAAATATAAAATGATAAGCCTGAATCAAGTGCTTCAACACTAAAATTTTAAAACATTTAAAATGTGGAGTTAGTCACTTTGACCTGTGTATGGCTCATCCGTGAGGCATCTAAATTGAAAATGAAATGAAATTCCATTTTCCTAGATGGTGTCTGATTTTTTACTCTATAATATATTAAAATATGAGGTTTCTTATTTTACTTCATCTTTTCAGACAACTCAATAATGATATTACGTCAAAATAAGAACATAAATAAAGCAAATCTCTGTTTCGAGATACAAATTGACATACTCGTCGTAATTAGAGAAAGTGTGATACTAAAAACTTTGTTACGAATTGAAGGTAAAAGGTACCCCACTCGATTACTTAAATAAAAATTAAACTCCGAACAGTTACGCACACAGAAATCCATTGAGAGATCGCGTTTGCACAATCGACTCCCACCACGAGCTTCGGTAGTTCAGCCCTGAACGTTTCAATTCAGCGGTAGGATCCGCGAAACGATCAAACGTGTAACAAATAAAACGTACAGTCGTTTGTGAAACGCGCACGCTCTCGAAATTCGCCGCCCGAGTAAAATACATTCCTTTGTGTATTTTCTCGCGGTATCCTCCTCCCATCAAATTTCCTGCAGAGAATGCGCCGCGCAATCGTTCTGAACACCGCGCTCGCGTGATGAACGCTGAGAAACATCCCGTAGACTTAAAATTCTACTGTCGTAGCCGACGCGCAATTAAATGCGTGAATTTGTAATCTTATATGGAGAGGGAATTTCGTGTCGCTTGCAAATGCAAGATTGCGACGATAATGAAAGCCTGAGCGTGATTCATTTATGAATTCTTTTTTGAAATTAGAACAGGTGGAAGGCTATCTTCTTCAAAGGTCTTTTTGAATCTTTTAGGACCAAATCATTTTGATTGTAAAGAAAAGACTGTCTTTTAACAGCTGTTAATAATGGAAGCCTTTGAATAATAGTCTTCAAAGAGATAATTTGTTTATCTTTTAGTATCCTAGCATTGTGTGCTTTCTCTGAAATTTTTTGGGAATAGCTTTCAGCTTCCCTCGTTTTCTGATCTGTTTTAAAGATTCTGTAACAGGATTGTGTAAAAGTTGGATGATGAAGGTAGAAAAGATTTTTAATTTTAATTTAATTATACTTCGTGAAGTCTGACGTATAATTAATTTTGAAAGGTTTGAATTAGGGCAGTAGTCGACTAAACGATTTACTCATAGTCCATACCATAGTTTGCTTGAAGGATAATGTGAATTGAAGACTTCATGACAAAAGCAACCCTTCTGAAATGGTACAATTTCATTTATGAGAATACATTCCAGTGTTCAGAAGTGGACACTGGATACCATGAAGAACGTAATATGCGTAATATTCTATTAAAAGGATTGTTAATTAATTGAACAAGAATTGAAGATGCTAGAGCATTTCTTTACTCTCTCAGGAAGAAAGAGAAATTGACAAGGATCGTTTCTGATATCAGCTTCCCAATTATTGAAAACTGGTATGTATCGAAAACGACACAATGGGCCTATGGAGAGTTTAAATGTCAGACAAAAACTACTGAACGTCCTTTTATATTCATACAAGATCAAGGAAGGCGTAATATAAGTATGCCGATAAATTTCCCCTGGTTCCTTTTATCGAGGTTAATGCTCCATCGTTGAATGTAGAGCACGATCGGGGAATCAAGGATGAAATTGTCCTCGGTGAACTTCTCCGAGAAGGTAGAACAGGTAATCCAAATCGCTTTAGTGAACATACGGATAGGAAGATGATACGGCCACGTTTTACGGGCGTTCCCAACGATTTTCTCATCTTGTCAGAAAGCGCTGGAATTTCGTTCGATGCAACCCTGCGGCTTTCCTTGTTCGAGTTGCCAGTTTACCTGACCCAAATAAATGTTGCACTGTTCCTTTGGCTACTCGTCGCCATGGAATCTGCGTTTTTCATTCCACGTGTACAGAGTTTCGGTTCAGCGATATCTGTGGTATTTTCCTTAACTTTTAATTGCAAATGGTCTCTGCTGGTTTGTGTATCGTTGTTTTATTTCACGGTTTATTCAGTCGTTTCGGTTTAATCGTTTCTCTCAAGCAAGTGGGTTCTCAGTGCGACCGTTATTTGGTAGTGGATGACAATAGACTTAATCTTAGAGAGGATCAAGTGTCGACCTGTTATGTAGGAGATCGAGGTGGAGCTTGGTGAGCCCATCTACATTTTCAGTCGATAGGCGATGTTCAAAGATGCATATTTTAATCTTCAAGTGGTGACCACTGTTTATTAAAACAGTTAAAACAGTTAAAACCGCTAGTAGTGACGTGACGTCAATCTGACGTATCTTTAGGTGGGAATATATTCTACTTAGATGAAGACGCTATTATTTGTTACTCTAGATAATTTTATTATATTTATAATATTTTATAAACTACATGCATTTTTTGTTAATACAATCACACGAAATTTATTTCGATACGCTTAACAATAATGCAACAGTACACTTTAATACGAGATTAATAATTGGTAGAACAGAAATTAATTACAAAGAAGACGTAAACATTTATAGTACTTTTATGGAGACAACTTGACGTCAAGTCATCACTATTGTAGTCAATTCGATGTACATCAGCACTAGTGTTAGGAGTCAAGGTGACGTACATCACCACTCTAAGGTTAAGAGTACGTATGAATAATTTCAAGTATTAAAAATATGAATGCAACGTTTACATTAATTTTATTAGATTCATTGAATTTGTTGAAAATTTTGGAGATAAGAAAAGTAACTTATTTAAAACATTTTCGAAATAATGAGATCGAGGATCTTCTTCTTAAACTGCCTAAGTATGAAGTACGTTTCCGCATGACAGTAAAAGTTATACTTTTGTTGTCATGACACTGTACAACAATATAATAGCATTAAATTTCACTGTCACATCTAGTTTTTACGACTACAAAAGTCTTGACATTTACTTTCACGACCGTAAAAGTCACGATTTACTCTTACGTGAAAATGTACGTTTATAGTTAGAGTAGAATTGTCGGAATTGCCTCTTCAAAGTTAGAAATTGGAAAATTCGATTTAATGAGATTTAATAATGTGTAGGAAAGTAAGAAAAGACCGTGAAGCTGTAAAACATTGAGCGTTATTTATAGTTCTGTATAATTTTCGGCTGAAATTCTCGCAATAAATTTCTGCATAATTTGTGAAGGTAAATAATCCTATTTGCCATGAAATTCAAGCGGCCAGAGGGATTAATAATGTATATGATTATCATGATGGACAAATCGCTATTCCTTTCGACGAAATGACGTTCAGATTAAAAATTGCAATATTTATATTATAAAAAGGAGCGCAGTTATTGAACGATGAACGACGAGTAAACAGATTATTTAAGTATCAAGGGATAAATTTCTGTAGAACCTGATGTCAAAAGGGAAATGAAGGACGATCGGTCTTGCAAAATTAAAAAGCTAACGCTACTTAAAAAGGATTGCGAGGCAATGGCACGGGTAATAAAAAATAATACGGCCAGACACACTTGGAACATAAAGGTTTTATGTCTTCTTTGCTATAATTCGATTTTATCATCCGATCCAATTTAAAGTTTTATTAGGTCACCCATTTTTTAACAACATAATCCTTTTACGTCCGTCGGTACATTTATATCTGTATTCTCCTGAGCGCAATGGAAGAAACATTTTTATTTTTACAGTTTCGGTATTACCAAAGAATTTTTCAAAGGCGTCTGGTCTCACGGGATCAGGAATACAGAGTAAATGAAGTATTCCTGTGAGAATAGAAACTTCAGATGAATGCCTCTCATAAATCAGTTTATCGTTACAATTTCAGTATTCAGTTCGAATCAGTGAAAGTTCATTTATAGATTCAAATTAATTTGTAGCATGTACAGAAGTACAATTTTTACTTTATTTTGTTCTTTTACAGTACCCATCAATTAAGTTTCAAAACGTTTTACAAAGGTACGAAAGTATTTGCAATAAGATTAACCGATGTCTGATCAAACACTGAGCATTTCTACTTGCTCGACGTATTTTGACCACTGCTAAGAACTACATTAGAAATTATTCTTTATTTTTGCTATTTTCTCGGAAAATAGTCTACAAATGCTCTCGTTATTGAAATTCTAAAAAAAATTATTTAAATAATTAAATTGAATTGAATATTTGAATAATTTCATTATTTCAATTTTCAGAATAATTTAGATACAAATCGTTGTTTCTACATTTTCCCTGGAGATAAAATTATTTTAAGAAGAAACGTTTATCTATAATGAACTTGCAGTTAATTAATAATTTCGCTCCAAATAATTCAGAGACGAATTTTTCATTCATTAAAATGCGCACACAGTTATTGAAAAATTATTTGTGATTAAATAACATATAAATTAGATTACTAGTCAGTTATTAATTTAATTATCATCTGTAATTAATTTCATTGTAGTTATGTCCTGATTTCACATTAAATTACCTTCATAGGAATGCCTTCTCCAATTTTTCTCGACAATGCTAAGAGGAAGGTACTTTCAACGCATTTGTGTGACTGTACACATGTCTACCCAAATGTTTAAAGCCCTCTTTCTGCCACTCGTAAAAATTTTCACATTTAAATAATGCTTCACCACTCCCATATTCTCTCTATCCCCTACTTGCATTTACTTTGGTTTTTGATTTCCTTGTTTGTTGCCTTCCTTGCTGCTGCTCTTATTGGCCATCGTAGAGAGAAAAAACCGTTTTCAGCGGTAATCTGCTTTTGGCCGGGCGCGCAAGTAGACCAAGAAAGCTTCTGTAATGCTGGCTCTAACAGAAATTCCAAATAGGTAATCCAAATCGCTTTACCTTGAATGCAACGGCCAGCTCGATAAAATGTCCTTGCATTCAAGGACATTTCAGTGTGCCTTTATTTTATCGAAGAAACTATCAAATTCGACACGTGACGACAAACTGTTTGCTGGATTTACTATTTCGGAAAATTTTCCTGGATTTTTATAGTGTATTTAATAGACGTATATGATATTTGAATGTTGTTTGCATAATTTAAATAATTGATTAATTAATATTCGGCGGATTAATATGGTAATTTATTCAAATAGATGAATTATCCTCCTGTATGTTACTAGAGTACTTAGTTAGTTATTAATAAATGCTTTTTCATCTTATATTTGTATTATACTGTCTGAGTTATGTTCAAGATATTAACAGTGGAGTAATGTAAATTATTCATTGTTTGAAATGTTTGTCAGATTAACTTCCTTTCTAATTAGTTTCACTTTGTTAGTGAATGTAGCCTCAATGGCATAAATTAAAGAAATTTTGAGTCGTTATAATAGACAAAGTTGAATTTTACGACTGTCAGAGCGAGGAAGGAGTCTACAAAATTTTCGTGCTCCTCGAAGATGAGCTTGAAGTCGGTTAAATTAAGAAATTCAGATGAGAAGCATGAGATTGAGTCGAATTAGAACGTACAGACACGTGGCTGAATTCGAAATGCAAATTGCATTTCCTGATGTATTCCGAAAGTTTATTTTCGAACCTGTTCACGAGTACACGTTTGAAGTTTCATGAAATTTTGCTTGTTACAAAACAAGCTCAAGCATAGTATGAAAAGACAGGTTAGAAGGGAACGGTGAAGAATCCTTAAAATACAGCTTCTTGGAATTATGAATCTTGAAAAGTTCATACATAATGCGAGCAACAAAGAACACAGCAGTCTATATTAAAAAATTTCCCAAATTTATACATCATCCGAAAAGTTTCTAAACTCCGTAGTATACTGCTAAATTAAATATTTCATTTTAATAGTACCTATTTTTATAAATAAAGTATCACGAAATTCTGCAAACTCTTCCAGTATATTCATTATGAATGTTATTTCGACGCTCCAAATTCTTTCTGTAAATATAAAATTCTCACAGAACTCTATTTTAAAGTTACATCCAACCTATATTTTTCTGTTAAAACACTGTTTCAAAAGTATCCAGACTAGTTTAATAATCGAAAATGGAAAAATCTCTGAACTGAAGGAACCAATAGCACGAGCATTGCTCATAAATACAGAAAAATTCCAAGGAACGTTTTCATTTCATCTTATTTCGATACAAGATATTACCTCGAATAAAATCACTTCAAAGAACGCCGTTTAGTACGTGCCGTATCGGGAATAAGTTAGTTCGAATCGTTCCGAGAATCTAATATGCAGAGCTCGATAACATATTCCTATTTCTGTGAACGAAAGTCGAGGCATTTCTTTCTATCCGGATCGAAAAAGTTAAAATTGGAGTTACCTCTCACTGACGAAGAATTAACAGTTCTTTTTATATATTATATTATAATATCAAATTTCCTAGCTCTGTCGCGTCCAAATAGTGAATTCTTTTATTTACTGTTCATTCATCTTTCGAGCTGCAAGACTTGCTTTGGCCTTTTGCCAGTTTTTAATTTACTCTCAGAATTTCCGTTTCAGAAATATTGCATTTTTTTCAAAGTTGGCTACTGCTCTGTAGAGTAGTAATAATTAAAGAAATCTATTACTAGAGAGTAAAAGTCGCTTTGAAGAGTCAAAGTGATTTTTATATATGTATTTATTAAATAGAGAATTCCCAAAGTACTTCCCATTTTTTGCTTTTAGTTTTCTTTTATTTTTAATCGTATCGCTGTTTTACTTTGAAGCATTTTTTTGAATACTTTTTGCAGTGGCATACATGTATAAGTAAACATTTTTGATGGAAAAAAATTTGTTCATTCTCGCTATTTCAGCAAGGCATACCACGGTTAGGTTAAATTATTCAGTAAAATTTAGTAGGTCTGTATTTTAATGCATGTTTACTTGAACGATACACAAATCTCTGTTAATTTCATACGCATACGTATCTCCTAAAATCTATTTTCAAAAATTATCCTACTTCATTGTTCATTTCACCTAAACCTTAAAGAAAAGAGCGATATGTAGAAGAAAAATTTCTTTATTTCGACTTATTTTTTTAGGATAATTTGCGCAATATTAGCCTTACCAATTTATAGTATATAATACATATGTATGTAATAAAAATTAAATTTGTACAGTATTGATATGTACACGTATGTACACATATATAAACGTACTAATTCAATCAGTTCAGTCAATTTAACCTGACAACTTCTTGACAATCGTCTTGTTTTTATTTATGGAAGCAAGTCTGAAATTGTCAACAAACCGCCACATTGATCTTGTATAAATTTTCCTCAGAAAAAGTGCGAATCTTCTAACACATCTAAACCATATTGGATTTTCATTTCCTTATACCATACATACTATGGTAATTGTCTGCTATAAGGACTTCACCTCCGATTTTGATGATTCTGAAAAATGGTAGAAGGGGTTTCATTTTGAAGAACTTTTTCATTTGAAAAAATTTAATCTTCGAGGTATTTGCAAAAAACTATTGTTACTTCTGCAGTGAATTTTGCCTGTCGCACACGTCCGCGGTAGCGTATGCATCAACCCGATATCACCGCTTATCTATTGTTTCTATGAATACGTCGCAGCCGCCAGGCAGCTCATATAACGGGCAAACTGAAAGATTAAACTTGTCCAATTTCAATGTTGAATTTCAACGAAATGTTCATTCCATACGTTCCATAATGTTTCTGTACATATCAATGTTCTCCTAACTGGAAAAGAAAGACGAATCAGAGTTGATCTGGGTTAGGCTCTTTTACAGCGTGAGGGTACAGGGTAAGGGGCACTTCCAAATTTTGAACTACCCCAAAGGCAATTTATTTGATGAGTGCATGCATAAACAGAATACAATGTAATAGCAGCAATAGTTTTTCATACATATCTGCAAAATTAAAGTCGTTCATACATTTTTTCAAAAGGAAAACGTACTCAATATAACGCCCTAATTATCCCTTCAATTATCCCATTTCCTTCCACGCAAAAATGAATCAATATTTTTCCAAGCATCGGTACACGTTAATTATCGGCAGTTGTAAAGTTAAATCCAGCCAATATGAAACTTCACGCTCAGGCCATCCCATCGCGAAAATAGGTCGAACTCCAGTCGCTAATTTCTCAGAAAACATCCTCTAGTTTCTAGATCGTGTTCACGACAAGCGAGTCGTAGCTCTGATAGCCTTCCACTTATCGGAGCTATTGGCGGTCTAATATTCGACGCCGTCGTCCAGTGGTAAAGCCGAGGCTGGCTCCCTCGGGACACCCACGCTTCTCGTAGTGGTCGAGAGAGAGTCTTACCTCGATCTCTGAAACGTCCGTCGGACTTCACGGACGACTATCGACTCTAGCGTCGTTCTGGAGGATATTTCGGCAGGAACGAACGCTTATGCGATCCGACGACGACGGCTATTGAATTTCAAGCTGTCTCCTCTGTCGACCCGATTCGCGCTGCGGTCGAGCAGCTGACCATTTCTGATTTTTCCACTTGCTTGTACCGCTGCAGATTTGTAAATGAAAATATGGATATGGAGTTCCTTGCGATTGGGAAGGCTCGAGAAGTAGAGAATAGTCGGCGAGATGTAGCGATTTCAGTAAAGCAGCAAGGTGTTGGTCCTTCATACTTTGCGAAGAACAATTGGTATTGTGATGGGCAACTGGGGAGCCAGGTACGAACTAACGTTACTTTTTCTTGATTCTCGTCAATTCGGGACTCCAGAAGAGGCAATAGGAGTAAATAAACCTTAATCCTACAAAATTCATTACTCAACAGTTTATTGCCATTAATACAGTATTATTAATTAATTAAATATTACAGGTAGTAAGGAAAGTAACGTAGAAAGGAATTTGACATTTCAGTAGAAGTAGATGGTGCATGGTGAGTTTTCAGCTATTTTCAATTAATTGTGTACTATACAATTAATTGATAATACTGTATACATGATGATGCCTCTTCAGTCATTCTTGGGGCTGGGAAGGAATCAGGAAAAATTTCATTGGTCCGTACCTGGGTCCTCAGTTAGCCACCGCAACCCCGATTGTTAGAAGTGTGAAGGATCGATACTGATACTCTGTTGTTTGATAGAAATCGCTATATCCCGCCATCGACTATACTAGTTACTAAATGGACATGGTACTTAGTTAATCTTTTCGTTACCGAGGACGAGATATCTCGCCACCACAATAAAAACTGTGTCGTCGTTGAGAGTTAATCCTTTCGCTAGAATAGACGAGATATCTCGCTACTGCATTGTCGTATGTACAACATTCTGGACGAGATATCTCGTGTCTCAATTTCGGTTTTGCAGTGTTATGAACGAGATATTACGTTCCGCAATTTCTATTTTGAAATGCTATGAACGAAATATTTTGTGCATATCTTTCAACATCCAGCCTTTAGTGCCCATCTCCTCTAAAATTTCTACTTCTAATATAAAATACACGAGATGTCTTGCCCGTAGCACTCCGTAAAACAGAAATTGCGATGTGAGATATCTCGTCTATAGCATCGAATAACGAAAGTTGTCACGCAAGGTATCTCGTCCAGAATGTTGTACATATGACATTGCAGTAGCGAGATATCTCGTCCATTCTAACGAAAGGAGTAACTTTTAACGAGGACACATCTCTAACTATGAAAGGATCTGTGTTTTGTTTTCTATGTCAACTGATTCGTTATACATTTTACAGTTATTGAGAAATTGTGTGAGGGGATTCTGGGGAAACTCTGAGGGGTCAAATTCGGTGCCACAAACTACTGATAGTTTACAATCCATACATTGTCACATCAGTATATATATGATCATTTAATCGACCCTAAAATCATGTTATATTGTACCTATAGTGATTACTGCATGATATACGTATATTACAATGCGTAAAGGAGTAAGAAATGAACAAAATTTACAGCAGAATTAGCGTAGCACACAATGCTTGACATTGACAGCAAAACTGTTAATTTTATTTTTCATTTCTCCATTTTTCGCAAAATTACAAGTAACTTTTAGTTTCAGTAATTTGCACATTTAGCAGTCCTAATAACAAAACTACATCATAATTACAACAAAACCAGAATCACAAAATCGGTATTTCAATATTATCACTCACTTCTTTTCATTAAAAGCTTGCTTGCGAATATAAAAATCAAATCACAATATTCCGCTATTTTTATTAAAAACAAATACAAAAATTCATCGAATTGAAAAGACTTCGTTCCCAATGAAAAAGGTATACCACGCCCTCCGACGAGGATCGGAATTAATTGGTGAAAATCGCGCATTTCAAATAATCTCAAGGGATGCATTTAAATTGCCGTCGGTCCGTGACAGTGAGGTTCAGTTACACGCAAACGCGATAATCTCCGAGTATTTTCGAGTCCCAATTTTTCCGGTCTGATCGATACAAGCGGAAACGGGGGGACCTCGATTTCTCGTTTCATCGCGCCACTTGTACGAACAGTGCCCACCACTTCGCCTTCGATCGGGAAACTGATTCGCTTGGAATTCAATAAAAGTTCGCGGAGCTGCATCGCCACTTGTTACTATTACCATCATTTTTTCGTTACTTTCGAAGATAAGGCGTCAGGTGTGCTGTACTGAATGATATCTGTTACGTTCTTCGTGGTATACACAAGTATAACGCGAAATTTATGGGACCATTGATATAAATGATATTTGCGGCACGATGTGCAACGCGTCCATCCCCTTCGTACTTCACTTGAGAATCTTTCACTGTAGAGAAGACACATTGTGCTTGTCAGTTGATAGACCAACTTGACTTTGACAAATCAAATTTGTAATATAGATTGTAGGAGAATTATAATTTTGATTTTAAATATAGAATGCTAGTTTGCAGTAGATGATTCGTGTTTTGTAGTTTTAACTTAAACAGTAAATATTGTTAGTAATATTCAGATCTGGGAGCAGGAGTAAATTATTGAAATTTATTAAAATGTTTTTTCCTCTAATGACACAGAGTGGAAAAATGCTAAAAGCAGAATTCCCTAACATGAAGTATTTAGTGCCTATAGAATTGGGTAAAGGTTGATTGAATGGCCTTTATGAATACTATTAGCTATGCTACACTGGCAAAAAGCCGTATTGAATTTTTAAGTGCTTATACAAATATTTTTAAAATGTACAGTGGACAGCGAGTGGAATAATTTGTGATAAATATTGGTCAAAATTCATATTTACTTTATTGACTACTGTCATATACATAAATCTTTTAGCAGTTTCGTTAGTCAGTCGTTTAATATTTTCAGTTCAAATACTTTTGTTTTTCTTGCAATTGAAGTGCATAGTAGGTTATCAAAAATTCTCTTCATTTTTTAGTCTATTTAAAATAATAATACTCTATATCTTTAACAAAAATAAATCGTACATTTCAGTTAGTTTTTATTCTCTTATCAAAAAATGTTCAATAAATTAAAACTGTCCAGTTATCGAACACTCTAACAGTGTTTTCTTTGATGATACATCGTCGATCGTAATCCGAAGTTATCAATTTTTGAGCTGTCAGTGTTTAGCGCATGCACGATAAAGTTTCCTACACTATTTGCGAGAATAGTCGCTCAAGGGATGCAACGATTTCCAATGATTTATGAATAACCCCCTTTTGACAGTACAGCAATCAAGTCGGTGATCGATGGCAAACTGAAGGGTTTAGAATCTTCATACATCTTCTACTTCAATTTTTGTCCATCGTACGTCACTTCTTAGATACACTTTTCTTTCCTTTTTAATCTATAAAGAATCTGACGTCAACGTTCTACAGGGACATTCGCTTCGAATCAGTTATAAATTGACAGGCGAAAGGGGAACAACTGGAAGTCGGATATAGATCCCTTCAAGATTTCAGTTACGAACGAAAGCTATTGTGAAATCAATATCCCTTAGAAAATGATATTTTGTACATTTCCTCATTTCCTCGCAACGCTAAATTGCATTTAAGTGTATCATGCATGATACAACACACATCAGATATAAGAATGATTTTACTGACATTTCTGAATGTACACTACTGTGCATAGGTATTTAAATAGCATATTATTGGAATTGCACAAAATACACTTCAAGTAGAATTTTCTAATATAATTTTGGCTACATGTTATATAACAAAGTTACGTAATATTTAAACAAACAGAAAAGAGAGATGTTATACATATGTCTCTTTTCTATTTTCTAAAATGTTATATAACCTTGTTATATTATATGTAGTGTAAACCCATCTTTAGACGACTCTATTGTAAGGGTCACAAATACTAATGAGAATAACATTTGGTATCAATTAGTACAAATAAATAAATATATTTTATTCATTTTCAATAATGTGAAAGTCTCCAAATACGTATATACAGTAGTGTAATTCCTACAGATCTATTTTTGAGTCACTTATTCCGACATATTTTCGATTCTATTATCCTTCAATATACATGCTTCTTGTCACACATAGCTTGACTCTACATTTAATCTTCCGTTGAAACCAAACTCTGTTTTACTATGCCATTCGACCCCCTTAGTCATCTCGTAGTAGCCAACGGCTTTTACCGCGCCAGAAAGTACCAGTTCTCGTCAGATCACCGAAGTTAAGCAGCACCGGACATGGTCGATGGTCGATGCCTGAACTATCTTGGAATTGTCGTCTGCTGTTGGCAAATCGGTAGTTCATGGTCCTCCTGAAAGTGCTCGTCATTTCTGTTCGTACTTCCTTGATCAATTATTTCGTACGGTACTTCCAACACAAGTTTCATCTCCACAGTCAATTACGAAGTGCATTTCGCTGTTAATGACACCCTCTCTCAGAAATGACAGAGTTTTTTGGTGGTAAACCTGTTGTGGCTTCACGATTGTATAAAGAACATTCTTCAGAAAACCCTATCAAATTTAAGGTCCTCTTACATAAACGAATCCCAGAAGCACGTCTTTTACATTTCTTAACACCTAGCTAATTGATTCCTAACTGACGAGTTACAAGCTTGTGTCAAACGAGTATTTTTAATACTATATTAAAAAGTGTTAATTCCACTCAGAAAGAAACTCTACTCTAAGAGAGGAATTCGTTAAAAAGTTTCCTAATAAAAACAGTTCCACCTGAAATTAAAATCACCGCATTACACACACTTCCGGAAGAATTCCTAGAGTATGCAATGTGGCAATGAAAGCGTTAACCATCCTACCTACCACTATCTCCCTGCAACTCTGTTACTGTGCTAATTTAATCAAAATCTCTAGTAGTTATAACGAAGGGCAAACTTCTCGCGGTCACTCGAACAAAAAGGTCCCAGTGAAGCCCTGCAGAATTAAATCCTTCACCGAGCCGCGAAAGTCGATAGTCGTTTTGCTGTTTCCGGTTTCGCCGGAATTCCTGAACCGTGAAAGACGGGGAAGGAAAGCGATCCGCGTCTGGACGCAAACCGTCAACGGAAGAAGAGCCGCGCTGATCCGAGACGGGGATTTAGATAACAAGGCGAATTTCCGGGACGCCAGAAGGTAGCCAGGATGCAACTGCAGCGTGCTGCAGTTTAGTTTCGCGGAGGCAGCGCGCGTCAGCGATTGCGAGAAGCAATTTGCTAGCGGCCACGTATCTCCTACTTGTCGCTGGTAATGAAAATGACTCGACGCGTCATGAGAATTAGTCTTCCCTGTGTTAAGGGGATTTATAAAGACGGCTGGTTCTTAGAAGTATTGGGGCTGTACTTCTAGTCTTTGTTTCAGTTTTATTTTAATTGTTGATTGAGGGAATTATTCTGTATTTCTAAGACAACAATTTTATATTGTATAGTTTTTCTTTGAGAAGTACCTGTGGTTGATGAATATTGATTCAATAAAATGGTTCGCTATTTTATTCAGGATATTGGAAATGCTTCTGGGAGACATTAGGTGAATTTCTGGATCTTTAATATTATCAGAGGAGTCAGAATAAGTAGCTATTTATCCTTTCTATAAAGAATAAGTAGCTGTTTATACTTTGTAAATTCTTTTTATTTACAGCTTGTTCCATGCAAATTCAGTGGAAATTATATATTTCTTCTCAGTAAACATTCTTAAAAAGAATTAGATAATCAAATAATTCTATTTTTCTCTGAACATTTGCAAACCCATTTCACAATGCTATTTTAACTTTCATCAGTGAATAACTCAAAAATGAAGGCTTGATATCAAATTCGTCATCCAGTTTCTCTTATCGTGCCCTTTAAAGTCAATCCTTCGAGTTTCTGATATCCATTGTCAAACACTCTGTATAGTATTAACGTATCGCGATAATATGTCGAGCATTGAGCACAGTAAACTGGACGAAGCGAAAAGAAGCCATCGAAAGGGCATTCTGAACGTGGAAGCGCTGGTATAGCAGCGAGCATAATAGCTGTCACGAAAAAGGAAAGCAAAATACGGGGAACTTGGAAAGTGGCCTGGTAACGGGCGCCCGAACTTTCCGTGTCAATTTCCACGGACGAACTTTTCCGTCGCCCGTTACTGGCTGGCGCTCTAGAAATTTTTCCCACGAAGATCTACCATATTGCACCGCACGAGGATGCTTTAATACGGAATTTGTGCAATCCGAAACAAGGTTGACTCGCATACCTCTTCCGCGAGACCGTGGAGTAGGGGAAGGTGGCCAAATTTGGACTACTAACACATTTTCTTGCTGAAGTCTGTAATAAAATATTTTGAATATTTAAAAGATAGGGGAGAAAAATGTACTTTAATATAATTACTTTTTTCCTAAATGTAAGACAAAGGATAGACAAGTAGTTTTTTGTAATTGATACATCTATTCAAAGCAACTGGTTTCCTAATATGGACGTTTGGTTTCCCAAGTTGGATCACTGGAAAAGGAAAGAAATGATTAAGTTTTCTTAATAAGTTTATAAAATACAGAGTGTTGAAACAGAGGAGTTCAAAACTTCAAGGGCTTATAGTATTCACCGAGAGGAGTGCAAAATGTCTAATCAACATAGGTCGCAAAGTCAACAGTTTCGATGGAAAATTGAGGTTTATTATCCACAAGTATTCAATATCGTGAGTGAGCTTCTCCGTAAATAGAGGAATTCATTTAGAAGTACGTTCAAGGTTATCGATACAAAATTATTTGACTAGCAGGAAGAAAGATTAGGTTAAAAGACATTCTGTTACTAAATTTTAAATCTACATCATAAAATCTATAAGTTAGGACGTGTAGCAGGTTAAAGAAAATGTCTAACTGTGTGCAATAACGAAAAATCGTAGATTTTCAGAGCTAAGAATTATATGTAACATTTTCTCTATATTATTCCTATGTTCTTCAATGCTTCACCTTCAAAATTCTTCAAGAATGACTGTTTTATTCGATTTCTATCAAAAGTTGCATGGTTTTACATAAAGTTCATGGATTTTGCTCACTGCCGATCCAAATTCGGCAAGCTTCCCCTATATTGCGAATCGGAAGCGGGGCTGGAGGCCGATTTCCGCGTGACGACATTACATATGCCGTTGACATCCGCCTGGTACGCTAACTTCCGCGTTAAGCTGACTGCCATGAGTTCTTCTCACTAAGTAGCCGACCCGCTCGGGAAAGTTAAGGGGGAAAGTGGATAGGCGGCTGGGAAAAGTCCAAGTTCCGCGATAAATCGTGGTTAGGTCTTCTCTCGTGCATATTTCAGCTGCAGAATTTCCGGGGCTACTTGTGAAGAACGCCCCCGATTTCTTGTAGGATCACCTCTCTATCAAGGGGATCGTTCCTGTTAGGAGGTTACTTGGAACGTTTGAGGGGATCACGTTGTGAAATTACTGCGAAGGGAAGGGAAAGTAGGTTTCAGTTATTAAGCCTTTATGTCCGTGGTTTTTCAAGTTTGAGTATCGAGTTTGATGCTTTTGTTTTATTAACTTCAGTGGTGGATTGCAGTGACCTGTGTTACTGACTCGACATTTGTATTAGTCTGTACTCAGGCAGAAATGACAAGGTAATATGACCTAAGTTACATGTTCATTTTGGAGATACTGGTGTTTAAAGTTTTAAATTTTAATATTCTCCACTTGTGTCTTTTTGGACCCCTGATTTTGAGTGAGAAAATTCTTTTAGTTTCTTTTCTCTCAAAATGTACATTCTGCATTCTAGAACTTGATAAAGGCCTCAGCTCGAATTTTTTGAAATTGTGACATAGTTTGTTTTGTCTTATAGACACCGATTTATGCTGAAGTGTTTTAAGTGAGACTTAATCTAGATTGACCTATACTACTGAGTCGACGTCTCTGTCAATCTATACTACTAAATCAAAAAGTTTACTAATTTACATTAGAAAATCAGCGTTAGTGATGATAAAAACTTGTGACTCCATAATTATACTGATTTTCACTACTGAGCTAGCATCTACAATACCCTATGTGTATCTCCGAGCTTAATCTTTATACTGACGAATATCAATGGATTAAACTCTGTACTGACCTCAGCAAGCAACTTGGCGTGTTTACTTACTCGTAATAGTAAATCGATATTAATATCGACCTGTTCTTCTGAGTATCTCTAATGTCGGTGTATATAGTGACCTATACTACTGAGCGTGTTGTAATGAAACATTCGATTTTTATTGCTTCGTACAGTGTATCAAAAGATTAAAAATTGTGTTTTAGAGATACCTTGTCATCACTTGCCATTAATTGTAATCAGTTGCAATACATATACTACTGTAGGTACACTGGGAACGAGTTAACATAACAGACTGCTGTTTCGTTTTAACAAATCGTAGTCAATAGAGGCCATGAATATTACAAGTTCACTAAAAATAGTCAATTCTATAATAGTAAACGAAGTCAAATTTAAAAAATGTAGTAGACAAGAAAATACATGCAATCAGGAATTTGGACTGACATTATTGTGACACATATTGCAGATGGAATGGAGGATGCAACAAATCGCACGTCATTGTTAAATCGTAGTTGCACCAAACATTTGGCTATCGTTCTGTTACCTCCGATCGTTGCAATTCACGTGTAAAACACGCTTGCACATCAAATCCACTTCAACTAGCCTCCCAAATATTAATTTATTGAGAGGGTATCGCGATAGCACATTCGATCGTGATTCTGTGTTGTAGCAGCTAATCTGCTGAGAAACAATGGGTTTAAATTTAGATAGGGCATTCATTGTTACAATTTTACTGAACTTTAATGTAAACGAAAATCGCAGATTTTATTTTTAAATTACACACAATTTGTTATTACCTCTAAAAATTCATCCCCTTCACAATAAATTTTTGTATATCTAATCCGTGCTTTAAAATTCGGTAGTTGTATTTTAGAATTTTTGTATTCTTAAAGATAAGACAAGTTTCTTTCATAGTATAATCTTAAACAAACTTTCCACAAGTTGACTTTGAAGATTACATTTATTTCTTCTTTAATATGTTAATCCAGTTTTGTTATTTAAAATAAAAGTGATTGATTAATAGATGTAGTTGGCGAAGCAAAGTATATCAGTTAAACAAGGAATGAAAAAAGATAATTTTTCTTTATGAATCCGACCCCTGCACAATTTGTTTTTATTTTTTGATAAGTTGAGCAGCACTTGTTACTGAGAACGGTCTCGAGCGGATTTTTCTACAGGTTTCCTTTATTCTTCTTTTAGATCAACTCTTGAAAGTTCTACGACTACTTGACTTTAGGGAAGTTTCTGAGCATGCTTTTTCCTCAAAGGCTCAGATGCTATTTCTCCAGAGATTCTTTGTAGCCTGCCTTTAAATACAGATAACGTCTTCTTGCCTGATTCGTTCTTCGCATCCCCTCGGATTCGATTTCTATCCAATTTCTTGCTGCTTGCCGATCAGACACAAAGCTTGTGCTCGGTAAACTTGAATTAGACGAAAAATATTTATGTGCGTCTTAAACAAATTTTAAGGACCTTGAGAATCTGCAAATCCAAGAACAGACATTTGATAGAGGGGTATAAACAATTCAATTATTCGTAGGGCTAATAATTTAAAGATTTGGTACGAGAAATACACACTTTATTTGAACTTAAATTAACTATTTGCATAGATGCTGTCTTTTAATCTTGCACATTCTAGTATCTTCATAATATTGTCAATAAATACAATGTGAATTGTTGCAAAAGCAGCTCGTGTCGTATTGCGAAGTTAATAGTGTCACGCTTAATCTTCTCACGATTCGTGCAGAGGAGTACGTGAAAGAAAAGTCTCGACTCTCTGCGAATTAACATAGCTAATTAGAAAACGAGGTGGTCCGGCATATTAGTGTTAATTTGGTCGACCCGGCTGCCAAGCAGTCGCTAAGCAGCTGGTGCATTAAGAAAAGTTGGCTGTGGAAGTGGATACGCCACGATGAGAACGAACTTTCCTAATAAATTGTTATTACACAGTCGCACATTGCTCGACACGACGTGTCAGAAAGTTGCTTTCTTCGTCAGCGGCAAGGGGATCGTTAAAGTTGTAAAAGAAAATGATAGTCTTGTCTTAATTATAGTACATATTTTATTATTTTCGTTATTACATATCACTCCACATTTTTTTCCATTTTTATTGTTAATGATGAGTAGTATGTGTAATTGTAAAATGAAACTACAGAGATCATGTAAGGTATCGACGTTCAAAGATCTAAATTTTTATTCCTTATCGTGTACTAGCACTTTATTATACTGTCGTTTGTTTATGTTGAAAGTATCAATTTTATTTCATAGACTTCGATGAAAGCGCAAAATTCGAATTTCTGAAGAATATGGTATACGTGGTTCTACCTTGCAGTCGCAGATATATCTTGGGAAAAACATTTGTACACTTTTCCTGGGCTAATGGAAATACGAGCAATATAAAAAGAACTCGAAAGAAAATACTTAGAAAGAAAATATCGGATATTGCAAATTGTACCACTACAAAAGATTAAAGTAACTGTGTCAAAAATTTATTCGCTGAAATGTGGCGACAGTAGTTCAGAAAGAATTGATTAGTAATATTAAATAATTAGAGAGTTTAGAAAAAATATATTAAAATTCATGTTTCACTTTTCATGTTAACATTATGTTAAATTTCTCTTTAGTTAGTGTATTCAATTCATTTGTACATACTTATTGTATTATACATGTAAAAAGAAATTTATGACTGTATAGCAGAAATTTACAAAAGCACATTCACGTTCATTCTTGACTTTTACCTGAATGGTCGCGTTGAATTTACAAGCTTCTATAAAACAGAAAATTCTTTATTCCAGATTTTTATTATATTTCGGATTTAACGCGAGCCAGCTGAATCGCGCTGTGCTTGTGTTTTGTTTCATTTATTTCCTGTTGAATTCGTCGCAAAACAGTCGTACGTCTTTAGTAAAATGTAGCAATGAGTTCGATTGAACGAACGTGCAACATTTAACCCACTAATGGCCTAGTTTTCGTACACGCTACATTTCTCCTGAAACAAATCTCTGTTTACCAGTTCTCGTTGCTGCGTATAGTCTGCAAAAATATGTTCCTGTAAAAAGGCATGACCATTATACCGAACGTATAAAATGGGGAACATCATTTTTTATTGTATTGTCTCTATAGTTCTAATTTTTTTATATTCAGTTGTAAAATGTAAAAGTATTTAAGTTTTAGAAAATGTTTACGAAGTATTAAAACGTATCAGTAAAGAACGATATAATAAGAGATAAAATTCACTTAATATTAAAGGTTGCCTAAGTAGCATTTACTCAGCACTAGTTTAATATTAAGTAGTATAGCCTCGTAGTAAGTCAGACAAATCTTCAAACTACTGCTAGCTCTATATTTCTCAACTAGGTTAGATAAACTATTATTCAATTGAGATTAAATAGATTTTTACTTTCTTGATGATGCAGTACACACCAATATACATGTATGTATGCATACATACATATATTACCAAAATCAAAATTAAATCTAATACTGATTCTATAATAATAATACTAGAATATTTGTTATTCAAACACAAAATATTTACAAGTGAGTTACATGTCCATTAAGAAACATTTTCCAACAAGTTGTATATTTGTCCCCAAACAAGAGTAACGTTGTGTACGAAGGGAAATTGGAGTTTTCCTCGGGGAAGACACATGTCGGGGTTCATGGTACCGGGAGTGACACGATTAATTCCATGCTTCACGATAAACCAAATTTAGTATAAACAAGCTGTGTTTATATGATACGCTACACTCGAAATGTTATAAAGTTGAATGTCGTATTTTTAAGAATACTGCATTATCGAAATATGCATTCTGGAGGCTGTATGCTTTTCTTGGAATAATATTTATAATTTTAATTTTGAATGAAAATAGTTTTCATGCTGAAATAGCTCCCTGGTGCAATCCTATTGTTATATTATCTTTTGAAGTTTAAGATATATTATGAAATTAATAATAATTAGATTAATAACTACTAAATTATTTAAAAATTTCAGGATTACAGTATTGTGGTATTATAAATACGAGCTTTTTCAATATAAAGATGTTTATAATTTAATATCAAGTTGGAGAAATAAAAATAGCACACAAATTTATAATTTTCATTGAAGCCGAATTTCAGAGTAAATGAAAGAAATTTATTCCAGTGAATAGATCAAATACTATCGCTACGATGAATTACATATTTTGCGCGATACTTTGCCCTCGTTTATAACTGAATAACAAACATCGTAGTTATCAGAACTTCTGCTGACTCGCTTTGTTGATTATTCAAATATTAAAGCGGTGAACGTAGGGTCGACATGTTGACATTATTCTGTTCGATGTGTTAGCAAACCATGGACCAGCCTCTCTACAAGGAGAACGCCTGTCCAGCTACAAATTCCCAAGGACGAACAAGATTCGATCTGGTAGACGGTACTGGACTCCAGTAGCTATAGAAACTGCAATTAGAAATGCAAACTAGTACAATACAGACATTGGGAATTTGTTTAATCGATTGCTTCGGGGCGTCTGTATGTTTGTTAAATTTGTGAATCTGTTTCTCGACAGATTCAAAAGTTTCCTAATATCAGAAATCAAACTGGAGTGTGTTCTCAGTCCATAAATTAATTGAAGTTTGCGTCTCATCGTAAGATAGGTATTTATAATAATTTGGGTTTAGGAAGTTCTGCAATTTATATTATCACAAAAATAAATCTAAATTTGAGGTAAGATAATATAACATTTATCAATGAAGTTTGTATGAATTTCATATTTCGACACAAGTTTTTTAAATATTTAATTAATAGTTAATATTACATACCTCTACATTGATTCTCGGCTGTTTAGAATTTTCTTGCCTATGTAGGTATTTTTTTTATTTCTGCATTATCGTAAAAGATTGTAGCAAGAGAAGCTCAAGAATTTACATTCTCTGAATTTTCATTTCTAAGGACATGAAACAGTAGAACGCTTTTAACATACGATTTAGTATTATACATTTTTTCTCCTATTCTTCCCTTTTTACGTAAGTTACAACCCTTCCTTTATGAAATGAACTATTCTGACATTTTCTGCCGGCTCATAAACCTGTATCTTCGCTAGCATAAACTTACGTCCCCATCTTTAAAATTAGGATCTCTAGTATGAAGTTGAGCTCTCACATATTTTTCCATCTTACCATAAAATTTCAATTCTTTAAAACTTTCTGAGAAATTTATTTAAGTTGAAGTGGTAATGCATATCTTCATCTTTTAAAATTGCAACGTTATAATGAATAAAAATACTAGGTTGTCAGTTATGTTATCTCGTGTCCATTATTTTAGAAAAACAGCATTTCAGTTCTTCTTCCAGATTTACGATTCCAGAATAGAGTGCTTTCCTAAAATGAAACTATGAAACTTTATTTTACATCTGAAATAGTTCTATTTGTGGCACAGGCGATTCGTTTTCGACCCAATTACCCTTTGAAGAGACATAGCTTTCGTTGTGCGATCGATCTATCGCACCTATAATTGAGGGGCAAAAGAATGGGTACTGTTCAAAGCGAAAAACTTTAACCGTAGAATTTTTACTTTGCTTGTACAGATAATAAAAATGAACTAGCTCTCACGAAAACCGAATCCTCTGTCTCTGGAAAATACTTCTACATAATCACAATGGTGTATACTGTTATTATAGTTCATAACTGGCGAAATTCTATTGAATTACGTTTCATTTATGAAGTTTAAGTACTAGGTTCCATTCAAACACTGTAGCATGGCTGTAAAATTTAAGTCAGATGTAAAGGTTGCAATTTTTTGATCACTCTTTTAGCTGTCACACCTTCACTACTAATCAAATTATTAATACTTGCTGTCACATTTAATACGATGAAAACAGACAAAGATATTTCTATTTCTCTACAGCAATATTTCAACTTCTGCATGTAATAAAATTCGTATTCACAATGTGAACTTCTGGTTACAGTGTAACTCGAATGTCACGTTTCCTTCATTATGTCGCTTTTGAAATATGTATGTAATATAAATTCCATATCGATTTACATTTTTGCCAACTTACATATGTAGATTACCCCGGAACTAATTAGGGCATAATATCGGGATATTACTGCATTAAAATTTCAAACTCATATGGAGTCATCACAGAAACAGCAAGAACAGGTGTTTATCGATTCACATCTGAAATATTATTACATAGTAATACACGTCTATCAAGCGGGTACAAGATAACACGCACACTTGACCATGTAAATCGAACAACTGTGTACAAATAACGTCAATTGTTCTCAAAACACTCGCGATATTCCAGCATCGAAATGATTATTTGGAAATTGATATTTCATCGTGATGTCAATGACGAAGCGTACCGCTGTGGCAGGTTTTATCAGCGAGATTTCTCGGTTGCCCATTACGATAGCACCCAGTGGCTATGTTCACAGGCTAAGATAACGAGTCAGCGGCTCGAATTTCGAACGCGATATATCGAAACGGATTTTTAACGCGACCTTTTGCCAAGAGGGTCTGTTTCGCGTGTATAGTTGCATCACGTGATTTCTTGTGCAGGGTTTTACGTTAGGCGTATATCGGACAAATTGAGTGGACGCTTTCAACCAAATCTGAAACACGAATGTATTATTCGTTAATATTTTCCATTCAAGACAATCAATTTTTTACTTCTTATATAGTGATGGTTTGTGGCTAAATTGTCTCTTTGAGGGGATCTTGGAACAATTTTATTCGAGTTAGAGATAAAGGCGGATTATCCTTTGAACGCTGTTAAGTAGATATACCATGTGTGCGATCAGACATTCGATTAATAGATTAATCTACAAATATCACTTATCTTCAGCAGATTTGTCATTTCCACTGTGTACTTATACCACCAAGGACCCAGTTCCTGAATGTTTAAGAGGAAGAACCAGGATGTTCCTAGCATATTCACGAAGAAATTAATCGAATCCAGATGATTTTTTGCTACTGATACAAATAATTCAGGTTTTAAGGTAAAACATATAAAGAGGGCAATAGCTGATCACTTTAATTATGTTTTACTACCAGCTATCAAATTTCACGTATAAACATCAAAATAGGTAAAAATTATTTAATAATTTTTTGAAACAAATTTTTATCAAAATAAATGTCATATATGTATTAAAATACTAAATTGATTAGGAACTGGGTTCTTATCAGCATCTGGGTCCTTGGTAGTGCCCCCCCTTGTTTAACACTTTGTCAATTCTTTACTTTTTTCATTTCTCTATTACAGTTTTTCAAGTTGTCAAACAATACTTCTGTGAGTGTACTATAACAGCTCGTTAAGAAATATTCTATGAAATGTCTTAAGTAAATTAGTACTATTCAGATAAAAACATTATTTTCATTTTTGTTTTATGTTCCTTGTTTAAATAGAAAAGTACTGTAGTTTTACAAAATATATTAACACACTTACAGATCATTAGTTCAAAAGATGCTTTTAACGAATCTCTTTACAGGAATCTGTCAGTCAATCAATATTTTCCATTCAGAGTATTGAACTGTTCATATTCTTGATTTTCATGTCGATATTCCAGCTAAATTGTCCTTTTGAGAAGATTGGTGAGCGAATTTGCTCAAATTTGAGATGAGAAGGGATTATCCTTCAAAGGGTGACACTAAACCTCCCCATGTGATAGGGAAGCAATATCTGTCGACGTAATTTAGATCATGATTAATGAGTCATTGATTAATAGAGGGGATGTTCAGTGGAAGTGTTCCTTCTGATGCTAGTGACTGAACGTAAATTCCTTTGTAACTGATGGACCCCTTTTATTGAAGTATGTTTGTTCAAAATGTCTGATACAGGTTGAAAGGCTTACAAGAACCTATTATTCGATAGGAGAAGAAAATTTATTTTACAATAATTTTAGCATCGAAGAATTTTATCTTTTACTTTGCAGTACGTACAGATTCTTGCAGAAACGAGAGAATCATAATATTCAAATTAGATCATTTAAATTTTGGACAAATTTATGTAGCAGAATATTCTACTTTCAATACTAATTTTAAGTTTGAATTGTTTTATCCGTCACAGACACTTATATGTGTATGTGTAGAAAAATAAAAAATCATGAAAAAGCGGTAATGAATAGCTCAAACAGACGTGGGTGAATCATCGAAGTGACAATTTCTTCTGAAATCCTAGTTCCTAAAATTGTTTACTTATCAATATTTTCCTATCTGTGCCGAGCTTCAATTAACTCACTGACAATTAAGGTGGATTCTCTGCACTCAAACCCCAAACGAGTTATTTTAACAAAACCTGTATTCTTATCTACTAGCAACATTAAGACCCTTTTACGATGAAACTGTTCTTCAAAACAGCACCGACAGCCGTCTTCATTTTCACTCGCCGTTTGTTCCTGAACACCCCGTATGCAAGCTCTCTGTCACGAGCACTCTGTTATTTATACAGACTCGTTAACCATCCTCGAGAAAGTCATTCTGTCGCGACAGTCACCGCAATTAATCACCAACTTCCCTTGAACGGAGCGCGGCTGTATATCTGCCCAGCTATTCTAATACGACAATTCATGATATGACGGTGACACGATATGAATCGACCCTTAAATAGAGCAGCGCGTCGCTCCGATGAAACGGCTAACTTCGAGACGTAATCAACCTCGGCTATGGATGGAACATTAGGCGATACCGCTTCTCTAGGCTCGCCATAGAACAACCGTGGACTGTTACAGCTGAAACAACAAAACCGAGCTACAGCGACGTTCCAGCGTATCGCTGTTATTACTGGAAAGGGATTCGGGCTGGTTACGGTGACCCGATATCCACTGTTCGAGTCTCTTCTCATTTAAATGGGGGCTGTCTCCCATTTACAGGTCTCTTTCACGCCGGAGTTTCGCATTAAGTTAAATCGGTTCCACGGTTCTTTCCTCATGCATCCCGTAATTGGGGGATTCTTTTGTGCCCATGGCATAATAGCCCGCTGACGGAATCGTGTCATTGGATCTTCTTCGGGAAAGGATTTTGGTTCGTGGGATCTTCGTTAAGGGTATTCCTTCTATCAAGGAAGAATCTGGGATCACTGGAATACGTGCTGTTTTAGATATTTTGGAGTAATTATACAGGGCGTAATTAATTTAACCTTCGATATTTTAAGGGGTGGTAAAAAATCCAATTTAAATCAAAGAATGTTCTATGATATAGTGTCTTAATGATACCTCAAAGTTAACATATCCTGTATGCTAAACTAACAATCAAAGGGTTTTGTAATTTTGTAGATACATTGAAGGACAGAAATAGAGTGAAGAAGTCCTAATTCATATTTTTTCAAATTTTTAGATCTATTACTTACAAACATTTTTAAAGTCTTTCTGTGGAGCTGTTTCAAATATCTGAATTGGAGTTTTTTAAAAATGCGAAGAAAATTCAAGGGAAGGGTTTAGATTTCGAAATAAGATGAAAATTATGAATAAGAAAATTGGCAAAAGGAAGTTCTTATTTTCATATTATGAAGTACACGTTACTTAAAATTTACTTACTCAAAAATTTATTTCTTAAAATTAAAAATAAGTCTATCTTAAAAGGTACTTCACGTATTCAAATAAATATTTTCTACAAAAGACTACTACTTCCATTTACATGCTAAAATACAATATTATTTATTCTGATTCAGTTATAATACTACAGACAATCGTCCTTACCAGGGATCATGATGGGTAAACCCAAACTCATTGATTCATCGAGGATTAATATTCCATCGAAATTTTCTATGTAACACAATGCCAGCAAATATCGATATAGTGTTTCCTGGATTATCCTCTGTTCCTCGAATTGCATCAACCTCTCTAAGCAATCGCTTCTGCCAGGCGTTAATTTCGCAAGGGACGTCTCGCGGTGGTTAAAAACATTCTCGAAAAATTGTCGTCGTCGCAGTTCTACGTTGGTCCAGTTACGAAACAAATATAAATGCGCCACGATTAATGCAATTTCTCGCGGGGGCAATTGGCTGGGTTCGTGGTACGAAACTAGTAGATTGAAGGCGAAGCAGCGACGCGTCAAGGCGCGAGACGGTACATGATGATACTACCCTCTGAGGATCCAACTGAAACGACTGTGCTGTTTCTGTGTTGACGATGCAGAGAAGTTCGCGGTTTCGCGGGCAGAGAGCCACGATAACCAAGGGGGCAGTCCTGCATTATTATTTCCCAACGACATGAATATGCGAGAGGGCTGTGACTGCTTGAGATGCAAGAATTTTTGTACACTCGCTGCGTCCAGTGTCCGGCATTCAAATAGGATGAGAAGGAAGCTGATGGCATCGTTGTCGCGGTTCTCTATTCTGCGGCGATAAAATGGTCTTTTGTGTTATTGACCGTTAGCTGGTATAGTGGAGTCATAGGGTGTGTTAACGTTGTACTAAATCAGTATTTTATGTGATATCGCACATGTACTTTAAGTGTGATATGACTCAAAGGACGCGATTTTTGTGTTATAGCCTTGAAGCGGTTTAGTAAATCCACCTGTATTTATCATAAAAATTTTATTAACTGAACCTCTAAAGCTGAGAGTCTATTATACAAATTCCTGAAATAAGTAATTACAAAGTATTTAAAGCAATGGGGGGACAGTCATTATTGCAAGTAAGGAGTAACTTTCTTTGTCTTCTCTTTTTAATTTTTTATCAAATTTCATTCATTTTCGTTAGAGTCTATTTCCATCCGATGAATGTAATGAAAATAATCATTACGATCGTGGAAGACGTTATAAGTAAATCGAGAATTTAATTAAAATACTGTCTTAATGCGACTACTCAGCCAAGAAATGAGGCGCAAGAGAAATTCTGCATAAGGTTCGAGTTGCATCTTTCGTTTACTTTGTTCATTATACTAATAGTCTACATGGTACGGGTTTTCATTATTATCGGAGCACGTGCGCGACTTTTACGACTCTCTTTTCACAAAAGAAGCTGGATATTTAGGACATCACATATTCAAGCTTTTCTTAGTAGTATAAGAACTTCAGACTCTAAGTTGTTGATATATAGAATTTTCAAAATTATGACTTTAATTCGTATGAAATAGATTCGTTTATACAGCATGTGTTGAGGTAACAATTTTGGAAAGCTATCCAATTTGAAAAATTGAGAAATGCAATATTTATATAAAATATAATATTTAATATTTTATTTTATTATCTGTAAATGATAACTAACTTTTACAAATTTTGATCTATAGTGAAATTTTATAGAATTGAAGGTCTCAAAGTTTCAACATTTAATATTTGTATTTTAAATAATGGAAAATCTACAGATATGGAAGTTTGAAAATTTAAGCTCGTTCATTCTATATTCTGAATGCAACTACATTTTACATTAATTTTTTTTTATACAGACACTTTATGAATTACGTTCACGTCCTCCAAACGATTCGATTTGAAGCTTCAAATATTCTGGTTCTCTTTAAAAATATTCCTCCCTGTCCTGTGTCAACGTCATATATAATTAGTCTGTGCAACGGGAGTTCTTAACGCGGTATTTTCTATCAGCTCCTCAATCAATTTCCGAGAACACTTTTCGCGCCGTCTATTCAATCTCTTCCCTCCTTTCACTAAGACTCCATCTCATCAATTCCGAACGCCGACGTCACAAAGCAACACGACCAAATTAGATCAATATCTCTTCATAGAGAACGCGCAAGTATTAAAAGACAAACAGAGCGACTGAAAGCTCATGGGTTCGTTACATAATCCTTTTTATTCGTTTATGGTCGTGATCGAGGACCGTCTGCATGGAACTCAATATTTACCCTCGTCATATTTGAAACCCGATGCTAATAAGCTGAAATATGTTTCATGCAAAAAAATAGACTTAAGTATCGTTAAAAATAATTTGAAAGTAAATAGTTACAGATATTGACTCAATTTCGTATGACTTTTCTTCAGCTTATTTATCATTTATACATTTTATAGCATCGTTTACATTCGATTGAGTTTAGTTGAGGGTTTATTTTTAATATTTAGAAAAATTATTAAAATTTGAATTTCGAAAATTTAATAATTAACTAATGAATTATTATCGCTTCTCGGGAAAATGACTTTTTTACAGAATTGTAGATTTCATACCTTTTAGAACGATTCAGTAAAGCATCATGTAATTACTCTAAGAGCTTTATTAAAAAAAGCATCTGTTCAATTTATTTAGTTCTGTGAGTAGAGAACTCAAAAAAAATTTGATCGAAGTCTCTACAATGGTTCGGGGAGGAAATGGGTCATAAAGTTCGACGATTTTCCATATGGATAGAGCTCAGTTGCAGGTCCCCTTGAAACAAAAAGTTCTTTCAACCCTTATCGGACTAATTGGTCATTCAGAACTCGAATAATAGGATTCAGGGATGTAACTCAGAAATTTGAATAGATAGATACATACAATGACTAAAAGATTCGAGAATTTGAAAATTCAAGATTGCTATATTTGAAAAATCGACGATTCCTGTTTTAAATGGTTAAAAAATTGAAGGTTTGGCAACTTGAATACTTATCATATTTCGGATATTTCAAACTTCAGAATTTGAATATTTAAAAATTGAAAATTTATTTCTCAAATATTCAAAAATCTGAAAATTTCAAAATTTAATTTTGTTCATATTAGAAAAATACTGAAATCCTTGAGTAATTTCATGACCTACACCTCACTGGTACACTAAGGAATAAAATTCACTGTCACAGAACTCACAATCAGTTCTTCGTTTAGCCTATAGACGCAAGTTTCGACTTAGAAACCGCGACAGCCCCCAGGGGAAGTCTCGATACTATTCAACGCCTACCGAGCCAAAGGCGTCGCGCGGCGAAATTGTCGCTGGAACATAATTAAACAGCCTACGAACAAGCCCAACCGCGAGAGCCACTCGTCTCTCGAATTTAATTAAAAGCTTCACGCTCGAGCTAGGCCAGTTGCTCAAAGAAGCTCGCTGCGCGACCAAGCGGCGGGATTCAATTGTGCCATCCGCCAGCTCGGCCCATTATGATAACTGCGTGCACGGGCAGCGTCCCAATTATGTGATACACGTGTGCAACAGAAGTACAAAGCTGCGAGCGAGTTTAGAATCCCCAGATGATTTCCACGCATTTGATCAGTCTCCTTTTGTGGAAACGCCCAGCATGATCCCGTTTTCTTCATCAGCAAAGGAACCAGATGGTGCGCCAGTCGGCGGATGTTTTAATGAAATTCGATTGATTGCACCTGAAAGCATTGTTGTTAGCGCTTCAGGCTACTCTACTTTGTGCCCTATCGACGTTCTTTGAAGATATATTTTCTGGCTTCCGTTTCTGAACAGCATGGACGAGGTGGATTTAACCATTTCCGATTATAGGTATTGCATAGATCGGTGGTGCTTTAATGTTGTTTGATGCGGTATTACGATAGAATCGAGGGGTTACAAATTAATTCCTTAGAAGGTAGAATTTACTGTTGGAATGCTGATAACTGCAGCTTGTTTGGTGAATAATGTTGGGTAACTTCGTTTGCTTTTTGTTAGTTGTATTGAGTTTCTTTGTGAAAAGTTCGATAATGGTATTTAACTCATTGACTATTGGCAACTAGTTAACTGGTTCAAATGCTTTTGTCTTGTACATCTAGACTGGCATAATAGTGAGGGCAAGTAAACTAATCCTTGGGGTATTACTGTTAGACATCGTTGATGTAGTCCGGAAATTAGTTTACATGTCTACGTTTAAATGAAACGAAAATAATAGAAATAGTGCAATTAATATGTGGATATGTAGATAAACCATAAATTCCCTAGTAGTAGTAAATGTGTTAGTGACTTATTTGATGAGAATGCTAATTGTGTGAAGACGTGAAGTTAAATGACAGTAATTTGAAATGAAAACATTCTATAAATTTTAGTGATTTAACTTTAACCCACACATGCTAGATCATTTTAATTTTCATACAATTACGTTAATTTTCTGATACGCAAACTTATCTCTATTTTAAGATTTAGATACTAAATTTTTGAATAAGTTTTAGTAATTTTAGAGTTATTCAACTTGAACTTTTTTCCATAAAATTCATTGAATAGGATAGTATAGTACGTATGTTGTTTTTAATTTTTATTCACTACTTACGAGAGGCAGTTGATTATTTCCTTTAATTGTTCAGTTTGACATAACGAATTATTGCTCGTCTTTATGATCTGAATACTGACAAGAAATGTTCACTTAAGTGTCTTAACTCCCAAGTTACTAGCTAGGAAGGACTACTATCCAAATTTCCAAGAGTGACAGTTCACTAACACCCTTACATGTGATAAGGGATCGTCTACCCTCCTTGCATTTATGACAGTAGCAGCACTTGGGGATTTTCTGGCGTTCTAGGTGGACAGTTACTGTCTATCACTTCATTATATCCTCTCTTGTTTCGAATCGATATGTATTTATGGGAGAACTTAGTGTTCTATACTCAAGAATTATTATTAATTAACGAGAAACTTATTTTCAAATTTTAATGCAATAAGAAGGTAACTTTAATAGTCTCGATATATGTAAATAAAAGAATTACAGAACTTTTTCAGCCATTCTATACTGAATGAATTTCACACTCGCAAAGCTATCACTCAAAGTGAGAGTACAATTAATTTCTACAGAGTTTGAAACATCTCAGTAATTGTATAACTGTTTAATCAAATTTCTCATGCATGATACGACGTGTGAGGTGAGATATTGCATTATCTCCTCTTAATTGTTCCTCTACTCATTACAAACTTCTCATAACTAAAACAGTAACAATGTTCAAACACTATCTATTTCTAGAATTTCTCTAAAATACGATTAGCCAAATGATCTCACTGAATTTCAAACACAGAAAAAATCCTATTCGAGAAGTTCAAGAGGCTATACATCGTTGTCTGAAAAAAGTTTTCCTGAGGGTTAATCTTTACGAATGAAACACCCTCTTCAAGTAGATTATTCAGCTCTAGGAGCACTATAGGTCACAGTTCACTGCAGCCACGTTAGCGTGTCTGGTTCTACGTGAATCGTTCTCAGTCAGAAAGTTTCACGATTGTTGCAATAACAAGCTCATCAAAACGATCGTGACGTACGATTCGGATGGTTGGCTTGAAGGCCGATTACGCGAGCAGCCAGAACACTGACAGGCCATTGTCGTTGCTAGTTACCTGGAACGTTGTTACCTCGAGTTCGAGTTCTGTTCACGTCAATGCTACGAAGACGCTCAGGAAACTAGCGAAACGCGATTCTCAGCCTGTTATTGTGCAACTTAAAGCGAGATAATCGTTCGAACCGCTGTAATGACTGAAACCTTCCTTATCGCTCCTGACGATATTCGTGTACCAATTGTCAGAATGTTGCGTGTGTAGCGCCAGCGTCATTGGTTTAAGGGAGTAGTACTATCATTTCTGAGTAGAGAAAAGGCATTCTTTAAAAATTTCTTACAAGAAAGGTACAGTCATGGCCAATAAAATTGGAACATTCACTGAGCACACTATTTACTGAGAAATAAATACAAAGCTACTATTAAAGTAATTACAAATGTGACACCTAAATATATCTAAATTGTTATACAAATTAAAATTTCACTTAAAAAGAGAAATCAGATTAATGACAAATAACACTGACGATTACTTCTCATGTAACATTTGAATCAAAGATATGGGCATTTGTAAGGTGGTGCAAGTTCAATGACCACTACTGTGCATATAAGCATGACCAAGTTGAGGTCTTAATTCAGATTTCTCTAATGCTTATTATATTTTAATATTTCTTCCTTTCCGAAGGATACGAATATTTAAAGAAAGAAATATTCAACAAACGATACCAGTTCTGTCTTGTATTCTGGAATTCATTCAGGCGATGAAAACGTATGGTAGAGCAAGAAGTATGCACGACGAGGAAATCGTTTCTGTTCTACAGGACACGTAACTTTCGTGATCCCGTCTGTAAAGGAAAGTACGCCGCGTATTTTTCTGCGGGTGTTGCGAAACCTTCGGCTCGGAAACAGTTCGAGATGTATGCCGTGGAACTGTGGAACAGAGGGAATTTTGTTCCGTGCGGGGAAAGTTTGAGCGCCGCGGAAACTCCATCTAACAGAATCGTCAAGGATTTCATGGTTGAAAAAGTTCTGATTAATTGTATTCGAATGGACGTACGTTAATCTTTCTCTGCGTTGTCCACTTCAGTTTCCTGAGGGGGTCATTCTTTCGACCGCTGCGCTGCTAGGTGATTCAGTAGAACAGATCAACGATAATGTCACTAATGCAATGTAAACTGCGTAGTCATTCGAATATTTCCACAAGTTATATAAAGTATTTTTTGAATTAGAGAAGAAAGAGAGCTTCTGTGAAAGAATTTCATTGATTAATTTTTTCGTTATTAAATTTTTCAGTTAAAAAATTTGTTGAAAGTTTGCTAATTTTTTTTTCTTGGTTAAGCATTTTGTGAAGGATATTGATTTATTGAGATGAGAACATTTAATTGTCCCCTTAAATATTTGAAAAATTACTTGGTTGAAATTTATGATGGAGGATCAAAGAGGAGTTGTCAATCTATGGCATGTGTATCTCGAAATATTGATTTTTTACTAGAAGGAACTTTATAAGTATGTTATATGGTAAATATATGGTAAAAGGACTTATGTCGCATGTTCAAAAAATTTATGTTGAAGCCTTAACTGAGATCTAGAATATAGAATTTATTCTATATTTTAGAATCTAGAATGTAGAATATAGAATTTATCTTCTTGAAAACAAGTGTTCAAGAAGACAGAAGTCCATAAAATAGTATTATAGAATTTAAACATTGTCATCTAGAAAACCAAAGCATGTGGCTTAGGTCTAAATCTGTCATGTTATGCAGAGTTTCTTGTAAAAGTCTCTCAACTCTGAGTGATCCAAAGTAAAATAATTCTCTTCTCCATTGACCTCGTAGTTAAGCACCTTAACTATTAAATAGTATGAATAGCCATATTCGCATTAATTAATCTTCACTTTCGTTCGAATTCCTCCTTCGTTTAATCACGCTGCATGAAACAAATTCACTGCAAAATTTTCTACAAGGTAAAGTTCATTGTTTCTGATTAACATTAATATCCGACAATTACCTATCTGTTCGATTCAATTTTCGTTATGTTATAATTTAATCGAAAAAAGAGCATAGAATGTGCGGAAAACGATATACCCGGAGGAAAATGCTTCTTCGCCAATTACTGGGACGTCGCTTCTGTTAGATCCACCTAATCTGAAATTGGCGCGAAGCCCGTGACGTTTTTTTCCACGCCACTCTACGGACGTTTATTATTCGACTATAATTTATTATGCAAACACATGCTATGCCGAGTACAGATAACTTCGTTTATGAGCTGCAGTTTGTTAAATGCTTTTCACAAAAGCCGCGAACAGAGGATGGCGAGACTGCGTTTCAGCGCGAGTCATGGTGTGTCTGATTTTTTGCGAAAATCCTCTGAGCATTGAGACTTTCTTCTATGATAGTAGCTATTCTAATGTCATTATTCTAGCCGTGAAAATAAGCGCTCGAAGGTGAATTTTTTATTTTTTGCGGCGCATTTATTGTTTAATTCTATCTTTTATGTTAGAGAGGAAAAAGAACTAATTTAATTATAGGTGTTGGAAAATTTAATGTAAAAATTTGACAACACTTCTGAGCATTCATTGTCCTGTATTTTAATTGTTTTTTATATATCTATTATGGAAGTGAAGAATGCAGATGATCTTCAAGTGGAAACGGGTTAAAATAATTTCAAGCCTAGATTATTAGATGTTAATGTTCATTCTTTGATTTTAACATTTATTATTTAACACTAGGTTTGTATATCATATGAAAAGAGCTTCCTATAATTAATAATTTAAAAATCCCAATATTTAAAATTTTGTACATTTAGGAATTGAAATCCTTATTCGTACTCTAAAATGTTTGAAAATTTGAATGTTTAATTTGGAATACTTAGAAATTTGAACATATAAATGTGAAAATACTTATTTAAAAATTTGAATAGTTGAATATTTTATAATCCAAAAATTTAAATATTTACGAGTTAGCATATTTATAAATAAAAATACATACTTAATTAAATACTTAAATATTTGAAAATTGGGAACTTTCGCAGACGCATAAGAAAATGAGTGTTGTACATGTGAAGCTCTCTATTTTAAAAATATGAGTACTACTATATTTCAAAATTTTTCAAAGAAAATATTGGTTACAAGAAGATATAGAAGGTAACACCCGTTTACGAAATACAGACATTTGAATAACATGCTTGAGCATCTACACGTCTGTAAGGAGACACGCTATGTGCGCATAAAACGCGAAACATTCGCAAAAGATTTTGCAGACACGATAAGAAAGAGAGTTGACTTATTGCATAAAGAATGCATAATTCCATCCAAAGGTGAAATTGCGTGCTGGACTTGCGCTCTAACGCTCGAAAAGAAACCGTACTATGGATTATGCAAGACAGTCGTTGGGCTATTCAGCCTCTTCCGATACCAATTTTTCTATCCCCGCGCAGGAAAGAGTTATAGCTCGACCTAGTTTGCGGAATTATGCGAGATCTCTGGTAATTTTTCAGAATCACTGAACGTGTTCTTAGATGCGAGAGATTCAAAGAGCTTCGCGTTTAATTACCGAAAACCAGCAAAGTTAATACATGTTTCATTGAAAATCTCTGCAATATCCTCATTTCAATAATTTGTTTAAATACTGGAAAGTAATTGTTATATAATTTTTAATATTTGTGATTTGATATAAAATTGTGTTGAGCAATCTCTGTCGTTGAGAAAGGTTTTCTCATGGACTTGTTACATGTGACTAAAACATATGACATTTTATACCCAAGTGAGTCTAGTTTTAAAAATAAATTATTAGTTTAATTTTTCAGTACTAAAATGTGTCACGGCGATTTCTACGTTGCATTTGCCATTGTTTTATACATATTAAAACTTTGACTGCTAAGTTAATAGTAACAAAAGAATGAGTTTGTCAGCAAGTTCATAATTTTGACACTTTTAGATTTTGATTTACTAGCTTTGGTAGAAAAATGTTACGTCAGAGAAGAAAATACTTGCATTTGCTTAGCAACCTTGGAATTATTAACAGACAATTTATGATAACACAGAAAATTCACAACTTCTCAATGTCTTCTTAAGTTATTCATAGATATTTTCCGTAATAACTATTAAAAGTTGAATTAGTAGAAATACTATGACTCCATGCTAGCTGAGGGCTCAGTCTTTACATTATTAACAAACATTTGAAGCCTCTTTTTCCCAAAAACAAAACTCTTAAACAATTATTCTAATCTAAACTATTCTAAACCATACTCTCAGTTTTGTAAAAACTTTCTGTTAGCAGATTCATACAATGTTTCAGAAGGTATTACAATTTTTCAAAAAATTTGGTATCTGCGTGGATAGTTTTATTGTACCCAATATTTAGAAACGATATCCACGCGACTGTAAGGGTTTAAATCTAAGATCCTACGGTTTCAGCTACTAGTATCGCTTACTTTCGCGAACAAAGTGGGGCAGGATATGTTCCATACATTATACAACCGTTCTCAGTCATGGCGTGATTGCTCGATAGTCGAAACTTCCTCAGTCTCCTACCCGTCGCCATCACCGAAAGCCACCTCAGGCCACATCTCGACAGGTTTGCATAATTTATTCTAGTGACGTATATGCACGCGTTATGCCACGACTGGAATTAACGGCTTCTGTTTACCGCGAACAAATTGATGCAATTATCGGCGTGGCCAAATGAATCGCAGTCGCGAATAGAACTTGGTGCCTCTGGTTGTAACCACCCACGCACTTAAATCTCTTCTGGACTCTTTGCCCTCGTTTCGTCTAGATGAATGATCGAGTGAAACTTCGCCTGACATGTCTTTGACGATAGTCGACCTATCTTTTAGATTCTTTGCTGTTCCATCCTTTCTTTTTACTTCAGCCCTCGTAATAATAAACTTATTCTTTGCGTTATCACTATTATTATTATTTTCTTTAAATATTCTGCTAATTGAATTTACATTTTTTGGTTAAAGTATTGCGAGAACAATTTTTCTAATAGCGGCTTATGTGCATTTAGCAGTCATTTTTTATTTTTGTTGAAGATTATGGTATTGTTTATTAATAAACAGCTTTTGTGGTGACTTTATGGTGTGAGTTGCTTATAAAATTAAAGTTTTTTTCTTTTGAGAGAAATTTGTGGATTAAATTGATATTTAAAGTACAGGAATATTAAATATTTGGGCTAATATTTATTTTTTATTGAACTATTAGTGTTTATGAGATATAGAAAATCGCGTTGGGTATATACTTTTTGTTATTCCTAGTTTATTTAACTGTAATTTAACTTGAATATAATATCATCCTTAAAGTATGTATAACGAATCATTCAAGTATAGCTGAAAATGACATTGAATTTGAGTAATATTATAAACTTATAATAGTTTACCGCGCAATGACTTCATTTTGTGTCACGTGTTATCTTATTAGTTCTAAGTACTCTGAGATCAGAACCCTCTTTGAATCTAATAGCACTGCATTATGAACACCTCGCAAGCTCAAGTCTCTCTTAATATAATTTACATAATTTTACATAATGCAGTGGAGGCATATATACGTATGTTCAAGTTTTACTTCAATTTGCATCAAGGTTCTCAAAGATGTAATTCCATCAGATTTCGACAAGTAATTGATTCCACTAGCAAAGTATTAAAAGTACCTTCGGAATTAGAAATGATTTCCCATCCTTGGCTCTTCAGAATTTTTATATTAATAGATTCCCTACTTTAAGTTTCCTTGATAGTAATTATTGGATCATGTTTCTCACAAACATTTTCTCAGAAATTTTTAATTTACAATTCTTGCGAGCTGTTTTTGTAGCTATTGGCCGAAGTTTCTATCTTGTGTGATAATATAGAAAATATAGAAGAAGATATTAAGGGACGTAGATCGATCCTTCTTAGAAAAGAGGATTAATGTATGGAAAGTTTGTCTTATGTACGCTAATTTAGAAACTTTCTTCGTAGTTCAAACAGACTTTCGGAAGACCAAATCCTTATATGTACGAGATTATAAAAGTTACCTCAGAACATTGTCACATGTGTACCTAGCATTACGAAAGAGCCCTTAAATTTTCGTCCTCCTGTAGCAGAACATTCTGCATTTTTTATCTATAAGTAGGCATTACCCCTTAAGAACAGCTATTTCAGTGTCCTACTAATAGACACAAAGTAGTCAATATTAATTTATGAAAGGTGCAAATAAATAGACTGCTACTAAACAAATTACCAAGAAAAATAGATGAATTTCTAAGACAAGCATCATTAACCCCTGGGCATGCAATTAAATTTAAAAAAAAACCTTCACCTAAACACTATTTAACATCCTACGAATTTTGTCACCCACAGTGGTCACGGAAACCACAATTTGCATCTTTTCAGAGCTACAGTACTCTCATAAAACGAATAGGTTTTTAACCCACACAATATTAAGTTCTTCCAAAAGTATTTCCCTTATGAGTACCACAGTCAAAGAATTATACTATCATGAATTTCTACAGAAAACAAACCAAAACCAGCAAAGCATCCCACGTTTAATTAGAGACCTCACTTAAAATTAGGACCAGCGTGCAGCATGTTAAACATTCCCAGCAAACACAGTTCTTCGAGCCTCAGACACCAGTCGCCAGAGGTCGAAAAATGATTTGCCTTTGTTCCAGCATCGCGTTACCTCCTGGTCTAAAAATTTCCCAGCATTTCCGACATTCCCTGCATAACCTTAACGCCCCTTCATCCGTACGCCTTGCCAGTCGGCTGATAGCGCGGCATTAACGTTAAAACTGGAAGTGGCTGTACCTAAGCAACAAGAAGCTCCCTGGCGCGGGCTTGCTGGGGCTGTTTTGTTGGCTTTGAACTGCAGAATATACTCCTGAATTTTCTGACAATGTTTCAAACACGTCAGGTCGGCGAGGGCGCGCGCATCGTGCCGCATTAAGCAACGTAATTCTCATTAATTACGTTCCCGCAAGCTAGCGATCCCACAACGTTTAACTAATCGGGGAACTGGCTCGAAAGCGCGGGCCCAACCAAGCTTCTCGCAAAGCCCTTATTTGTTTCCTTCGAATTAATAATTCATACTTACACGTGTTACTAGCTACGCTTCAACGACTGTGCCGACCGTCGCGTCGCCACCTTGGCGCAATTAGCGACTTACGCGGGTTCGGTGGGCGTGTCATCACGTTTCTGTACCTGCCCCCATGGTCTGACCGCAGAGGGTGAAATTAATTGACGGGAACAGAGCTCAAGTTTTGCTCTGCCGACGGGAAGTACGCAGTGATTGCTTTGTGCTCCAGATGGTCGGTTCTCTGTCTTTGAACAGCTGAAGCTGGGCTTCCACCGACGAACAGTTCAGGAATACTGTCCCTCCAGAGACGCAGTTCGCTAACGTTTTATCACCCTTACGCAGAGCTAGGGAAAATGACAGTTTCGAATAGAACACTGTAAGTAAGAAATATTTCTATTTCTTCGTACAATATAGGACATTGCAAAGAAAATATTTTTTTGAGACAATTGTGAGCTATGATATAAATAATACTTCAAATAGTTGTTTCAATATTACACTTATAGAAGTAGTATCTTAAGTAACTATTCCATTTGTTATGCATGAAGATACGATTTCATTAGAAAGTAACCTATTTGAAGCAATTTTGAAGTAGTAATAGTGAAATATGAGGAAAAGCAAGATGGACTGAGAAGAAATGAACATGGTAGGGAAAGAAAAAGATAGCATATGAGAAAGAGCGAAACTGAGTGAGAAGAATGTCCGTAGATATGCGTTCACTTGTTTTACGAAATAAATATTTCATTTTCAATGAGTACGATACCTAACCACGTGTAGGTACTTGAGTGAAAATAGTTCAATGTCGTGTATCTGGAATAGAGAAATATTTCAACTGCCACTCCTATAATATGTGCTTGGAGTGCAGTTACTATTAAAAATAGTCTAGCGAAATAGTATTTGTTGGGGGAAATATTTCAGTTGTCAGTATTTTTACTAATCAATTTCAAATATTCCCTAGCTCTGCTCTTATGGTGCATTTAGACTTAGACCAAGCGAACGAATGCTCGTTTTTCTTCTACCTTCAGTAATCTTCAGTGATGTATTAGGTTGCAGTTATAAGGGATACATTTTCTGACGAGTTGATGTTCTGACGAATATGTCTGCACTTATCTCGCTTGTACAGTAAAGACTTCGGTCATATTCCTCAGAATATCACTCAAAAAATGCATCCACTATAACCGTAGCCTTATGAATGAATAAAATCGATAACTGACTGAAAGAATGTTCGTTCCAAAGCGACACGAGCATTCATTCGCCTGGTTTGAACCCACCAACACTCGATATTTTCGCGAAAACTACAAACAGTATGCAAATAGCTACGCGAATAGACGATTTTTAGGAAATTTAATCTGTATACTGTTCGCGAACAGTGTGCCAATAGTGGTGGAGAGGTACTTTGAGGCGTATGTGTGCAAGGAGCATCCCAAAGTGCTGTGTGCCTGGGAAATAATTTTGCTTCACTGTTATTCGTAGGATTCGAATAATGCTTGCCTAGAGTGTGCTAGAATTTGTTTAAATTGACACATCGCTTCGGGAAAATAGCGTGTGTGACCATGCATATACGTACATAGTTGCCTATAAAAAGTATGCAAGCTGAAAAAGTTGTCAGTGAATTTCCAGAATGTAGAACTTCAAAACGTCAGCCAGTTGGTAAGCTATCACTGCATCGACAAAATTTAACGGTTGTCCGAGAATATATATTATTTTTCCTCTGTTTTGATGTATTTGGATAGTACTTCCAAATAAATTGATTCGTTGTCAATATTATAATATAAAAAGCATAGTGTCAGCTGAGTCTGAAAAATAGTTTTATTACATTTAATAACCGTGAATCTAAATATCACAATTTTAGTCATTGTGTAGCTATACTTATTACATGTAATTTAGAAGTAACAGATATAATATATAAGAAACGTGAAACAAAATTAATGATTAATAAGAACATCATGATGGTGTAAACTGTGTTAATATTATTTCGTAATAGTATCGAAAATGCAAATATGGAGAAGGGATGAAGACACCGCGCAGTTGAATGCCCGGATAGGATCAAAGCTGCACGGAGAATTTTTTGGACATTGCGATGAAAGAGTCAGGTCGAGCTAGATGGATCACCGTAAAAAGAGACTGTCATATGAGGCAGACGATTCATCCTGATTTCCTTTGAATTTGATATCGAACGGGGATATAATATATAATAGTATATAAGGTGAGTTGTGCAAGTAGAGCAAATCTATGACTCGAACTAGAAAAAATGCCAGAGGAACAAGCTGAATCGCTTAAAGAGATCTGCTTTCCTATGATGCAAATGCCACGATTGACTCACAGTAACTTCTTTTTTAAGTGTAATCTTATATTTGTTCGTCTTTTAAATAAATGGATCTTTTCTGCTACTCTTGTATTAGAGTATTAGTCTTAAATGACTAAATAATTAATGAGTCCTGGGGAGTTCTTAAATTGGTTGTGTAGACTTACTCAAGCTACGCAATTCGGTAATATAGATGCAGACGCAGTTATCAAATGTTTTTCGTCTATTATATTTCTTTATATGCAGAAAAGAAGGAAGGTGTAACTTTTAGTTACATGATTCGTTTTGTACAACTGATTATATGTACCCATACAATCGTACCTACTTTGCTGCATCTATAAATCAATGATGCAATTTATAACAATTATAATTATAGTAATTATTACTCGCTTAATACTACTGTAAAAAGTCAGTTGCAGGTCAGAATCTAAAGTGCTGCCAAAAATGGATTGTAAAAAAAAAATACTAACCACCAATATTTATCAATTGCAATTTTCCAACTTTAGAATTTTTATCCTACATTTTTTAATAAACTTCTACGAAAACGAGATTATGTACATTCCTTTGGGAAAAGCCAAATAGAAATTTAAAGCATGTTGCAAGGGTTCGTAAACAGAGAACGTATAGGATCAACGAAGCATAGATTGAAACGCGGCCTCTAATAAAAATGCAAAATGAACCGCAAACAGGGCGGAACTGACGATCAATTTGTCCATTGAACGCTGTCGGACCGTTTCATTAGAAAATAATACATTGCATAAACCCAATCACCCATCGAAACTGTAGTGGCCATCATAACGGAACGCGAGCGTCGAATAGACAAAAGGAATGGGCTTCCTTTGGGAAGACGTGTCATTTTATCAAGCTAAGAAGGAAATTTCTGCTCGCTGAAACGTAAAAAAAAACTGAGTCGTGGAAAAGATAGTTTAAAGTAGACGTTACTTTAACTTTAGAAAGCCTCAAGTAGGTCAGAAATTTTCCAAAAACTTTTCAACAACTTAGTTTATTTTCCGTAAAACTTATGAACACCTACAATCATTTCTGCCTGAAAGTAGATTTTCTATTATATTTCTTTAAACAGTGACAATACAGTAGTAACAGAAAATGAGCATGAATGTCAATTTGAAAGCGTACCTCGATGAATGCGCATAGTTCAGCTCTATTTCATTACAATAAATGAAATTTTGTTGCGTCTACTTCTATAGGTTGATTAACGAAGTAACAAAGTACTACTTAGACCTATTTTTTCAATGTACATTACTCTATTTATTTAATAACAAAAAAACTTAAAAGACGTAAATATGTTACAATTCAAGCTTAAATCAATCTATCAGAGAATTTCGTTTCCTGGAAACAATTTACGTTAAGGATTTTGTCGATGATGAAATTGAGTTTAGAATTTGACCCTTGAGTTTCTCCAACAAACAGCTAGAAAGTTAGAATATCGCCCACCATGAATTACAATTTAAGCTATGCGAAGCGATTAGGACAAAAGCGATTAGCAAATTGGGGTTGATCTTAAACCTTTCAGTAACTTGGGCCAGGGTTAATAGACCGTGTATCTTGGAGGAATTCAATAGTTACCGATGCTTCAGAGGATATTCCAAAGTATCCTCTTCCACGTTGAAAAGGTCGTGCTCCATGCTCATCTCGTATTAGCGTGGAGGGACATTAGCTGATGAGTAGCTCGGCAAAAGGAGACAAGGGTAAGGCAATGTATTTATATTCCCAACGTCGACGGAAACACACAAATGCATTAGCGCGTCGCAAACTAATGTTCTCGGGCTGATAACGTTACACTGTGAATGACGTTCTATCGCGGAGCCATTATGTGATTCTACCTCTAATCTGTGGGCTTATATTCAGGTTCCCTCCAGTAGCTGATGGTTTAAACAGAGGTCGGTCATTGTAGGGAAATAATTAGTCAGGAAAAGGGGAGAAATTTTAAATATGAATATATTCGCTTTGTCTTGTGGAAAAGCAAATAACGTAAACCGATTAAACACCGTATTTTTTCGCTATGAGCTCGATACTACTTTCACCACCTTCTTTGTTTTTTTTTTTTTGAAATATTACAATTCCTTTCAATTTCGCCTTTCACAAGCACAAATTATTCAGTAGTGCGACTTTTTACATTTTGTGAAATTGTTTCTTTAGAACACAGTAATTCTAGATTAACAATGACAGAGAAATAGTATTCAGATTATATTATGAATGAAAACTTCTCTCGTATCTTCGCACCCTAAAAGAGTGCACTCAAAGAAGAAGAAATGCACTTTCGTTGCATTTGGGATAGAAGACATGCACTTGGTGCATTTGTAGTCATTCGGAATTCAAACTCGAGTTTTCCTGAAAACCAAACCAGTCACCGAAAAAATGTGTACTATTTCCTTTCACCAGATTTATAACTTACTGTGTTAAACAAAAGACCAATGAAAGCATATAAAATCGAAATTAAAATATCCCAAACAATTTTAACAGAATTACAAAAATAGTAACTACGTTCCAGTGACATTAGTTCCTATTTTTTTAAATTTATTATTCGCACTAACATTTGCATCTATAAATATTCAGTCCCTTTGATAAAATTCCAAATCACTAGAATTGTGGAAAATCTTTATCGCGATGCTTATTACCTCTATTATTTTGTTACCACACTCTCACTCCTTCTATCAGTGTAAAATCGAGCTAATGAGTTCCATAAACGAAAGTTTATTAAAACACGACATGAAAGCGGGCTTCACGAACCCGTCAACCCTATTTACGCCTCGAACGACGGAAGCTCGCTTAAAAGAATGCCACCCTCCGACATTAACTTCTCGGCGAATCACCTTATTAGAATACTAAATTACACCGCGGCAGCATAACAGCTGTTGCGTGAAGTGCCTTTCCCGGGAAGTAACGTCTCCCCGAAAAGAGCTGCTTCGAAGCATTTGCCCAGAAGAGAGAGAAAATGGCGCGGAAAATAAAGCCATTTGCAACCTCGGGAAAAATAAAAAGAGAACAAATAGAAGACGGCTGCAAATCTTCGCAGGATTTCATTATGTCGGGCAGCGTGTTACAGGACGTGTAACGCTGGACATGAGCAAGCAATAATCCTGCAATTCTTCTTCCTTCGCATGAAATTCAGCGTGCGTGAGAAAAACGGACGAGCAGTCGGGGAAAACAGACAGGATTTCGAGAAATGTGTAACGCTTCCGCTGAACGTGGCCAGCCTCGCGGGATTTCGAAACGTTAATATCACGTGAAAAATTCGCCGTGCCAGGCGTAATTTTTGTGACGCGCCGCGAGGAGCGCTGGCTCTGGGGTAATTGCACAAAGGGACCGCGCGTGTCATCAATAATTTCAAAACTCACATCGAGCAACGGATAATGCGATTTTCGAGTTGGCTTATCCTGAAATACGTGCTCGTGTTTTTGGAATCTCCTCTCTTTCTGTGTTTTTTCCCCCTCCCTCCACGTGCCTCTCTTCAAAGTTGCAAACTTGAAGCTGGTCAAATAATGAAACGAGGGAGTACAAAGTGAATGGGAAACGAAAAATTCATCCGTCTGTGAGCGCATGTAACTAAAAATGTTTTTCTAGCTTGCTCTCGATGCGAGCTAAACTATACTAGCAGGAATTTTTTTCTCTAGAATTCGCGAATGTGTAATATTTTATGGTGAAATTCATTAGTGGTTTTGGTAAGAGAATGGTGGGGTTTTTTCTAGTCCGAGTGATGTGGGATAGCTTTTTAATGCCGATTTTGGGTGAAGAGATAGTGAAACAGCACAGTAAATGTAGGGCTTGACTTAATATTAGATTTTCTCGTTCTATGCTAATGTTGCTTGTTGAACTTTGTGATGGATGAATCTGTGACGTCTAAAGGTGTGCATACACTATGGTTTGCGAACTGTTCACGAACAGTAGAGAAATTAAATTTTTTAAAAATCGTCTGTTCGTGCATTTATTCGAGTACTGTTTATAGTGTTTGTGCAAAAATCGAGTAAGGGTGATAAAAAGTTTGCAAACTGCGCGTAAACATTGTGTATGAACTGTGTTCATGAACTGTTCGCTCGTGTAGACCTAGCTTAATGCAAAGCAGTTTTTGTGCAACGAATTACCTCTTGTTTCCTGCTCAACCTCTTGACATGTAACTAAAAATTAAAAGGAATTTCCTGTGTACGTAAATAGATATCATTTAATTTCGTTCGATTCTTTATATAGGTAGACATGATAAAAAAGGAATTAATTTATCATTCTAAATTTAAATTACTCTTATACTAAATAGACTACTAATGCTCACAATCTTAAGTACCTCTATAACTATTGTCTTCATTGGAATAAAACTTTAATACTAAGATACTTTAAAATGTCTTAAAGTTATATTAAAACACTGCTCACTCTAGTGTTACCAGGAACTAAATACGTTTACAATTCTAATAATACATACCTACATATAAATAAAAATTTTACTTTCTTATAGGTCTCTGAGGTGTCAGAAAATGTAACTAGTAATAAAATATAATCCTGTGATAATATAAAATACGTAGTATTTACAATTAAATTAGTATTAAAAGCCACCTGATTCAGGACAAAAAGGATTCATTTTAGAACTACCCACACGCCCTTTATTCCACAATTTGTCTCCACTCCTTTTCAACAGTATTCTCTAAAATCCACTAACGACACTTCATACATAACTTTCAACTGAATCCTAACTGAAGCAAGAAAGTGAACATAACAAGTTCACCACAAAGTTCCCACATCTTTCACATAGCTAATATCTAACAATGGATGTCGTAAGTCAATCCTCGCGACCATAAAACCATAGAACAGAACCATATTTTCTTCTCGTCTTGCATTGTTCCAAAATGAAATTTAAAGAGACCCAAGGATGCGCAGCTTCCTGGATATAAACTTTGCAGGGGCATTTTCAGCTGAAAAGCTTCACCGCGATTCGCGTAAAGAACGCTACGTCACAGTACCCGCAAACTTCATCGTAAAATTATTAATTAAAACGTCAATTACGCCCGCGAATGAATTATTCCGAGCACACTTCGACGTAGAAGGTGCACGCGCGCAACTTCTAGTCACGCACGTTGGCCCGTATCAAAGCTCAAAGAAACAAGTTCTATGAGAACGGAATGGCTGGCGAAGAGGAGAAGAACTGAGCATCACGTTGCTCGGATGTCTCTCGGCAAAGCGAGATAAAGCCTGGTAGTCGAGTTAACGGCGAAAGAATTTTTCCTCGGTGGTCTTTTTAGGAGACAAGGCTGTCACGGTTGCTGGCTGGGTCCAGTGATTGAGAACGTTCGTGGAATTTCTTCGGGAAGGTGAAAATGGTAATGATAATGAAGCACGGCGGCTGTTGAAGAGAAGGTGAAATGAGGTGGACGAGCTCTGACGGGAATGGAAATTAATATGCAAGAGCACGATGGAATTGAAGCATATTGTGACGTTTTATCGATTTAGAGTCCTCCTGACTCTGAAGAGTATTGACTGCTTGCGTAATTACGCGATGCCGATTTTTTGATGATTTATTTCAATTGGTTTCTTTGCAATGTTCCGTACTAATTGTTGTTTCCGTTTATCTTTCTCAGCTAGACTGATGCGGTTAAAATTCTCTTTATTCTAGGAGAAACAAATGATTTGTTATAATAAATTGTCTGTGTCTACTTGAATAAGAAAATATCTTTAAATGAATGTAACTTTTCATAGTATTTTTAAAATTTTGTCACGTTTTATATATTTACTTGTTGGAATTGTTAAAATTTCTTAGGATGGGTTTTTCAACGATGTAAGTGATAGAATTCTGTTTATCTTGCCATGAAGAAATGTGAATATTTACCTTGCTGCGCTACTGCCTTGAAGTATTTACATACTCATGGCAATATGAGAAGTCATGTAAATCCATCATATAACAAGTTCATCTGCTAACATATGTGTAGTTCTTAGATAATATGGTTTATTTGTTAGAATATTTTCTATTTTCAAGAAATGAAATATTACTTCCAACAATGAAAGAAAAACTAGATTTTCTTCACAAGACAATTTTTATTAGCTGGAATGAGGCACAATGTCTTTGATATACACATAAAATAATTTATGTATCAATTTAATGTGTATATACACTCACGTTTTGTAATTATTAATATTGGTAACGTTACTTTCGAAGCCATGATAGAATCCATAAATGAAATAGAAGCAAAGTAAGCAGGCATTATTACGAAAATATAATTTACTTATTGGCACAATTATTAATTATGTCGGAACGTTCATTCTATGGTCGTTACGAATAATGAAATAAACGGAGCATATAATTTTCAAATTCTACGCGATAGTTCATTTTGCTTGATTGAATAATGTGCTATTCCTCTCACACAATCAATACTCTACTACATTCTACCAATTTTAATAATCATATGCCTTTGTATTATAGTTTCCTGTGTTTCATATTACCCTGTTATAATGAAACTCGAATCGAAAAGTGGAACTGTCACAGAATTAGTTCATTAAAATTTAAATTAGTATACAACTTCTGAAATTAAAACAAATTTCTTAAAAATTGAAGAATCTCTAAAGTTGAATATCGCTTATAAATTATTACAAAAACTGTTGATACTTTTCCAGAATATTGGCGAAATCAGTTGCTATCTATCAAGTGAAAGTAACTGATTGATTAACACTAGACAAAGGTGTACACTTATTTCTACTCCATAAATTAAAACCAATATCAGCGCTATTTTCAATATTTTCAAGTTACTCTATAGTAATACTTTCTGCGTTATTTCTGTTGTTTAAAACTAATCCCGAGAAAGTGGTTTAGTCTCTCTTTAATAACCCACATAATTCGAAAAGTAACTCGCTGCTGATGATCAGATCAGACGATCAGTCGTGCACGATAACATTATCTGTCGGAAGTTCTCGTATATGTGCAACCATAGTCTATCTCTTCACACGCGCGTTACACGCTAGCAAAGGCTGTTCTGGTCCCGTTGTATCACGACTACACGGATTGGCGATTCCCCTGCGGCGAGCTACAAAGTTCGCAGGGTTTGTTGGCCCGAGGCGGCTGTCCGCAGTTTGTGAAATGATCGCCGCCAAGATCGAAGTGCAAAGATAAAAATGTTGCAGGGCAGATCGAACGAGAATATTGCGAATGTGCTTTCTATTTCGGTTCCTCTCTTCGCAACTATCAAATAGGTACTACTTCCGCGGGGAGTTGTTGATCGAAAAATTCTACTCTTTTACGAGAATTCTATTGGGTTCATCGTGTGCTGAGTTTTCGAGTAATCTGAAATGGAATTTTTAGTACTTATACTTTGGAATATGAATCATGTCCTTTCTTATAGCTTAGAATTTCTGTAATAGGTTTGCCAAAGTTGTAGAATAATAATGTGGTTGTAAAATTGGGGAAACTAATGTATTTATAGTTTTGGGGTATGCATAATTTTGCGGAAATTTAAATGAAACTTTTTTTTATAATTCTAAAATGAAGAAGTATGAAGATTTATTTTCTCGTAATTTGGATTCATTTTTCATCATTCCAGGACATCGTACGTATAAATAAATAGAATTAAGAGAAATACGGCACCATAAAAGTATTAATCCCTTCTCTACCTGCAGTAAATATTTTTCTTCAATTTTGGACTAATAATATACTCAAAGTTATTATCGAAATTTAATCCCATGATCGTAAATAACGAAACAGCATTAAAAATGTTAATATATTCTCGTTATAAGCTCGTTACTACGTGGACAGTATTTTACAATGATTTCGAGCAAATATGCGCTACTTTCATGTTTTCCTACCCATATCTCTGACAGTACAGAAATGAGCTACTAGCATGTGAACTGACCTCAGAAACTGCTTATGAACTCGTCGTCAGAATCGTGACTTATAACAAGGATACACTGCAATCCATAAAAGAGAAGTACACAGTTGGTATTGCAATGGTACCAGAAACTAATGTGCATCGAGAACGACATAGTAGACACGAAGGGGTTAGTATTCGAACTCGAAACTCCCTTCTCCTAGCAATCATTTCGCAGTTAATTCTCTTTCTTCTCTTCTTATATCATTTAAGTTAAATATTTTTGCAAATTTTGAAAATACAAAAATACTATCTTTACCTTACAAGTTGTTTTATTCTAAAGAAAAATTTGGAAAGAGGTTTGAAAACTTTGCGAAATTATTGTCTGCAAAAGTATCGATACTAGTTTTAGTTTTTTCAATGGAAATATTACTAAAACTATTATTGCATACATCTTGTGTATCTCGATAAACACATCTTAAAACGCACAATAAAAATATGCAGCTCTATTCAGAAATACAAATATACAATTAATACTCAAATCTTTGGAAATAATAATTCCATAAAATATAAAAAGTTACACATTCCACGGACACAGCAAAAGCAGCTCTTGATAAATTTTACAATTTGCACAATAGGAAGAATATTTTAATTTAACAAAATGGTAATCTATTGAATGCTGTTAACAAACGCTAGAGTATTTACTCTTTTCTAGAAAAAGGCAAAAATTGGCAAACGATTTTGTTCTGAGTCTCTCGATTTTCGTCGAAGGGTTAAATGACCGTACAGTCAGTAAATCATTGGCCAACATATCCATGGTTCTCGAATGAAAAATTTCGCTGAGGGGTCACTGCTCCGTGTGTGCACGAGAGCTTTCGGCAGCGCCTCGGAAGAAAGTTAGGAGGCCTCGTTAAACTGACGAAGGCCTTCGCTGGCTGCCGTCAGCGGGGCTAGTTATACGCGGCTTATAAACTTGGCAAACCGTAATCGGCTGTCACTAACTTGTCGGCCGTGCTGACGAGCCACTGATTCGTAAGTCAAACCTTCGCGGTCACGCGAGAGTGTCAGACGCTCCTCTATCGCGATCCAAGCGCAATATCCTCGAGGATCGATGCGTTCGTCTTGGGCGCGTTAGTATTTGATTTTCAGTTTTCTGATCGTTTCGCCTGCACCTGTTCACGTTCGAATCCTCTCGCGTCAGATGTGGAACAGGCATGGGCGATACGTTCGAGCTTTACGTCTGTGATTTATGGAAGAGCTAATAGGCGTAGTAGGCAGAGGTTATAGGCTACTTTTAAGTTTTATCAATGTTGCTCAGTAATTGTTACTTAAAGTTGGATTTTCTTTGGAATTATGAATATAATAATTTTCTGTTAGGAGATACCATCAAACACAATTTTTTTTTTTATATCGACTTCGCCTTATTTTTCATGTTTTTCATGGATACTATAAGGTACAACTAAAATAATGAGTTTTTCAGCTCTCCTGTAAGATTCCATTTTCGTCACGTTACGTGGTGTTTAAATGGGAATACTGATATGATGTTCCCTAAAACTAACAGAGGAGCAGTGTAAAAAGAAAGTCTAGATCATTAAGGATAGTTACAGGATGAGATTGGAAGTATCTACACGAACTAGCCAATTATGTACTCCGAGATAGCTATCGTTAATCTCCCTTTGGATCTGTTCCAAACAGTATATTACAGTTATAGGTGCTATTAATAATTCCAAGTGAAACAAAACAGTTTCAGAGTACGAAATGTTAATATTTAGAGAGACTAAAAGAGATGAATGAAACTGTTATAAATACTGGAGATAATTTATTAAAAAATTTTATGTGATACTTTACACTCGTAGAAAATTTGTATTATATTCTTTGAGTACATACATAAAAAAGCACGCAATAATAAAGTAATTATTGCATTTATTAAATAATACCGGTATTAGCACAGGAATAAAGAATATTTTTGCATATGTAAATGAAAATACGTTAGAACTTGTTTCCTTGAATTACGTTTGCATAAGATTTCTGCATGAAGGATTATTCCAGAAAGTTTTAGCTTCTAGTAGGATTAGATGTGACGGGTTTGGAAAATCTTTTGATTAAGAATGTACATAGTTTCTTACCTCTCACACCTACTTGCTATTTCTTCTTTATCGTATTTTCAGTTTCAGAAGAAAATGTTATCATATTCCGCATCTTTTTTAAATATTTCACATTTAAGACTAAACAGAACTTCGTAAGCATCGTTAGTATAGTGTCTATAAATTTTTTTATTAACGCTTTGATTGCCAGCCAGTTTTGGCTGAAACTTCCCTCGATGCTAAGGAAGAATATTTGATACTTTGATAAATTAGATCAAGATATGTTACACGTTTTATGTCACCCATATAAATGTGACCTGGCTCACAAACCAACTTCGGTAACTCTAAAATTTTGAATTTTTTAAACTTCGCGGATTCGTAGGAACCCTCAATAGAGATATTAGACAACTTTGTTTTCTGTTACTTTTCGGTTTTTTAGGGTGAAAACCTGTGTCTGTAATTACTCTCTTCTTTTTCCCATACTCTTATCACCTTCTCAAGATACATATATTCGAAAGAAACCATTCTCTCTATAGTAATATAAGTTTACATCTAAAGCTCTAAAGCCATCGAAATTATAAGTAGCAGACTAATATGACTGACACATCTCCTCAGAAACTCAGCTGTGTTAGTCATATATGACTGACATGACGAACAACGCGTTAGAAACTAAAACAAAATGAGGAGCGTGCTTCCTACATCATGAACAAACTGGCATCATCTACTAGGGATATTGCACTAAACAGCTCTAAAGGATAACACCTAGTAGTGACATTCCCAACAGCCTTCACCAAAAACGGAATCACTAAAGACAGTCCAAAGGACGTCACTTGACTTCCCAGCTGTAAAGAAGTTTGTTCCATTCTAAATTTCACTGGAATGTACCCAGTGCAATCCACCTTTCGATACCCAACCCACCAAAATCCTCAATAGTGAGAACCTTCAAGAAACTGATATACACTATAGCAGTCGATGCGACAGTTTACTCCACTCCACTCCCTGGAAATTGAAAGGAACGCACCTCGCGGAGCGACCCTCGGCGCGGGACTTTCCAAATTACTTGGCACACCCACACAAAGAATAAATAAGCTGCTGCTAAAGGGCTGTTACACGCTAAACGGGTAGCCGAAGAAAGAGAGGGCAACGCTTCCATAGCGCGGAATAATGTTCCCTCCATCGGCAAAAAGTTCCCGTCGGAGTTGGTCGAAACGCGCGAGGGAGGCGTTCGCGCGCGGGGCACGCTGGGAAAACGGTAATGGCGGTACTTTCGAAGTATGCTGAAATGTAAACTGGAACGTGTCTCGCCTGGAAGTGGGAGTCGGCACACGGCGGCAGCGGGGAACGCATCTTCAAACGCGCGGATATGGCTGTGCGATGTGCTGCGAAGTTGCATTAATTAAAGGGAGAAAGCGTTTTCGTTTCGATGCTCTTGCCAGCACGGTTCGCGGCACAATGAAACCAGGCAAACGAACTAGTTCCAAGCTTTTCCAGCGGCGGGCGAAACGAAGCATCGAGGATGCGATTGAAGCGGATCCGAAGAGACGCGAACGAAGTTTGTTAAGTAGTCTCGTGTTACACGTACTGCGCGCAACAAATGCGGCGAACTGGTAAGAGTACCGAGAGAACCTGCGCTGGGGTAAAGATGTTTAGTATTAAATGTCAAGTATTTTAGACCCGCTGCAGACGAGCGTTTTCTTCGCCGCAGCGGATTTTGCCTTGCTGTAGCAAGGAACAATAAGGATAATTCCCAATTTTCAATTCTGGGAAACAAGAAGGACTGGGCAACTTGACGTCACGTTTGCGGCAAATTCACTGAAAACGGTGAAACAGGACCCGCATTTTTCTAAAAATACGCAATCTTGGCGCCAAGTTGCCGCGCTCGTATGTCTTTACTTGTTCTCCACAATTGGAAATTGGGAATTATACTTGTTGCTACAGCGTGCTGCGGCATGAAAATGCCTCAGGCCCGATGTACATGAGAAATGTTTTAACGCGCGATCACGTTACCATCGTATGTTTGTATAGAATTCTAGTTCTATATAGCTATAGAATGATACTCTGAGTCAAGAAGGGAGGAAACTTAGGACATGTTATAGTGTGCAATTGTGTATGAATAAGCTTGTTGCTGGCTTTAAGAGGTGTCTATCTTCAACGTGGAATTGTTCCTCGAAAAAATGTAGTTTGCGTGCTTTAGATTGCTCTTTTCTTTGATCCGAGAAACTACGTGCTGCACGTGACTAATCTAGATAAGTATTGCGATGGGCTATGTCGTCCTTTACGAATTGTGTTCTATCGTTTCAGCATTGTTATAACTTCATTAGCGATGAATAACGTATCATTTAATACTAATAATAATTTTAAAAATTATTTATCTCAGGAATCACTGAGCACGAGCTGCAGATCTTTAAATATTCCAAGAAAATAATTACGATATACCCAAATAATGAAATATTACTAAGGATTGCAGCAAAAGGGATTTACTATTTTAAGTGTAAAGTAGTTGCAAATTTCGAAGCAGATACCTGTTAGCTAAGTATTTAGGAAGAGGAAGAACTACTCTTGTGTATTTATTCGGTAATAATAAAAGATTAGCTATCAAATACAAATAATATTAATGAGAAAATAGTATTCGATTGAACTTCGTAAATCGTTACCGCCTCAATGAGAAAATGAAAGCATGAATACGAGTTATTGAAATTAATTCAATCGTCAAAAGAATCTGCCTATTTCCAAGGGGTTAATCATTGCGTCGAACTAGATTCACACAATTCACGCGATACATTCGTTTTAGTAATACAATGTCATGCCTGACCATAGTAACCACATGTCTGCATGATCAATTACACACGGAACATTAAAATTGCATTAACCCAGTAATCATGCAATCGAGATACAATTTTCAGCTAAACAAGTAACTCTGTATACAAATCAGCCTATGAAACAACCAACCTGCCAATTGAGTATCTCCTGAGGCTTCAGTAAGCTATTGAATGTTCAGTCATCTGTTTGATCTGGATCACTAAAATGTTCGTTTGACATCAACCGTGTAACAAGTGTTCTCCAAATACCTTCGACATACTTCACTTACATATGTACCTTTCACTAAATATCTAACATATCTATACAGAACGTTAAATGAAAATAGCGTGCAAGCTTATGTTAGAATCATTGCATTAAATTGGCGAGTGAGCAAGGAATACATAGTTAAACTAAATGTAAATTTTATTATTGTGGACTTTAGTATGCAAATATTTAGTTTAGTAGATTCACTTTAGTTTTAGTGTATTCAAAGTTTTTTTTCCTTTGAAGAGGAATTTTCAAAGTTTTACACATTCGAATTTGGAAATATTGAAACTTTCATATGTTTAAATTTGAAAAATTCCAATGTTTCAAAACTTTGATGTCTTTAAATTTAAAAATTTGAATGTTTCGAAACTTTCAAATATTTGAAATTTCGAATTCGTTAATTTTTAAAGTTTCCAATTTTCAATTTTACAAATGTTCAAATTTTGTAATATTCAAATTCTCAAGTTTAAAAATTTTCAAATTTTTGCGCTTCCAAATTTTCAAATTTTCAAGCTTCCATTCTTAAAAATTATTCTCTTTGAAAGTATCAAATTTTTCTAGCATTCAAATATTCCCGAATTAAATTTCCAAAGCTTTAAAGTTACAAGAGCTACAAACTTATAAATTCGAAAGAAGATGAAACAGATATAATATAATTTTAAAGAGGATAATGTAGACTGTAGACAAAGCAATTCCAGCTTCTTCATTGCATCTCCACCGTAGCATTATGCTTTATTAATAATCCTTCCTCAAACAGAAATCTCGAAATCGACCGTATTCCCAATACACATAAAATAAAGCCGAATCTCGCGAAGCATTCTTCACGTCCGATTTTCCAGCGCGTCCGCTGCAAGTAATTAAAATTGCAACCGATGAGTTGAGGGATCCCCGGGGGCAGGGAAATTTTGTGAAACCTCCAAGGGAACAGTTCCGCGTTGAACCTCGCATCAGGGACCGCATTGACGATTCTATCCGCGGCGCGCAGGTTGTTCAAACCTCGTCGTCACTGGGATGCTGTTCGATGCTTGTTTTTTCGCTGCCGCTCTTCCGTGTGTCTTCAGCGTGCTTTTACGGTCTCCGACGACTGGTCCCTCCGCTTCGGTAAACGCGAGCTCTGTTTGCAAGGCCAATTCTCGCGGCGCGTTTCTTCCACTCGAGAGTCGAATGTCAACCTGGCCCTCTGTGTCAACGGAGGATCTTCTCCAAGACTAGGTTTCTTCAGGATCGCAAACACATCTGTTCGTGCGAGAGATTGCGTCCCAGTTTTACGCTGACTTCCGAACTTCGCCCTTCTGGCGTTTTATACGGAGATTCTAGGATTTTAGGTACGAACCTTAAATCTTCGACCTGTTATGTTTCGTTGAGGTATGACGGCTTGATCGGTTTAATGTCGTCGGTGAATTTTAGAGACGATATCTATGGAACTGTCGCGACGCGAAATCTGTAAGCCTGTTAGCACCGACAGCTTTGAGAAGGAGTTTAGCTTTGTTGGAAGTGAATGATACGTTCATGGTGGTTCAATTTGGGACCGACGGAGTGTTGAAACTTTGATCCCTCAGGGCCTGGAATAGACTCCAGGACGGGAATTGGCGCTCCCGTGTTGCCTGAGCCGATTCTGTAAGACGGAGACTTCGAACGGTCTCGATTTAGGACTTTAGGAGCATCAGCGAGCCCTCGTGAAGTACTCTTTTGTACTCTTTTCTTTGGAATCTCGAATATTTTATCGTGAAGTGGGTGATCGTGTTCTGATAAGAAAAATAAGAAGAGATGAGATGGTACGTAACTCATATCCATATACTGTCGACAATATTTTTTCATTTTTTTTATGTACTTTTGGGAAGACAAATTCTTATTGAGACTACATGACATATCTTTTTATAACTATTGTAGGATTAAGAAATTGAAAAAGAATTTAAGATGAAACTTCTCCTTGGAAAGCTTTCTTTCTTTCGTTATACTCTTATTTATATCACAGTTGTCATTGCATTAATTGTTAGTAATTTACTTCTGCTTTGATTCTATTGACATTTTTGATATAAGTTGTCCTAGTTTCAAATCTTGTGACCTATCAGTTTAAGAAATAATAGTACCCAAAGGTAAGAGAATATGGTTTGGAGAGTTTAATGTAGACAAGAGTATTCTGTTTTCTATACATCTTTATAATACATATTTGCCATACGTTTCGAAGAAAAACATCCTGTTACCATCAAGATGCAAAATATTTGAAATATTCAGTTATCCTCAGAATTTACAATCAGGATTCATTACTACTGCTTCATCTAGAAATTGAAATTTTATTGCAAGTTCCTGGAAGATTTTATACACAATGTGATTAAATTGCATACACTTTGGAATCGTATTTTCACTTCGTCAATCCAAGTCTCATTCAACCTTACCTCTTGCTTCCAGACATTTGACAATTTTGCTAAACCTGAGTCTTCAGCTTTTCATAGACTATATAAAATTGAAATACCAAATGAAGGAAATACCTTTTTTGGTATTATTTACGAATAAAGATTTTTGTTGACATGTTCTCTACTGTATATACAATATACAGAAAAACTCGGTAATTCAGCTTTCCAAGTTTAAAAATTTCAAATTTTTGAACCTTAAACTACATGTTGTTACAAACCTTAACATTTTCAAATATTCATATATTCAGATACTCGTCAATTTCAATCTCTTGAAGACCATACACACTGAACTAACCTATGAATGATTCAGAAAACGTTATTCAAGTTTTATTACCCAGAAGGTATGCAGAATTAAAAATGCCCAACTAAGACTATAATAGCTGCAAAAGCAAATGTTACGTGGTCTAACATGTGGAATCATTGAATCAGGAATATTATATTCCAAAAATAATCCATCCATCATGGTTCCAGTCTGTTCTACTTCGAGAATAAAATCTCGAGTCAGTCTATAAGAGTCCACAACGTATGTAAAGTATGAATTAATTATGATGACAGACGAACCATGTCGGAAGATCCAATTAGAGGTGAAGTCGAGCGCGATACGTTCGAATCTTGCTGGCGTCGTCTTCCGCGCATAGATAATGCATTTGTGTTTGTACTTTCAGCAGGGCAACCATTGCACGTGCCTTCGTAACGGAACGTCGCCATCGCTGTCACCGAAGGGACAATTACGATTTCGCTTGGAAAAGACAGCGGCACTCGCCGACGTTCAATTCAAATTCAGTATTCGCGGAGCGTGTTTGATAATCAGTAATTGCTGGGAAAGTTTGAAGCATGGGAGTTCACGGGCTTCCCATAGTAACATAATTGTTGCTGTTGCTTTAGGGATGGGAGTCGAAGTGATGCAATTGGGGAAGGGATGATTTGTGCAGATTAGTTGTTGTGACCACGTTGCGTTTGGGGTTGAATTAAAATTTCTTTCATGTTTCTTATGTACATTGTCAAACAGGACCTTCATTTTCACGAAATTTTAGAATCAATTGTCGAGGTTCTTCTAAACAGAACACTTCAAAATGTTCTATTTTTCTTCAACCTTGAAAATATTGAAATGAATTAATACTCTTTTAAATGTAGAATGTGTGGAGCAGATGTCAGCAAAAAGGGCTTGAGATAACCTCACTGCTTTATTGCATCTATATCTTCAGTTATTTCATGTTCAATCAAGTATTAGAGACTAGTGCCTTGCTTTTAAATATAATAATCAAATTTTATGTCTCTAAAAATTAACATCTAAGAATAGTTCAAGTGTATTTAAATTTTCTAAAAATATTTAACATAAACGTATTATTTTCTTCGAATGCACTTGAGAAAATAGTGAACGATCACATGTTTTTCTCTAGCCAAAAAATAAGAAATCTCGTTTCACTTATTGCGTAATGTTCCAGAACCCCCATCGACTGTTTTGATAGGTTTTCTTCTTTATTTCAAATAAAATATACAGATTCGAATTTCTTCCATAGCTTTCCATTAAAAGTAATAATACCACGATATTTTCGAGACTTCAATCTGGCTCGAGTTTCACTGACAAAGGAATCGAACAAGGCATAAAAAACTACGGGCAATTAAATTTCTTTGAAATCACTGAGTATCCTAATTCTCGTGAGGAAATGGATGATTCTAATCAATTTCTCGATTGCCATTATTGAATTAATCATAGACTGTCCAGCCAGCAAGTGTATCCAGGCGATGGAAAATTTCCCGTTCGTTAGGGTATGAAGAAAGGGGCTTCTACAAGACACTAAATTACAATATATATCCGACTTCTTTTTATCATCACAATTTTATAAAATCAGCATAATGATGTGTTCGATAAATTAATCCTGAATTTCTTCTTTGTTAATGAAATATTAGCATACAGTAGGATTAACGATGTTATTAGTAATATACGTTGTCAATCAGAGAAATTCTCGTCACCATTGTATTTTATTGAATATATTTAATGAATAAATATACGGAAGAAAGATTGATAATGTTCTGAATTTAATGAATAAATCAAAATATTTAATTGCTTTTTCGATACTTTATGGAGACGAAATTGTCGATACGTAATATTTACCGACACACAATTAATTTAAAACATAAATGGTATCGATTCACATAATAGGAAAATAAAGTTCTTCCCCTAAATTACTTGAATTTGTTCCATTTAAAAAAACTTAATAAGAAAACAGGATTTCGCAATCGTACATAGATCTTAATTTAATATAATTAATCTAAATATTTAAGTATTATGAATATCATACTTAATATAACTACAGTTTTGTAGCTTGAAAAATATGCTTATAGCAACAACTGTACATGTTTGTATTTGGCCCCGTATGTGACCTCAGCATATCGACCTTAGAATCCTTATGCTGGATTTCGATCGAGCAGTCAAAGTGGAAACATAAGTGTACAGAAGTTCATTTCAGCCTGAATCGATTGTCGAATCGTTCACACATGCTTCGTGGCAGGGAATAGTTCAGAAACTAGCTGACAAATGTTTGCAGTTACGCGTAACAGGGCACTCAAGCTTATTAAATTTTGAGCAAACAGTAGCACAGTTACTGTAATAAGAGTCGTGGTTTATTAAGCAGGGCGCCTGTCTTTCGTGTTTTACTGTGATCGAATGAAATATTTCACAATATACTGTGATTGGTGTTCCAGCATTAACTATTCTCTTCAAAATACCATTTTCGTAAATGTTTTCCCGAAAGCTGGTAACATGAACTGAAAAACATAAACGTCAGTCTGAGATAGTCTATAAAGTAACTGTCTATAAAGTAACGGACTTTAATGAAACGTGGGGAGTTAATTGTGCCATTTTATACTCGTTCTAATGACCACATTAAACCATGACTCTATAGATCCCTAAAGGATTGTAATAGTCGGGCCATTCCTTCTTATCTCCTTTATTAACCCAACCATTCTGTCACACTTTTTAACCATTCTCTTTATATTCATATCAAAATATTCTGTACTATCAATGTCGCAGATATTTAATTGGCAGAATAAATACAAAGACTGAAAATATCGAAAGACGATACAATAATACGAATATTTTATAAAATGAATACCTTATTTATCATTTTACCAATAATGCCATCTAAATAGAATGCGAACTATTCCATAACAAAATATCCCATTTGCCTCTGTTCTTCGATAGATAATAACACATCTAGTCAGTATCTCGATTTTGTAATGAAGAATAGCTAGATACATACAGGGTGGGTCTCGCAACTGTTCCACTTAAATTCTTTTATACATTATTTATTGCATGAGAAAATGTTTCCACCGAAAATCGATTGGTACCAAGAGAAGCATATCAAAAAGGAGCATACCCTCGACACCAACTCTCAAACTCTCGTTTGAAACCTTTCTTCATGCAACAGATAGAAAGAAAAAAAAGAATTCAAGTTCCCTAAGAAACGAAGCATTAATTCAACATGTCTCCAACATTCCCGACAAATTAGAGAAACCAAACATATCGATTGACGGAGATTAGGTTTAATGCCCCTATATCCATCGCTTTTGTGCAACGAGAACACACTCACGAAAGAGTCACACCGATTCAAAGTAAACTACAAACGGACAGCTTCCTTAAATCTTTCCGTCAACAGTCACGAGCGAAGTGAAACGAGCCAGCGATAGGGCCGACGGCAGTAGCGATCTCAATCACAGCTGAAACGGGAGGTTCGTGCGAGCGGAGGCCTGCAGACGGGGAATTAGGTAACCAAGAGCGGGGCGGGCAGAGGATCAACTTGAAGCATCTTGCGGGCCAAAGGAACGAGCGGAAGTGCATCTCTCTTTTATATGACGGTTTACGCGCCTTTATCTTTACGATTACGCCCGCGTAAAATCGGAGTTTAATATAAAGCCCCCGGGCGGGCCGAATAGCGACCCCTTATACTACGCTGCATTCGGCTGTATCCTTCCTTCAGCTACGCCAAAGTTCGAAACGAGAAGGAAATACGAGAGTGGAAGAGATACCATGTACTGGGTGTCCATAGGGAAAGGCGAGCTTACTGGAGTGTGAAATCGTTAAGTTTTATTTTCAATCGAACAAAGTGCGAACGCAAAGTAAAATAAGACTATTTTTCTCTGATAGAAATTTACTGTGAAGAAGAGAATTGGTATTTCATCTTTTTTGGGGATAGCGATAGAGCTTTGTATGTTGAGATTTTATTGAATATTTTTCGAAAATATTGTTGATAGGGAGGAAACGATTGTAATGTGAAATTAATTTTTTTGAAACAGGTAACGTCGACGATAAATCCACTTTCATTTCATGTCCATTTTCATGATTATAATTTTAATAATTGCATCTGGCGTGTCCTTTGAAATGAATTTAATGAAGTCCCATTGTAATTCGTTTCATTCGTTTGTTCTTCGCTCTTGTTAGTGTCAATTACAATAAATTGTTTCTAATTCTAGAATGACCTTTTGGGGTCACCAGCAACCCTACATAATTTTAAACTTGAATTTTTTAGTATTTACTTCTTATTTTTTATCATCTATGTTTATTAGTGTAAAATTAGGAAATTAAAATTATGTAATTGTTTTCTGGTAGCAGTGAAAAATTAAATTTCTTAAATTATGTTTGCAATATAGTGAAATTTTAATTCTCCAATCTCATAAATAGATTTTAAGAACTGTTTCTTTTTAAAACTAACATTTTCACGAGTTTCCTCTCTTTCCATACTAGGTAAAAGTACTGTATCGTCAGATCAAATATCATTGGATATTGAAGTGATTCGGAGTAGGGTCCTCGGAATTCCATAGCATCAAAGGAATAAAATACAGAAAGGTTTATCAAATCAGTAAAAATATTTCCAAATTGACTTGCGACACGCCAAAAAATGTATGCACCGATTTTAAACTTTCGCGTTTTATCACCATAAAATACAACATTTTCACGATCTTCAAACTTATTAAATAATAAAAACAAACCTCTCTGTATATTTCGTTCCACTTCAACGCTTACGTTTACCTATCCCGTCTAAACATGTCATTTTTCACGGTTGTCCGAGTCGAACGCCCTTTCATCCAGAGCCACCCTGTGTGCACCCAGCACATGGGCGAGCTCGAATGCATAAAGTTAAATACCCGCCGGCATAACTACGGCTCGACTACGGTCGAGTATCCTTGGTAAGCCCTTAGCAGAGATCACGTATTCCTTCGGGAATACAACCCCTTTTTAGTGTCGTGATCTTCAGAATTTCTTTCTTGCCGTTCTTTCTCCCTCGTTCCTCTCCCCCTCCGTCCATCGCCTCTCTTTACGATCCATCGTCTCGTTCGTTGCCTCTTCTCCACCCTCTCTTCCATCCCCTCGGGTCTTCCGGTGTTTTGTAAAATGGATTTACTTCCTGCGGTGATGCAGCGTTGTCGCGCCACGAGATGGAAAGCTGTGCGCCTTCGGATCGGGGAGCGTTTTTGGTTCGTTTGGTAGCTGGTCTACCAGCCGAGAAAACGTAGTCACGACCCCAAATCGGGGGTATCAGGGAATCGGGGACGCAAGAACCACTTTTGGATAGCGGCTTTCCATTAATCTTTTCGATGCGCAGCAACGTGATCTTCGGGTGGTCAAAATGTTTTAGAGATGTGTCTGGTTCGCTTCAGTTGTTGGAGTTAGTGGTGAGTGAATCTTTTATTGGGGTGATTTTGGAGGTGGGAAGATTGGTTTTTACATGGGGATGTAATTAAGTGGGTTGAGTTACTAAGTTGGGCATTTTTGATTGAGAGGAGAATATAATGTTACCTTTCATACAAAAGTAATGCAAAGGTAACATGGATTTGAATAGAGGTTATATATTACTTACAGTAAATTATTAATGGTAGGAAATAGCTTAAGCTCATATCTATCGATAATAAAATACTGAAGGTCGATTACAAATTTAAAAATTTTATATATCGATTATCTTCTTATTCATTAGACAGAAATAGAAGGATTATTCAGTTTGTAAAGGGCCTTAGACCAACAAAATTGTTGGTCACCGATTGTCGATAAATGTGCTCAGACATAGATGTAGCTGAAAATCTTTTTAACTGGATTTGAAAAAAAAATAATACTAGAAAAGGTGATAAACATAATAGAACCAGCAGTAAATAATTATAATAAATTTGATTTACCATCAAATTGACTGACACACATCTTAAACTAACTTGGCCAGCGGACCCTTCACGCTCCATAACTTCGCCACGACACCGCAGTAAGCAAAGACTGCATTCAAGTTCGCACTGTTGCGGTTAGCTTCCAATTCGTCGAAGCTCGAATTAAATAGGTGCATATTGTAGTGGGCGCGATAAGAACAAAGGCGGGCTATAAAGAGCCCCGCCGCGATTAAACGGTATCCTCGACTCAGCGAACTGGGATAGATTTCCGATAAACGGGCTCCCCTCGTCCGCAAGTTTTAATACCGCCGCCAGACACCGCGTGCGTTTGCAGTATTTATTGCTGTTCGCGGATTCGACAGGAGATAGGAGCAACGGGAGGACCATCGTTATGCCTCCCACGTGACAAAGTTATCGTCGTTTCGTAAGTGGTGTGAACCTTGTCTTCGTTTCGTTATGAATGGCCCCAATTCTCTGCTATAGATGCTCCAACGATACCGACTGATTTATCCATCCTCTGCCCTCTCCCAGTGTTTCACGAAATCCTTTTATTCCACATTTTGTTTTCCAACCACTGTTTGGGAAGGATACCGTCTGCCTCTGCCTTCGTTTGAAAAACCGACCCTCCCACTCTTTGCAACTGGGAATAAATGTTACAGCATCTAGGGATTTCAGGGGATTTAGCCTTTTTAGTTCCGTACGCGCATCGTGACGCCTGGGCGAGAGTCCTCTCTAAATGTGGGCGATTTTGTTTTCACATTTTCACTTTGTCTCGCCCAGGTGGTGTTCCTAATTTGATTATATGTATATCAGGTTTTTTGTGTCTGGTGTTCTTGTTGGGCAGAGGGCTGATGATATGTGATAACATATGCTTTTGATATTCATGTGTAAATTGAGGGAATTTTTGAGATTTTAAATGCAGGGGAAGACATCTGTTGATGAATTACTTGTATTAGATATTTGTTCACATATAGTTTATTAATTAATTAATACTATGTGAGACTATGGTGATGTATTGTTTCTTTCTGCCTTATTTCTAGTTTTCATGTTTGGGTCTTCTTCAGATCCTTGAATCTGAATACAGAGAGAAATATATCTTTAGAACTTGACTTTCCTCTCTTTTTATGTTCACAAATTTTCTTACGTCCTCTCTTGAAATTTCATCAAATTATGTATACCTAAATGTCCCTCGTTTCCGATTGCCCTAATGAACACTTTCACAACTGCGGTTTTGCCTCGTTGCCTCGAGATATTCGCTAAGATTACATTACACAGGATTCAGTTGTTAATTAAGGATGGACGGTCCCCAAGGTCTTAAAGTCGTTATCGCGACAGAGCCTTGCTCCGTCACTTTCTTATTCAGCTCATCTCTCAGACGTACTCGAGACAGATTCTCACCAATTGCATTGTCCTCGCAAGAACGACTACTTATCGTTCCAAGACGACGGTAGAAAGCGAAAAATACCTTCTGATTTCTCAAGAACTTTTCCAGAAAGAATAAAAACAAACTCTTCTAACAAGCGTCCCTCGGCTGAATGAGCAGCTTCTCGTGTTTGCTCTGCAATCTTCCTATTCAGTTTTCTGGCACTCTTTATAATAGGATATTACTACTTTAAAAATTTAAGCTGAAGGAGGGAAGTTATAGACTTTACGTAACTTTGAAAATCCTTAACATTTTTACGTGTTACAAACTCCCTAAAAATAATCCAGAAGGTATTGATTTTCGTCCTAAAAGTAACGAAACTTCTCTTTCACTTTCCTCCCAACCTAAACCATAAAAGAGCATCCTGCACATCCTTCATGAAATCTGCACTTATGTACCATGTTCGAGTCTCCACGAAATTTCATACCATTAGATAATTCATGGACGAAGTGCATCGGAAGGTGTTCGTCCCTTGGGCCCTCGGGATATCCGGCTCCCCCCCAGAGTCGTCATTATCCTCCGCGAGCCGGAATCGGTCCATCGATCGACTTCGTACTTTGCATCATCGGTGCGTGCTAGTTGGGCGACGTCGACGTTTCGAAGGAAGCCGACGAAACGGTGAAATAGCGAAATAAGAGCGTGACTCTGATCCAGCCGACGAGATGAAAGGGAAGAAAAGAGACCTAAGAGAGGGGAAGCAATGAATACATCGACGAGCGTTTCGGCGCGGGGAAGACCCGAACGCCAAAGCTCGTCTTTATCTCGAGCCTTCGATACCGCGGAACGAAACGGAGTTCGAACGCTTCTTCATTTTCTCCTCGTTCGGCTTTTGTACTGGCCGCTGGCTGCTCTCGTTAATTAGAGCTGTTGCCTCGCGCGATAACGTTCGGCCAAGCCCCTTTTCGAACCCCTTTTTTCCTTTCTACATCCGCTCCTACCGTCAGAAACAATAGTCGCGCGGCTGCCGTGCGAGATATTGGGTATTGTTTCACAGGGATTTCATGTGTTCGGGATGTTTCAGTGGCCGTGAGATTCGCCAAGAGCTGCTCAGTAAGGGACGCTAAAAAAAGCCATCGCTGGTTGCGCAATGACGTTGTTAACCTGATCCTTGTTGTAGATTCGCTGTAACTGCGATGGGGTTTGATCACTATGTGCAGAGTTTTCTGTTGTAGTGCAGGTGGAGAAAAAAAAGACGCGTGCAGTGTTTTACAGACAATGTAGCTTCCAATTTGTAAAGTTGTTTTTAGTCTTTCAATCAGACGTTTGATATCCAGAACACTCAACTCGAATTGTGTTTGAAATTTTAAATGTTTGGTGATTGTAAAATTTGAACATTTGAAAAGTAAAAAATTTGAATTTTAGAGACTCCCATAGGCCAAAACAAATTTTTCGCAGCGACAGCGAATTTTTTGTGACATGCTCTTCGCATCAATAGGTATCAATTTATTTATATGTCTGTTTTCTCAATCCTCTTCGAATCTGTTACTGCTACGAGAGATTTGCGTTGAGCTTTGGGAGCTTTTAAAGATTTGAGTATTTGAAAATTTGAATATTCGAATATCTTTTAGTTTAAATATTTGAAAATTTAAAAATTTGGATATTTGAATATTTGAAGTCTTGAATATATTTAAATTTAAAAGCTTCAATCCCCTCAGCTGATATATGATATTTAAAATCTTGAAATTTGTATTGTTAAGAAGTTTCAGTATTTGAAATTTAGTCTCTTCAAAGTAGTCTACTCTTAACACGAAACCGATTCTCAGCTTTCCAATTTATTAATTTCTGCAAAAAGAAATGGTTCCCACTTGATAAAGAATAGTAACAAAGGAGTTCAGAATGCTCTTGGGATGCAGTGTGAAAATCCCGATAGTAAAGCGGATCAGAAGGAACGGTTTCCTTTATACGATTTCGTTATACTTCGGTGAAGAAGTAAAATGATCTTAGCTAAAGGAATTCTTGACGTAGTATTGTTTCCATTGGCGTCTTTGAGACAGGGGACATAATACCCTGACGGATCGATATTATTAAAAATTTCACGTGCAATTTCATTGGAGCCTTCTTTCCGCTCGATTATAGCCTTTGTGAACCCCTGATCTGTATCTATCGGATTTTCAGAAGCGGAATCTCCAGCTCTGAAGACATGACCACGTAACAATACCGGATGTGCCGTGGCATCCGCCGCGAAACTATTGTCCATATCGAGATAGAGAGTTATCGAGGTTCTGGCAAGTTTACGAAACCTTAAAGGGGTATTATCTTCTGACATGATTGTGGGATTTCTGGAGTCTTCATTGAAATTTATGACGAGCAGACTCTTGACATTTTTCTATTCTTGGGTACATTTTTTGATATTTTCGGCATATTTGCGAACTGTGAATTTATTGGAAACGCGGAATATTAATTTCAATGTCTGAAATATTTCTAGTTTGTTGGATAATTTTTTTCTCGCACTTTTAAACTCTGTTCTAGAATTTCAGTGTTTTAATCATTATACGAACTCGACGCATAATATGAGTGAAATTGTACTTCAAATGTGAATAAAGGGAAAAATTTTCAAATTATCTGTCAAGAACGATAAATTATAAACAATTTTCGCGTACTTTATATATGAATTTTATCTAGAAAAATTTCGAAGTATTTCGCTACAATTTCAAAGAAAAGCTCTAATGAGTCCTTAAAATCAGCGGTTTTAATGAAAGTTCTGCCTTAATTTAAATATAGTATATTCGCTGACGATGCAATCTTTAATGTTGCCAAAAATTCAATTTGTTATTACTGAACGGACTTTCGATGTTGTATCATTTTTTCTGCTTAATAACTAGGAAAGTGGAGCTTTCAGCGATATGGAAAATTAGATTTAAGTACTAATATGATCATATGATTCATTGGATAATGAATACATTCATTATACACCACCTCATTAAAAGCAACGTAATAGTAGTACCTACTGTTAATAATGAGGTATTATTATCGACGCGATCGTTTGTTTTCATTATTTCGAAGCATGATTAAATTGTGCAGCAATGGTTTATAGATAATATAATTTTGATTTTATCCAAGTAACTTATTTACGAAAAAGCTTTACAATCTTTGCATTTATTATATTACATAATATTCGCTTATGGTATATATGTTTCCATACACTCTTTAATTGGGTTAAAAATCTCCGTATCATGTCATTTCAAATCTGTGATCATAAGAGAAGACATTATAATATTTTTAAAAGTGAAGTTTCTTTAATTCAATTTCCTTTTGGTAAAAATACAAATTCTGAAAAAATTTTGAAAATCTGACACATCGTTTTGTCTTACAATCGTAAGAATAATACAAACACTATTTTCGCTTCAGAAAGGCCAGATTAAAACTATTGATCTGTGACTATCAATCATGTATATTCCTCGCGTGAGCTTTATAATATCCTCTCATCTATCATTTTTTCGATTCCCCGTCTGTAATAATGTACAACTCCTGACTGTTTGCCATTTTTATATCGATAATGGAAAAATTTACTAACCTGGGTGAAATTACTTTATTATTTTTACTTTTATCAGATTATCATATTTCCAACATTGGAAAACGAGAAAATACAGCTTTGAGGATTCCTTGAGACTTAATTACTTGTTCATCGCAACAGAGGACCGTGTATCTTTTTTCTGAAATATTATACAAACAAGCATGCCGACAGTGATGCATTTAACGCAAGCTTAGCATCCTAATCGCCACATTAGAGTGAAATGAGGTAACCTTATTGCATTTGGCATGATTCCTGCGATAACCTGGTTTCGTTTCATTTCATATTTTACGTGGGACGTTTGCACAAAGGATTTAGAATCCGCATAGTGTTTACTACTCACAGGCTCGTTTGAAGCTGACTTAGCCGAATAAGGTGAAGAATGGTGTTTCTGTATCAGTCAAAAACTGTATTCACTATCATCAAATTAGAGATTTAAATATTTTAGTATTAACTGTTTAATTAAGTGTTACGTATATTATTTCTGACATGAGTAAATGTAAACACCATTATTGTTTCAAGTCGAAAAGGAATGCAAAAATTAAATTAAATAATAACATTATATTAAATTTAATATATAATTAATTGTAATTAAATTCAAATGCAAGTTTCGTGCGACATTCTTTATATTTTAGATTTCAACGTGGAACGTTAATTAAGTATCACCGAAACATTTCCAATTAAAATAGATGTTAATAAAATATTAATAAATTCAAATATTTCGAGTATGTAATTATAAAATATTGAAACTGCTTCTAGTAAATACGTCAACCATATCGATGCAGAAACTCTGTCATCAAATTTCAACGGATAAAATTAATTGGACTTAAAATGCACTTAAACCAGAGTATGTAAATTGATATTAATTGAAAATGTTACTTTGTGAAAATCACAAATTTATGGCGCAAGTAGCTATCCATATATTGTGCTAATTATTGACACAAGAAATTACAGAATCTCCAATGCTGTACTGATCAATCAAACATGGATTGTAAATTAAAGAGAGCGAAAAATATGAGAAGTTGTTTAGAATACATTTGACAAGAAACTGTTTCACTGACAATTATTCTATCGATAGTTCCTCGTTATGAACTCTGAGCAACGTGACGTATTGAACATCTACCCACGCTCACACTCGCAACGTTAATTCTCTAAAACATTTCGCAACAGATGAAACTAAATGCATTCGCACTAAAACACTCAGACCGATGAACCCAACCTTCTCAACAATCCATATCCCACATGATCGCTGGTAGTAGGTACTTCTCTTCAAATAATTACATTCTTACAAATCTTGTAATGAAACCTCCATTGAAAAGACCTCGTACAATAGACTATTTAATCTATTCATCCAATATGAAGTCTTTAATCGCGAATCTTCCTCGAAAACTACCCTTAAATTATCAGTTGATAACTGCATTCTCGTTCCACGATTCGCTCATACGATGGGAAGTTGTTTTATGAAGGAAAATAGACAGTAATCGACGGTAGCTGCTGTGGTAGAACAATGTAGAACAATGACGAGCACTAGTATGCACATGTATACTGGATACATTATGCAGCTTGTGAGCGGAGGATAACTCTATGACTACTTCAACTGCGCCGTGTTTGAGCATAGACCTTATCAAAAAGTTTTATGATTCGCATGCATATGTACTTGTGACGCTATACAAGACTACTCGGCCCTACTCAGTGCTATTAATTATGGAAGATATGCGTTTTTCGCAAATTATTCTTCATCTGATTAATCTTGCAATTTCAACTATTGGTTTCCTCTCTCTGGGTTAGGACTCTATACATATCTTAGGAGCCTTCGGAGGGTGCGGATCGTCCTGGCGGTCCTTTGAAGGAACTTACTGGGTTACTCCTCTTGATATGGTCTAGGTCTATTGGTCCAGGACCATCCCTATTCTAGGGAGTTGATCCAATGGGTCCCTTCAGTTAAGAGGATCGTCAGGACGATCTGTTCTCGTTGGAGAATTTGGAGTGAGTCTCAACCAGTCCTTGAACTGGCATTTGCGCCAGCCTTTGGACTGCTCTGACCAATGGACAGCATGACCACTGGTCAAGAATTCTAAAGTGAATATAATAACAAATTCATAGAATTAGAAAATGCTCCACGTAATAAAGTTAACACTGAACATTTTTCACGATACGATACGATATTGTGACATTCCCACGAATACCCTTTTGATACATGGTAGTATACCTTATGAATTCTATCATGTTTCAACAGATTCCAAAAGGCATCTCACGGTTTAAACTTAAAGACAAACGATCCTTCTCGATGTTGAACAAATTGTAATACCAGTTGAACCATTTATAAGGATTTTCTCAGCTTCCCTTAACCCACATTTTCCTATCCACAGTTGTTATACGCAAACCGAGTGCGCAAATACTTTTTCGACTCACTGCAGTTCAATGCAAAGTCGTTCGAGGCTCGTTGTTTGGACAAGAATTTTCGTCCACAGCCAAACGGGCAAGGTTCCAGTATCGGACGACTCGAACAGATGATATTGCGGTGGGCAGCGAAACACCTGGTAAACGTAACGCGCCATTAACCCCTTACTGCCCATTTCATTCTTTCCCCCTCGCGGATTCTAATATTTCTTAGACAGCCAACACCGAGCTAAATCTAAGCGCGACGAGCGTATCTGGTAACATTGTAATTACGTTATGATTACACCCCTCCCTCATCTCCTCCCACACCCTTCTGTCCTAATTGCATACTAATTGCCCGGCGACGATTGCACCGTGCTAATTTTAAATGCCGTTTAATTACCGCCGATGGAAAAGTACGGGAAGTTCATTTGCTGCGCATTCTCCGGGGACCATCTCGCCGAACGCGGTTTCCGCGAAGAATCAGCGGAAATGAAACAAGCGCTCGATGAAAACTCTGGATACAGCCTCTTCCGGAACTAATTTTTGAATGGGGGATTTAGCTACTCGGGACGTTTTGTAATAGGGATGAATTCTGACCTAGAACGGAGAATACAGCGAAGCTGTGGAACCCGTGTTACAGTTGGATTTTTCTGAATGAACTGTGTTTTGAGATTATGGTAGTGTTGAAAGGTTGTTGAGAAGTCTCATTGATTTTCTGTGAATTTTTTCTAGGGATAGTGTGCAAATGTGTGTTAAACAGAAATTGTTGAATCGGTACATAAAGAATTTGTATTATAGTAATATCTATGTTTCTAATTATCTTCACTTTTTAACGTAGGTCAATTGGATCATGAAATTTTAAAATTTTAAAGTTTAAATATTTGAAATTTTGAACATTTAAATGCTTAAAAATTTGAAAACGAAAGATATTGAGTATGTAACAATTTGAAACTCTGATTACTAGATGATTTTTACGTTTGAAGACGAAATTTTAAATATTTTAAGATAGGTGAATTTTCACGTTTTTAAAGATACGATTTTCACGCGGTCATCAAGCTAGGTCATCCATACTTTAATCTCCGTTTTAAAATTTACAAGCAAGCCCTGCAGACTAGTAATTAATCCAGACAGCGCAAACTCAGCCATCGAACAACAGTTCAATGGCTGACAATATTTGACCATCGCTCCAAGCATAACCAAATAAACATACATAGCCATGGAACTCGCAGCACTAACAGCCAGCCACGTAGTATGTAACAATCGCTTATTCAGATCCCCTGAACCGTACAGTTCCTTTATTGCCCTCCATTCTTTGCCACGGCTATCATTCACCGGCCGCAAGCCGTTCCATTTAGTCGATCGCGAATTCAGTCGATCCGTACGCACAATCGGCTATGTCAGGTCCCTCCCTTTCGTATCGATTCGATCGAGATAGTTATACCTAGCTGGTCAACCTTACAGCTCGCGGAATAAGCCGGGACAGAGCTTATTATTTCAATAATGATCCACGTCTAGTAGGCCTTGTTAGGCACAGCCTTCAGGAAAGTGCTTGTCGGACAATAGGACCATGCTCACGCGTGTCGAACAAGAGAACTATGAAACTTTGGCGCACTGAAATCGCTGGAAGCGATGAAACGAAGTTAACTTCGTAATGCTTCGTTCACTTTGGTGTTCGCGAGCAGCTCGTGATTCATGTTCGCGAATATTCTTTACTTAGGAAGCAGTACATCGGAGAATCTACTGGCTAACTGAGAACGTACAAATAAGTCTTTCTAATATTGTATAGGTGATTTTAGTGATCAGTTTGTAGTCAAACTTCAGTCTCTCTTTTCAGCTTAACTTGCTGTTGAAACATTAGTATACTTTCTCAAAATTTTTGATCCAGTTATTAAATAACTTCTCATAATCTTCGTATGACATCCTGCTGAAGTTTTTGAGTCTACCTTTGTTTTTAAATAAATCATTTCATAAACCTGTGCCACCAGCAATATTCCTTTTTAAAAAATTCGTCACTGCCAGCAGAGATGTTCCCTTTTTCCAGCACTGTTTGCTTTAGTTATTAAGTGCGTAACTGATTAGTGCAACAAACCTTTTTAAAACATTTTTCAAGTCTGGAATTTAATTTCGTTCCTGTATACCTAACTGAGCTGCTTGTATTCTGCTCGCGAGTTGTTCGCGAGATTCAGTGTCGACTCGATGAGGCTTCGTTCGCGATCTGTTCACAAGCAGTTCTGGTGAATGTGGATGCGGCATAAGACAGCCGAGCCTGTTGCTTTGCCCGCTCGCGGCTCGAGGAACAACAGTTTCTCGAGTGCAGCGCGTTCAGAGGTCTCGTTGAAAGATGCAAAGTGGGAAAGGGGAAGGGTTGAAGGCGAGAGAGTCGCGGAGTCGAGGGACCGTTATTTCCTTGCGCTCTTTTCGCTGACGATTACCGTTTCCCGAGGTTCTCCGGGGAGGTGATTGTGAAGAACGTTGATGAGGTCCTGAATTGCTCTTTAAATAGCTACGCATGAGATTTTCCATGTTCCTGTCTACGTTGGCTTTTGTGAGATTCGAGTTCAAATTGCAGATCTCGAATGTATGTTACAGTGTAATGGTTATTATTGAGGTCTGCGAGAGGAAGTTTATCGAAGAGGTATAATGAATTCGAGAATTGGATAGTTAGACGAGGATTGGGACCAGAAATAGACTGCAACAGGGAATTGTAAGTTCATCCCATTTTTCGGCATTCTCCCTCTTCCTTGTAGGATTATATAAAAATGCAAGAATAATAATTAAGACGTATTAATAACATATTAAGGCTAAAGAATTTTCAGTTCTTTGCTACATTTGGCAACTAAAAAATGATGAAAATATGTAAAATTCGAAGCAACGAAAATTATAGAATTTTTTCATATTTTACTGTTATCTAAAAATTAATACTTTTCCTTCGTTTACTCAGTAAGAAGAATAAGAGTCTACTTTATACTTCAAGAAATCTTGAATTTTAAGAAAAACTTTGCCAAGATAGAAAGCAGGCAGCCGTTATAGTACAAATCTTTAGAGCAAAACCATTTGACATATCGCAGTGTATGCTTATTTAAAGACGATTCGATCATAAATTCCAGATTCTTTTTAGGAATCTCTGTTATAGCTCAGAGAAAGGTATGTGTTTTATATTCTACATTTCTGTGGCAACACATTGCCTGATCATGAACAGGCTATTAGTTGTGCTAAATTACGAAAAATAAGAGTAAACAGAGTATGCAAAATCAATAAACGGAATTCGCGGACACTGTTCATGAGGATCATGAAATCGACCTCTGTCGAACGATGAACGTGAAAAATAAATTAAACCGTCGTGTCACGATTACACGACAGGTACATTTTAATCGTGGAAATTTACTCGTAGTCTGCTGTGCAATTAAATCTCATCCATTAACTCACGTTTCGGCGAGCGATCGATTTATAAACGAATTAATCGATGACACCGTCGGTGCCAGTTTAAACGACGATTTTGTTTTCCCATTGCCCCCGTTGGTAAGCGTACGAATGAAATTTGTTGAGGTTCGTGAGCGATCTGTAACGCGTTTTCGGTGTAAATCGTATATATTTGTTACATTAAATAGGGCAATATTTCATTCAATGTTTTATAGCATTCAATTCTATGGAAGCGTTGTATTTTAAATTTTGCTAATAGTAGACTCGGAATTAATCACCTTCTTTTAAGTTTACTGCAAATAAGTAATTTTCGAAAATTTTTTATTCATAATTTTAATCCTATCTTATTGTTTATAAATGTATAAAATTTAAACAGTTTATAAATTACACTTTTATGAAGCCTTTTAGCTACAAATCGAATACAACGCAAATAATTACAAGACAATATTGAAATATATAACGGATATTTAAAAATGTGTACAATTGTATTCTAAAACGATACAAATTTATTTCACCTAATATTGCGAAACTGTTGAAGTTAATTTTCATTAAATTCATCATAAATTTATAAATACTGCAATAACGAATCATTAACCTGTTACTGTTTGTCTAGCACAATTCAACTTAAATATTTCAATCATCTTAAATCATATTCCCTCCTCACTGCTATCGCTTTCATACATGCAATTAAATCACCAGTGGCAGTTTACTTCATCTCAATAAATTGTCGAAACTGTTCTTCACCCCCCTCTCTCTCTTGCTATCCTTTATCGCGAACTTAATTATAAACACGACTACTCTCGAAATTATCTTCTTCAAATTGCTTAATTACGATTTCAAGTAAATGAATATTTCAGAGACAAGATTTTCTCTAAATTAATAATATCCTTCACCGCTTCGAAATACCGTAAAAATATACTTATTAAGAAACTGTTTCCTCGAAATCATTATAACTTCGTCCTTTCACCAAATCTAGAACTATAAATTGTAGGCATATTTTTCCAGAATGTTTCACTTTATGAAAACATAATATAATAAAAAAGAAATTAATTTTTTTTACGTCCCCTAAATAGGACTGCGCTTTTAAAGAAGCCTCGGGTCTATGCAAATGTATATGAAAATGCCAGCGCGGGATAGGTTAAATCCCTTTGAGGCACTTCGAAATGGATTCCACGAGGAAATTAGTTCCTGTTCGCCAACAAATTTTCACAATATTAAATCGGTCGGTGGCCATTCCACAGGGGGATGTAAAGCTAGCTGGACTCAATGAACAGGTTTCGCAACTCAAACACTCATAATTGCGAAAATAACGAATAATCAAACAGAAACTCGTTGGCTTTGCTGGCTGAAAGTAGCACTCGGCTAGGCTGAGAACGGTTTACCATTGTTTACGTTCGAACACCGCCTAGAACAATGGGAATCCATTAAAGCCGTGGTACGTTTGCTTTGGAATTATACATTCACCCACAGGGGTTGCAATTCTCGCTTCGCGGCTCCTGATAAGCATAATCGCGTTCCTTCTTTCAGAACGCGCCTCGCTTTCATCGTAAAATGTCGATCATAGGAGTATCGACTCTCTCTGAATATTAATTTTCTGAAACACTGAGAGGATGGTGGTGGACTGTTGGTTGATCGAAGGTTTGTTGGGTTAATTATGACAGTCATGGTGGCAGCGATGTATGTACATACAATGAGACCTAAGTTGCTTGAGACAGTCTGAATGAAGGAGTAATATTCGGAAAACTTTACTTTACTGATTCTTCAGGTTGCTTAGAAGTTTGGACAAAGCTGCGAAGTCTTGGAACTTTCGAGAATACCGAAGAATATAAGGGTCTTGGAAACTAGGCTACATTTTGCTCTCAATATTGATTGCTATTGAATGAACAACAACTTTTAATTATGACGAGAATAGGGATATGGTACTCATTTAATTCTTTGGAGATCTCGATCACATGCAAAATTCTTGATAATTGGAGGTGTGACAACTGTTCTATAATTCTTGAAATTTTCAATTCATCTATCTTAATTAGTATTTCTAAAGTAGCTCAACACTTCATACAGATACTTACAATTAGGCCACTTTAATATTCATAAGTAATTGTGTTCTGTGCTAAAACTACGTCAAAATAAGCTGCATTAAAAGGATTGTAGTTAGAGAGGTGATAGAGGTAACGCGACCTTCAAGGTGCCTAAGCTCCACACTGCAATTAGATTAGTTGGTCAAGAACAGAACCCGAAACTGCGCTAAATTGGATCTGAACTGGAATAGAAACTAGGGGGAATTAGAACTGATGCAGGATTGTGTCTGACTTGAAATTGAATTAGAATGAAACCGAAACCGAGATTTCCAGTAAACTAAAATCTGTCGGAAGCTGAACTCGTAAGAATTTCAACTAAACTGAAGTATTGAGCGTGACCCGATTGTGGGTTCCAATTATACTCGAGTATCCAGGTCTTTTAAAACTTTTGCAAATGAGAATTAGAGTGTGAATATTCTTATGAACTGATAGAGTAAGTAAAACTCAGGGAAACAACATTCTTTTTTCTCATACTTCATGATACATTATAATCTTTCATCAAATAAATGAGACACTATTATTAGATTCTGCTGTTTATCTCTCTGATCTCTGTTCTAACTCTCTTTCCACAAACAGCAATAATTCATGAGCAAGATTTTTAATTGGACCATTTTTCTTGATTGGTATCTAACAGGCTGAAACTATGCTGATTTTTTTGACCACGCATTTAAACGAAACATTAGAGGAAGTTCTAGTCGATATTGGACTTCGTATGTGGTTTATGCATGATGGAGCTCCGCCGCATTTTAACCGAGTAGCTAGGCAATTTTTCAATCACTATTTTGCAAATAAATGGATTAGTCTTGGTGGTTCTATTGCATGACCTGCTCGTTCTTTTCTAATTTGAATTCATTAGTTTTTCATTTATGGGGACGATTAAGATCTATTCTATACGCAACATCGATTGAAAATGCTGAAATACTACGACACAGAATACAGTAAGGCTTCCAACAAATTCCAGAAATACTAAGAATGATAGAGAGAGTAACCATATCAATGACAAGACGAATGCAAATTTATCTTTAAATGCAAGGTGGTCATTTTGAGCATCTTCTCTAAAGGTGATTGAAACAAAAAATTCATTATATCTCATAAATGAAGACAGATAGGACATGTCTTTATATTACTTCTTTTCATCGTTTTTAAGCATACAATCAGCACTCGAAGTGGATCTCGCACGTTATGAAATACCTTGTATGTTACAGTTTGAAACATTGGCTTTGACGATGAAGAACAAGCTTACAGGAAGAAAATATGTACTTAATCATGTTCGTGAAGCTCGGATCGTTAATCTGTTACTAGAAACACACGTGCCTATTCAGTTCAAATCTATCAATTGCTCGCGCAAATTATGGCCTAATTATCCAATTAAGTAAGATTAATATAAATTGATTTGCAAACTATAGAGATTACTGTGTTCTCAGCTACGACAAGGCGATTATTCACTGAAGTACCTACTTTGAATATTAATTGAAAATTAAATTGGCGTCACCATCCAATGATACATAATTCGGTTACGTAAAAATTCTGAATGACAGATGGGAAGAGTGCAATTATAATAATTACTGACAATGAAGGGAACCAGGAAACGCTGAAAATATGTTTCAATTAAGTATTAGAGTTTCGCTTTCCGGAATATTCCTTCTAAAACTTTAATGAACACCATCTTACCTCCTTGTAGATGAAGTTAATTTAGGAAGACTTGAGATAATGTTTCATTTCAACGAAAATAGCTAATGCTTGCTTCTGCAGTAAATCATAAATGTAAATTATCAAAAAACTGTTTACATTTGTCTTCAGGTTCTTAATCAATCCTTTAAGCAGTCAGTTTATTAAACCAAATTAGATTCGAAATTTTCGTATACTGCATTTTATAGAAAGAAGTTATTACTGAAATATATTATATTGTTAGAAACCAACGCAATGTTCTGTACTACTGATCTGTATAATATTAACTTAATTTCATGTTTAAGAAAATTTTAATGGTATAGAATTTTCGAATATTCGAAGCAAAATATTTTCAAATATTCAAAGTTTCATATTTTAAATCATTCATATATTTAAATTTGAAAATTTTTAACTCTGATGTATTCCAATTCTCAAATCCTCAAATTCCAATTTTGCTATCATATTTTCTGACGAATGGAAAATAAGTTTCATGAATTTTTTAAACAAATCCCAATACCTCTAATCTGCACTTTGATTACCAAAAAAGAGAGCAGGAAAAACCAGTTAATAAAATAAGCTGTCACTTATGCTCCTGTATACTTAAAACTTGAAACTATTAAGCGGACGATTGAAGATGTTCCAGACACGTTGATTGTCTATCCTCAGTCGCATCTGTTCTTTGAAGCGGACCAGCTGGCTTCTATATATAAAACAGGACGAGGGGATAGTGGAAAGCAGACGCCGAAAATTCTCCCAAATATTTAATCGCGTCAGATTCCCACGAAGAGCTTAGAAAGCGTTAATTCGATTCCTTATCGCGCTCTAATAAATCCGTAAAATTAAGCGATTCTGCAGTCCGCGGCATTCGCGCTTCTCTCGTTTCTTCGAGCCGTCTGCTTTCCATGGCCGAGAGGGATTAAAATTTGCCGGACATCTTGCGATTCCTGCACACCCTTTGTTCGAGTTAAATAATCACCGCGCAGCTTTAAGAACGCTTTCCAGCAGTCTCGTTTCTGCAAAACGACGTGGAGAACTTTATAGGGATGGTGTAATTGCAAGATGCAGAATACAAGGGTTGTTCTGTCAGCGAATTGCTTGAGAAGTGACATGGTGGTTTCTAAGTAACTCAGAAGTGGAGTGATTACAGAAATTATTCGTGTTTTTACAGATTGCATAAATAAATAGTGTATAAGGTCACGTTTTACATTCATCATCGATCGACAGTCCCAGACCAAATTTCAAACGTAGAAACGACACGTTCAATATAGTAATTGTATCTGAGACATAATAGTGTTATTTACAAATTATCTATGAAGAGTTATTTCTTAGATATAATTACTGTATTAAACCTGCAATTTCTATGTTTGAGATTTGGTTGACAGCTGACGATCGGTGGTTAAGCGTGACTGCTTCCTTAAGAGGGTATTTTAGTCTAGACTGCAATGTTTTAAGTGTTTTAATATTTTAAGTGAAAATTCTAATTCAGAAATAAGGACAGATGTTCTGAGGAATTGTTTCGCGGCTATATTGGCTCTGTACACTATCATGACTTTCTCTTCCACGTCATAATCGAACCTCATGTGGTGCACGAACCTGGAAGATCAGAACCAAACCCCATCAGGGCTTCCAAGCCATCTAACGTTACCACACCCTAGGTACCAGCGGTCACCATGACCACATATCTCAAAGATATAACCCATTGTAGGGTTTTCTGAGCCAACCATGGCTTGTGCCTGGGTTACTGCCTCTTCGCTCTGATCAAATACTCAAAAGACAGGCTCAAACGTGAGAGTTGAAGTCGTCAACGTTCGCGACTCATACCTGCACCACAGCTGCTGGGTTTTTCGGCTAGCCTACATGGGGAATGTCCAGCGAGCTGATTTGCTGAACAAATCAATATATTTCCATTAGATAAACCCCAAACGTTTACTAATTGGTCACTTTGGTCAAGGCCTCCCTCGCTGGACTATGCTCTGCGGCTCTTGCTGACGGTTTTGATGTAGAAGGAGGAAGGCGAAGTTATTCTAAAAAGATGCTTCAGAGTATTCGTTCAATTATTATTTGGGATCATTCTGGGAAAGACGTCGTTGAATACGCGAATCAGTCTCGGATTTAATTCATATTAAATTGTGCCTAATAAGCCTTCTATGCTTCGTGAACATAAATACAGAGAAAGTTGTATATTACAGTTAATTCATATTATACATTTCATAATTAGTTTAATAATAGTGTTACAGTTTAATATTCTTATAACCATAAATGGGAATAAGAAAGTATATAACTTTAGGGTGGTGGTAACTTGCGTTACAGTTCAAACAACGCAAAATTCATCGTGAAAGTGTACTAAAAAACAGAAAGTTATTCTTTATAACAATATACAGCAGAAAAATTTTCAATATTAACACCATTCAATTTCTTTCATATTTATATCGCTATAAAATTAAAACGTACTTTTATAAAATCCGTAAATTAATTAACACCGATAATTGTGAGGTCTTCCAATTCCATTCAATATCAAAGGTTCAATGGTTCATCATTGTTCGTCGGACTATGTACTGAATAACAGAAATGAATGCTCTTTACACCGCAAAACCATAAAGACCGAGTAATCAGAAAGTAATGCACAGCAGAATCCACACATGCATTCAGTGAATTTTTCTCAGCCATGGAACATATTACTTATTCTTCCCTCGTAAACAAAAGCTACGTTCCAAAAAAACTTGCTACACAAGCGTACACTGTTATTCCCCATTTAGATGCAAATGAAAGCCACCGTCGAGCCGTGTAAAGTAAGGAAATTGTATTCAAAAATCGATAATCAGTTTGCACGTTCTTTTTCGAGAGTAAGAATGAGCCATCCCAATTCATACCTGCATATCGGAGGAGAAATCAGAGCTAAGGATGAATATTCTCCAGATTAAACGGTGGATTGAACTGTGCAGTGACACGTCGTGAACGCAACTATATCATTAATCTTTAATTGATACGTACCGGGGTCACGCATGATTTAATGCTACTGAATATATAGCCGCACGAAATGGCCTGCTATCGGCTTTCGATCGGAGGTGGAAAACGGAATATAAAGAACTTTTATTCGAAAGAAAATTTATAGCGTCGATAGTGACAATTTTTTTATCGGTCTCCATAAACCTTTAACTCCCCGTAAATAAACGGAATTGTCATTCGTTGAGGCTGTGACAGTTCTGGAGCGCGCAAAGTGTTCGCTTTTAATTAACAAACTTCGCCTCCGCTGACGATGCTAAACTGTTCGGGTTAAATACAAGTACTTAAAAAATTTGTCTTATTATGGCGATATCATGATGTAATATCATTGTTTTGCTTAACTTTTGAGAAATTTTTAGATCACCGCTTTGTTCTTGCACAGAAATGCTCGATTTGTGTTTTACTTTTTTTTTTATTGCTTGTTTGGTGAGAAAGTTAGTATTATTTGTTTTGTAATTCAGTGAAATTTTGAGTATGGAGAATATGTGATTGCTCTAAGAAAATCGAAGTTCTAGAAGGTTTAAATATTGTGTTGATTATTCATGTGTTTACAAAGGGAGAATTTTAGATTCTGGGTCAATATACATACAATATTAATATTACATATAGTGTTTATTTTCGTTTATACAATCGTGACTTTTACTGCGTTGCATCTTACTTTAGGAGGCTGATAGATCATTATTTTTCTATGAAAGTGTTTGATCAGATTTTTTATATTTTTCATTCTGAAAGCAACTTTGGTTTTTTATATTCCATCACGTTTTGGTGACTATAGTTATATTTCAAAGTAAAGTACTTCGGCTAAAAAACAGTATCCATGATTCCATGAACTGAAATAAATAACTCTGTATGGTAGAGAAAAATAAATCTGTTAACTAAATAAAAAAGCGTCGACTTTACAGAGGAACACTTCAAAGTCTACATATAAAATTTCGAAAAACCATAGTAGAACTTCCCATATCTAAATGACTCCAAATTAATTGAAAGATATAATACGTTGAAGAAATTACATGATATTATGTACAAGACAGAAAATAAGAGCCAATGAGCCATTATCTATGAGAAGATAACACTCTGCTTTCTCGTTAGAAAGCAGTCAGGATAACGAAATATTCAAGTACTAAGATCTTCGAATATTTTGAAGATACTCAAGTACTAAAATCTGCGAATATTCAAATAATAAGTGTTCAGATAGGACAGGCTCCACTATATTATATTATTTCATTATTAGTTGTGGAACTCAACCTGTAACTCTCTGTAAATAAAATCCCTGAAGTTCCAAAGTTGCTTCTTGAAACCCAGGACTATTTGCGATCCACTTATTATCGTTCCAGAGATGCTCGTGTGTGTTACTTGTTGATACCCTCGAGTCTAAGAAAAAAAAAAGTACGAAGACAGCCTTTCAGAATCCTCAGAGGGACCCAAGAACTTCTCCCCTCCCTTTTATTCTTGGGTTAGGTTTGGGATTCCTGGCGCCTAGCGTAGAGGACAGTCATCCGCGATCATCCTGAACGGAACGATCGGTTGAATGGAGACCGGAAGCCCTCGTTTTCCATACGATTAATCCAGTGGTCGGATCCTCTGCGGCGCAAGAACTTGTAGAGCTGTGAAAAGTTTCGAATGTGATTTTCTGTGGAATTCGTTCCTTCGGAAATCGATCGTAATTGATGCTCACGTGTGGTGATAGTGTGAAAAGCAACTAGTGGTGTCACGAAAGTCACATTCTTCCTGGGGATATTAAATTAACGTTAAAGAGAGATAGTTCCAGCATTTGGTTGAATTCTGTGCAAGTGGCTTTTAATTTGCTCGTTTAATTAAAATTTGAGCGGACTTTTATTTCATTGGAAATCTTGATAATCGTCTTCAGTTTTAAACGGTGTTTAGTCCTATTTTTACCATTTTCTGTCCCACTTTGGTGGAAGATGAATTTTGAATTGACGGTAATATTTGGTAATCGTCTTCGAAAATGAAGGAACTTAGTATTCATGAAAAGTGGAATTGAATTGTGTACCCTTTTATTAGAATTCAATTATTCCATAGTTCGGGCTCCTTATTGGTAATTAATTCAAAAATGAAGTCTGCATGATAAAACGAAGTAGGTATTTATTTTCCTTTGGAAATGTTTTATATACGACTGAATGCATTAAAATTTTAATCACTTCTTTCTGGACAAATTGGTGACTTTATTCGTTACTTGAAATAAGCAAAATGTTCCGTTTCTGATGAAAAACGTTTCTTTGTTAATGTACTTTAGGTAATATCTACTTGAATGACTTTATTTGTTACAAGTTCTAAATATTTAGAGTTTCTAATAATTTTCAGAAATAATTTATTTTGTTGTTTTTAATATTCAAAAGATTAGTTATAAATTTCAGCACATTCCAATGGATAGCATTAAATAGTACAAATGAACCTTCAAAAAGGAGAAAAATGAAATATCAATAGACCATTACTATATTGAATATTTAATGAATACCTACTTGATTATTTAATATATTGTACAGCCACGATAGAGAACTCTTCGATAATCGTTTTTTCAAACCGTTTCGACGAGCCAAAATTGATGGTATCGACGTTTCTGAGAGGAACTTAATGTCGCTTGATCCCATGTCACGTAATACGATACTCTAACACGACGAAAATGCATTGATCCTCGAGTAAAATTATGTAAACATCGTTTAGTCACGGTTGCACGCGGGATTCGTAATAATTCAGCTACATTCGACAATCGGATCCAGCGTACATACATTGATCGATCAATCCACGAACAAGTAGCGAGTCACATTGCAATAATCTAGCATGATGCTGCTGCATGTTTAATACTGTAATTGATACCAACTCATTTGTAATTGATTACGACAGAAACGTTATTTTGTTAGATGATATATTCGACAAACTAGGTCTACCTCCTGAGAAAATTAAATCGTGTGATCAATATTAGCATAATACTACTGGCAATCAGCCCTACCTTTAGGCTCGTATACGATCCCAGATATGAGATAACAAGGTATCTTTCTCATGTTTCTGTTTACTCAACCTTCAGACGGTTTACATGTTTATGACTGATTTGTATTTGAATATGATGGACAGATACGATTAGTATGGACAGATACCCCATTCATCTATTGTTAAGGATATTTATTATTCATATTTCGTATAATTACTAAGTAAGTTATTTGCTTATTATCATAGTCTTAATAAATAATAGAAGATATGTGCAAATTTAAATAGCTAATAGGTGAAAGGCTTGTATGTATAAATATAGGGTGTTCCAAAATTTAAGGTACAAATTGGGTCAGGAAAATTCTATGGCTCAAAATACGACAAAAATCAAGAATAACGAAATTACGTGGGAGACTTCGTTTGAAAATAAAATGTATTTGAAAATTAGTCGAGTACGCATGTATGTATCTAATATAACTTATGTTACAAATTTCACCATAGACCGCTGCTGTGACCAACTCGATGCAATCATACAATAGCATGGCTTATTTACAATTAGAATACTACTATCATTAATTAGGTGCATGTGTACTGGACTAATTTTTAAATACACTTTTCTTGAAAACTAAGTTTCCCACAGAATTTCGTTACTCTTCATTTTCGTCTTATTTTGCGCCCTAGAATCTCGCTAACCCAATGTGTACCATGATTATAGGAACACCATCTATAGGTCAATTCGTAACAAACTACTATCACTCTATGAGGATATAAATGATATTAAAAAATATTTTACAGTAAAATTAACAGAAAAAATATAGTAAAAGAAGAAGTGAAGAAATTCATGGAAAATAATTCCATTTTAAATTAGAATCACTGCGCATGTTCTGATACCATTTCTATGTACCCGATACATTATAGTATCTAAACTGAAGAATTTTGTCATCTAAAAATAAAGGTCCCAGAAGACATGAATCCATGAGACAATATTTATGAGAGAAAGAGAGAATATGAGAGAAAAAAAATCATGCGACATAGATCGTTTTGCTTTACAACCACTGATTTATTCTATAAATGTTACACGCCCCGTCACTCTAAGCTAAAACAGTGAATACTTGCGCGCCTTGTCCATAATTTCATAAATTTAAATAACTTAAACTTTTCAAAAAGTTTATTTCTTAAAGACACCTTAAGTACTCGACGTAAGCTGCATTTTTAATATTTTCTATGGACCACATTTTAGTACAATATTTCCCCTCTACAAACATTCGAAAAGTTCTCAAAGAACCGAAACAAGTACAAACAAACCGTATTCACAAAAAGAATTAAAAAATTCCCCTGAATACCTCATTACGTACTGGAAACAGGCATTAACCCTAGCCACGAACCTCCCCCGTCACAATAAATACCTGAACACGTCACGAACTCTCCCCCTCCCCGCCACAATAATTTAATAAGAATAATTCTCACACGGTCGTTCGCGCGACTAAACAGCCAGCCGCAGGAAAATCCATTCCAGCGGCGAATTAATTCCCGTCCGAACGGGCCGGCACGCTAGCTGCGTTGTACTCGAAAAATTACCGAGTCGAATAATCCCTTAAGTCCGGCGTTAAATTTCACGTGCGAGCGCGATCGCAATTCAAGCGAAACGCGGTTAACGCGGCCGTATACACGCGGAAATGGTGTCTTGCGGCGTTTAATCGGCGGGAAAAACCGCGATCGGGCTTTCCCAGCGCTGCCGCGAGATGAAAACGACCTTTTACCGTTGCAAATCCGCGGGAAAACCGTTTCCTCCTGGATGAAAAAAAAAGGAGAAAAAAAAAACAAAATTCGCGGCGCGCCGCCGCTGTTGCAGCTGCGACACGACCCTGACTGAGGGGCGGCTCGAGGGTGGTTGGAGGGAGGGCGGAGGGAACCTTTGCGTCGAACGAGGACCGTAAAAGTGCGGCGTTACCGCGGGGCCATTTAGGAAGATCGATCGATCCCACGAATACGTACCGAATGATCGACGCGCGTGCACTGGGCGTCTTTTTTGGAACGACCACCTCGACACCGCGGACAAATTGTTGATTCTCCTTGAACTTGCGTGCATAGTAGAGTGTAACTGGGAATTTTGTACTGGTTTTTGGATTCTTAGACTTTGGTTTTTAGATTCACACTTAGGTTGTAGTGGTTCAGGTGAAGAGAAGTATCTGCGTGAATTGTATTTCTTAGTGGGTAACTGGGAATTTTGTACTGGTTTTTGGATTCTTAGACTCTGTTTTTTAGATTCACACTTAGGTTGTAGTAGTTCAGGTGAAGAGAAGTATCTGCGTGAATTGTATTTCTTAGTGGGTAACTGGGAATTGTGTACTGGTTTTTAGATTTTTAGACTCTGTTTTTTAGATTCACATTTAGGTTATAGTGGTTCAGGTGAAGAGAAGTATCTGCGTGAATTGTATTTCTTAGTTGTGGTAAACTAGGTCAATATACGAGACCTAATTATATCTGTTGATATTAATTGAAATATTATTAGCTGCAATGTTTCTTTATGCAGAATGGATTCGAGAAATTTGTGAAAATGGACACCTCTTAGGGAACGACGTTTTTTAATCTTGAACAAAAAAGAAATCCATGAACAAAACTGACCATTACAAGAAAACTAAGAATACACAATACGCTGTATGGAGTCGCAGCTCTAGCAACAGTGCATTTTTAGTTTTCTTGTAGTGTTCAGTTTTGTTCAGGATTAGAAAACGTCATTCTCTAAGAGGTCTCCAATTCATTTCTCGAATTCATCCTACGTTTAACTTAGTTTTTTAATACATATTGGTAAATATTGATTTGAAATTATTAATTGAAATATATACTCTGATTTGACGTGCAATCAAATAATTTCACACATCCTCAAATAGTATTTGATTTAAGCAAGACTATTTCAGTAATTATTTTTATACTTCTTACTTCATATATAGTTGGATTAAACGTATGCAAATTTGTGTCAAGACAATTTTAGAGGTGCCACAAGGGTCTTGGCGGTTTCATTTGTTTTTCCTCATGAGTCAGAAATAATACAAACAATTCCGCTCTTATATTCCTTGTCATCTTTGTGCTCATCGAGGATCTGCGATCTCGCGAAGATGTCATTGAGGGTATTTGCCGTCCTGTTGCTCTGTGTTTGCACGGTGATTCGAGGAGCGAGGGTTTCAGTGGGTGGCCAATATTCGAAAAGCGTCTTTGCCTTCGGGTTATTATACGTAGAATACGTAGGATCATTTGGGAGGAAGGACGAATAATATGATGAAATGAAATACAAAGACAATATTTTTTTTATTATATTACGTTTGGCTTCTACCAAAAGTTTCTTAGTATTTTTTTTTTAGGTATTGCGAAATATTAAAAAATGATTTGATATTTTAAAAAACTACTTATTTGACAAGTTTGGAAAAATATTTTTTTCTGTTCTTATAAATCGTAAAAATATATACCAATCATTGTTCAGCACCAAAACTATCTATCAATTAATTCAAAACAATTATACTGTTCCTAACCCTCTCACATTGAGCCTTCTATATTATATACATACTGTGTTTTAATTGAAAGGAACTAAACGATAAAAATATTTATTTTCGATGGAGTTCTATATAAACTTTATTTAATCTTCTATAATCAATAAGTGATAAAAAAATGTAATTATTAAAACCTACATGCCATGCAGTAGTTAATTGTATCACTTCAATTAACTGGTTCAGTAGTTCCACCACGAACATTACATTCATCGAAACTCTTTACACAGGCGGATAAAAGCGTAGCCATGAAATTTCGAAGTGCAATCGTTAGTCAAACCGCTGGGTTAATCGTGATTTCAACAACATCGCGCTTCGTACAACAGTTATTCGTGAGCGGCGCATATGGATTATGCAGCAGGTGCAAAAACAATTCCCGCCTGCCGCTTGCATTAAAAAGCATCGCTGAACATTACACAGAACAAACCCCAGCGATTGCTTCACCTGCAGCGCGGAGCTGCGCGTTTTTTAAACAGCGCGCGCGATCCTCGGACTTGCCGAGAAATCGGTGTTAATTTGCCCCGTTTGCTCGCAATTTATTCTCGCACAGGGAGGGGTCGTTTATCGGCGAAAAAAATATTTTTCGATCCCTGTAAAAGAGCTTACACGCCGACGTAAACGTCAGCGCACGCGTGAAGCATAATCCAGATTTGTCGCAGAATAAATCGCAGACGCGAACAGAATTTATTTTACCGTGGATACGAATTGCGCGGCAAAATTCGTTGTTGTGTCTTTTTTGAGGACGGATGGGGGCCTCGAATGGAGCTGTTTAGATCGAATGGATGGCTCGAAAGGAAATATAGTAGGATCTCGATTAAACAAATGCTTTTATATTATTCGCGAATGTTAATTGTGGACTATTCAGGGTGTTAAGGAAAAGTGTTTTAGGAGTTTAAGGACTTGAGTATTTAGTAAGAGAAGTAAAAGAAGTCCAAAAGTCAATCCTTTCGACGAAAAATCGATTTTTAATATCTAAGAATATACCATGACATGAGTAAGTTTCTTCGTGACGTATTGAATGTAAATGGAGGAATTGATTCAGCAATACCTTGAAGGTTATCAATACAAGATTATTAGACTATCATCAAGAAGGTTTAGTTCATAAATAAGTGCAAATTTAGTGTGAACCTTCTTTGGTATAGTAAATGTTCGATGTGACTTTCTTCGGTTGCAATGCAAAGCTCACATTTACTAGGCTCATTACTACGCTCACAACTACGCTCAATACTAACTGAAAACTAAAAATTTGTACTACATTTGAGGCTAAGAAATAATCTTTGTTGATGTTAGTTTAATAATCTTCTTTTGAAAATCTGGAATGTACTTCTAAATTAATTTATCTATTTATATTCAATTTTTCACCTTTACAACCAATGTTGAATAGATACTTTTTATTCTTCTAGCTGAGTACTATAAGTCCTTAAAATCTTGAAACCTTTTTTTATATCACCCTGTATTATACAGGATGTAACAAATATAGCCTTCGATGTTTTAGAAGATAGTAGAAGACCCAAATTGGAGCACAAAACATCCTATGACATAGTGTCTGATATGCCTCCATTTTGCAATAATAATGCCTTAAGGTTGACACACCAGCATGCTAAACTAACAATTAGAGAATTCTGCAAAGTTTACAGATGTATTGACGAGTAGAAATAGAACAAAAAGATCTGAATATATTTTATTATATCTCTTACGGTTTAACTTTAGTAAAACTTTTAAAGTCCGCGACGTTCATAGAAAATGGATCTAGAATTTTTAAAGCTTTATAAAAGCTAAACTGTAAGAGATATAGCAAAATGTATTAACACTATGAGGATCATTATGAGGACCACATCAAGTGGTCGTCATAGTGGTGAGACTTTTTTGCTGTGCTTCTGCTCTTTATTGTACCTATAAAATTATAGAATCCTCTGATTATTACCTTAGCATATAGACATCTTGAGTTTAAGACATTATTATTCTAAATGGAGGCAGATTGGACACTATCTAATAGGGCATTCTATATTCCCATTTGGATCTCCTACCACTCCTTAAAATATTGAAAGCTATACCCTTTATATTTGTATTTCTTACCCTTATACCCTTTATATTAATAATATTATACAGGGTGTTCGACGATAGATGTTACAGAATTTAAGGTCTGTTTTTAGACGATAAAATAAGAGAAAAATGGAGAATAAAGAAATTACGTTCGTGGCTTCGGTTCCAAGGTATTAGTTTAGAGGTCCACCTCAAATGCATCTAACTTGTGTCTGATTAGAGTACTTATTCTACTGCCGTTATGCAATAGCCAGGCTAGCTGCAGAATTGGTAGAATAAGACAGTAGAATAATTATATTGGCAGTGAGACACATGTTACCTGCTCTTTGGACATTCTTCAGTTAATATCTCGAAAATGAAGCTTTAACTGCAATTTCAAAATTCTTCATTTTCATCTTATTTATAGGCATAGAATTACCCCTTACAAAATCTGGCAGCAGTTATCGAACATTTTGTGCATTCATAATAGTTTTTATTTTACAAGGGCAATAACAGTCTACCGAAAATTTGAAATATATCCTCGAGAAGAATAGTTAAGGTTTAAATTTCCTGTTTTACCTCTTTGTAGAAATCTTACTGTACATACTTGAATTGTCTAATTATCTGAGCAACGAAGTAGTTGCTTTGATGCAAAGTGTTTTAGAACTGAAGGTGGTAAACGTAGAAGGGTTAATGGTAGGCTTGGATTTAATGAATTATAATCGCTTATAAATGAGTATTCAGATAATGAGAATTTTGATTTCATGGAAAATCTTTTTTAAATAATTCTGCGTTTAATGTTTTGACAAAATGATAGATATTTTCTAGCGTTAAGGCACAGTATAATGAAAACAAATTATTTTTCATCATGAGCTTCTTTATTTTAAAAGTTCTCTATTATTTTCTTTGCATTAACTTCCAGAAGTTCTTTTTCCTCGATCTTCGATTAATTTGATGCAAGTTTTTCTAATTATTCAGAAAGGGATATAATGAATATTGAAAGAGTATACGCAAGATTAGCATTCCAACTTCGCTGCGAGACTTTAAAAAACATTTTCGATCAGGAATTATATAGACGAAGAACAATTTGCAAACCTATTTTTTTTTTATTAAGACTGCCATCAAGTTTTATGAGTTCTCTTGCTCATATAAATTTATATCCATGTTACTGGAGCACCCTTCAGCGCGAGTAAAACTGTAATTTGCAAGTAAAATCGTAAAAGTGGTAACTTGAACAAGGAAATAAAAATAACCTAAAAGTAAGAATAAAATTCGAAGTTCTGTTTTTTTAAGTAAATGGAATCAATAAATATACTCACTCGTAAACTATTATTTCTATTTACGTTTTCAAACATTATTACAAATGGAAAATAAATTCTATATACAATAAATCATTTACTTTATTTAACTGTCTTTACAATACCATAGTTTGTGAAATATATTTTACACTAAACCAAAATAGTGTTTCGGTGGCCAAAGAACAATTATGACTGACAGGAAAGAGTATTTATTAAATCGAAAGAGTGGGAGTAAATTTAGCGATTAAGTTCGAGAAAAAGTGTCATAAGAGCCAACTTTCATTTCTTATATTTTGAAAATACGGATGTTGGTTCCGTGAGTGAACCAATTTTAGTGCTGACCGTGTGGCGACGTTCCGAAAATTGTGATCATCACGTTTCCTCGTGAAACAACGAAACAAGTCAAAGTGGAAAACGAGATTCGTGAAGAGAAATGACGAATTGTGTGTACCGTGCAATCGTGTACTATTTCCTGATTGTTTATTTAAAGGGTCTACTGCAAACGTTGAAGCTCTATTCCGGACATCCAGCGGATTTGGTAAAATGCACGGCTGACTTCAATGTGAGTATACATCCAGTTTTAAGGAACGTTTCTAAAAGGACCCTGTAGAGATAGTAGTCCCAGTAGATGTAACTTACACACTACAGACGCAAGATACATATTTACAAAGACGAGAACAGGAAAGGTGTTTGCGATTTCAACAAAATTAGATTCTGTAATAGCTTCTCTGCATTTAAAGAGGAATGAGACAGTAAATCGTTCGAAAAGCAGCCCTTTCTTATTCTATGTCTTCTTGATTTTAATTAATCACTATCAAGTGGTAGCGTTGCCCTACTAATTAGAGTATTCTTAGAATTTTCTCTCCAATTTTCATATACTTTTACACGACTGTTAATTGATCCTTTTTACCACACTTATTTTATTCCAGCAAAAAGGCACAAATTTAGATAATTACAATGCTAGATTTTAAATTTTCTCAAATGAATTTAAATACCTCGGGCTTTTGTACTTAATATATGTACTGCATAATATTGTTGAATTATATCAGCGAATTATTGAACATGCAACTGTTCCTCTTATCAATAATCCCTCTACATTGAATCGTAATACATCTAATCGTAAATTATATATTTGGTTTATATGTAATTTAATACTCTTTTTAAATGCAATATACTTTTACTTTTCACTGTTTCTACATTCAATTTAAATTACTAACGTATGAATAACAGTCTTCTTTTTTAATTCCATATACTGTAGTGTATTTTAATCTTTGCAGAGATTCTACCCAATTTTTATTCTTCAGGTTACTCTTTAAAAAGGATTTCATATTGAATTATTATTTACAGGAAATACATTTCCTACACTGTATAATAATATGCTTTACTAAATAATAATCTTATTTACAGGACCATAAAGAATATTAACTCACGAAACTATTAACCACATTAAAAAATATTTTCAAAAAACATTGGCCTCAAAGCAGGAGAACCGAAAAAACAAAAATTTAGTATTTTATTTAAACAGTTGGTAGTCCAACAGAATTTTCAGTAAATATAATAACATAATCAGAGTGTAAAATCGCCCAACCGTAACTTGTATATTATAGCCCAAGAGAAGCAATAACCTAGGAAATAATTATCGTTAGAGTAAAAGATAGGAAAGAGAATTACCAGAAGTCGTAGAAAATTGTCGGGGCTTCCCGATAGGTCAACGAGACCCAATGGAATACCCCCGTGGGGCAGCGCTGCACCGCGAATGGGTCCCGGTGAGTCAGCAACGATAAATCGGGCGATTTATGAAGCGGCACGAGCAACGTACCATTCTCGAGGAATAATGCTGCTATCGATGCGCGTATGCACAGGTGGGGCAGGGATGGGACGTGGGATCGTCTCGATTGTTTTGCCCCTGACACGCGATTCTTCATGAATTCGCTCGACTTTGCTCTCATTATATCGTTACATCGTCCAATAAACGCTGGCCGCTGGCAGTGGTAAAAATATGATACATTTCAGGCTGATATTTTTGCCATATTATTCAGATTTCAATTATTATCAAATACTTAAATAAAGTTTAATGTCTCATCGATTACTTATAATCAGGACTTGACATGGTTCTGAAAATAACTGTTTTAGGCTGGTATATATTGGATGTAACATGTATAGGTTTCAATATTTTAGGGAATGCTAGGAGATCTCAAATGGGTCATAAAATGTCCCATATATATAGTGTCTGATCTGCTTCCGTTTTGCAGTAATAATTGTTTAAAGTTAACATGTCTATATAGTAAACTATGAGACATAGGATTTTGTAATTTTGTAGACATATTAAGGAAGAGTAATGGAAGAAAAAAGTCTGAATACATTTTATTGTATCTCTCACGGTTTAATTTTTATAAAATTTTAAATATCAAAAATGCTTGTGGAAAAGAACGCAGGTAACACGCACAGATGCAGTGTAGTCTAAAAGACTACTGGTAGTTAACTGTTCGAGATTGACTCAGTAATCGATAGAACAGGACCGTTTACAATAGGAGTCCAATTGAAGGATTTGTGTCTATAAGTGCTTTAACGCGTGTTCAGGGCCTTCCGAAACAAACAACCTCAAGCAATCGAATTCTCTAAGTAAACTGACTCTTTCAATGTGTTTGTCTCATCGATATGCACAAGCTACTCTTCGTTTCAGAACATAGTGTTAAGCTTAAGGCATTATTACTGCAAAACGAAAGTGGATTGGACAGTATGTTATAGGACATTTTGTGATCCAATTGAGGTATCCAACTACCCCTTGAAATATTGAAACCTATATACAGTTTACACCCTGTAAATCTATTGACTGAAACAGTTATGAAGAACTTTTATTCCGAGTAACTGTTATGAAGCTCTGAAATTTCGGACTATAACTCTTTCAGTTATGGTTCCTACGTCAGCTCTCGTATCGGTTCTATGAAGTTATAATGATTAGGGAGAAGGAAGTAGAGGAAAAGGTGGTAATATGGAACCTGCTGGTAATATTGAACGACCCAATAAGTATTACACTATCACTTGTGTCATAACAATGGAATATGTTTGTTCTCGAAAGAAAAAGGTGATATTAAAGACACAATTAAGGTATTTTTGTGAAATCGAAAAGTTTTTTCCTAATTCTTTCTAAACCAGTTTTTTTTATTTCTTGAACTGGTGGAGGTTGTTGTGACGTATTTAAGATAGTATGAAGATTTTTTTATTTATTGCAACGAGAGGTTCCATGAAATTTTTGGCATTTCATGAATATAAGCAAAAATTGGAAATCTTAGCTTGCTATCAATATGAAACCCTATACATGGAACCTCGTTCCTTTAATACCTCGTCCATGTTAGGTAAATAACCGACTTTTTTCATTTTTTAGATATATTTAGATGTGCCTCAAAGCATCCTATTACCTCTAATGAAACGTAAAAGATCATGGAATACGATTAGAGCCCTTGCAGCAACGAAAGCAAAGAAATCAGGTCTGAATATAGCGGTTAAACTGTTTTCTGTATTCAAAACCATATTGCAAAAATTTATAAACTATAATGTATCAACATATCTATGTCTTCTACTTAAGAAAACTAGGATTCCATATTTCCCATATGAAAACTCTCGACAAGAAAAGTATACTATACAAAATAAACTTAAAACTTCCTAAGTTAAAGCTTTCTTCCTTGTTTAATGTTTCTAAATATAAGAGACAAATATATGAGAATTAAATTAAAGCTAAATTTAAGTTATTTAATGCAATAGTCTGTGAAAAATCGTCAAAAAACAGATCGAGGTACCATATTATCACTTTCTCTTTTAATAAATAGGACGGAGATCTAGGTTACAATTACTGAAATTTAAATTAATCTGTCCAACAATCTATCTTTACTTCGTCCTTTTCCTCTAGCAATTTCTGGTAGCAATTTTCGTGGGTATATTCTATTTTCTATGATTCCATGATTTATATTTCCTATTTTCTAAAACTCCATTCGCAGTGCAGAACACAAAAAATAAACGTACCTGCGCGTTCTCGAAATTCGAAAATTCTCAGTCACAAGACTACCCGCGTCAATCTCGCTCTCTTGACATGCCGAACAAAATTAATATGAAAGAAAACATACACCCGAACGTATTTCCACTCTCAACGACAGGGTTAATTAAAAATGTACAAAAAAAAAGAAGGAAGAACAGGCGTGGAGGGGAAAAGTGCTGCAACGAACAAAGACGTGTGAGTGGCACTTTCTACTCGTCGATTTATTTAATTTGTCAACGTCAGTTAAGCTCAGCTTGAAGAGACAGTGACTCGATCAGGAAATCTTCAATCAAAATATGACGAACGTGAAGCGCGACACGGACCCGTTTTAACCGTAATTAATTTCGGCATAGATTCGTATCACGCCGATAATTCCATTCCGATTACCGACGGCGATTTCGCGGAGACGCGACCCACGTGACTGCGAAATAATTATCGAACCACCCGCCGATACATTGAATCGTATTCACCGGGACAGCGATGTCCATCATAAATATTTAACGCGACAGGGTTGCGTACACGCGAATTTTTTGTGAATGATAGAACACAAATGAGCTGAGCGACGAGACAAGTACTAATTCACCGAGCGTTATCTCTACCCTTCTGTGTATTCGACTCGCGAGCATTCGAGATATAGTTAATCGTTTGCCATTCAAGGGGCAACGGGAAAGAGGGGAAATGTCAATTTTAACGAATTGTGAATTCGAAAGAATAAAAAAGAGTAACACAAGGGGAAAATAATATGAGTTGATGATAATAATTTTGTGCTGACATTCTTTGTTCTTCTGTAGTATATTGTTTTTCACTTTCTTTCATTTTTGAGGGTTTATTGTGTTACATATTACATAAAATTGTAAATAGAATTTAAAGATGAAGGAAAAATAAAGTGAAGGATAAACTGAAGTTTTATTTTGATATTTGAGATACTTATGAAATTATGGCATTATATTGAAAATGAAATTCTCGTTTTCTCGAAAATATTAAAAGTTGAGGATCCTTTTTTTCCTGCAGATCCTTCAATTTGTTGAAAGTTAATAGAGATTGATGGAGACAATTTTTCTGAGAATTTGAATTTGCATTGAGTAATATCTGGTTTTTTAAAAATACAGTCTTTCCATTTCATTTAATTGTATGACACTGAGAAAGAAAGCTGCAATTAGAGCAAGAAATTAAATTGATACTCAGAAATTGATCGGTCAGGCTCAGCTGACAATCCCTTATGAAGTTAACGCTGCTTCATTAACGCACAGTCTTGGCGTTTCTGTTATCAAAGTGGAAGAATAAAACCGAGACAAGCGAGTAGAAAAGTAAGACGAGGGAAACTGAATGAAAGAGGAGAACAAAGCGTCGAGAATTAAATCTGTTTCTCCGGTTGTTCGAAAACGAGAAAGGTTCAGCATTTTGTTTGATCGCACGCTACTGACCAGAACTCGCAGAAGTATACATCATTCTTGATGAAATGCTCCCTACAGGAGGTACAAAGAGTTGTTTCTAGTTTAATTTCGGTAATTTGATTTTCATTAAACGATTCCACAGCTGCTATATATCACATGATTCCTTTGAGATTCGACCGATAAATAAAGAGAGATTAAAGGAAACGAGATAAGGAATAGCTACTCGAATCGAACGGTTTCTGAGATTGGGAAAAAAGGAAGTCTGAGATTGGAAAAAGAGGGAAGCCTGAAATTCCGACGAATGGTCCCCTTGATCATCGCAGAATAGAATCGAGATATGAAATATCGATGAAATACCGAAAAGCTTTTATCCAATTTAGTATTCAATCGTTGAATTGGTTCCATATTTATTTTGTCCACCTATTAACATTTTCTATACCTGTCTTTTCGTGGAGATTTTATGGTAAGTGCATCAAAATTTTGATTGAAGTGTTTAAAAAGAGACGAACAAGATTACATTTTAGACTCAAAAGCTGCTACATTCTAGGATCATTTTAGGATTCTTTTTCTTTGCTGTTTAATTGTTTGTTAAATATATTTTACTGTACAAAAATGAAACAGGATACAATTTAGATATATGTGAAAATCTATCGAGTGTATCATACAATAAAGTGCGTTTTAAGCAGCTGAAGATTTATCCTTCTCCATTCTCGCATTTGCGTTCATTAGATACATTTTGTCAGCAAGAATTAAATTACCTATTTAATAAATGTATGTAAATCCTCTTAATAATATTGCATCAAGCTCGCTTAATTTCACATTTCGTTTTCATTTCGGTTACGAAAACAATTTCCAAATATCAAGTTATAACAAAATAATCTTCTCACCAACAATTAATTATCGAAATGCAGCTACAAAAATCAGACCTAATCTACTCTCATCTAAATCAATAGCTGATTAGGAAACCCTGTGATCGTCATTTCGAAATTAATTTGCTAAACGAACTGTTTGCTAATTACGGGGCTTGATGCGACTCAAATTATGACTTACGATTCGACGTCTAAACTGCATCGTGGCCTTTGAACCAGCTTGCTCATCATGAATCATTCCTGGTAAAGTTTGTGTAGTCTGCCTTCCCGATTACGTAAAGGCTTTACTTGGATATTCCGAGACACTGTGACAGGTGATCATTAAGGCGTACCATCGGGTGTAGAAAATACATATATCCCTATGAGTATAATCTCCCATGTCATAACCATAATTATACACATATATTATTTTAATGTGGGTAAAGATGAAACAGACCTGGCCATTGTTTGTATACAATTTATTGGAAAAAATTAATTGCTTTAGGTACATAATTAATTCTTAAAACTGTTTGTATAGAATTACATTGCATGACCAAATTTTAAAATTTCCCACTAGGTATTAAAATTTTCAGCATTATAAATATTCAAATCTGTATGATGTTATCTGTATTGTATGTATATTAATACCTATGCCCACATATAATTTGTTTATTCCCATCTTCTTCTATTTTTGAATTAGTTGGAATTGTTAGAATAGAATTTCCTATTTCCTTCGACTCTGAAAAAAATGTAACTATAACTGCGTACAATTCGTGAAAGGAACTTCGTTTCAAGAAAATAGCAAATAACGTTTAATTATCAGAATTGAGAACTTTATAAGACAATTAAATAGGATTGCCCAGTAACTAAATTTACAAAGCAGCAGATGCACGCTTATCATATCATATATGAAGAAATAAATATAAAAACAACTAATAACTTTCTTAAATAAATAAAAATCAAGAATTGTAATAAAATTACGCAGAAAATAAAATCACAATGAAAATAAAATTTCAATTAAGTATTTTGTGGCCGCTTATATATAAAAGGTGATTTCACGTGAGCCTCCATAACGCCTCAGTAAATACATATACTGGTAATACGGAATACGATGTTGCGAAAGAATTATTTGTACGAGGGTCTGTTGGAGAGTAACGTTCTGGACAACTGTGCGTAGCAATATCATCTCGAAAGGGTCGATGGACCATCGGAAACGATTGTATCACTTCAATTTTCATCGCTCGTGTTCACTAGTGCAGAGCTTAATTATTGATGACTCGATAACCGAGAATCTGCCGATGGTTGAATCAGGCCACTAGGCTGATGTGCATACTTAAAATGGAGGTAGCTTAAGTGCTAATGAATGATGGTCTGTCATTGATTTCGCGTTCATCGATTGCCAGAGAGTTATGTTTTTTCAATGGCTCTGAGGAAAAATCGCAAGAAGATTTCTAATAGTAATTTTTTTGTTTCAAAATTATTTATCATGGATGTTATCAAATTTGTACACTTTGTATGGATGATATTGATATAATATAAATACATTTGAGTATTAGGTCCATTATTTTGTCAATCCGTCATCTCATAATTAGAAACACTTAGCTACAATATTTTAAGATTCAGTACCTACAATTAATTAAAGACGATTTCCATAATTCATAGGGACGTAACATCTCATCAGAGTAGATATAGTAATGCTAATATTAAATTTTTGGGGTCTGGAGTTAATGGACTAACTTTATTTTCTAGTGGTGAACAGCGTTCTTGAAATTATTTTAACTTTGATATTTCGTTGAATTTCCATGTAGAATTTCAGATAGACATTTTCAAAAATATAATACAGTGTTGTCTCGATAAAAGTTCGATAACACATTCCTGTTTCCTTGGATCTACTCTTCCACTTCACTTGGCCCTAGATCCTAAGAAGACAAATTCTTTCTAGTGCATAAATTGATCTTGAAGACGAATTTCTTATATTCTATAAACTTCAAACTGACTCTAAGTCACTAGCTTGCATTGAGACGACACGGTACTTCACGAAAGTGTAATAAAGGAATCAATTTTTTAACTCCTTCAAATGGGAATACCTCTCAACTCGCCTTCTCCGGTTAACAGGTTGGAGAACAGTTTGGAAGCTCTTTTTTCTATTCATCGCGACGTCCTTCGGGAGTGGCTTGGCAAAGTGTCGTGAAGAGTCGAGCTTTTCGCGTACACGCGACGGCACAATCGTTAAATCGACTCTGGGTCGTGCAATTATCGAACAGTGCTTGTTGTACGGCTTGCTATTTCAGTGCATGGAAGTCTCGAGATTTCGAGTTCCTCTGAACTCGAGTTCCGTTTAATTCGAGACTCACTCCTCAGCCGAGTTTTCGCTTGATTTGCACGCGTTCGCGGGAAATCCTCGTCGTCGCTCCTCTGTTCGTGAATTACACGACCGTTTATAAAGTCCTTAAACACGCCCCGTGTCCTGAGCTAACGTCTCGACTCTCACGCACTTAATTCGTCTATTAACTACGAGTGCAGGAAACGAAGAGGATGAAATGTTCGATTGTCTGAAAATATTTCTTAGCTAAATGCAAAAGTCCAAGGCTTTCTTCAAATTTTGAGAACCACTAACTTGGATTGCAAGAAACCCTTGTCCAGGGCATATAAAAATGTTCTGTTTTAACTATCATGGGAGAATTCTACTTCTTTAGATCGGTGAAGATTTGTCAAAAAACCTTACCGCAAAATTGTCCTTCGTAGACTTTTTGAAACTCAAATTTTTTTATAATCATATCATATCCTACTCATCGAGAGGAACAAACTTGTAAAAAGAACCATGAATCGCAACCTATTCGTTCCCATCGAAAATGGTTAAAAAGTTTCACTTTTACCTAGGCCGATCTTATTTGCATTTCAAGTTTTTCGAAATTGCTAACGTAAAAAGTGATTTGTGTAAAAATTTGTCTGTTAATTGCAACGAAGCTAGTCAATTACAGGTAAATACTAGTCAATTGAATTTCCTATTTTCGTAATGCAACCATTATATTAAAATTAAGTTTCTTCAATGAATCTAAATAATGGAAAAAATTATTACTATAATTTATATAGTATTATAGCAATCGTAACGAGCTCTTATTCGATCAACATAGTTGGCTAAGAAACACCTTAAGTGAACGATATTTCTCTCTATTTAGTCCTAAACATCAAACATTTGAATTCTCTTATATTATCGAATTTTTTTGACAAATTATTGTGCACTGGTTGCTGAAACTTTGGAATCACTTGCTAATTTTTAGTAATAATCGTGTACAATATATTTATAAAAATCACACGGCCATAATTGACAGAATAAAAAAGATATCGAAGTTTAGAAGCTGTATCAGTAGTGAAAAGGACATTCTATAAGAATTATCAATTCATCGGCTCACTATATTGCAAAGCTATCAATATATTTATTTTTATTATAATCTCAATATGTCATACTTATTCACTTCGACAATTTATAAAATTGTTCCTCATATGCTGTTAAATATAATACTCTAGAAGTTAAATTAATAAATTAATACGCGCGTATCTACGTAGGTACGTACACTATTTCGCAATATACTTCAAATAAGTTCATATGTAAAAATTCGAAAATACTTTCCTCTGTAATCAATTTTTCAATATCTATATTAAAGCCTCTTTACAAACAAAAACGTTAAAAACTTTGATCTCTCCACTCGTATCATCAATCATTTCACCCTGCTCGAAAAACGTTGATTCCCGTTCACATTTTTCCGAAACCTGCGATATCTGCGTTTTTAATCTATCCATTCGAGTGGCTCTTGCGCGGAATTGCGCATTTTTATCCTGTTCGCCTTACACTCTACGTTTTTTCGTTTCGAAGTCCATTCATTTTCCCCAGGTCGTTTCCATGGCAACGTGAGGACAATTGCCTTTGACTACATCGCCCAGCGGTCCGAGAAAGGCATTCCTTGATGTCAATTAACAAACATCTTTGTGTCGATCCTTTTAACTTGGTTGACAAGTTGATAATATGTGAATAAGTTTCAGTTACAGTTACAATAATACAGTTTCGTATTTTGGTCTTTACATGTTTTGCTTCTTTTGGGTGAAATGAGGGAGCTTTATTTTGTGTTTAACCCTCGGAAGACGAATAGTTTTCGACAAACGCGAGAGAAGAATACAGCATCATTCTTAACCATAATGAGTTTCTACTGCAAACTAGTTTTAGGAAGAAATTATATAGAAAAACGCATATTGAACACTATATACAATACTTTACTTCTTATTAGTTGTCTGCGCACTTGATACACGAAAGAAGTGGACGTTTCGAATGGTTCTTACAAATAAATTTATTATACTTTTAACATATTGTATTGTATTTAGAGTCAAAGCGACCCTGCATTCATCGTATGAAGGTTAACTCTTCAAGGACGACTTATTTTTAACTGTAAGAACACTGTATAAAGGCGAAAATAATTTTATCAGTAAATTTCCACGGTTCTTCAAGTTGTCTAAACGTAACTCCAAAAGAATCAATTTTGAATTACCATTACCGATCAATCAGTTGTCTAAAAACGTTAATTCATTCAAATAATGATATTTTCTAGAGAATTCTACCAAAAGTATTATTTTATGAAAATAGTTTTACAAAAATTGGATTCTTACCAAGAAATACCCCATTTGAAACCACTATGTATCGGTCGGTATCAGAAGAGATATCTGTCAAGTGCAATCGTACGTTAGACGTGGCCAATATGGTGTGACGAGTACAAAAATTGTGACACATGAGCATAAGCCCGACCGGACACGTATGGAGCAATAAAACCTGAATGCTCGGGAAAGAATCGTCCAGGCATTTTCAATAAAACTTCCGCCAGGACGTACGATTTCCCTTTTCCGATCGATCGCGAAAAATGTCGCTTCCTACGTTCGTTATTTATTCCATGATTGAGTGGTGGATCCTCGAATCCAGGAATAGTCTCTTAATCGATGATGAAAGGGAAGTCGGATACTTAGAAATATGGGAAATGAAATTTCATGAGAGTTTAATATCATGAAAAGTGTAATCCTTTTAGTTATTTTTTATTTAAAGAGAGCCTTTATATTTCAAAGAGAGTATTGAAAAGGAAGGCACAGTGTTTGTGCATGTGTGGTACACGTACTGTTTGATGTAGAATATTTGCATTCTGCTTCCTGGGAAGTAATGTTTATTTAAACATTTGTATAGTGATCGATGTAGCTGGAAATGTAATAATATTCAACAGAGTGTAAAAAGAGTGATGGATACTGTTTTTAGGTGTTAAACTAGAAGTCATTATCTCAAATTTAAATAACCAGATTTAAAATTGTAACCCAAATTTAAAGGGATTATTTTACTTTTAAATTATTGAGTAACTGAATGCTTTATTGTACATTTTGTATAATTTTCACATGAAATTCGAATGACTGAAATTTTTGAGTTTCTCACTTCCAATTCGTTGCAACACAAACTGTGATAGCATTTGATACAGCGCTTTTATAACGAAAACAATAAGCTTATTACTATCTCTCCTATTATTCCTGGCTAAAACGTCAAAAAACTTCAATTATTAGCCTTCAGCTGTACCAATCCCAGGCAACGTTTATTCACTAAAACATTCTCTCCATATACATAGATCAATAGTGTATTCATATAACTTCCCAGTCATGCGAAAGTAATCGCAGGCTAAAGATACCCGAAAATTGCCGCTCGCAATCCGTACGATCAGTCCGTCCGCTAAACGCAGAGAATTCTTCAGCAGGCAATAACAAGCATCTTGTCGAGCGCACATTTTCAGCTTCATTTCTTTCCATTCCCTAAGATCGTTCCTCCTCGACTTTCACGGGTTACGAGTTTTCCTCGCTCATCCGGTAGACTCCTTGGCTTTGCTCGGCACAAGTTCGAAAAAAAGGACACAGAGGTTCTCCGAGGTAGGGAGGGCAAGTAGATGGTTGAAAAAAAAAAAAGAAGGAAATGAGAAGAGATGAAGAAAGAACAAGAAAATGTAAAGGTGGAGAGACTAGGATAAGAGGGTGAGACGGGACAAAGAGGGACAAAGAGGAAGGAAGTGAGGAAGGGATGGAGAGGGGTGAAGAGAAAAAGAGAAAAGGAAGGGGGAAGAATTATGATTGTGGCCGAGGACTCGTATTGAAGGAGTCTCGCAAGACTTCTGATGACACCAGACACGAGAGTATAAATGCACTTGCGGTCCACGCTCGACGGAAGCTGCCGTAGCAAGTGGAGTACCGCAGCATAAATCAAACTTCTTTGCAAGCCAGCCAGACTGTCGCTCGAGGACTGGCCAGTGTCGCTACCGCTGTGTTTCCTTTAATTTGCGCTGAGAATTCGGACGATTTGAATGCAACTCGGATTGCCACGTTCGCGTTGCTCATTTAACTGTGTGCATGGAACTGCCTTTGGGAGTCGACATGAAAGCTATGGTAGGAGGGTAAGATAGGATGAATTTTAAAGCAGAGGGAAAGTCTGTGGTGGGTCTATTCCTTTCGCGATACGTGACCGAACGGAGATACTGCTAGACTTTTTCTGTCGCTCTGGATTTCGTGCTTGGGGTACTTTTGGTAGTTGTCGCTACCGTTTGACGATGCAGTGTGTAATTCTGTTACGTGGAATTGAGGATGGATGGAAGGTAACAACACACACGTAAAACTAAAGATTGGGCAATACTTATTGCTAATATTGTTAACTATTATCTTGTTGACACTTGTTAGAGAGTACAAGAATTTTCTTATGACGCAGTAGTTAATTCGATAGATTAGTAATATCACGAGATTATTGGATTGGGAAAAATATTTCACACTAATAATTTAAATGACAATAAATTAGATATGAATGGACAGTTTAATATGTACAGACAATTTAAAAATGGATTGCATTAAAGGATCATCATTATTGTACCTGAGTATCTAAATTTTTTCGAAAAATTGAAAGTGATTTTCGCAAATGTAAGATATACAGTCCTCATTAATGATTTAAACTGATCTGTTTCAAAATGAAAGCAAAATGTACACATTTGAGAATGGTTATTGGCAAAGTACAGTATGAAGAATTTAGGGATTTAGAGAATTTAGGAAATTTAGGGAATTTAGGGACGTATGAAGCAAGTTGTTATTTTTAAGATATTTTGTATGAATTAAGTGCATTTTTATTTTCATTGTGACTTGAAACTAATGAAGATACAAGAGAAAACAAAAAGAGACAACAACGCCATGTGGATTTTTTAGAACAGACGGTATTTTATAATCCATCTGGAAAACCGATTTGTGTTTGTGTCTATTGAATTTCCCGACGAGTTGACTCGACCGAAATGGACAAATTCTCGTTTTACGTTCTATATTTTTTCCTATGACAAAATAATACGTTCGACATATAGTTCTGAGTTATTAAGTTTCAGATCACGTACAGAATCTAGGTGAATATTCATACTCGAAAATTGAGGAACTGTGAAGTTCATACATGTAGATAAACCTACAGAATTCATTTAGAAGACTAACGCATGAAATATTCTTAAACATCTAAGTGGTACTACTCGTTTGATAAGTTTCGCAGTCGATATTTCAAGGCTTCCAATTATAGGGCATCGGTAAAACTGTTGGTATTAAATATTTCAAATGTGTCAAATTAAGAGATGGTTTTTCATATATTTTAAATATTCAAATTTTTAAATATTCGAACCTTAAAATGTTTGATGCTAAAAGATTTAAATTTCCAAATGGTCTAATATTTACACTTTCAAATTTTTTAATATTTCAATCTTCCAATTTTTGCATTAATTTTTCAAATTACAAATTTTCCTACATTGCAAAGCTACCAAAGTCATTCTATTTATTTCAATTTCCACACATTAATACTTATACCAAAATCCTGTATCTTCTCCTAAATAATTTCTCCACTAAATATCAAAAATATAAATAAAATCACAGACAGCTGGTATCCTCTTTCCTCGAACAATCGAATCCATTTCCCTATTACAACATGCAAATTAAAATCAACAAACACTGCACATCGACAAACATAAAAATTTCTTAAAATCCCTTCGATTTCACCAAACGCGTACCTCCACCTTTTAAATACCTATAAACCTTCTCATCGACAGGGTGTGAGCAAAACTTCAGTTGAGTTGTAAAGAAAACAACGAAAAAACGAAATGGGAGCGAAACTGTAGTGGATATTCGTTCTTTTCGTGCATGTTCCAGCGCGGAGTAAAGGAATATGAATAACGCTGGCCAGTGGAATTCAGAAAATTTTATTTCGCCGTAATGCTATTACGAAATTCGCTGAAAAAGTCTAGTAAGAGGAAGGGCGAGGCCAACTTAGCCGCTGGGAAGCTAGTCGCGTTCGATGTGGCTCGCCCAGGATATTCATGAAAATTCATACTAATAACGATCATTCAAATTTGAGCTCGAAACCAGCAATTCGGTCGGGGGAGCTCGTGGGTGCAGAGAAAGAAGGAGGGGCCTCCTCTGCATTAAGGGATCGTTAAGAGCGGATCGATCGATATCTCGAGGCGAAGGCGTGAAAATTGAGCGGTTCGAAAAGTGGCGTGGCAAATGGGAAACAAGAGCAAACTGATGAGATCCGACGAGATTGCGGCATTGTCTTCAGGTATGTTCTCGTCTTCTGGAAATACTTCGTTCTATCTTGGGCCCTTCGAGCCGCGACGCGTTAAGGTAGACGTTAAATGCGGGAATGTTTGATTGGGATCAGGAATGTAATTCTTGCTCTTCGTTTAACCTTTAGCATACTACAGGAAAAGGTTGCTCTGGAAACCTCTTTACTATTTCTCTAACAAGATTTTATGGCAAACTCTCGAGTTTCTAAATCTGAAAAATTTTAAACACTTAAAATAGAAATCTCCAATAATTGAATTTTCAAATTTTTAGCTCTCACATATTCAGAGCTTCCAAATTTCCAAGTATTTGAGACAACTTTTCATAATTTTAACCGTCTAGAATTAATTAGTGGAGCTTTTGGATTAATATAATTCTTCCTGTTATTTGTATTACTTCCAAAAGTTAATCTTTATTCGAAACCTTAAGACATCCTGTATTTTGTTATGGTTTGTTCTTAACGAGACCGATGTGTTTATGTTAAGTCAGAGAAAAGGGTGGGGAAACTGACGTGCAGTTATTCCATAGCCTTCACTATGTGTGGCGTAGCTCTTCTGTGATAGCTCTCCCTCTTACGCGTGACGTGGATATTATTAAGATAGTATTCTGTGATAGCCAGTGATAGTACAAGTTCAAAGATATACTATCCTAATAATACATATGTAAAGTAATAAAGAAAGACCTATTTAAGAAGAGAGTAAGAATTATATAATCCTAAGCTATCCATAAATCCAAGAGAAACTCACACAGGAATCACTAATAATGAATTTTTAATGTTTACTAATAGTCACCAAGAAAACATAGTTATAAATGTTTCTGAATGGTTTCACCTCGATGTGCTAAAAATTAAACACTTCACTCGAAATTATAAATGGAAGTTCATGTACCTATGCAATGTTAGTTAGAAGAATTCTAATATTGATAGATTCCTAAAATTATATGAGACTGTATAACATACTCGTGGTTAGATATAGAAAGTCATGTTCTAATAATATAATTATAGTTATGTTCTAATAAGTTTAATTAGTATCGAATTTCAATTGTTTGGGATTAGAGTAACAAATGTTACATATGGAAATTGAAACATTATTAATAACATAATTTACGTAATAAATATTAGCAAGTAATTAAACTAATTTAACTTTTCTGTTGAAACTTTTTCTTCTCTTTCATTACCATTCAAAAATGTAGTTATTTCGATGTTTTTGCGGTCATTATAATTTTAAATATTTACTACAAAGTTTGCAATTAAAAATTTTCAATTAGACTAATATACTATCAGCAGTTCTGACAGGTATATTCCACATTAATTGTTCTTTTATCATACGAAATCATAAAACTGTGCAGAATGTTTTATGAAGCTTTCCTTTTTATTATAAGGAAAGTGATGCAAATTTTGATACAGGAATGTGAGGCATCTTCATTTCGCCAACGTATAAATTCGTACATGACAAAAAGTAGAACAGATTTGAAATTAAGATAAATGAATCACCATTAAAATGCAGTTGGTTTCCAGTTCAGATTCCCCTTCCCTGTGTAAAATGAAAATTACGTTCTATATACTAAGCTTCCTACAAGATGTCACATAAATCTTGCGAAAAGATTAATTCCTTTCAACCGAGATTATTTTAATACTAATTGCAAGTTTTCACGAAATAACTTTCCGCAAATTATGTCTAAACTTACATTTATTTCAATATATTAGCATTTAGATACTGTGTAATAACATATTCTTAATTTTGTAGGTACTTTAATAACGGTTCGATTAGTGCAGTGGAAAATTCGATAAATGTTCATACATGTATATGCTATTTATATACATAATCCACTGTAACCATAGCCTTTCTGATTGAAACATTAAATTTTCAAGAGCACCTACATTAAAAAATTAAAAACATTTTTAAAAGCTCCATTACAAACTTTAATGTTAAAATTTTCCTTGTTTAATCTGTTAATTCCTCTTCAGCAATTAGCTAACAAGTGAGTTTAATATCATCGACATACCCTAGATTTTACATATTCCCTATATTTGTGAAATTCCATAGATTTTCCTGGCTGTCGGAACTTCCTAAATTCGCAAGGTTTCTGACACCTTCGAAGCTTTCAGGATGCCATAAATGTTTGAAACACAACCATTTTAAAATGCTCTAAACTTTCAGGCTTCTGTAGACTTTTAAGCTTCTCAAGACTTCCTGCATTCTTCAAAGAGTATTCTTATTGGGAGTGAAAAAAGGACCGTCGTAAAACTCCTAAAAATTCAAAGAGAAAAATCGATTTCTTTAAACCAACGATTGAGAATAACTCTCAACATTTTGAGACACCAAAAACTCTAATATAATTTTTCTTCAGAAGCTTAAAGTTCCTTTTTAAAGTTTAAGTTTAATCTTAGACAACTATGTTGGTCAAATGAGAGTTCGTTACTAAACGATGAATCTAAAATTGGTATAATACTATGTAAACTATAGTAATAATTTTTAACATTATTTAGATTTATTGAAAGAAGTTTAATTTAAATATAATAGTTGCATTACGAAAATAGCATATTCAATTGACTAGTGTTTAGTTGTAATTGACTAGCTTCATTGCATTTAACAGGCAAATTTTTACACTAATCACTTTTTGTATGAACAGTTATGAAAAAACTACACGGACAGTTTCATAGAAATTAATACATTCGCTCCATAATATTTCAATATAACTTCGTTGCAATTTTGCTAACGTTCCTAAATATATTTTTCCTGCTTCAGACATAAGAAATGTCTGAAATTTCGGAAAGGTTTATTTGACTCTACCAAGTTAGGCTATTAAAATGCATTAACTTTGACTAATAATTTTTCGATAACTATGCGATCAATCTATTCCATACTTTGCATAAAGGTTTCTTGTAGTCCAAATTCGTTACACTCAAAAAGTCTAACTTCTGCGTTTATCTAAGAACTACTTTAAAGAAATCTCGTATATTAAATCAGTCGATCGGGAGAAACAATAAACCGAAGGCAAAGCAGAAGTATGAAGAATTGTTGTAACGGAGCTGTTACAAATAGCACAATGATGCGCGCGCGAAGAATTTAAATTGGCCAGAAGGCACAGAGATATTAACCCCATTCGACTCGCATACCGCCAGGTGCCTGCAAGAAATTCATATGTATCTTCCTCGTACGTGATTCGCCCTCCGAAACGATGCACGAAATCGACCTTCGTATTTCTTTCACGTCCCCTCTGTACGAGATTAGCGGTTCCTTTCGAATAAATACTGTAACTCAAGAGTGCTCTTCCTTGGGAACGCTCAGCTGCGCAGCTTTGTAATTAATCGAGTTAATTCCATTCAGATCCATCGCTGCTTCGAAACTATTTCTTTGCATCCCCGCGCGATTAACGACGAAGGACGATCTTTCGGTTTCCCATACGGTTTTTCTCTGAACGCTACGATAACTTTCAGCGAACCTGGGACCCCTTTCGACGTTTTTACGTGAAACCACAACGCTTATTTGCAGACCTATTAGGAGCATGGACCGTGCACACTTTCCTGAAATTTAGAGGGATCCATGGCTTTAAGACTGGAAAGCATTTTGCTCGAATTTTGGAGAAAAATAAATAATAGATAGCATTGGAATAGATGATCCGTGAAAATACCTGTGTATATAATTTTAGAAACTCAAGTCTTGCATTTTTGTGATCTTGGGAATACTGTATAACTTTCTTACAAGTTACTTGATTTTGTGTAAAATTACCTGGCCGTCTCAGATGTTGGTGGATCATTTACTTTAGGAGTAGAATAAGGAAAGTGCTTTTATTCATGATTTCTTACAATTATAATAATGTGACGCAGAGATAGAGTTTTATGGAAGAAATATTTAATGTGCAATAATAATCTGTTCAAAAATAATGAGGATCTTTAATACAAAAAGAAGACACTTTACGCTCTTTATTTTCATATTCCAAAAAATTGTTTTAAATTAAATAGTATTCGTACGAAACAAGGTAAAATACTGTTATAAAATATATTAATTTTATATTCCTTAACGTTCATTATCACACTTTGTAAAAAGAGTAGTCGAACCCCTAACACCTCGAGCACTCAATACATCAAAGGAACCAATGATAATGAACTTCGCTCCATTTGAGTATCAATTATCACCTCTGTAAGCAAACTGAACTTTATCGAGAGGTTCGACTGCGACTTACAGACTGTTCGACGAATAAAAGTAAGAAGAAGAAAAAGAAGTAACTGTTGAAAGTCATAGTCGTGGTGGGGAAGAGTGAAAGTTCACGCTTCTTGCAGCCCCTCCTTTCTGGAGGTGTCGAGGGTTTTAATTTCATGGGACGTTAAATACATGCTTAAAGATGAAAGAGAGGAGAAAGAGGGGAGCAATCGTGAAGAGGGAAAGGGGTGGAAAGGAGGTGGGGGTAAAGTGCCTCGCGACCCTCGGGAGAAGAATGATCATTATACAAACTTCTTGAGCTTTCTATACACTTCTCGTAGCTCTCGATGTCGTATTACTCCGTTCGATTTTTATTTGTTTCCATGAACAAATATCCCAATCAATTCCGTGTTTAATTGGTTCCTTCGCGATCGCGAGAAACGTATCTTTCATCTGCTCGAGAATTTTTACTGGGGCGTATTTCTCCGAGACGAGGAACTTGTCGGACGAGATTGCATCTCATATTTTATGCCCATTGCTTTCCTGGAGCTTTATGCAAACGATATTCTATCGGGAGTTTCTGAAATGGTGCGCTAATGGAGATCTTCGAACGTTAAATATGTAAGGAATTTTTGTTATTCTAATTTCATGTTTTCTTTGCTTCAATGTCAAAATAGAGAAACATTTTAATTTATGTTCATACATTGTTGTCGAATTTTTCGTAAAGTTATATGTATTTAAAGAAGAACTTGTAAAAGTTTTCTTCTCTTAGCAATGAATTATGCAGAATTCTAAGGAACCTACATTTTCCTATCCATTTGTTGAATGTTGCATACGTTCATAGTTTCATGAATTATTCATGATACAAGTGAAGACATCCTTTGCAAGATAGCAATAATCTGAAAGTTTCTAATAATATTCTCTTGACACAAGCTTTCTACCTACTTCGATGTAATGACTATTCGTTATAACAATAGCTGACTCTCGTAAAGTCTTAACTCTATCTAGATTCTGTTCTGATAGATCTGTAGAGTTACAGTGTGATAATGCATAATTCAATTCTGTTGCATCCTCTTAAGGCAATTTCGTCCTTTATTGCAGAAATTACTCCAGACTATTTAAGTTACTGTAGATAGAAATATTGGAGTCCTTAACAGATACTATTACTTGCTAATAGTTACTGGCAACGAACTGACTATTAAAATTATTCAATCATGGTTAAAAAAGCACTTTTCATTGCTACTAAATTTACTTCAATGAAGTAATTAAGCAAATTTGTATTTATTTAATACCATTTAGCCCTTTAAATAATCACTAAAGTAACAGAGTGTGATGAAAGTAAGGTCTACTTCTTTTGCTATTTATATACATTTATTTATTGCTTATATTTGTTACAAATAACGACATATACTTGATTGATTTATGTATATATACATTTATTGTTTGAATGTACGATGTAAGGACTAATCACTAGGACAAGTAGATATTATTTTAGAATGAATACTCATACAGAGTGTTTTGAGATTATCCATCAGATCTTTACTTTCCTCACTTCAGAAAAACTATTTATTAGTGGTAGGAGACAAAATGATAGTGTTGAATCAATATTCAAATCATTTTCAATATTCTGAATTTTGAAACTGATTATAACTGCTTTAATGGTTTCAGATACAGTTCACAGAAATTCCCAAACATTCATAACTAAAAAACGAATCTGTATTTTATCATTGAGAATCATACAATAATAAATATCGTGTCACCTTTTACCGACTCTTTTGTTCATATCATACAAGCTCATATTTCTTTACCATTTCTTAAAATTATTTTCCCTCATTTGCCTTTAAATATACAGCAATGAGTCATTCATCTACGACATTACTGCAACACTCTATAGACTCATACATACAAATACCGAGCATGGTTGAAGAGGATCTAATAATTCATATCATACTCCCTCCACTATTTTCAATAAATTTCCCTGTATTTCAAGGTACGAAGGAGCAAGTCGAAATGCAGCATATTCGTGGGCGAAAATGATAGTAATGCGGAAACGGTGGCACAAGCGAATAACGAGTCCATAAACAGCTGAGGAACGTGGGCGAGTATCGAAAATAGGGAAAAGAATTCAGGGATCCAGGGTGCAGTAATGGCGAACTGGTGCTCGTGTTTCTTTCCGCGGCGGGAAATTATCGTAATTCGAAACACGCCGAGGCAAATTTGCAGGCAGATATATGCTAGTCTTGTTGTGTTCGAAGTATGAGGATGGCGATGATCATTTGGGATGTGAAGATAAGTCAGAATCATAATGGCTTGAAAGGGAGCAGAATTAATGGGGAAAATTAATGAGAATTATTATGTTCATCATTTTGAATGTAGATTAATTTTAAAATTAATATTGAGTTATTTATATTAAAATGTGTAAAGAAAGATGAATTATTCTACTTAGAAGAGGTAAAAATAAAAGAATAAATAGAAATTACAGTTTGGGAGTTTGATTAAATCAGGACACGCTTCGTATAACGATATTGTTTACAGAAATTCAGAATTCGTCTGTAATCTTAATAATTTCACACAGGAATGATTCGGAGTGGATACGTCTTTAAGTTCTAGGTCGCATGTCTGACCTAGCACGTTGTTATTCTACTTGAGAAATATGAAACTGTGGAAGAAAAGAATCAAAGAAGGGAATTTAATCCTATACTGAAATATAGTGAAAAGAAATTATTCTACGTCGTCTAGATCTAATTTTAAGTTATCTACACAATGAAACATTTATAAATTCGTTATACTACACTAAATAAATCACTGAAATATACTTGTTTAAATGTAACAAAGTGCATCATGCACCTAAAGTCTGGCATTCAATGAACGGTAATTAAAACAGTTAGTCCCACTTTCAACGTAACAAAATGTTCTCAAGGGCCATTCTGCACGTCATGCTACAGTTTCGAAACAATTAAATACAAGTCGTCTCTTGACCTGTTAGAGCTCTCAGGAAAGTATGAGTTTGTAAAAATATTAGCTAAAAATTTGGTTTTGGTCCAGAAATAACTTGGTTCAGACCACTGGCATCAGGTGAGACGAACGAGTCGATTTTTCAGTTTGCCTTCCTATTTAGCGCGGTGAGAATAAACGACCACTCTCCGGAGCTACTTCCAGCAGCGTATGCATTGCATGATCAAAAGAATATGCAGGGTCACCTGCGCGAAGCGTTACCAGCCATTTCCTTGGAGACTGATGGAGTCTCGTAACATCTGCCTTCGTACATTTAAATTTTCAGTAGATGATTTAATCCTTTTTTCAACGTATAAGTACTGTACGCTCGTACGATAGCTGCGCAAATTTTGCATTAGTCTAGTGTTCGTTAAAAGCTTAGGATTCAACGATCTTTAGAGGAAGTACCTCTCTTAACGAGAAATATTTGTTGAACAATTTATGGAAGCAATCGAGGGACATATGTAAAACCACACTCTTTATTTTTTATTCGCAAATTTGTGATCAATGATATTTCACTTTGCTAAGTACAGTCTATTATCATTTAACAGAATTCATGTCGTTCACTGTATAATAGACCAGTATTTATATCACATACGCACAAATAATATCGAATTCTGATATTATCAATATTCAGATAATAAATTTAATAACAATATCTCTGTCGATAGTACAGATGCATATTCATTTCATGCTGTATTTTATCTCTGTCCTCTTAATACACTGTTCCAAATATTATTGTTTACCTATCATGGAGCTCTATTTTCGCAATGTAAGTTAGAGAATTAACAAATATTTTTCCTGTCAGTGGTTCGAGCTGCAAATGTACAGTTTTACATTATATGTATCTTCCTTTCACGTCTTTTTTAATTCAAGAAGAAGTTTGTCTCGTATAGAGTGCATTATTCAAGAATACAGGACAATTTTGTTATTATGCATTGCCAAACAAATATCAGACGAACGAAATGTGTTATTGCACTTTGATTGTATTAAATCCATTTAATTCATGTCGGTTTCTTCGAATACCATCTATCAGCTCTCTGATTCTTTGCATTTGAATTGCCCCGGATGAAGATGGCAGTTAAAAATTAATGAATTATAATTAATTATATTTTGTAATGGTAGTTTCTCCAGAACGAACGAGTTTCCACGGCCATTTAGACTCGCTTGGAGAAGGTAAATGGAATTTCTGGGTTCTTAATGAATAGCCGAGGCGCTCTTTCCCTAATAAGGCGAATTTGCGTAACGATTCGAAGCACGATAAAATGCGAGTTAACGACATTTCGTACTTGACAATAAGGAATTTTATAAATTTGTAATGCTCTAAATATTATAATGCCATAATGCTTTGTCATAATTTGATGGTGCGAGGTTACCAATTTAATGATGTAATATGTAGGTAAGAATTAATTAATTTTTCGACTTTAAATACCAACAAAAAACAAGAAAAGAAATTTTAATATTCCTGAATTTTTTAAAATTAAAATTGAAAAGTATTCTAATTTAAAAGCTTAAATATTTTATTATTTAAACATTTGGGGATGAAACATTGTTAATATTCGAAAGTATGAAAGATGACAGAATTGTGTTTTGCAGTATTTGAAATATTACTTTTCTCCCAGAAATAAGTACTTTTCCAGAAAGTTTCACGTTTCATGTCCGATCAATTTTTAAATAAATAAATGTCTCTGTTTAGTTCACAGCCTGTAACATATTTCTTAGAGGAAAAAAAGATATAGAGGGAACATTTCCTGGTTTCAACATATTTTTCTTGAGAATAATTTATGCAAGGTCAGTTCTACCAACTTTATTAAGATTAGATTTGTAGAATACTGTTATGTGTATGTATACACAGGGTATAACATGTATTCCAATAATTTAAGCTGTGATAGGGGACCTCAGATGAGCCACAAAATGTCCTATGATTAATGAAACACATAACTTTCTCAAGTAACCGAATTCTCCATATCAACGAACTCTTTTAAACTATTTTTTAAAGCCTTTATTGATTTTTTATTGATTGAAACAAGGCTGAAATTGTTAACAAACCGATATATTGATCTAGCACGAATTTTCCTCAAACAAAAATTGCATGTGCTCCCCCTTTAAGATATATACTTCAAGTCACCATCTTGCATAATTCACGTCACCAAACACAGTTTTAATCCACGCTGAACCAGCGAGCCTGTCTATACAATTTCAAAAGATTACATCATAGCCAGTCCCTCGTCGAGTGTGATCCTTGATTCCCTCCTGAATCGAGAACGAACTCCACGCGGCGCCGTTTTTCCAGGGGCAGTCGCGCAGCAATTAAAAGATACGATACAGGATTCGTTTGTTAAACTTTTATGACGGCTTCTTTCACGCGATTTTACGGTTTCGCGCGTTCTGCTGGCCGTTCAGCACCCTCCCTCAACCTTCCACCTCTCCCTCTTCTTTCAAATCGCTGCGAACGTGATATAGCGAAATTTCTCTAGCGTATCCTTCTTTCCCCACTTTTTCCACTCGCCTCTTCCACAGCCTGGTTACCGAGAAATGAATTCGTCCGTTGAACTTCGCTGCCGAGGGAGAACAGAATGAAAATATTTAACAAAAGAAAATTGTTGAAACTACTCTGACGGAGCACGCGCGCTGAGGCACTTATGCGAGCATGTGATACATACTACGAATTGCACTTGTACCCTGCGAATTTGTGTCAAAATTTTCGTCGGGATGAAAGGTGATGGAGAGTACGATAAAATATAGAAAGGAGTAGTTCTGGGGTGGTGTAGTATGAACAGACTGGTGTACTTAAATCATTTAGCAGTTTAACACGTTGACTGCCATGTCACCCATATGTGGGTGACAATTTTTACATGATTGTGAATAACGATAAGATACATAATCATGAATAATAGTAATATACAGAATTTCAGCGACACTTAGTAAAAGAGAAAAAACACTTTAAAATAATCATGAAAATGAATTAAAAACAATTTTCTTTAAAGCTGGAATCACAGCCAAAGTGACAGAATTTTTAATGAAGTTAAAGTGGCAGTCAACGTGTTAATAGAATAGAGAACTTTGGTCTGAAGAATATGTATTTTTTTAATTCTTTAAAATGTTTCTATGCATTTTTACAAATGTAAATAAATGTTTGATTTCTTATTTTATTTTTATCGACGTCTTGTCATGCCCGAGTCTCGCTCGGAATGAACTGTCAGAGGATTAACGTGGACTTTATTGAATTATTAAGTTGAGCTTTCATTTTGTTTCTGAGGGTACTGTCGCGACAATAAAGAAGAGTTAAGAAAAGTTGTTTTTGTCGGTTCGTTGTCTTGTATCTTACTTCACTGATTTCGTTGTAATTAATACATTTAAGGGATTTTTGGTGTTACAAATATGGAATAAATGAGTAATCGCGAATGGAAGTGAAGTATTTTGAAACTTGCATCTTATTTTGTATGAGTTGCAAATATTAAAAAAATATTAAAACAATATAGGTAGTATGATTTATGCACTTCGTTACGCAGACATTACCTTGATTGCTCAATTGGTTTTAAAAAATATTGATTGCACATCATAGCACTCTATATCGTAGCACCTGTTAATAACTGAACTGAGTGTCATTCATTCGACAAATTTGATATCGGTTGAAAAAGTAATATCAACTCTCTTGATTTTTAGGTTTTTTTGGGTACACATACCAATCTACATAAAATAACTGGAATAAAACAAATATATGAGCTTCTATTCGCAAAATTTGTTTCCATCCGAAGTTTGGATTTAAATTTGAGCACAGCACACCAACTACTAAACTGCACAATTTTTAAGCACTTTTATGATAGGACAGTAAACTAGATAACTCATCTTGTATAAAACATTCAAATCGATATTTCGGTTTAACCAGCTCAGGATCTACATTTCTCGTTTATAGGAGAAATTTTTATATGAATTTTTAATATCTGATAAAAGTCTCAATAAGTTTCACGTAACATTTAACAACTCATCGTCATTCGGTTCATTATTCGAGAACTAGCGCTGGTTATACAATGCAGCTCTATGAAAGACAAGTATATACATTTTAGTTTTGCTGAGTTAAAATACAGCTATGTGACACAGCGTGAGGGAATTGCTTCTCAATTAATTTATAAGTTGATAATACATGGGACTAGTTATTATAACTTATTCAACTGATTTGAAAATAGAGAACACAGCGCGAGGAATTTGTCAAGGAATATATGACAATGAGTATGTGGAAATTGAAAAGAAGCAATAAAACAACTATATTCACGCAACAATGAAAAGGGACCTTTATGACCATACTTGGTAGTTCACTCCTCGCGAACTTCCTCTTTTACTGTCAACTGCCATTCCTGTTGCAAGGAGTCATTCCCTAGAATTAAGCAGACACACGTAAAGCGACTGAAGTTGCACTCAGGATGCAGGTAACTCTTCAGTGAACCCGTTTCTATGGTATGGTACATCCAAAATCTTCTGAAGTCTCTGTGCACCAAAGTTGAGGAACTATAATGACTTTGAGGATTAGTAGACGTCGTAATTTAACGTCTAAATTAATTGCTAAATAAAATTTGCAGCATCACACTGCATACGAGTCAGAAACTTCGCAAGGAGTCATTGTTAATGCTTGAATCTCTAAATTGTTAAATTCTCCCTCGCATTCACCAAGGCACTAAATTGTGTGCTTAAAAAGATACCTTTTACTTTCCTCAATTTACGAAACGACTCCAAACTTCCTACCATTAAGGTCCATTCACATTACCCCCTGCCATCGCTTGATAAAATTAGAATGACATAATATCGAAGAAAAGCGGCAAAAATGAAACCACACATAAATGAGGTTCTTTCTTCTCGCGGCTCGAGTCCAATAACTTTCATGCTTCCGTGTCGTGGGACAATCACAGAATAAGCAGCAAATAGTAAATTCGCTTGACAAACGCCTGGAGAACAGAGATCGCCGTCAATGAATCGACAAACCGTCCGTCGGTTTTCCACGGACGTAAAATTTGTAGACCTCGTTCGTGGAAGTTGTTTCAAATGTTTTCGAGTTTCTCATGCGGCGATACCTTATCGATTACGGCTGGCGCGACCTGCTTTTTTCGGAATTACCTACGAATATCGAGAAATCGTACCTTTGAGTGCCGCGCGCTCCCGCGGGGGAGGAGCACCCTCGACCTCGATCCATCACAGCGAAATCCAAAATATTCGACAACGCGACGAGACGAAATATCGGCCGAGCGATTCTGCGATCGGGGACCGAGCCGACTCGTGGCGCGCGCGGCAGGGTTGTTCGTCAGACAAATGCCAGCGAGTTCCTGAGGTTCTGAGATTTTTCACGCGAAAATCCTGGATTTCTCGCGTGCCTGCAGAGCCTGCTATTTTTATTAGATCTGCGTTCTTGTTTCGGTCGAGGGTGCAAATGCACGTACAGGGTGTTCGGCGACTGGTAGGGAAAAATTTAAGGGATGTTTAAGCCTAGAAGGTTTTCGAGGGACGCGGGAGACGAATGCAGGCTCATTTTGATTCAGAATAGAATTTCTATTTCAACCTAGTTTTAGGAAAAACTAATATAGAGAAACGCATTTTGAATATTATATACTTTACTTCTTCTTAAACGAAGATTCATGATGATTCATAATAGAATTCAGATGATTCATAATAGATCAAGATGATTCGTAATAGAATTTCTATTTCAACCTAGTTTTGGGAAAAAATAATACAGAGAAATGCATTTTGAATATTATATACTTTACTTCTTCTTAAACGAAGATTCGTGATGATTCATAATAGAATTCAGATGATTCATAATAGAATTTCTATTTCAACCTAGTTTTGGGAAAAAATAATACAGAGAAACGCATTTTGAATATTATATACTTTACCTCTTCTTAAACGAAGAAAAGATTGTGTTATTGGTGCGATGTTACGATGTATAAAAGATATAGTTAGCAAGGAACAATTTTGCTAGTTAATGATCCAACGTTTCGATTCATGTTTGGACCATTCTTAAGGAAAGTAGGTAAAGTACATTACTTCTGCCAAAAGAAACTAAAAAAATTGATGAGATGCTGTTGTTTAAATGTACCATGCATATGCTTATGTAAATCGTGGAAAACTTACATGTTACTAAATTAAAAAGTTGTTATAATGAATTTGCATTACGTGTGAGAGATATAAAGAAAGGACACAACGGGGAGATGAGAAGATAACGCTAATAGCTTCACAGCACGTGTGCCTAATAAACAGTGACTGAAGGTCTTCTAGTCACAACGAAAACGAACGTACCTAGAGTGTCTGTATGATATCGAGAAGAAAGCATATATACTGTTAGTAATATACATATAGAGCCAATTTACAATCTATTAGACGATCTCAATTAGCTACTTTTTTTACCATTATATGGTAATCCAAACTTAATTACACATTCAATGAAAATGGTCATAAAATCCAGAAATTACTGATTGTGTTAAAATGAATGATAAGATCTAAAGAATCAAGAAAAATAAAGACTTTGTAATGGAAGCTTTACTTCTTTTTAGTTTTCTCTACACCTGATACATTAAATAAATGTACCTATTGTATGATTCTTAGATTCTTACTGCACTGTATTTAGGATCAAAGTGATCCTGCATTCGTCGTATGAGGGTTAATATTTAACACACTATCGTCCTGAAGGGTATTAATTTTTCCGCAGATTGGCGCCGATCGTCTGGTCAGGTATTAATACGTTTTACACGGGACGTACATTAAGTGCGTGTGAGTCGAGCTCGATCTATGACTCGCAGATGGGGTGTTAATATTTATTTAGTAAACAAGTAAACCATAACAAAGTAAATATATACAGTTAGTTGAAAGAATATAACAGGTTTTTAAAGATTTGTTGCGCATACAGTTGGTCAAAGAATGTTATTCCTCGATCACGACTAAAAACCAACGATGGGATTAGTTGGCCTCTCGAAACATGTAAAATAGTCTCACATGTATTTTTCATATATGAGATAATCCATGCATTGGTGTGCTGTCTCCAAATATTAAAATTAATTAATTTGTGTGCCCCAGTTAAACAAAGTACAGTTATTCAGATGTTTTATACATCCTCTTACAAAAGTAGATTTAACCACGCAGACTCTGTCTGTTGCATTTTTTAAACGAACCCTTCAGGCGCTATTGGAATTGTACCTTTCCAAATTTCTTGAATGTCTCGAATCTATGTTTAATTTTTGTGCATTAAAGACCCATATCTCGTTTATATACTGATATATAAATTTAGTGTACAATAACATAATAATTAATCAGACTAGTCATAGGCGGATAATACACGAATAAGTGAACGATGAGTTTTTCTATACAGAAGCAGACAGTTGCTAATAAATGGAGCAAGTGTGTTAAATTTAGTCATGACTAGTATGTCAGCATATATCAAATATCAATTCAACATCTTATGAGCTAAGAAGAGGTCGAATATAAAACGTCTAGCTTTATGTGGTACTAAATTTAACTCTTTCTGAATTTGCCCATTGTCAGAATCCAGTATAGACATATGACGATCTATATGGCGAACAGCTAAAATGGTACTGTATAGAAGGATGATAGTTGAATGGAGAAAGCTTTCAGTGCTAAAATTGAATTTCAAGAAATGTGTCTCGAAACATTATAAAATTAAATATTCCTTAAGTGTAATGAAGTATAGAAGAACTGTTCTGGTAGTAAAAAAGAAATTGAATTCTTAAAAGTTTTCTCTACAGTTAAGACAATAGAGGAGGAGGAGATATTATTTAAATTTTAAAAGCAAATTATATTAAGAATAAAATATTTCATGTTCAGCAATATTAGAGGACTCCCCCATCGCACAGTTGCCTCTTATTTAAGTGAACAAAATTACACTAGGCTGTAAATGAGACTAAAATATTTACAATATGAATAATATTTTCGTTACTGCGTATAATAAACGAATACTATTACTAGAGTAAATATGGAATGGATCGTGGAGAATTGTTCTGAATAATTTCACGATTGAAATTGAGCAATTTTTAATCAGCATATTTTCCTTCGATTCATAAAATAATTCAGGATTAATTATCGGAAGGACTGTAGATATTAATTAGAAAACTGCGGAGGGGCAAATTCTTTGTTCTCCCTCGTACCAATGCTACAAATCTAGTTTGGAAGTAGGAACTAATCACACGACCAGATTGCATTCTACCAACATTTGAAATTCACTGGAAGAAATGAGGAAGTTAAAATGCAAAATTGCTATCTGCAGGGCAGGCACGTTGATCTACATACATCGATTCTAGTGCAGATTAAGTTTTTAGGGATTAGCTTGGATATTAAAACACAAATTGGTACAAGGTACGAAATCTCGAATATGGCACGTATGCGAAGCCAGATAAATCTGTCTCAATCAGAATTGAAATATGTCCCCACGATGTGGACGCGTGACATAAATCATTATGACATAATAGAGAAATTCTTTCGATGTCAGCCACTGCGTATAACCAGCGTATTCAACCGAACGGATATCAGTTCTTCGGTAAAAATAACGTCGATCTGTAACAGACTGACCTTCCGTTCTGGTCAGTTTGAATCATGTCAAATATTTCAAACAAAATTTAACTTTGATAGACAGGAAATTCGTACAAAAAATATTTGGTATTTCACTCTAGCGAGGCAGGGACCCAAGGAAGTGTAAAGAATCATTTATGTTTGAAAATTTGGGTTGGAGCTCGCAGTGAAATGAAATTTTACCAAAATATACAGAAGAATATATCGTAAATGGACTTTGAAGTTTTATAAAAAATCAAACTGTTGTAGATGCATTTTGAAGGAAAGAGTTTGAGGAAAAACTTGTGTCATGCTTTAAAAGTATCGTAATGCCTACTTTGCTTATGGAACTTTATATATTTTTGAATGTGTATACACTAACGTGCCTAAGTATTTGGATACATTGGTATTATTAGAAATGCATTGAATACACTTCAAGTAAAGTTCCCTAGTATAATTTTGGCTGCAGTTCTTATGACAGACGATTATTGTATAAGATTTAGAAATACTGATGAGAATAATATTTGACATCACTTTATATAAATAGAGATATGTGTTTCATGTAATCCCAATAAAGTAAAAATGTCCACATACTTATGTACACTACTGATTTATTGTGCACTTTTTAGATTTTCTGTAAATCCATAAAAATCCGCAATCTAATCATGAGAATTGCTAATACAGAAATTTTTCTTCATTTTATTAAAACATACAAGCCCTAAAAAGGACTTATTTAGCTGCACGTTACAAACAAGAATACAAACAAGGTGTTTAACGCATACAATAGAAAGTAACAAAATGACATATAAGAAAAGGCAAAATCAAATTTGTAGTTTGAAAACAGAAGAAAATATACAACGACAAGCAGAGGTACAAGGTTTAGAAAGAAAAATTACAATACATAAGGGTAGAATAAAGCGCAGTCTTCTCAGTGAAGCAACTAATTTAGTCCTTTGAGTGTGGTACAAAGAACATTGTCATAAAACATGATTTAGATCTTCACTAGAGGAGTTATATTTATACTTGCTTTCCTGAGTTATAACTAAAGAGAAGGGCAGGTTGTAATGATCAGACTTCATCCTATTAACAGCAACAATAAAATTTCTTTGGAGATTTTTGTGAGTAAACCAAGGAGAGCTATAGCCACTATAGAAATTATGAGAGAATTTTTTTCTCTTAAATAAACCCTGCTGTTTTAAAAATTCATTATTATCGTCTTTCACTATTTTCCTAAATGAAGCATAAAGATCTGTAAAAGGAATGTGAATAATATCTAGAGTTACAAAGGGTAGCCTTCTTGGCAGCCTAATCAGACCTCTCATTCCCCTCAACTCCCGCGTGTGATGGAACCCAGAAAGATTTAATAAATCTGTTGTTGGAGATAGAGTAAAAAAGATAGAGTTTTCATTTGATTTCGTGAATGTACGGATTGACTTTAACGTCAATTTTTTGTGACTGCAGTTTCGACAAGGCACTGAGAGAGTCCGAAAATACGAGGAAACTGGCCCGTATGAAGTAAAGCAATATCAGAAGCACCATTGAAAGCAATACACTCTGCTGTGAAAATAGAGGCATTGCAATTAATAGCTCGCTTTATACATGTATTGAATTCAGGCACATACAAGCCGAACTAACACCGACAGAGTCAAAAGTCTTGCTGCCGTTTTTAAAGATTGATCTAGTGTTGAGATTATTGAAGGCTGCCAGAAACGTAGAGTTGACTAATACAGAAGTTACACTTATTTTTAACACTTTTGCATCATGGTTTCCCTTAACCAGAGCGAACTAATTATCCAGCGATAAAAATAAATAACTTTTCTTCTAATATTAATACCTATCGAGCTTTCATGTACTAAATATCCGCGAGGCATGGCACGTACTAAAATTATAATTCCACTAAATTCACCCTGAACATTTCACATTATCATCCAATTTAGTTGAAACAAAATAAACCAGCTGAGGGTGTATGAACCGTGTAGAGAAATCGAAACACTTCATCGATAGACGCATAAACATGCATATTCGATTCGATTCGATTAATTGAATCGCGTGCAACGAGCCCCCGTGAAATATTAACCAATTTTAAACCACGGAATTAAATATACTGCCCTTGAGCGCGAGCATGCGAAACGCGCGCGTTATAGTCGCGGTATCTCCGACATTTGAATAATTGAAAAGGGTCCGCGCTAGATCAGAAATCGCTGGAATGAGATTAATTAAGCTCGTCCTGCTTCCGCGCGTGTGCCAGGTGACAACGAGCGGCGTTAATGCTATGCAAAGTGCATTGTGTACGTGCGCGATCGCGATCGCGTCGTCGCGAAATGGTTAATTGGATTATTTTCTAATTTCAATCGGAACTTTCGCCATCCTGTTATTTCGTTGCCACGTAAATCCGCCAAATGAATGCGCGTCACTTAAATTCCCTCGTTTGAAGGTAATCATTGATGATGTATAATTATTACTGACATAAATAACATGACGACGTCGTTTTTCTGTTTACTAGTCATTTTCAAGGTGCGGATTGATTGCTTAGCGACGGGTAATTTATTCATGAGACTGGAGAATAGCATTTTTCTGTCGAGGATTATCTTGGACGCTGACAGTTGTGGATGGGAATGAGAAATATCACTTTTTGTTTTTATTAATTTAATATTTATATTTTTTAAGAGACTGATAAGTAATTTGGAAGATTAGTTTAAACACCGTGTGACCATGAATTAACGTTTTATTAAAGAATCTAGCAAGTACTTATCAATTAACGTACCGTATAATTAGCTTCATTAGCAGGTGTCCCAGTTTTTGACATCGTAAATTAATTTTTGGATTGCTAAATATTGGATAATTGGCCTTGCGTCAAACTTGATTAATCATGGTGTTCCAATTTTAGCTTCCCTTTGATTCTACTTTTCTTTTAGAACCTGATATCCTTATAAATTAGTTTTTGCTCTGGTAAACCAATAGAGAATTTTGTAACAGTGAAATGCATCTTCAAACTTAATTCTGCGTCTCTCCTACTCTTGTTCTTTCAACAGTGATTTATGGATGAATACTATGCAAGTGTTGTTGCAGAAATGCATACACTCGATATAATAATAGAAAGGTAAATTGATATTCCCGCATAGAGACTGATAGAGTTTCCAGGAATCAATACAATTTGTTCAGTTGTATCATATGATATTCGACCATGCTTAATTCGCCATTACGTATCTTAATACGCTAATTTTGTCGTACGCAAAATTTGCAGTCCGCTATGCAATACAGAACAAGCATGATCGTGTCCAAGGATTGGAATATTAGGGATGATTAATAATCATCCAGTTTCTATCAGCAATGAAACACATAATCGTATCGATATGTCCGCTGCATATGCATATTATGAAGTGCTGAATCACGAGATCGTAGGTATCACTAGTGACATATATTTTGATACGTTCAATCACAATATTTAATTTAACCAAAGAAAAAGAAGAAAATAAAAGAAACTTATTCGGAAAAAAGGTCTCACTAAACAGCTCCCAAATTGTTAGACAGTAAAGTATCTGTACATTTTAGATGAATTTCATGCTCCCTAAGTTAAAAAGTAATACCAAACACTTTGCCAGAAAACAATTAAACTTTTCACTATCATTTCTGAAGAGAAAATAGACCCCGGACAAGAAGCATTAAGTCAACACGACCTCAGAGTCAATATTTACCCTTGTGTACCTAGGTCCCATAGTCAAACAAAACCTGCAACTTCAATCCATCCACAATATCACTCATCTAAGTTCCTGTCCTATCAAGCAGCGTCTGCAAAGAGAAAAATCGACAGTCGCTGTCTAATAGGATCTTCCATGAGCAATGACTTCCTGTCACCTTAAAAGCAGACAACGTTCGCTTTACATTACGATGCGTTATAAGAAGTGCAAAATGCTCAGAGAACATCTATCCTCTGAGAGAGAAAATCAATCTTTAACTGTCCTTTCGTCAGAGAAGCACAATACTTAAGCGAAACTCTTTTACACAGGGTACTTTTTATTAAAACGTTCTCCTTCATTAGGAACAGGTAATAATAAAATTCTGAAGGTAAAATAAAATTCTAACAAGTTCCATTAATAATTTCCAAACGTACTCTACCTGGCCACGTGTTTGAAGCTGCAATTTTAGCTATTTTGCAAAACAATGGTCTATAACAAGCATTGTGTGCCCTCAAGGAAGAGAATCGATCTCCAACTGTCCTCTCGTCGAGGGTGTTTAATGTTAATGAAACATTTCTTTTATAGTTCGACCAAGGCGATGAGGGCTCTGGCGATACCAATCTCGAGATGCTCGACGGTTCAGGAGACATTGACATTAATAAGATAGTGAGTTGACGATACTGTCTCGCTGCAAAGCTTGCTGACAGTTCTACCTGCTGACCGATTGTTCGACTCATCCACAACTAACCCTATTTGAATTAACAGAACGTTTCTCTGTGTTCGTTAATTCGATACCAATGTTGGTGTGGCGTGGTGACTGGTCCGTGTGAAAAGAATAACTTTGTGTTAACAGCTGAATCGAGCTTGAATAAAACTGCTGCTCCCTCAGGGGGAATGGGAGAAAAATTGAGCCCCAGGTTCGCGCGTGTGCTTGTTACCTTGTAACCGTGGCTAACTTTTGTAACCGTACTAACAGCGGCTACAGGTAACGATCACACACGTTCCTGAATTTCTGTCTATCCGTGAAACGTAACACTCTGCCTCTTTTAACGCGGCTTGATCGTGCAACTTCCGATAACAAGTGCTGCTTTTATCATGTTAAGAGATTTAATTAAATTTGTTTGCGTTCTCGCGTAGCGTTTCATCGCTGAGCGATGCAACGAACCTGCTTAGAGCTTTACGAGTGAAAACGAGCTTACCACGGTGAGCAATAATTCTCCATTTCGGTGAGAACAAACTGCAGCGTTTGCTTGACTTTCGCCCCTCCTGGAGGTCTCGAAATTTGCACATTAGCAGCATTTTTGGGGTTGCTTAAAATGAGTCAACCTTTTGAGATCACCCATTGATAAATGTTAATATAAATCCTTTGTCTAGCTCACTGAAAATTCAGTTCCTGTAATTTTTGTGTTAGTTTTGACTGTGATTATTGTCTTACAAAATCTGGTAAATGGGTAAGCTTTAAATTTTGTATTTACACGAAGTAGATTATTTATTAATAGTCAGTAATATGGCAATTGTTAATAAGGTGGAAACAGTTCTTTTAGTAAAATATTTCAAATAATTTGTATTTTAAAGGTTATTTATTTTCTGTGAACAAAATTATACAGCTTAGAATAATACATATACTTAATCAAATTGGTAGTAATTTTCTTTTGTATTGTATCATACCGCCTGTATCAAAGTCCAATTAGAGCGATTCTTTCATAAATCATAATCAGCTCCAATTTTCTTTGAGCTTGTCATGAAATATTACTATTCAATTATAGGTTTCAATAATCAAGGAACGATCTAATAGCCGATAATTCGAAAATACTTTGAAGTACCGAGCGCACGATTTATTTATTCGACATGTTATTGCAGCTTATAAAGAGCGCGTCACATAAAACGTTTTAATTGCAATTCTTTAGAAAAGTCGAAGCTATAAAGCGATGCTCCATAAAGAATTCCATCGGAACCCGACTAGCTCGAAAGAAAACGTGAAAACTGCTTTATGGGGATAATCTCCTGAGGATTTCGATAATAATCGTGGAAATTTTAAGGGGATCTTGCATCGTCGATTGCACCTTAATCCTATTGTGTCTTAAAAAGTCTCAAACCATTCTGTCTTTACTATAAATTACTGCCTTATTCGAACTAAATTTGGGTCACTGGCTTCTTACGATCGATTTTAACTCGAACTGCCTACTAAATATTCGACGATTACATTTAACACAGAATCGAAAGTAATATTCGAATAAATTTAAAATGAAGTTAAATTTAAACGTCAAATCAAATTTACTGGAAGGCTTGGAGATCTTGATATATTAATCTGCATTTGATTTTAAATCCTTACAGTAAGAGGTACAGCTAATACAGCTATATCTAAGTTTATTATGAGTCAGGAATGTGAATGGTAATTTGCAAATGATGAAAATAGATGTAGTACCATCAACCATTTTTTTATCTTTTAAATGTATTTTCTATGCTTTCAAGAAACTAAAAATAGTCGATCGCTTTTCTCTAACAGAAAGGAGTTCAAATGATGTTTTAATAGAAGGATTACATTTTAGTAGATTTTCCTTAAATATGGAAAATATTCAGGAGAACGCTTATCTTCAGTTCCCTCTATTACGTTTATTAAGTGATGAGTTAATTTCAGAATTAAATTTTATATCTTTGCTATCTGCAAGAGACCGGAATGAAGAATGAAAAGTATCTATGTTACTATGTAGGTACATCAAGTTACATTAAAGTATTAATTATTCATATCCGCCTAAATTTCGTCAAATATTCTACATGGTAGTGACTCTAAGTAGAACAGTTCATATAATATGAGATACTAAACGAAAACTTCAATTTCATAGGTAACCAATTATCAAAGTGAATATTTGCTTTACTCTCGATTTTTCATTCATTTTTGTGAATTTAAAGATTATACAGAAATTTGTAGGACAGAATTAAAAACTCATATCCTCTTAATGTTTTCTTTAATCTATGTATAAAAGTGTTCATTCTCCTTTTGAAGGATTATATAATATTAATGGTGCAAAGACACTTCTGTATTATCTGCGTTTGTAATGAATCCTTTTGTACTAAATCAAATGCTAATTTAAATTGGACAGAAATAGGTATAAGTTCATTTATAGAAAACATTTCATTTAATATCAAATGACAACAAAGAAAATTAATTAATTGAAAAATTCTTCTTTTCCATAGCGTTATCCTCTATGTATTTTAATTTTTCGATTAGAAAATGAATAATTTTACTCACAATAAAAGAAATAAAAGAAAACACGAACAGATAAAGTAAACGCGTAATCTCCTCCAGCTTTGCACAGTACACGAATTGAAAATGAAACTATTATCGTCACTCAAATGGATCAGTGAACCATTATACTCTGCCCGTCGAGTGAAACAGGTATTCGCTGTCGAGAATCGCAAGATTCTGACAATCCCACATCAGATACGACGGACTTATCCCATAGATCGGATCCCGAAATCGAATTACTCTAATGAAATCACCGAACAGTGAATCGTGAAAGGGTAGATCGACTCGAAAACGGGTTCATCAAAATGCTGCAGCATCAAAGGCGTTTCCTCTGGATCGTGGTCCTCGTGTAGGCCCTTGTCTCCGACTTGCTGCCAGATTGTACGAACGATGAACAGAGAACAAGAGATCGGATGGTTCACTCTGGAATTCACAAAGCAGTTGCGTCTGTATAGGAGTGGAGAGTCGAGGGGTGTCAAAAAGGAACAGAAGGATCTCAAGATACGGAGAGACCGACTGAAGTGTAGGGGAAAGCCAGGAATAAATAGAAGCTGCGGAAAGATACGTACGAGGGCAGAGATGGTAAGAGAGAGAAAGAGACTAAGGGTGAATTTACTTCCTACCGTCTCACCACTTGGGTTGGCAATCTGGTCAGGCGATCCGACTCTGTCGAACTTGAAATTACTAACTAGAATTGACTTTGACGCGTCCAGTTAACCACATGCAGGACGCTTCCAGAATTTCGATTTTCAAGTGTTAGTGTGGCTGGGGAGTTCTGCTTAAAAGATTCTTAAATGAGTTAGAGTCACTTTAGGGGTAATTGGGTTAGTGAAAGTAGAGACTTCTTTTTCTAGTGATTTTTAATTCTAAAATGTGAGGCTAAATTCAACATAAAAGATAGTTGGTTTAATAAAGGTATTGACTATACATTTAGCAGTTTTAGTTTTGGAAAGGGGTGTTTCAGTGAAACAGTTTAATGTATGCTATTTACAACATTGTAAGTAGTTGCGTGTACGTACGTGTTTTTTGTTATGACTGACACCATAAAAATACAATAGAGTTACATTTACTAATACCTAAGACTAGAGTTGACAATCATAACGATACATTTCTAAATTCTCTTCTAAAAGTACAAACAATGAGTGTTTAGAAATTTATGGACAATAAGTAAAGGGAAAACTGAAGGTTCACTCAAAAAGGCATCAATTGTATAAGATGGAAATTCTCCCTTATTGCAAAATTTATATATTAAAACATTTCTATTTTCATCGTAAATCAGGCTTGCGTTTGTGTTCTGCTCATCTGACAGATTTATTATGACAAATAAGAATATAAAAAGTAAAGATACTGTGTAATCATTTTAGCTTTACACATATTGAAGCGTATGAGAGTCAGACAGTGCAATTCAATTTCTGACTCCCAATTTCAGCCATGAAGTTTTTCTATGCACCCAGTGTTAGCCTAACTCTTGCTTCATAACGTGTTAAACGTTCTTCCTTATCTTTTCCGCAAGGAAACAATATTTCTTCGGTGTTCGGTGGAACAAGTGCGCAAATGCAGGGTTTGTTCCCAGAAGTGCATCTGAATGTACATATACTCATAGAATTCTCCTTTGTGGAGCTGCTACAATGCTGTAGCGTACTGTTGGAGCTGAACTTCCGCGCGGCTGTATATCTTCGTGCAAATTCACAGTTCCTTCTATGGTAGGTTGTTTAGCCTCGGTGAGGAAAGAGGCTAATTTGGTTGTGATTTAGCCGCAAGTCTTTTGAATTTCATTAGAAAATGGCCTTTGATCTAGATAAAAAGGCCACGTCTTTTGCTCTTCCACGTGACCTACATTCGTTCCCTGTTTGGTTAGAAGTTTGTTCGGTTGATTAAATTTTGTATTTATTTCAATTATCCCCTTTGACGTTGAAGATTGAAATAAATGAAACGAAAGAAATGTGAACATTTTTATAAGGTTGTAAACTTAAATAATATGTTATTTTTATCGTGGTGTTTTTCTAGAAATGTATATTTTTGTGGCAACTATTTAGGAATGAACTGTAAGGGAAACAAATATTTATTTCACTTCTTTATTTACAGTCATTCTCTGAATCAATAGTATTAAATAATGAATAACTGACTTAGTAGTTCATGTTTGCATAAAACATACTTCTTCTGCGAGGCATTTGAACTTTATCAAGAAAAGACCTCTTCTAGAGGTTACTTCATCCCTTAAAATTGAGGTTGTGGAAGTTAATGAAGTGCACTCTATACTTTATCTACTTTCCAATTTTGCGCAGAGTTTTCATAAAATTTAATAACCAATCGCATAATTAACTATAGAAGAACGTCTCATTAGCTTATATAATGGTTTTCATTGTTAAAATAAACGTAAGCTTCAAAATTAGTGTCGCGATTTATAATACTATACTCAAAGTAGTGCAAATAGAATAAAAAATCGTTTAGCACCAAAAATCACTATATCATTATTAAAAGAATTCTCGCAAAACGAGACCCAAAAAATATTTAAATTACTCGTTTATGTCTCAGCGTGTAGGTAATCTTTAACACATCTCAACAAAACGATTACCACGCAATAAAAAAGGAGCTCAAGAATCCAAGTAGGTGATCATAGTAAGGTTTTATCCATGTGACAAGAGAATTGCGAACCTCTGAGCTGCGTTAATAACACATCACTCACGAAATCGATGACTGATCGCAATGGCACGTAACAATAGAAACGAGCGTGAACCAAGTCCGTTCCATTGGATTCGTTCACCCAGTATACGAGCATCCTGATCAACTGCACCACGCACGGCTGCATCTTTGCATCCCGCCGCTCAGTTCTAGTTCCTTCTCCAGAGTAGGATTTTACGGGTGAAATAAATTCCTCGACTCTTCCGAAGTTAGTGAAGATGCTGCAAGCGAGTTTTGCGAACAGGACTCGGCCTCGATACTAACCGAGGTCGAAAGACCGAAAGAAACTGCTCTTAATTATAATATTTTCGTTTGATCGAGTCGAAGCGAGTACCGACATTCCTCCTGCTCGATTTGAAATGAAAACCGTGTTAAATCTAGTGTGAGGGGGAGAAAACGGAGAAATGAAATTCCGAACTTTTGTTAGGTGGTGATGATAATAATTTGAGAGTTTAGATGTGTCGATTTATGATACTGTTGATGGAAATAGCCATGATTGGCGTGGTCAGCCACTTGGGAGTGTTTTGGAGGTCCAGAGGAATTGCAAGTGTTTTGTATTTTTGTTTCAAGTTTAGTAAGACTGGTTTAATTTGGATATGTCTCTCCTTCTTGACCCCTTAGAATGGGATTTAGAAATAATTTAATGCAGTAAAGGAGCAGTAGACAGAAAGCATTTGAGAAACTTATCTAGAAAACACCTTAAAAGATCACTCTTCACTTTCAACCCCTGAATATCTATTAGCATCCTGAGTAGTCTATCATACCCTGCGTGAATTATTTACTACTACTAAGACTACTGAACTCCTGCAAGCGTCGAATATAGTCCATAGAGAGGATCAAAAAGGATTTTCACACGCAGCTTGCGCAAAGCAGCTTACAGTATTCAAAGGGTCAAATGTGAATGGCCTCTGTTAGGTGTGCAAATTAACTCGATGCATCAGTTCACAAAATTCAATGCTTATTCTGAAAAAGTCAGATGCCAGTGTCATTCTTTTCTGTATACTTTGTTTCACTTATTAGGCATTTTACGAATCTTCTCATTGAGGAACAATATTACCAATTGTATTATGTGTTATATTATATTGTGAAATGTTCATTATCCAAATGCTGTTGAAAGTACCAGAACAAGTATGAATCAGAGGCGTCCACTGAATACACCACAGAAACGAGAATTCCCTAGCTCAAAGGATAGATCATCTCCTTTGTCTCTTTGCAGCATGTGGACAAGCATTATTATAAATGGTTATAAAATGACTTGTTTATTCTTACTGTATGCTGCTTCACAAACGCCAGTATTTATGCTGTTGTATTGTGCAGTTAATTACTATGTTTTCCTGCAACATATGATGTCTTGCAAAGATCAAGGTCAATAGTTCAAAATATATAACTGCTTTAGTAAGTCCCCCGAATTAATTTATACACCAAATAATGTCTATTCTGTCTATTCTGCTACAACCTACAATTGTGCAACAATGAAAATTGTGGAAAGAGTTTTGGGTTAGAATAGATGTCACTGTAAAGTCAACAGCTGACTTATAGATGTGCAAATGCTCTTGGATTTCTCCAGAGAATTTAAGGGCTCAGTGCACGCATCAGTGGAATTACGGCGCATAGCGGCTGTATAGTGTTTCTGAGTTTATGCAGTCGCTGGGAATTCCAAGAGAAATGAATGTAAAAAATTAGCCTGACATCCCATGGATCACGAGTTATAGGAAGAGATGAGAGGGATGAGAAGCAAAGCAGCTGAAGTAATACCAGAGAAACGAAAATTAAATTCAATTCCCTTGCCGATTTACAGATGTATGGCGTAACAAAAGGGCTATACGTACTCTCATTCAATGAATACACATGTGCGTTGTTTTCTTTTTCAGTCGTATGCGCTTATTTATTGAAAGGCGTTTCTTTTGCTTCTGTCTTAGTATGATCAAGAAAATGCTACTGTTATAATAGTAGCTAAGGTAATTAAAATGCAGCCACAATATTTAAGTAAAACAAACAATGAATAGACGAGATTGAGAAATTAATTTAATAAGTACATTTTACGGCGCTGAAACGAAAGGTTTGTAATTTATAGTTTATAATTCTTTTGTGCATTTTACGAGATTCGAATGACAAATGAAGTGTATTACTGAATTGATATTTTAATAAGAGAAATTTTTCAATGTGATATATTAGCCAGAAAATAAACAATCAATAACTGCCAATGAAAGATTGACCACGATAAATTCGCATCGTTACTAATAATTATTGGAAAGTACTTAGGGCGAATATGTGCTAACCGTTCCGCTTGATTTAACCAAAACTTCATTAATCTCCGTCACTTTGCACGACACTATTCATTTTTCAGGGTGTGAAAAGTGACTCGAAAATGGACTCCTCGATAGCTTTAAATTTAAATATAGTTATTTTCGAACGAAGATATTTGAAGCATTTAAAATTGTTAAAAAGCAAAACCGATACAGGAATCTAAAATAAATCAATCCTATTTAAGATAATGCATGAAAATCACATTTAATTTATAATTGGAAAGGTGCATAAATTCATTAAGCTAATTCCACAATTAATGAATTTCAAGTTTAGAACTTAATCTCATAAACTGGTAATGTATTGATTTCATAGCTCTTTTTATACAGAGATAAAGTAAAAAGAATTGCGCACATTCTTTTCGTACAGAAAAAAGAAATTTCTTTTAATACACCTCACGAATACATCCACAAATTTATTATTTTGTTTGCACATTGATCTAGCACTTCAGAATCCATTTCCCACTAGAATTGAAATTAAATGTTTGCGATGACCACTGGAAAAGTAGTTTATTATTATACATTTACTTATTATTAGTGGTAAAATTTTTAGGGTGTGAATCGTATTATGGTCCCTCTGCTAGATATCAATAACCATCCATTTATAAAGACTTTCATTCAAATAAAAGCATAAACGTTTCAATCTTCTTCCACCAAGTATCCAAATACTTATAAACGGTGACGTATGTCGTTTTGTTTTAGTACCACGAATATTTTCGTCGCTGTTTGTGTTGCCGAGTCAGTGTTCCACTAATATTTTACTAACGCTTGAGAGGCTTCTGTCTGAGAGACGTCACTAATGCACAGCTCTCTCAAACGACATACTACACCTACCGCAATTTCGATGGCGAATCTCCTGGAATGGAATGATTTCTTTACTTCCTAAGGATATATAAATCAAATGGGCGCAGCGCGCAATCAATCACAGCCATAAGCGATGTAACTCCTACTTCGTTCCTTCTTCCTTTACCCCCCCCACCCCTCTTCCGTTTCCTCTTCCTCTTCAACTATATCGCGTTACATATAAATCACGTTTAGCGTTCTTATTCACTGTCCCTTTTTACCATATGTTTTCAGTTCGGACGAGACGATGACGAAGACAGAAGCGAGGAAAGCAATCCACCGCCATTCATCACACCCCCTCCTCCCAATCCGAACTGTGAGTAATCGCGAAGAATTCGCGAGTTTATTTAATCACAGTCTCGCTGATGGGAAACAGTCACGTTTCACGTCGGCGGCGATGTTGAAGTTACATCGAAAAACGCTTCTTTAATCTCGAACGCCATTACTGATACACTCTGTCGGAAATATTTGACGAACTTCGCTGAAGACTCGTGGGCTAATCAATTTCCTTCTACCTGGCGTTTCGAGAGCTCGTCCAACGAAAAATTTATCATTTTATTGACCATTTTGTAAATTGGACTTTCAGTTTTGACTTCTTGGTTCTTATTAGATTTAGTTGTACGTCTTGTAAGCAACCTGTTTAGTTAATGAAGTTTGAGATTTAGTGACGATTTAAAGAGGGATTTTATTTATTTCATTATTTGTACTTGTATTTTAATTCAGCATTGCTTTTGCCTCTATTAGACAAAGGGCCAAAAGGTGATAAAGGTGATAAAGGAGACAAGGGAGAGAGTGTACGAGGACCTCCAGGACCTCCTGGTCCACCTGGTCAGGATGAGGTAAATATTTATGTTAATAGTTACGATTTAGCAAATCTGAAGCTAAAAGTAGATATACAATTAAGTAACTTTTATTTTTCTATTTTCGTAACGATGACTGCGAGGAAAAGAGTGTAATAGCGAGCTTAGGGAATAAATGATTTATTACACGAAATGCAATTCTTAAAGTAAGAAGTGTAGAAAAGTTTGCTACAGGTAAATCTTAACTTTACACTTTGTTCGAAATTATAAAGTACTTCACACCGCGGTCAGAAAGCAAAAATTATTATTCATATTTGCGGTATATTAAATAATATATTTAAACGCTAGGAGAATAAAGCAACCACGGAAATCGATGAGTACTAAGTTCTCTTACATGCTAATTACTAATTTAAATTTAAATTAAAGTTTAATATCAACTTGCGTTTACCGAAACAGTCCGTACAAATTCTGTGTTGCGGCTAGAACGGATAAATGTTTGCATAATTTATGTAAATTGCGCTTACCGAACTATGCTGTGTAATATGTATCATGGATTATTAACTTATCTAATAAGTAATATGATGCATCTCCATATTGCACAATGAAAGAATATAATTAACTATAACGTAAATGGATATATTTAATGCTAATAACAAATACAGAGGAACAAGAAAAGTACAGTATTTTCGATTTTGTTGACTACAAAAAATAAACACAATATACTTGTTCCAAAATACTACAAATTTGGAAAGAAAATTATTTCTGTTCATTACTAGTAATATAGTTTTCACTGTTTGTGCCCAGAAATGTGAACCTAGATGTATCATTTCAAAGATCATAACTTTTATTAACTTCGACTTTATAGTATTTGATACATTCTTTATTTCTTAAAGTAAAGGAAAGGATTTAGTTACGTCTTAGACATGATGAAAAAGGCGAAACATTTAATTATTCACCAGCAGTATATCTTTTAATATTAAACAAAATTTACATTGCTTATGAATGCTTCCTATAGTCAGTACACCGAAGATGTTCCACCATTAGCAATCCTTGAACAAACCATGAAGCTCTAGTTTCAGTGGTTTAGTAGTCTACACACGTATAAAGGCAAACTGAACGCAATGCGCATATTGCAGGACACATTGTAGTTCCTATCAGGTTTCACGTATAATTATGCAACAGTATATTGTTCTGTTTGAATGATTGTCAATTGTTCCAATTACTTATTGTTTCTAGGGCGAATAGTGAAGTGTAAAATTATAGAATTATTTCTAGAGCAATTCTGCTTAAGTTACAGAGAGATTATGTATTTCTGTATTTTTGTGTTTCTGTATTGAATGAATGAATTCAGTAGTAAGAGTCTGTATTAAGGCGGACGATACAGGTTGATTTCGTGTTACATAGTTGAAAGATTAATATTCGCCTTCTATGGTGAAAGGGAACATTACATAATAATAGGGATTTGAGGCAAACGTTCACTGCAATTGCGGTTTGTGACAAGTTATAATTATTAAATACTTACTGGTTTCAAAAATATAGCAATTATCATTTATTTTATTTCAAGTTTGTTTATTACAATGGAAGTAGATTAAACTAATAATTGAATTCAATGAATGCAATACCAGAAATGAAAACATGAATAAGTAGGTAATTCAAGTTACCAAGATGTATCGAACAAATCTGGCTTTAGTAAAATTAAGTTATTTCTCCAAAAATTTAATGCTTTACGTCTTGCATATCGATTGGAGACTTGTTATTTAACTTTCTCATATCGCACATATTCTATTTTTTGAGGCTTTCTTTTAATATTACATACTAGAACCTCATTCCAGTAGTATAGGTAAATATTAATACAGACAAGCCTGCTTCTGTTTGAGAAAATTAAAAAACCATTCACTTCGTTTTTTTCATTAATTTGTCTTTCCAGTCTTTAGAATCTCTTTTTGTTCCTATTTTGCAACAATTTTTTCATAATATCGTAAAATAGAAATTAATACATTCGTGACTGTAAATTCGATACCGTCCACTGTAACTGAAAAATTTTTTCATTATGCAGTATTGACGCATAATGAAGAAGCGTCAGAACGCAGAAGCGTCATCCAACCCGAATATTTTAAACCAAAATCAAAAATATTTCCTGTTAATTAATAGTCCTTCATTCATTAATAGTCCTGATCATCTAAAATCAGAAGCATGAAGCACTTCAACTATTTCTGAAAAAAATGCTTTAAAATTTCAAACTTTAGAATTCCAATTCAAGTAGATACCAATATTATGTACTTACTAAAAGCATTGATTTAATATATTTGATATGAATGCGTGGTATTTCGTGAATATTTTGTTAATGGCGATGAATGTTCAATTCTAAGATCTTTCCATTATACCAGATATATACGTGTACAGGTGCATTTCAGCAATAATAATTCAGCATCGGTTGCGCATATGAAGCGGGGCTGAATGCATTCCAATCTAGAATCACTCATTTATCTTGTTACTCGAGCAAGCCAATTTAGCCAGGACGCTGAAGTACTGGTAACCACAGCATGTAACATTGATTACGTAGGGAACTGCTTTCATGATATTCACTATCTTCCAACATTATCGATGTATGGATGCCAACTACACTTATTAAATACTCTCGATACAGTCTATCATTAACGACAGAGTCACTGTTTAAAGTAATAGATGTAACTATTTGGGTATTAAATCTAAATTAGTGTCAAAGCATTTTGTCTGTAGGTACATATATTACCATTTATGAAACATAAATGAGAAGTACAATAAAAAATAAAGGCACAGTTAAATAAAATGTCATTAGAAACTTCTGTACACTACTTATTTTTCATCATACACAGATTTACAAAGTTTACAGAATTTACAATAAAATTAGAATTATTATAAAGAACAAACTTTCATTTTCAACCAATAGATCTTCGACTGTGGGCTGCTGAAAATCATACAAAACGTTTCACCAATAGAATTAACTGTCATACTTTATGTGATCAAAACTTGAGTACCTGTACAGTCAAAAATCCGTTTTACAATGTCCATTAATGTCTCTGAGCTCAGTCTATACACTAATCGTAGCTTCCTAAATGAACTTAGTCGCCATTGGAGCTGGGTACAAAAATGGTGCTAACTCGACAATAAATTAGAGTAGAAGCTAAGCCTGTCTACGGTGATAAACTGATCAAAATGCCGCAGGGTCCGCAAGGCAAGAAGGGAGAGCCTGGCACGTGCACCTGCAATGCAACAGCCTTGATGGCGTCCTTTACGATGCCAAAGATGATCCAGGGGCCGAAAGGGGAGCAAGGATTACCAGGGCAGGAAGGAAAACAAGGGCAAATGGGGCTAACGGTATTGACACTTTGTAAAAACCAGTTCGCGAAGAGCGTTCCGTCGATCTGGGCGGAAATGAAAAGATGTCTGTGAAATAAAGCACATTTTCATGAACGTGACAAGTAATTTCACCACACCTTTACACGCGCAAACGCGTTCGCGGATTTTATAGTCGGTCTCCGCTCGTGAGGATCGAATCGAGAGAGCTCACACGCGTGAAATTAATTTCATGATTCTTCTTCATTCTTGAAGTTCAAATAGACTGTGGCTTCATTGTCCAGCGTGTACATAATCCTCGAATCATTTGCACAGGGCGCAGCGGGACCACCTGGAGAGAGAGGACTCGAAGGACCGCCAGGACCTAAGGGTGACAAAGGAGACACGGGTGGCGCTGGACCGGAAGGGCCTCAAGGGCAAAAAGGAGAACCTGGTCGCGATGGAATACCAGGCGAGAAGGGGGCGCAAGGACCACCAGGACCGCCTGGAAAGGGCGAGTTCTCCGGTTACGATGTAAGTAGCGTATCAAATTAGTTTTGCTCGCCTCTTTCGACAAGACACGAGGTCGTTAATCATGGCCATGAAAGGAGCTTGCATCGTTAAGTGTTTGCATGCGATGCAAGACAAGTGCAGTGACCTTAACGATGGAACTAGTGAACTATTATAAGCGCGATGCATTTTACACGTTCTAGGATCGGTAAGAGTTGGAACTTTTTCTGCGTGATCGACGATTTTGAATTGTTTTCTGTATAGGGTAATTCATGAAATTAATAAGAAATTTATGAACTAGTTTGTTGTGGTTCAGGAAAAGATTTATATTGTGGAAAAATGTAGCTATTTTGCGATAATTAGATGCTTTTGACGAGATAAAAGTAATTTTCCAGAACTATTTTCATTTTTCAGTATGCAATGTCTGTAGTATAGAAAATTTCAAATGATATTCTAAAGAATTTGAACAATCACAAGAAGAATAAATATTTCGATTTAAATTAATTACTAGAACATTCTACAAAGAAAATTGTCCGAAAAGTATCCCAAAATTTGTATCAATCTATGACAGTTCTTTAACGTTCGAGCTCTACCAAATCATGAAAATTTCATAATTTTTCCAGAATTATTTTCTCGTACATGTTTGATATTTTTTCCACAAACTGTGTCGTTTTCCATAACTTGGACCATTCTGGAAGAATAAAACCTTGTACGGTCCAGAGACGGTAATTACTGCCTATCAAGTCCAAAAGTATGTGTTTCTGTAAAGAAGATCTCCATATGTAAGAATCAATATCCTGAACAGTATTTCTATTCAGCTATACAATCACGTTAACCCACAAAAAAAAGGCAATTTCACATAATACGACTTAATACCATGCTGTCAAAGCCACAAGTAGCAGTAGAAGTACGACTCCCATCGAAGGAATCAAGCCCTAATTAAAACGTTTCGTAAACGGCCCAATTACGACCCCTAGGTATCGATTAAACGGGCAGCAGCATAACGAAGGAAGTCAGAATTACTCTCAGACAAAGGCATTCCTTCCGGGGTTGTCTGTTCCCGCGCAAAGCCCTCCGATTGTAATTCCAATACGTTTCCTTTCCCCCAGTGGCGCGCCTAAATTTACACCCTCATTTAACCTTCCCTAGCCCGTAAACGTACACGCATTCACGTCCAATAAACTAGCGCGATCGCGTAGCATTGGCGCGGGACTGGCCCCTAAACAGACGAGAATATTAACCGCCAGGAAGAGACCAGGAGATCGGAGCTTCATAACATTAATTTCTGTCGTGCCCTCCGTTGCCGAAGAAATTTTCTCGTCGTACAATGACCCTCTTATTCCCCGACTTCCTTGAACCTTACCAGCGACTATTTCCTTCTCCCATGAATCTTCACAGTTCCTGATGAACGAGACCCCAAATTGACAGCAACTCGCCGCGCAAATTCCGCTGAGGATCATAAAGGAAAAATTTTTAAAAGGGGATGTATTGTTGGAAGTATCAATACGATAGTGGTTTTCCTTAGATAGTGGTTTCCTCCAGATAATGGGAATATTATTGTATTGCCAAAACTATTATACGACTGAGACCAGGGACTTGTATTACTGAAACAATTTTTTACTGTCGAAATCATTGACTTACTCTACTGAAACCATTGGTTTGTACTACTGAAACCATTCATTTATAAGAGGCGCTTAAATACTTGAGTTATATTACTGAAGTCTTTCATTTTGTAGGTAGTACTGAAGTCAGTGAGTAGCGTTTCAGATGCACCGAATTGTACTACTGAATCCAGTAATTTGCAGATATTACTGAAACGATTAACTTGTTTCACTGGATTAATTCATTTGTAGGTGCTACTGAACCCACTGATTAACATTATTGTCATCGAGGATCTATGTTACTGAAGCGTCAGATTTATACTACTGATACCATTGACTCCCGGTGCCGAAATCATTGACTTACTCTACTGAAACCATTGGCTTAAACTACTGAAACCATTGGCTTGTACTACTGAAACCATTCATTTATAAGAGGCGCTTAAATATTTGAGTTATATTACTGAAGTCTTTCATTTTGTAGGTAGTACTGAAGCCAGTGAGTAGCGTTTCAGATGCATCGAATTGTACTACTGAATCCAGTCATTTACAGATATTACTGATACAATTAACTAGCATTACTAAATTAATTCATTTGTAGGTGTTACTGAAACCATTAATTAGCATTATTGACATCACTGATTTATGTTACTGGAACAACACACTTACTATTAACACCATTCGAACTCTACTGAAATCCCTTGTACCACTAAAACTATTCCACAACCACAATTACTCTCCTCTTAATTTTCCCCTTAGTTTACCCGCTAAACTCCCCCCTTTTCACCAATCTTCCTCCACCTAAACACACTGTGTACACACCTACAATCGTCGTCGTTTCCACGGAAAGAGCAGCGACAAGAAGTTCGCAGATGGAAATGGAACTCCATATCGGCCCGCGGGGAATAAGTAACTGTGCATGTAATAAAAGCGCGTCTCTGCGCGTCCATCTCTTCCCTTCTGCCTCATTCGTACCCCTTTCCAGGCGGCTTCCTTCTCGCGACTTTCGTTTCCTACCGCGTCTGTTTCACGCGGCTGCGAAACAACTAGAGCCGAGGAGGAAGAATCGTGTTTGTGTTAATACTTCCACGCAGGGCGCATTTTCACCTGCGGATACATCGGCAAACGCGAGCTGGATGACCTATTTCCGTCGGTGGCTAACGTGGAAATTAAATAGGGTGCGAAGCACGGCTGATGCCGCAGTGAAAAATGAAGCTGCATTTTGGTATTCCGCGGACGGAGCGCGATGCGCATTTGGAACACGTTCGGCGACTCGACCGCTTTCTGCGCCCCGCGTGTACTCACCGCCCCTTTTGTCTTTCACGAAATTCTACGAGGCTTCTTTTATTAGCTGCTTTTGTCTACGTGACGCGTTCGCCGCATTACTCATTGTAATTAATGATGGAGAGCCTTGGGAATTCGCGGCGCGTGTAACGAATTGAATATCAAATGAGGATATTTGGAAGGTTAGCTACTTTCCTACACCAAGGTTTCGGGGCGGAATGGAATTTTGGGAAGTTGGTGTTTCCTAGCGAATTTTGAAGAGGTAAATCTTTGTGGAACTGGGGAAGCTGTGTGAATATTAATGGGATGATTAGAGGAGTAGAATAATTAAACGTGGTTGGATATTAATATTTGTTTCGGTAGTTTGTAATTTATTTTTTTATTAATATTCTTGGGGGATGTCGGTTAACGTCTTGGAATTGAACTAGATAGTGTCATTAGCTTAATTTTGACAAATTATAGATTCTAATAAACTCTACTGTAGGCACAGTAGTTAGAAATTTCAAGACATGCATACAAGTATTTTTTACTCTTTCCTTTTGAAATATTTGGTTTCTAAAAATTCTTGTGTAATAAGTTTGTATGAAGCTACGAATCACCTGCATAATTTAGAATAGTGAAAAATTTTTAGTCGACTGCAATATTCTACCAAAGGGGTTCGTTTAAACGATCCCAGATAAATTCATCCAGAAATCAAATGATGAGTAACTCTGTTAAAAACTCCTGTATTATCGCGGAACAGATAATTTACAAGTTTTTAATTACAAAAAGTTGAAACGAACGTCATCCACTATTCAAAGATTAATTATGGAGTTCCAAGAAAATAGCCGAAATCGGAGAAAGAGGACTGTGTAACATGCATTCAGCGATTAGCTCGATATTTGCATACATTCGGGGATTAAAGGAAGAAAAATTGCCGAGGAAAAAGAACAAAAGGCGGCCTAGAATCTCCATTGTGCGGATAACTGATCTTTATTCGCTCCAGTCGGAATCAGAACGGAGTGAATTTCGGTAACGATGGCGACTCAATGAAAGTATTATCGCGATAACTGGGATCGTAGTTGCGATCGTTGGCTGGGAATAGGATTTTCTGTACTTTCCTGTGCTTTTAACTCACTTGACCGCGGACAAAGCTCTCACCCTTTCTCTCTTTCTCTACTCTCCGACGTTTGAACAATTAGCAAGCGAGGTCAGGCCGCTCGTTTCGTTCTCACGGTGTAACATTTGGAAACGTGCCACTGGCGAGAATGAAACAAGACAGAAACAAATTAAGCGTAACAAAGTGTATGATACCTTTCCCATGTCTTTTTCTGTGTCTTTTCAATTCTGTGAACGCGATTCGTGATTATCGGCCAGGTTTTTCCTGAGAATATTCGTGTACAAATGTAGGATATTCGTATTATTTGAAAAATTTTTTTAAATTATCGAAAATCGAATTTTACTACTGTGAAATATCTAGGGATGGTTCGGTCTGGCTATTAAACGATATTATTAAAGGTAAAGCTTAAATACTGATTTATGCAGGTAAAAAGTATTTCAGAAATAGACTAAAATAATGAAAATTTTCATAACTTTTTATTTCATTCTTAACACTGTTTTATGCAATTTTGACTTAGTATATTTTTAATGATTTAGGGATCGCGCCTTTTTGGTTTTATGTGTGAGTTTCACCTGCAACTGTGCAATCACATTTCCAATTAAATTTATAGGAATATAGAGATTTCATACAACATTGTGTATTTTTTGGAAAACGTGACTTAACATTCATTAAGTTAATGCATATAATAAAAGCGATGTAAAAGATTAGGGGTAAGCTCAGATTACCTGCAGCTTTAATTTCTTTCATAAATTCAAATAATTTGCCACAAGAACGTGTACCTTCGTGATTTATCAGAGTAATAATATAACAATTGCGCGTATCAATAAATCACGTCGAGGTAAAAATAAAAACATTGAAAGCAAATTTATCACGATCACTAAAATGAATTATAGTCGCAGAAGGTGGAATTCTGTATAATTGGGTGTGCACCATAGACGATAGATAATCCTTATATTTCCATGAATTTTCATTTCCTGAATTTTAATTAAACTTTACCGTTTTCGTTATCTTCACTTTTCTATGTGTACTGTTATTTTTATTAATATTTAGCCATCGAAGTACTTCTATTTTCATTGTAGACAATACTACTCGTTCATACATATAACACATACAAATATAATATACATTTAATATTAACCATAACCTTATATATATTTATTTGTTAATTTTAGTATTAATGTAATATTTCGAGGAAGGTAAAAATACTCTGAACCTACAATCTTCTTTATAATTAAAATAACAATTTTTTTATACATTTTCATACTAGTTTAATATCTTGAAAAAGGAAAAAATTCTCGTTACCCAGAATCTCATTTATAATTAAAATAATAATATTTCGTTTTAATACCGAGGAGAAAAGTGAAAATATTATAATTTTACTTAACTCATTACAATATTTCCAATTCAAATACTTTCAGCTCAAATATCAAATGTCTTTCATTCTTCATTCATAAATAATAAATAAATTACCTCGTAGTTGGTGAAACTCAATAACTCCACGTCGCTTTAAATAACATCGCTTTCATCCTCCCGATTTTAAAATTAAACCACGTTCACTGAAAATATCCGTTCGATTCTTTGAAGCTCAGTCGTCAAGCATAAGACGCATATGCCAATATCATATGTTAACGTTTCGCAACAAAACAATATGGTTCTCGTCCAGATATACCTGTAACGTGAAAAGCTTCAGAGAGAGATATCGAGGCCTTAAAGCTTTGCACCAATACTTGTTCCTACATATTCTTATAACGGCGCACAAGATGGTAAGAGATTTCTCGACATGGTGCAGACCTACGTGAATAATGCTCCGCGCAGACTGTTCCCTTGTCAATGAAAAATTTTGCAAAAGAGCACCACGTTCCAGCAAGGCTGGTAGGTTACAATCTTTTCGACGAAGAATAAAATGGCCGCTGTGCAGCAGCTGCATCTCATTAGGGGAAAAATTCTGAATCCCTTCGTCAAGGAATCACGACTGCATAGATATTATGATACTACTTGTCATTGAAGGTACATCTCTGTGTGTCATAAAAATTGAAATTCTCGGATTTCTTTTTGTTATATCCCGTTCTTAAGATTTCAAGATCTCATAACATCTTAATTACATCTTCAATTGCTTTCTGAGAAGATTTGAATGTTTAATGCGAATACACACGTAACTAATGAAGAAGAATTTTTCTGTACTTAAATACCCCAATGAATTATACTCTGAATAGCATCGAGAAGCAAAGCTATTCTGTTTAAGTAATACTCAGGAATTTCTAGGTTCTGCTTTTTAGGCAAGTACAAAATTATATCCAATTAAGCTTAGGTATTTTACTTGATTAATTTAGTACACAGTACGCAGTATATCAATCGAGGCGCTACTGTGGTAAGCACGACTTTACTTGTATATATGTAAGCACAGCTAGGTGCATTAGCAAGAAATATAGCTCCTTACAGAATCCATGTTCAACCAAAGACATTTCTTAGCAAAATACAATTGCTCTATAAAGAATTCTCTTTTCAATGAATCTCAATATTGGAAACTAACTCTATTTCCATAGCTGCAGAAACTAACTTCTGCACTACTTCAAACGATGAAACTGTTTTAAAACTGAAGTAAAATCGGGTCTACTTATTCCTGCCGCCAGACTAGCCTTCCTCGAAAGAAGTTTGCGACCTTGCAAAGGTTTCACGATTCCCTGACTATGTATCCCACCTCGGCCTCGAGTGTTATCTTACGTGACTCGCTGCAAGTTCGTGGTTGAACGTACAGAGATCCGATTTCCCTGGAGTATACAGAAACCAATTTCTAGGCTGTGGCAGTCAGGTACGCCAGGTGAGCGACTCCGAGGGAAGTTGCTCAGAAGGACGTGTCGTCCTCGAATGAGAATACACAACTATTGGGAAAGCTCAAGTGTTTTGCTGTGCACGGGAATCGGTTGAGCAACCATCGCGAAGATAGTGTCTCAGTAGCAGAAAGTAGGAAAGTGAGAAATCTGGATTGGGTCTAGCAGTACGATAAAAAGAATTATACAAGTTGTCTACTCGAATGAGAATAAATTCTTGATCTGTCACATACTTCAGCCAAATTTCAAGTATAACAAAACGGTGACTTAATCACTCTAATTTCAAATTTTCTCTCTGGCTTCAAGCGGAAAGTGTTCAATTTGGCGTGGAATGGCTGCACCATAAACAAGATGCATTCCCTTTATAACTTCTCTAATACGCTACTGTACCCTCTGTCTACTCATCTGCGGTAAAGTCATTGTGTAGAATGATACAATTCAGCTACGGTGAACCTCATCACTTGAAATGACGTGTTTCGGGCTCCCTCCCATTGAAATTGTAACATTGACTCACCACTGTGCCCGACAAAATGATTCAGTCATCCTGAATCTCCTATCTTCAAGCACTGTTTTACATATTCCCCTCCTTCCAACAGATATCTATTACTAAATGCGAGAGACACGTTATATCGCGCTGCAGAAAACAGGAATTTTTCGTATTATTCAAGCCTGCTTCTACTCTCGCGAAATTGATTTCTGAGAAAGGGAATACGAATTTCTGCGAAAGAGATTCTTGTATAAAGGCTCTTTTTTTCTCTCGACGCTTACGATATCATTTTTCTCCCGTTATCGAGCCATCAAATGAATGTAACCGTCTTCAAATTAAAAGATAATATTGCCAAGCAGAACCTTTTGGTTCGCTTGCAAGAGAAGCATTCTCAGGAATTGAAATATTCTTTCATCGGGATATCACTTTCACCAAGTCAAACACTTTGACGGTATTAAAATCTTGTTAATATCTGCATCGCGTTGAATCTTTAAATTGAAATCTCTATTACGGGGAGATTAATGTTATTACATATTATTACTTCACATTTATCACTTTTCTGCTGTGAAATTATCTTCATAGCCCTTGTAAGCATAAAAATCATTCATATCTACTTTTCTATCGATCAGCGTTGACTTCATTAAATTCTGATCATTTTAAAAGTTGCTTCTTTGAGATGTCCTTATTTCGCAAAAAAGAGCGAATTCACAATTTTATCACAATTAATATTCTATGCAAAATAAATGTATAAAATATACTCATCGAATAAATAAACACTCCTATATTCCTCGTTGCAACTCTATTAAAACACACATATCAAATAATCATTTTTTAAAATGATCCTTTGAGACCACTAATTAAAAGTATTATCTGCAAACACAGAATAATAATCGTACAGAATATACATTAAAATGTATAAGAAAATTTACTGCTCAAAAGTCATTCACAAGTGAAACGTGAAACTCATGAAGCAGACAACACATTAAAGAGCACAATTATTACTTTAATTATATATATTCTCTTTCGTGCAACAATTGTCATTGCAACTAATTGGAACAAACAAAAGGATTACCTACAACAAATAAAAAGTGTATAACGTGACATCACTTTCTTGTAATCCTGGTAACTTTATCATTTCACTAAATTTCAACACAGAATTCCAACTACACATATTTAGAATATTACGTTTAGGAAAGTGCAATGAGAAAAGAATAAATTTTTCCACTCCTGAAAATTGAAATACTTCCATAAATACCATACAAGCGTAAAAGAGAAACAGATCATAAAAAATCTACGTTGGGCTTTTCACACTGTCGCTAAGTTATTTCATAGTGCAATCATTAATTCGACACTCGGTGGACACTCAATCATCCAAGGCGTCGTGGAAAAATCGCCGATAGGTCCGTTTCCAAGGATAAAAGAGCCCAAGGTGAGATGAAGCATGACTACGTTGAACACCCAGCTCTCTATCAATGGCCAAAGGAGGTCCAAAAGTTCGTGGGCCACTTGGTGGTAAGGCTTCGAGGGGACCAGCCATCGTATAATGGATCGAATGCTGGCGTTGATAAATCAGCGTTTCGAGACGTTCGCGACTGAGGCAATGAAACGAGGAGTGCTCGATTCGATTGCGGTTACAGAACCCCGAGAACTGTAAACGCTTGAATAAATGAGCGTCCGTTGAATGAAACGACTCGCAACGTTCATCGGCAAGCAGGCGAGCAAAATTCGTTGTTGATCGAAGGAACTATTTCAGTGGCCACCCCCTGGGCCACCATTTTCCACCTTGCTCGCGCGCGCTTCCACTCTAGTGATGAATTTTGATTAACACCGTGGGTCATGACTGATACTTAGCGGAGGTGAAACTTTCAGGGAACAAACGTAGGCTATCGATTCAGAGCTTGGAATTACATTGAGAATTAACCTTTTGCGATTGGTATACTTGGAGACAAATTTTAACTGTCGCCATGGTTGCTTCTAAAGGGTTAAGGATTGTGTGGACTTAATTGTTAAGGGGACAAACTTGACTAACTGGAAATTGTATTCTTTTTATGATGGGAGTATCAAAAGAGGGAAATTTTAGAGCAGATTGTGAAATGATTTGAAATTGTAGAAGCGTATGTTAAAATGGGGAGAATTGAGTTGAGCGAAATTATGAGAAATTTAAAGGGATTGTTATTTTTTATTGGATGTGATTGCATCCTTAATTTTAAAACATATGATATCTGGCTGATGCAATGGTAATTGCCATGTAAATATTGATGCGCTGTATTTTAATAGATAATATTTATTTCCTGAATTATTACTGAGTGTGTAGTAAAAACTGTGTAGTGGTGACCATAAATTCAAATATTTTAGTAATACTGATTGGCGGTTGGAATGCAGTCAAAGTAATATTTGTAAATACTCATATAAATATATTTGTAATTTTTATTCCAGTTTCAAATCGAACATGTTATTTAAAAATTTTATCACTTAACATTGTAAATAAATTCCACGTAATTTTTCTTTCTAAATATTTTGCCAATCTCTTTTCACGAAATCTACAACAACAAAGAAAAGAAATTCCCAAAGAATAAATTATATATAACAAATAACCGAAAATTCGTTTCTACTTTGACAATCCTAACACTAAAGTCCAATAACGTTTGGCGTCATCCAAGTCAATGTAGTGATCGAATCGATCGAAATCTCCCGAAGTAGCGATTGAATTCTCGTCGCTAATAATACCCTCAATGATTTCCACTTTCGGCGATTAAATAGTTCCGACATTCTACAGAATCATAGCGAACAACTGATAGCAGGCAAACTAAGAACAGGATGGCAATTCCATTCAACATTTAAGAGTATTGACGTTTAACATAGGTGATTGTTTCAACGATCATTGTTCGTCAATGGTCGTTGAAGGATATGAACAGTCAGGTGACATGTCGGCCGACCGACTGCTCTTAGGTTTATGACTCTATACTGATGATTAAACAGAGAAATTTCGGTTGTTATGCGCATGCAGCCTAGTTGGAAACCCCGCGGGATTTACAGGGTGAGTAGCAGCGCACTTTGAATATTTCTCACGTAGTACCTTTTGGAGATTAGTATTTAGAATGGTAGTTATTTTCTTAATTTAAACTATACCATTTTTCTTTTTTGTATTTCAGATACAGTAATCGTATTGTTTGGTTACACTAGAAAATTAAATTTCAGAATAATTAAGTTACAAGTTTATACGAAATTGCGTTCAGTTTTACAAGTTATTTTTTCAAAAATTGTTAGAGATAAAGAGAAAACTGTTATAGTGTTACACTTATTTCTTTTTCTTATGAGATACCACAAGAACTTCTATGAATTTACATGGTCTCATAGATCCACAGATTACAATAACTCGCAAAATGAGATTCTTTCATTCCTTTTTCATTTGAAAATTTTTTGTACTTCTTTGTAGCAAGTCAAATTTGTTAAGAATTTGAATATTGTAATTGGGAGCCACTGTAAATAGCTCTTGATTTAGAGATTTAGAAATAGGAAATTTCATGAAGTCTTAAAAGGTTTGAAATCAAATTCGATGTTCATCGTCTATTATTAATGTTCTTTTTCTAATAATTATATATATTGTAATGTTCTGTATAATCCACCTTCCAGTATGAAAAAAATAACTAGTTAAAATACCACTTATTTCTATTATTTTATTCATACAAATTATTAAAACATGAACAAACTTCGAAGCTCCAAAATTATGAACATTATAAATTCCCAAAGATCTTCTAAACCGTTCTTGTAGAATATTGTACCTAATCCCAATATCACATACATGCATCCCCCACCTCTCTCTAGCAGCAGAATTACGTTTACTTAAAAGAAATTGTTTGCATAATTCCAGACGGAGGGCATCACGATGAGGCCAGGCTTACCAGGGCAGAAGGGTGATGCAGGCGTTCCAGGCAGTCCAGGGCCAAAAGGCGAGACAGGAATTTCTGGCTCCAAAGGTAATAAGGGTGAGCCAGGTCACAAGGGTGCTAAAGGGGATCACGGAAAAGAGGGCCAGCGAGGAATTCAAGGATTCAAAGGAGAACCTGGCGCCCCTGGAGCACCAGGGCTTCCTGGTGCGCCAGGCGAAAATGGAAGACCTGCTGAAAAAGGTGACAAGGGCGATTCAGGGCCAGAAGGAAAGCCTGGCCCTCCTGGAGTCCCTGGACCACCAGGATCCCCTGGACTGAGTGGACCTGGAGGAGTAACTCTTGGAGATGGGGGTAAGGTTATTTTAATGAAAATTAGAAACTTTAAGAACATGTAGTATGAGATACAATTAATTGTGATGCAGGTACAAGCCTTGGTCGTTGAATTAGGATCAGTCAAAGATTTCGAGTTAGTAGTACATCCTTTGTCGGAGAACTGGCAACGTTCGTCACTAAATTGTGAATGTTTATGGAAACTCAAGTTATCGTGAATACTGTTAGATTGATCACATTTTATACAGAAATGCTTAACCGTGTTATTAGTTCTCTTATCTACGTGCACCGCTTATAGGATACTTCTAAACAGGTGCCGCGGATGGTTCTACTGATTCTAGAGATCAATCATTTTAGTACAGAGTGCAATTCCCAGTTTACTCTATCAAAAAATATGTTTTAAGAACATTCAGTAAATTTTAGAATTACCCTCCTCATAACATTGATAATTGGATATTTGGTAAGCCAAAAAAATATCTGATCACAAATTGAATATATCTAAATACATAAACTATGGATCCATCACACGTAATAACAAAGCCAGCGCATCGAATATAAATGAACACAAAATTACAGGATTAAAGAACACTGACAATAGCATGAAAAGTAATTAAAAATGAAGTGACCTAGTACTTCAGTCCCATAATCTATTGTATAAAACAAGACAATCCTCAGTGACAGAGAATTATCTTCTCCGCTTGAATGAATCAACGTAAATGAATAATTGTGTTTAATTAGTTCTAGGGGAGAAAGGTGACAAGGGCGAGACTGGTGCGCGAGGGTACAAAGGTGACAAGGGCACCAAAGGCGAGAAGGGGGATAAAGGTGATTCTGGACCAGCCGGAATTCCAGGTGTGAATGGCATTCAAGGACCCCAAGGCAACAAAGGCGAGCCCGGCAAGGATGGCGTTTCTGGAGCACCAGGGGTCACGGGTGCAAAGGGCGAAAAAGGCGAGAGAGGTCCACCAGGAGTCACCGCCATAGCCAGCTCTGGTGACTACATCACCGTTAAAGGGGAGAAAGGTGCAGAGGGCAAGAGAGGCAAAAGAGGGCGCCCTGGGCCACCCGGTCCTGTTGGCCCACCTGGAAAACCAGGAGTAATGGGAGAAATTGGATTACCCGGATGGGTGGTACGAAAGAAAATTCTTTTCCTTCTCCACCCCCTTAAATTCCTTTTTAACGGGCTGAGCGCGGCGTCGATTTTGCTATCCTTTCTATTCAAGCGACAGCGTGAACGAAAAGTCCACTGCCAGTCCCTAGGGACTGGCGCCGCGCTCAACGTGTTAATTGCAAACGGGTTGCAGGGAATTATTAGCTTGAGTAATTATTTCTCTAATTCGTAGCACGTCTTCAGGAATATTCTCTAAGATGAGGTTTATAAACAGTTGTAGAGTAGCTCATTGATAATTGCTTCGCGTTCAGCTTGCGCTGTTTCTCTTTAAGCTCATTAAAGAGAAATTATTCTGGAGACGAGCAACGTCTTGGTTTTGACATTTAATGTTTCATTTGGTGAAAATTTCATTTTAATTTGAATAATTGTAGCGCTTTTATTATAAAATTAGATGAAGCTTAATAGGTATCTTGTTTAGTTTAAAATTCATAAGTACGTAATGTATGCGCTGCTGGAAATATTGATTACATCGCTCGAATATTTAACGTTTTATTGCGTATCGCTTCTACGTGGTGTAACCATTAAGTATATGATGCTGGTCACAGTATTTATATTAACTGAATTTTCAATATTTTACGTAAAAGATACGAGGCGATAATATACAGAAATTAATGAACTCAAATTACACCTACATTATCCATTTACACTTCATGAGTGATGCAACAAATATTTTCAGTGGTATTATTTATACAAATCACAGTTTTAAAACGACAATCATCTGTTTTTAATGCTGAGCACAGAATACGATGAAAGTGAGTATCATATAATACCCAACAGTTCTAGTTATAATTTAATAATTCGATAATTCGCGAAGTTATCGCCTGTCTATCCAAGTAATTACATTAAATGACACTGTTTAATACTCGGGGCAGAATAATGAGAGACAGTATTACATCACGAAATTAGAAATCACAGTAATCGAATGAAGCTAGAGTGAAGTGAACTGTACAGCAAATTAATTAAAGGGTTAATGGACGTAGAATATTCATGGACGAAAGTAGAACATGAACGCTGTATATCGATAACTATTTCTAACAGGGTCGTCCCGGTAGTCCTGGACTTCCTGGACCTGTTGGACCATCAGGACCCAAGGGAGAAAAAGGAGAACCTGGTGCACCAAGCCCTTACGGAGTTCCTGTCGGAGTGAGTACGGTTTACAGGTTCTCGTCAAAAGCGAAACCTCGAATATTGAAACGTGAGGTTTAAAGTAGAACTCAAAGTGTGAGCGTGTATCAGTGGAAAATTAACAACATCCATTCATTCTAAGCATTGCTAATACATTTTATACATTTTAACATACTCCTGAACTTCAAGTAGACATAGCAAGATACTTAAAAACAACATATTATTCTTTTGATATCAATTATTCTACAATATATTACTTAGAATATTTTACTTATTTATTAGAGCATTTGAAAATATTACAATTACACTTATTGCTTTACTGTACTTATGCTGTACTGTACTATGCTATCATGCAATGAAGCTCTTGAGCATTATGTCAGTCATTGGAAAAGTTGCGGGAATGTTCAACATAAACTGATGCAAATTTTTATCTATAAAAAGTTCCGAATATTAATGCTTTAAAAAAAATCGAAGGGCAAAGGGAGTACGCTAAAGAGTTCCCAGCGTGGAACGAATAAAAGATAATGGATGCATTTTTTATCCTGTCTTGTGCCGGGTGACAGACTAAAGCGGAGATGTGCACTGTGATCTACGACCTCGGTCGCAAAAGTTCGGAGATTACCGTGGAACTCATTTCAAATAAAAAATGTCACGTGAATATGGTTTCGTGATAGCTTGCTATAAAGGCTAAGTACGAAAATCTAGATGCATGTCCACTGCAACTAAAATGATGCAAGGTTCATTTGAAAACAAATGAAGGATGCTATTACGCCTATACAATCATACTGTATACATACATATCTAATACAATAGTAGATCTTCCAATATACAAATCAATAGGCAGACATAATAAGTAAATGATAAATAAACAAGTGAATAATTCATTGCTAATCAAATATATTTTAGAGAGACTTTTACTAAAGTAAGAATATTCTACTTCAAATGGAGCTACTTTAAATAGCTGTAGCATGAAAATGTTTTTGTTCGAATATTTATATTAATCTTATTATTTGCCTTTTATATTACCCACGTATTTTTTTCCTCGTGATACTGTACGATTTTAGTTTCTTTAAAGCTGGTTAAACACAGACACAACGCAAAAGGGTCGTGCAAACCGTGTTGGAACCGAACAGATTCGAACGGGCGGAACATTTTTTAGCTGAAACGACTGGTGGGGGGAAGCCGCGAGATACCCTCGAAACTTGTAACGATGGTCGTAGATCACTCCCGCATAGTCACAAGTCTCGTTGAGCTAGGAACAGAACGCGCGGGGTGACGGAAATTAATGCAAGTATGCGTTTGACCCCCGCTTCTTTTTTACATCTTTCCTACTGGAAACAGGGTTCGATTTATTTGTCCCTTCGCTCAAGAATTCAGTAAAAGGACAATATTAACTCAAGAGGAAGTTTTACAGTTATTCCAAATGGGAAGTCATATCTAAGTCAACAATTTTATCCTTTTTTAATTCAGTTGTCTTTACCAACAAAGCTTTGTATCACTTACTTTACACATGTATTGTACAGGCTGTCCAAGTTGAAGCAGGACGTTTAAATACCTCCTCTGTTTTTAGTAACACGAAATTTTAAAAAACTAAAAGGAATAATGCTACACAGAAGATTGTTATTTCATGACATTTCTCCTTTGACACCATTCAAATTATGATATGAACGATTTTCGTGTCATTAAAAACAGAGGAGATAGTTAAGCCGCCTTCTTGAGCATGGCCACTCGGTATTTAAGGTAAATGTGTATTTTCTGTAAATATTAAAATAAATATTCTATAGAGTTTTGGTCCCTTAGAATCTAAATACTGTATTATAAAACATAATTTCTTTGTGTGATTTCCATTACATAATAATTTTCACTGTTAATTATTTTTAATTATTTTTTTTCCCTATTATATTATTTTATCATAATTGTTAAAAATACTGCCTTGCATAATTCTTTATATCTCTATTATATTAATAAACCATCGTTCAAAGAAACTAAGCTCGAAAAATAGCAACTAGTTGATTATTAGTAATATTATTGTATTTGTTTTACTGTGAAAACATTTTTCATTCTGATTGACTACGAAATTCGCTTATTTTTAACATTGTCACTTTTTCAACGCTCCTGACGACTGACAAACACTAACAAATACGTGTGGCATGAATCGGTTCACCTCGTTCTGGTTTTAAAAGCCGCAAGGCAAACTCAATATTGCACTTTAAAACAGTCGGCCATCATGAAGACGTGGCTGGTAATTTATGTCGGCTCGCACTCGCTTCGAGTGGCTTGAATATCGCCTTTGCGATGAAATCGTGTAGAAGCTTTTCATGATAAGTGCCGACACGAGTTCACTAAAAGCTACTAATAGAATCAAGTGGAATGGTATTCGAAGTGGCAGAAAACTGAAAGTGAATTGGATTTTCTTTGTTTAGTATTTCGTTAGGGTACAGATAGGATAAAAATGTTTGTAAATTGCTGATTTATTTGGGACAGATAAAAGGAGATAAAGGGGACGATGGTTTCCCTGGAATTCCTGGGCAACCAGGAAGAGATGGCCAAAGGGGTCCTCCAGGACCTCCGGGAGCACCTGGAGCACCGTCTCAAGGAAATTACATACCAGTCCCAGGACCTCCAGGACCTCCTGGCCCTCCAGGCCCACCAGGAATGGCTTTGGTTGGACAGAAAGAAGACCCAGGACTGGGTAGAAGCCACATCTATGGCGAAAGGGACTACTATGGAGTCAGACAAGGTAAAAGATAAATATGTGTATAATTGTATAAAAAGTATTATTAATAATGTTGGAGGTAGAATTATTTTCTTGAACCAGTCTATGCAACTGTATTTGATTTACTAGTATAAACGCAAAAATAATTGGTATATTTGACCAGACTTCTATGTAGGTAATATTTATCTACCTTATATACTTTACATTTGAAAGCAAAAAAGTTGAAGTCGCTGAAAACGACATTTGTAATGGAAATAGTAAAAGTAGTGCATGAAGTAGTTCTATAAAGGATAAAGTACTCAGTTTCAATACCATTTTTTATCATCTCTACTGCAAGGACTCAGAACTAGTCTGGACGAATTAAAGGCTCTTCGTGAACTGAAGCAACTGAAAGAGTTAAAGGAGCATTTAGGTAACGCACGTTGAAATTACCTATGCGTCGTTTCCTTGACAAGTTCATTCATATTTCAAACTACGCATGTTAGGAATTACACTGAATTATCTTGTAGTTATCTTTAATTTTAATATGATTCCACCTGAACGTTTACAAGGAGCTGCAACAGCTGCAACAAGGGGTCCTCTAGAAAGCACAACGAAGATTGTACCAGGAGCAGTAACTTTCCAAAACACAGAAGCCATGACGAAAGTAAATTTGCTTACTTTACTAAAAAAAAAATTTACTTCCGCGTATGTTGAGATTGTTTAAATAAATTTGATCATGTCTCAGATGTCTGCTGTGAGCCCAGTCGGAACACTTGCCTACATCATAGACGAACAGGCATTGTTAGTCAGAGTGAACAATGGATGGCAGTATATTGCAGTGAGTATACGTTTTATTTTTCATATTTATATAAACGATTTTAGTAACCATTACTCAACGTTTTCTTTTATTTCTTTCTTTTTTTAATGATTTAGCAGTTAAATATTGTGTGCAGTTATTACTAATTGTTATTCAACATTTCTCGCATCTTTAGTCATTCACTGAACTTTCTAATTTGTTTAAGAGAGCAATTCCTTAATCATTTAAATTACTACAGCTTATTTGATATAAGTAAATTTCATTTTTGAATATCTTGAGTGAGTAATCTTACAGAAGGATCAATCTAATGTGAAATATTTATCCTGTACTGCTTAGCTCGGTTCACTGTTGCCTATAACTACTCCAGCACCACCAACCACATCACCGCCTCCGGCAAATCCACCTTTTGAGGCTTCCAACCTGATCAACCAGATACCCGTGAAAGCAGATGGAACTGGGGTGAGTTACTATCTTAATCTTATTGAGTGTAAAACATTATCGATGAGAAGAGGGCTGATGTGTTATCTAATTTGAACTGAATTTCTTTTCTGCCGCTAAGTGGTATCCGCGAATGGTAAGATTATTACTTCTGTCATTTCTATGATACGAACAGAACGAAAGAATGGTCAGCTTGAATTGTTATTCTTTTAAGTTATCATTGAAATATATAAAGGCTTGGAAATAAGTGTTAGAAAGTTTGAGGGATGATTCTCTACGTTAAAATAAGAGGGAAATCAATATGGATGAAATTGCGTTTGGAGCTTCCTTATAGAGTTATTAGTTAGTATTAAAGATGCACCTAAAGTTTACTCGAAATATGTCTGACTTGTCTTATTCTACTGTCTCTGGCTTGGCTAATGCACGCCAGCAATGCATTAAGCTCCAAGTCAGATACCTTTCATGCGAACTTCAGGCGTGTTTGCAATAATTAATAACTCTGAATCGAAGCCTTAAATGCAATTTCATCATTCTTGTTTTTCATCCTATTTTGAATGAAAATTAACAAAGGAAAAGTTGTTCCCACCAGGAAATTTTAAAAATAAGTTGAGGTAGTACTAGACTGAGATCACTTTAAAAAATAAAGGTCCATGTGACAGCGGTTTATTGAATATATTTTAAAGCATAATAAAGAAATAAGTAGATTCTTCAATATAGTATGTGTCTGACCACGGTTATTAAAATCATTAAAACGTGCAGTTGCGAATGGCTGCCTTGAATGAGCCATTTACTGGAGACATGCACGGTGTACGAGGAGCTGACTATGCCTGTTATCGACAAGCAAAGCGAGCAGGGTTGAGGGGCACATTCCGCGCATTCCTCAGCTCCAGAGTTCAAAACGTCGACAGCATTGTAAGACTTGGGGACAGGGATCTCCCGATCGTCAACATAAAGGTAATTACTAGTTTAATCATTTCAATCTCAACGCAATGTTATCTCGAACTAGTTTACTAACTTTTCTAACTTTTAGGGAGATGTTCTGTTCAATTCCTGGAAGGAAATGTTTAATGGAAATGGTGCTTACTTCTCGCAAAATCCTAGAATTTACAGCTTTAATGGGAAGAATATCCTCACCGATTTTGCATGGTAACTATATGAATTATTTATATTTCAAAATAGAAAACAGAATATTAGGGGTAATAGAAATAACTAACTAATATGAATTAATGATTGGAGGAATATTTTCGGGAATACACAAATTATTAAAACTTCACAAGCACTTGTTGATTTATAGGTATTAAATGTAACTGATATTTATATGGTATTTAATAAAATATGAGCCAATATTCAAAAAACAAAAAATACTTTTATTAATGAAATAACGAGGTAGTAGAAAAATACTACTAAATTACAAGATATAATATTACTTCTTAATTTTAAATACAATTCTTAGAAAAACTCCCTCAATATAACTGTAACATTTTTTTATCATTACTACATAACTATAATCAACAAGTACTACCCATTTTCTCGCGCCAACTGAATACTTTTTTCTTACAATTCCAATTTCATATCACAAAATAATTATCGTTATTTATACTGATTATGAGCAAAACTTTTAAAATAATTCAATTACTTGCCACCATACTGCTAACTCACATTTTTTGTTCTTTTAGGCCAGAAAAGGTAGCGTGGCATGGATCGCACAAATTAGGGGATAGAGCAATGGACACGTACTGTGACGCCTGGCATTCGAGCAGTTCAGATCGCTATGGATTAGGATCACCCTTAACAGGGGGACGCCTCTTAGAGCAAGTTCGATACTCCTGCGACAACAAGTTCGCCCTCCTTTGTATAGAAGTGACCAGCGAGAGCACAAGACGGAGGAGGAGCGTCGAAGCTGTCGAAGACATGGATGAAATGTCGGAGAACGATTACAAAGAGTACTTAGATACTCTGATGGAAGACTAACTTCCTCCCCAGAGATAACGATAAGCAGTTTGTTTGTCGTGTAAATAGGAATCGAGATGCACCCGACAATGCCACTGTTTGGTGGAGGAGCGAAGATGAACTCAAAGAACCAAGAATACTTAAGCCTGCGTCGATAAACAACGCCATCAAACAGTGACCGTCTCGTTTCTGAAAACGCGAAATCTATCTCTAATTCCAAAGGTTATAACCCGTATCGCGAGTCATTAGTCAACGCTTTACACGAATTTCCGTTCTCTTTTTAAGAAATAAGACTGATCGTCTAGACATCGTCCATCAGTGTTTCATATCGATTGCCTGTAACTTCCGATCCGTCGCTACCGAAACATCCCCCAAAGAGTCGATGAGAAGTCGCGTCGACAAGCAGCGTTCGATTCGACGTCGTTAAGGTTTCCCTGCATCACGATAAACGTCCAGTTCTTAGATCACTTCTAAGCGAAAGGAAATTCTTAAAGGCGGGACGAGATTGCCTGCCCCACCCTTCCTCCCTTCCCTCCCCGAAGTCATAATTTACTGTTAAGTGATAAATGAGATGGATGGCGTCTACTTAAAGCAACGGCTGCCCACTACGATCTAACTGAAAACGGAGATCATATCCGCGATCGAATTGCATTTACATTTTAGCCAATACATATGAGTGTGTATGTTAGATGTAAGGGAAAAAAAAAAACAAGTCGACTAATGCAATGGTTCCGCAACACCGTCGAGTTTCTCGAATATGGAATCCAGATTTATGCTCCGTGTACGTTTAGCGGCAGATGCGTCGTTGTAATAGAATTGCATAAAGCGTGGGTTACAGTTCGCAACCCTGAATGAATGCGAAAAAGGGATCGTTAATAATTGGCCTAAAGAGTCTGCAACGATTGCAAAAGCTTTCAAGATTAACCGGTGTCAGAGATTGGGCGTTGTTCGAATACATTTTTATCCAATTGAAAACAAGAATGGAGATTTAGGTGTACGTATATATTTATTAACTATAATGGAGTTAATATATTGAGTTATTTTTACCTTTATTCGTGAACGGTACAAATATTTACGAATAATGAATCATTTCAAGGGCGATCGTGCAACCATAATAGGGTGAAGAATAAGAAAGACGAAATTACATTTGAGGCTTCGTTTCAGGGTTACTAATCCTTACAGAAACACGAAAAGTTCGCATGAACATGTCTTGAGTCTTATAGTAAAATAAGACACGTCAGACACATTTCAAGCGCACTTTCGGTGCATCTTTAATGATTAGTAACTCAAAAACGATATTAAGGATAAATAAATCCTCGAGTTCTATTCGAAACAAACTCGCTCAGTTCTAACCGGCGTATACGTAGCAATATTTTATATCTTGTTTATAGCTCGTTCCGGAAATGTTACCCACTTCACGAGCTGTCGATGTCTAATCGTCATTAACTTCTGCTTTATACATCGAGCATAAATCGAATCTAAGTCAGTGTCTATACTTCGACGATACGATACCACTAACGTTAAACTAATTTATTACAGTTAAGTACCGAGAATGTTGGTCTATTACTTTTAGGTTGACAGCATGCTTGTTGGCGAATATTTCGTACTGGATGATACCCTCGATGTCGTACCGTAGAAACTTAACATCCCTAATGTAAAATCAACTATCCTTCGACCTAGTTTGCACCAAGGACCGTTTTATTTCGTAACTTTATATTATTTGTACACTTTATTATTGTCTTTCTAAATAAAAACCGGAAAGTGCAACTACTGACGTCTTGAATTGCATTTGACTCATGACCGTGCTGAACGTTGAACGTGACTGCTGATTGAAACTGAAAACGCATCCTATCAAGGTAATGCATGGATTAAATATAAAATGTTGATTTTTGAAGTCATATTTCTTAGAAAAGTTACTACACTGAAAACGAAAATCTTTAAATTATCCTTCAGGTTAAAAATTACTTAAAGATTGAAACTTATAAACTAGAAATGATGAACCTCGTTTGATGAGCAATCTTCAGATAAAGAAGTATAGGCGCACGTTGCCAATTTGGTCGGTTTGACTAAAGGCTGATTACAGACTGAACAATCGTCCTTTTTCTATCTAATGAATAAGGAGACAGTCGATATGTAAAGCTCTGTCAAGGCTGTAATCAGCCTTTAGTTAGACCAACGAAATGGCTGGGGGACCTCCCCAATATATCTTTTGTGACTAACATTTTCGCTGATTACTTGAAATGATAAGGCTGAAGCAGGAAGATAGTTTAGTGGGACACCTTGTATATTGGGTGATATGGCAGGAATATGTTCTCATTTGCTTGCATTACCAGCGTCAGTGATGAAAGCAGCGCGTTTCCTGCACCTACCACTCAAAATTCTCAGAGGGCGCTTGTTATTTTTTGAGAAGTCGGTATTTCAGAACGTGAGACACGAAAGTCCATTAAATGTCAGGTTTATCCTGTATACTCATCTGTGGCTGCAGTTGCAACCTTCTTTCAGACTGAGTCGATAACTGTGTACGATACGATTGTTGCAAAAGAGTTCATGAACCTTCCTGTTGTATGATACAAAAATGAGCTTATAGGGTGATACAACAGACAATCATCGACGAGGTATAGGATAGATAGTTTTATCTTTTACGCGATTTTACGTCATATGGCCTGAAATATCGATTTTGCATTAAATCTTCCTCTCCTTGCATCCTCTGCGTTTACAAACGGTGGCTTTAGGAATCACATACGACCCTCCCACTAAAGTCGGTAAAGTGGACACCCTTGTTACGAGGGTTAAATAAACACTGCAATTCTTTTTGAGAAGAAAATCTTTATAAAGACTCTGTCTCCCTGGGATCGCCATTAGAGCCACCTTTGCAATAATTGTGAGTACTACTTTTAACAGTTTCGACAGCTAATTAATCAGCACTTCAGCAGCTTCAGCATGTACGTGCTTCTTAGGACCCCCCAAATTCGGGAGCACATGGTAAAGCGTGGCACTCGTTTTTTCTAGTCTGTCGAACAGATAATTGAAGTGTTCGTCCCAGCGTCAGGGCTCCGAGAGTTAAATCCACATGCTCACGTGTTCATATACGAACATCTTGACCTAGAATCGGAACTTTGCTCCATGAAGCCAACAGAACCACATGGCCTCGGTTTTCCAGGGGTCATCCTTAGTCTAAGCTTCAGAATCTTTGCAACGACCTAGCCTTCGACCTTCTCCTCCCAGCTGAAGCATATCATCTGCCTAGCAGGCACGCTGTCCATCATGAGAAAGTGCAGCTCGCGTGACAGTATTATATTTAAAGTCCCACAAAAACGGGCGAAGGACCAAACCCTGTCGAACTCTGCAATCCTTCTCACTGTCATGAAGCGTCCGATATCGGTTGGGATCTAGTTACCTTGTAAGTAATCCCCAATCACAGTTCTCAAATAAGGAGACACCCTATGGTACACAAGTGCCCCTCTGATGGCTTGCCCGTGCAGGTTGTTGAAAATGTTAGTGATATTCAGATTAATTGATATCCTACGTTAGGGGAGCGCCACCTTCAATAGAAATCTGAGTCTACTTAATCAGCAGTTAGCAAACAACGAGTCAGAAATGGCCCACCATTTGTTGGTAATGTACAGAAGTGTATCGAAGTGTACTACCGAGGGTTTATCATGTCACTGGTCGATCACCCCCGTCGGAAGCGACTGGCAGTCTGCCAGATTAGGGCCACTGTAAGACAGATGCTTGAAAAGGCAGGCTGCTGTAATACACTCAAAGAATGTGCCCACTTTATCCAGCAAGCACATGGCTCAATACACAGAGGGTGACTTCGTGGGCTGCGGACAAGAACCATTCGCGTTATTTCCCTTCTGAGAGGGAAGCAGTCGGTAAAAAATCATAGGGGCAAATGGTGTAGTAAGTTATGTTTACGTAATGTACTTTTTATTTATTATAAAACACAACGAAAATACACAATGACATACTTTTTGGTTTTATATCAACTGTACTGGTTACTTAAGTAAATTATTATTGTAATTAACATATGCAGCGACGATTATGTTACAACTTTGTTCTTCTGGCGTTGCATGTTTTGATGCTTCAATGAAAGAAAGTTTAGTTCACTTGTCACGTTCTTCCGATTAAAATAATAGGACAATTTTTATGAGTTGTATTGGAGCAATTTTAACATAAGTGTATAAAATTTGTTTAGTTATTTAGTATTAAAATTGTGTTGCGTGTATTACTTCACGTATGATGTAAATAATTCGATATATAGGTAACAAGAAATGCATTCGGCTATTAAAAGTGAAAGAGAGACAACAGAATTCAGTTAGAGGACACAAAATGCAAGTTACGTTGTCCAGATGGGTGAACAATTTCCTATGTAAAACAAGCTTCACTTTCGAGAATGACTTGTAAACTGCGAATGCAGGCAAATAACAGTATGAAACGAGGGACTAATTTGGACGAGAATAACGAGTCAATGAGTAATGCCTTTGTTGTCCAAATGCGTTTTGGTGGAGGTTTAGCGAGCGTTAGGCAAGAGTACATTCCGTAAATGCAATTCCCCACGTGAAACACCGATTACGTCTGTTATTTGGTACGAAATAATCTATCTCCTATAGTCTTTTTAATTCGCGTTTATACATAGATATATACAACGTAGTTTCCGATAATACATACTGCTAATACAATTGGTCGCGTGTCCATGTATTTCGCGCCTGCTAATGGTGATCAAGTGTAAAAACGTACATCCATCTCCAACCCTGCAAGCATAATAAATACAGAACCGACAGACTTCACCCCCACTCAATGCAGGCTTTGCTTCATTTGGAATGCCATTAATTATTTATTCAAAAGGGTTGTGATTCCATTGTAAAAATACCTGAGCATATGTCTCCAGATTCGTGAACAGTAATCAGATTCCAATACATTAGACATACACTAGACTCGGATCATCAACCAATACATCAACTTCAGATAGACAATAGATAACCCCTAAAGATCTGCGATAGCCCTCAGCATTAGGCTTTGATTAAATTGAATACCGCACAGATACAAATCTGACTGACTAATCAATACGACAGTACACAAAACAATGAATTGTATAAATGTAGTGGTATCTAAGACTCGACACGTATAAATGTTGCTTGTTGTGCACTGTGATGTTGATTAGCTGGATGGATTTTGTCACTGTGAGACATCCAATTAGGACAAAATCATAGATAGTAGTGGTCTAAGGGAATCAAGAATCTTTTTTAACTTTTTGTATAGGAAGCACCTTTGCATAATACACAATAATTGCTTCATAAATTGCCTCTAATTTGAGAAGCTTGGAACCAAAGTTTATAAGCTTCTGAAGTCTACTTTTTAGGTACCTCGTTTGCCTATGATAATCTGCATTTACAATGTCAGTTAAACGATTAAGGTGCAGCTGAAGCTTACCATGAGTACTTGTTAACAGGTTTAGAAGATTCTGTGTTTATGGTTAGCAGGGGATATGACTGAATTTTCTATGCTTTTATATCATCATTACCCTATGTCCTAACTAGATGTACGACATGCAATGAATTCGACCGAGCGACAAACACTGACAGTACACAGACAAATAACATTTACATATGTGACATTCTAAATACCACTACATTCGTACGATTCATTGCTCATCGATGTCGGTCAGATTTATCGCAGAGATTTTGTCGTTGCACGACATTCAATTAGGAGACTTGGCTGACACTACTGTACTTGGCAAATACTTTTCATTGAATCTTTTAGAAAACGAGGGAGAAAGCACTTGAGTGTCGATAAACCTATTGGAGTACTCTACTCTGTTTTATTATGGCACCTGCAAAACGTGTAGTTAAAGAGGACGGAACTCTATCGTCATATTTTTTATGCTGGCAATTGATTTCAGTTTGATGTACATACACACTCATACCCGCGATTGTTTATATATATATGTGTATATATACATATATAAAACCAAAAAATATATATATGTAGGTTTTCCAGAATTAAACTTAGGAATTCTAGAAGCATATTCTTCGCGCAAGAAAAGGTAACGAAGCACCTGCAAATATGTATCCGAAATCTTTTATTTTACTTATTGGTAATTTTTTAGATGGTATACAGTGAAATATTTAATACACTTCTTCGATAATGCCGACAAATTTGTATTGATTAAATTTTTAATTCATAATAACGAGAGATTTGAGATATAAGTTCACAAGCTTATTTTTTTATTTATTTCCATGGGAAGAATAAACCTCTATAATTCATTAGTAAATTTTGAAACATTTTGTAAGATGCAACGAAACCACAGATACAAGTTTCATGATGTAATAGAATATGTTAAAATAAATAAAAATAGTTTAGCAAACTGTATTTGAAAACCAAAATTTTTCTGAAGATATTTATTATTTTACGGTTCTCCAATAGTACTAATGAATATCAATTGGTTTTGAAAATAGAAAGACTAGTGTAGTTTAGACACATTTTTAAAATAAGAGTTATATAATACCAAGGTTTCTTACTTATCTTAAAATATTCTATCAATTCTTAAAATAAATACCTAGTGGTCTTTGCAACTTCTATATGTGTTACTGAAGCCAATATATTTACGCATTATTTACAGATGAAAGTAAAATGTAATAATGTAAGTCTTTGTATAAAATTACATTATACCGATCATTCGAAGTATACAGACGCAGAAGGATAAAGAAAGGTATGATAACTTTATGTTAAGCTTATTTTTGATAACTTATTTCTTTAATAAATTATTGACTACCTTATTAATATTAGGCACATGTTACACTTTTCCCATACCGTTCACCGAAAGAAAAATGTAATTGTCTTTCGTATTCTTTAATTCCAGTGAATTAAATTATTTAGTGTTAATATATTTTCATTTTTCATAAATCCAATCAGGAAATAAGGAAAGTAGCTATTGTAGTCGAGTATACAGGCCACTTTTTTTGCATTGTGGATGGTACAGTCAAGGATGGCCATAGTTACGACAACGTTACTTAGGATATTTCTTTCTTTTGTGGGAAACGGATATTTCGTGGAATATTCAGCACGATAGTTTCTCTTTGGTACAGAATGTATTTAATTTTACAAATACGAAAACCACTTTCCAAGCATCTGTATAATCAGAATCCTCGGATATCGTACTCGAAATTATGATACAGAATAACTTCTCTCTTTTTTTCTGCTTTTTTTTACTCTGACAGGCTTTCGTTTAAACGACTAGAAGTGCTACAGAGGACAATTTATTTACAACTATAACGTCTACCATAATTTCTTTCTCGTTCAATGTCACAGTTACGTTCAATCATAGATTCGTCATGCGCGTATCCAACTTTGTCCGTCGATAACAAGAATCGATTAACAATCACGCAAGTATTCACTTTATTTCTCGCTAAATCCTTAGGTATACAAAAAGGGTTCCTCCTTTATTCAAAAAACAAACTTTGCTCGCGTCTTACAAACACGATTGATTGTTCGTTACGTGCAGGTAGCGAAAAAACACATCACAAATTAGGCCTAATTTATAATTAGACGCGAACTTTGGTGTACGTAGGTTCGACTTCCGATCGCTCAGGTATTTCTTCCCTCATCTTTGGTATTACAATTCACCGACAGCAAACAGGTAACTAACACGTGTTTACGTTAAACTTGTTGGTCATCTCATTAGGCTAATTAAAATCTATTAAAATAGGAATACCCGAGCGACGTTGAAATCCCAAGAAGATAATAAATTAAAACTCATCGATCTCACAAACGTTACAGGTGTACCGATATTCGTTTGTAGTTAGTTCTTCCGCCAGGATATCTGTTCGTCCCTTGCGTGTGGTTACAAAAACGTCGCACTCTTTTTCGCAACAAGGAAACATTATGCAAATCATCCATTTCCAACATTATCGCAGAAATTGTACAGGTTCATTTTCCCTAGGCAAGGACATCGTCAGCGATCCCTTTCTTTTCCCTAAATATCTCTCTCCATGGTCGCGGATCCGCGTCTCGATACAGCATATTGTCGCAGCTATTTACACATATTAAAATAATTACACATTCAAGTTACGTATAGTCAGTATGTCATATACGCTCATATATACATATACATAATTATATTTGCTGTGTGTGTGTGTGTGTAAAGTTCCATACATCTTATCCGTTTAAACAATATAATTATGAATCTGACGTAACACGAAGATGTAACAAACACAGTCTACAATAATGACTCGGTAACTGTAATACATGTATATTACAGTCATATATTTATATATACGATCAAATCTTGAACATTATTTACACGCCATGACTCGATAATTCCTTGGTACCGTCGACCCTTTTAACAGTTCGTCTAAAATCTTTGGTTTGAATTGCATCGATGACGGCCATCGGACAGCCTAGAATTTCGAGTACAAATAACACTCTAAACAGCGCATTACCGTGTATGCATACAGAGTTATGAACAAGGACTTTCTCTCTGGCGCGCGCAGCGATGAACATGTAAATGTCGAGTGACGCTTTGACGCTTGTAAAACAACATTTAACGCGGGGGCCATGATGTCTGTCGATAAGTATCTCGGCGTAGTAAGACGAAAGGTCGAAATATCTGGCCTTTGACACGCGTTCGCCAGTCGTTTAAGCGACGACCTAAAATCAAAGATATAATTATTTGTAGGATTTTCCCTTTTTTGGAAATTGTTAAACGAAGATGTTTAAAAAAAGGATTTTGATATGTCACAAATATACTGTGTACAATTTGAATACCATATCATAATTCAATTGGAGTACTAGGAAAGTAAGTGACTCACCTAGTGACCAAACGGTTAATTCAGTATGTTGAACAGTGCCAGATGAATCATGACCAGGAAGATATTTGTTGACGCTCGACCAGCGAAGTTTCCTGTAAACAAATCGCAAACTGCATTCCAAATGCTGGATACTGTGATTAAAAAAAATTAGTATTAAATGTATTTCCAAAGTGTTTCGGTTGTTAAATATTCTGGAAGGAAATTGTTCGTGCATAGATTCGTGTATGCAGTATTTCATGCTTAGGGAACTATTTAACCATAAATGGTAATATGTTACAAGAAGGAACACATTCACACACAATAATTCATTGAGACGTATTTCTCGAGGCAATTTATATTACTTCCTAATGAAATATAATTTTACATCGTTTCCAATTTTTCTTAGAAAAATAATTTATATTAGCTTTCGTCCTTCCAAAGTAAATCCACAGTACTCCTTCTCTTTTTCCTTAAGCCATTAAGCTCCAAAGTTGCATAAACACATCATTTCATTCACTATCTTTTGTAGTGAATTTACGATACTGAGTTCTATTTTTTCATGTTACTGTTATGTAAGGGAATACCACAAATTAATATTTTCTTCGTTATTATTTTCCCTCTCTAATCAAAACTCTACAACGTTTTAAAAACTGAACAAATTTTAATATTTATAGCACTAAAGTGCTATATATACCAGTTGTATGTAAGTCACAAAAAATTATTATAAAACGTCTTCTTGGTTTGGCAAAATATTGAACAAGGTATATAATATATAAGGTGTCCACTCTGAAGCAGGACAAGTATTTCTTCTGTTCTTAATAACACGACAATCGCTCATATCATACTTTGAATGACTTCATAGGAGAAATATAGAAGAACAATCTTTTCTGTAGCATCATTCTTTTAGTCTTTTAAAATTTCCTATTATCAAAAACAGAGGAGGTATTTAGGTCGCCTGCTTCAGCTTGTACACCCTGTATCAGATATATATATTTACATTTTTCAACAATATTGCGTTCACGCCACTTTCGCCCAGAATGGGTAAAATAAATTATTTTTCTTCTCCCATTTTCAATACCCCCTGGAAACACACTATACTTTCATTCATTTCCGCGATGAAAATCTTATTACCACTATATCGCAATCAATATCAGCATGCATTTTCCGTGCGCCGTTATTTCAGCGTAATGTTGGGTAACTGTTAATCGATGCGTTAGAGCTCAATAAACATGTCGATGAGCTTCTCGGTCGAAAATATCCTCGCGGGCGGGGAATTATAGCCGCGGATGCCATTTTCCTTTACGGCCACCGTTAAGCTTTGATTACGATCCCTCCAAAAAGTTTACGGTAGATACGACAACGGCGACGTTATGATACTTTGCCCGTGACAGTGCCGTTACGCAAAGTCAGGGCTCGCTAATGTAAACTGCATGTCCTTAAATTAGGGGCCACGCTGTGTCCCGCAAACCGGAGGCGTTTCACTTTATCTCCTTCTTCCCTCGACCGTCCCCCTCCCCCTTCCCGCCTACACCCTTGTCAGCAGAAGGAGAGTTTCCATTAGCAATAAGAATTAACTCCCGTTACCCCGCGCCTTCCACGGCTAATTACTTTCTTATTTGCGAGCTTCCTTGTTTTACCTATCGCTTCCACCATTACCTTAGAAAACGTTTCCATTGCGAAACTTTTTTACTGGCCCTGGTCGATTTAATCGCTCGCCGAGGGAGATTTAGGGCGACCCAAAAATTCTGAGCTCCCAGACCTAATCGTCGACCAGAGGACATTTTTAGCCTGCGTTTTGATGCCTTCCTGGTGAACGAGTTAATCGAAGGCGGGTACTTTTTAGTGGGAAGGAAGTTTAGTGTTGGATGCAGCTAGTGGGAGAGGGGGAAGAGGGATTCATGGGGCAATTAACCCCTTGTTTTATGATTCTTCTGAGGCTGTGATAGAGTTAATTTAACAAAAGGAGAAAGAAGAAAGTGGGTATGTGATTGCTGAACTCACGGGTTTGGTGAAGTCGCGTCATCTATTCTAGTACCTACTTTCTCTTGCGAAAATAGTAAAGGTAAAATTGTTACACTGGATGCACCGTAGCAGGTGTCACAGATTTTAAAGAGATTCTACGTGCTAAAATACGACGAAAATTAAAATCAACAGAATTCCACTTGCAGCTTCGTTTTTTAGTCAATGTCACTAGAATTTTCAATTGAGTCAAAATGACTGGTATGATTATTTCTTATACACATTTTATTCCTCACAAAGTTTATTTTGCTCTCAGCTAATGCTAAATAATACGAAAGAAATATATGAATAATCGTTTCATCTGTAAATTACATATCTTTTCAGACATTTGTAATTGTGACACATTGTTAAAAATAGACACAGATTAACCACAGTAGTTCTAGTGTTAATTTGGATAATCCTATATCAATTTTTGTTCTCCTTTTGTTTGAGTTATTGTATCTTATTTTCTCGTAAAAGAACGATACATATTAAGCTAAAATTTTTGTTATACTATTTTTGTACAATTTTATTGTATTTTGTATGCTAAAGGGGCAACTTTCCTCGCGAATGAAATAATAGTAATAATTAATTATCATTGGTAATGCTACCCTCGAAATATGCAGAGAAATGTGTCTGACTTAAAACTTATTCCACTGCCAACGTATATAAGCCAGATCAAACGCAATGATGTCAGTAGAATGAATCTCCAAGTCAGACATTTCTCCTGTATTTCAGGCGGCTTCTCAACTTCTAACTTCGCAACGAAGCTTCAACGCATTTCATTATTATTGATTTTCGTTTCTTTTGTTACAGAATCATTTCCTAAAATTTCTGACACCTATTATCAGATACTCGATACATCTAATATTTTAAAACGTTGTACATGGGAGATGTGAATCGTCCTTCTCCATGTTTTCATTTAAAGAAGATTTAGTTTAATAAAATATGTATTACGTATGACGTTGCTGAAAGAGCATTATTATAAACCGAATGATCAAAGCACGTGAATCAAATGATTTAAATAGTGATGAAGAAATAGTTCTACTATTCCTATTTTAATTCAAAAATGTTTCCCTTGGTGGAGATAACCACGTGAAAAATTCTACAGAGCTTTAAGAAATTTGTAGAGACACATTTTTTGAAGATACGTTTTGTTAGAAAAAACATGAATGGGGAATAAATTGCGGATAAAACTAAGAAAGCTCCACAGAATATCTTCTATACAGAAATAGTTAACAATTCGTTATTGCATCGTACGTAATCATGGAGTCAGAAGGGCGTTTAAATTGAATGCCGTTGATTCCATGTAGTTGGTGGATATATCCATATGATAATGATCCACGGACGTTGCTATCTGATGCAAATGAGGTCTAACTTCCATGGCTAATTAGTGTACATTGTTAGGAGCATCGTCTGGTCGCTCTAACTTAATAACGGGTACAAATTGACTTTCGAACTTCTTTGTCTGCTATGCATTTCATTTGAGAATTTATTGTGCTCGGTAGGAAAATAAAATGTTAGACTCCTTTCGATTAGAATAATCGATTTCCAGGTCAGTCATACTTACAATTCATTGACAATTAGTGCAGCGATAGAAACTAGTAGTGACTAATTTTAATAAAAATTGTTTTATGCAGAAGAAAGTGAATGATACTTCGGTAAGACTACTTTGACGCAGTATTTATTGACTTATACTACTTGCTGAAGAAGCAAATAGTAATAACACGTTTAAAACACGGTTAAATATCTTTATAACAGAATTAACAATTTGTTTGAGTATATAAAGATGATTTTTTATATGTTTGGAAGTTAACATGAATCAATATTGCAGTTACTTTTTGTTCAAAAAAATTGGGTATGAAAATGTCTCCTATGAGCTTCTTACTAAGGAAACATTTTTCCTATAAGTGACTTAATACTTTTTGAAATGTAGACGTATAATTTTATTAAACAAATATAAACTTGATGTTTACGTGTTCTGTGTACGTAAAACTAGGAAGAAATCATATTAAATTCCAAGCCTCTCCAAATAATTCAATTTTTATTCATCAACAGTTTCGAAAACATTCAAGTAGCCTTAAATGAAATACCTTACATAACCAACATTACCGAAACATAGATATTCCACAAGAAACACGAAAGCTTCAGAAGAAGAAAGAGCATCTATCAAGCTAATCTCTGAAAGAACAATCCACGTGGTGAACGTAGAGCAAACAGAAGAATAAAAAGAATCAAACGACAGAAAGATACACGAGAACCTAACGCCTCTTCCACATATAAGCGCCTCATAAACTTATTTAATATCGTCTTTCCTGGTTCTAAAAAGGCACGATACCCTTTCCCCGAGCTTCTCGGTTGCACGACTTTCGAATTCCGTAATCCTACGGTAATAAAAGTTCTCGAGGAATTCTCTCTCCTCCTTTTGCAAAGAGTTACTCGGTATTACAAATTTCGTGGAAAGAAAGTTACGCATCGCATCCCTTTGACGCGTGTTCAGAAACTTTAACGCATTCCCGACGATATGGATCAGCGGAGTGCTTGATAGCATATCATCGACGAAATTCGTGCAAGTGTGCGCGACATGAAGAGAAGAGAGTACGCGATCGAGTGGGAGGAGAGAGAGAGAGCGAAAGAGAGACAGAGAGAGAAGGTATTAACGCGACCTCAACTTCGGCTATTTATTAGTGTGGGGTAGTAATGCCAGCTGATGAGCTTCAAGAGGAAACGCCGCTTCCCTTCATCCCCTTGAAGCAGAACTTATGTTGCTGCTAGTTTATTAACCTTAGCCGTCAGCGGTGCTCGATTATCAGCGAAAAGATTAATCTTCTCCCGTCTTGGTTTTTCCATTCTTTTTCCATCATCCCCCGAACCCCACCTGCCCCCCCTCATCTCTAACGAGCTGGAAGGAAGTTGATCCCGTGAATTTTGTACGTGATTCGCGTTAAACGTAACGTCACGTGACGCTTATGACTTCCCGTTTAAGTATCGTTCTTTGCTATTTTTTGCGGTCGGACGAGGCGATGACTAGTCGTTCTTGGCGGGAAAACATTTCTTTCTTGTAAGTGGATCAAGATAATTTTTGTAGAAAATAGTTATTCAAACTTCTTATTTGGTTAGGTTGGCTAGATTGGACCAAAAGTAGTTGCTTAGATTGGATCGAAAGTAGCTGCCTGCTTTGGGCCAGTTTAATATAGGCACTGGTAGAATGTTACGAAAGCAGTATCATTTTGTAGGTCGAAAAAAGGATTCTGAATGGTTTTGTAACTTAGGTGAAGAAATCAGAAAAAAAGATATGATAAAGTGCATAAAATGTTGCACTTGGGTTCATACACTGTGGATGAGAGTAGGTACGAAGATAAAGAGATATTATTGCTTAGAATGTTGACTATTACTATGAGATTTCATAAATTAGGTCTGCTGACATCTATGTAACATATTTTGTAGACTTGTTAAGAAAATAATTATTTTTATAATCTAATGCAGTAGTCCAAGTTAGGAAACCATAGCTTCATCTTAGAACAACGATTACTTGCAGTGGACTGATGTCACAATTATAAAAACCTACTGGCTTAACTTTTTATATTATATTTTGGAAAAAAATCAATTACATTATCTTGAAGACATAAATAGTAACTTTCTTTTCCGCTATCTCTTGAATATTAAAAATATTTTATTACCAATCTACAGTAAAAGATATTTTAGTGGACCAAATTCGACAACCTTTTCCTATCTTTAGGAGGATATTTAAATAGACTTTCTGTGATGAGTTATTGTGGTGTTTGATTGTGTTAGATGATAAATTTAGTTTTCGCGCTCAGAATAAATTTAGGACTGTATTTCACGTTTTAATGTATGAAAAGAACGGAATATTTACTAAAGATTTGGTAATGATTCGAAATGTTGAAAAGTTCAGAATTTATAGGAAAAAAAGAAGTTTCTTTGCTAGCGATCATTTCTTTTAAACTAGTAATTTGGTATTTAACTAGTTGACGTATAATAATATATAATTTAGGTACCTAATTTATATATTTTTCTTTTATTTAAAAAAATTCGAATGAGTTGAATCTATCAGAAAAGTTGACAAGCCAAGAATTTATATGCCGTTTATCTTCACGAGAAATTAAGTTGCAATAAAAATTTTCATTGCTTCGGTTCTTTGCTCTCGTTGCGTCGTTTTTCATTTAACCAAATTTATCTCATTCATTGGTCATTTTCCTTCGCCTCGGGATATTTGGGAAAACGGCGTTCGGCATTTTGAGGCGTTGAAGAAATGGCAAAAGAAGCCAGTGATTACACGAATATTCGACGGCTTCTTTTTGCTACGACGGCGCGAAGGGAAATAAGACTTCTGCCGAGGAAATGAGCAGTGCAATATAGGCAATATTGCACCGTGGAAAATCGATCGTCGAACTAGATTTCAAATGATTTGTTTATCATAATATCGGACTGGGAATTGGAATATTCGTTTTTTAGAGAGCTTCGTTAGAAGCAATTTGTTCTGTCGCGTCAAATAATATTGACGTTCCATAAAAAGAAACAATAAATCAAAATAAATATAAAACTATAACTCGGTCTCAATTATTTCGCAATAAATCAATAGAGTAACGACAAAACCGAATTACTGAAACAATTATCGCATTATGCACTGAAATGTTCTATGAGAGTAATTAATTTCTTGGATTTTAAATTTTTGTACGTCTTTTAATTTTTGTTTTGTTTCATGTAAATTTTAATTCTAAATAGATATCTACTGACTTTGTAAATAGAAATACAATACATTCAGTAAGTATAAAACTACTCTATAATTTTTAATTCTTGTATCTTGTCATTGAAATTAAATGAGACTATATAATTTGTAATACTTTAAGAATTTAAGTTACCAATATTTTTGAATTTTTATTCAAATTCAATCAATCCCATATACGACTTAAATACTTCAGGATGGTTTATAGTTGTGAAATGCACTGTAAGGGAATTCGAAATTTTTAAACACACTGTTTCGTTATACACGCTGTTGGAGAAAACATATCCGTGTTTATTTATTTACCATGTCTAGGAATTGTGTTGCTCGTTACCTGTGTATATCAGATGCAAATATCATGTTTATATTTCATCAGCACAGCCGGGATAATTAGTGTATAAATATTTTATTTGCCGATGTAGGATGAAGGTGTTGATGCAGAAGCGCGTTGCGTAGTTGATAATACAGCTTAAGAAGCTTAGCTATCATTAAAATGCATTTACATTAAACATTTTTAAGAAAATTCGTAATTGTACCAGTTCTTGCGTTTTGCTCAAAAATGCAATTTCGACTATTTTCATTGTTAATTAAGAGCAGTATTTATCAAGGGACCGTGTTAAATTTCCAGGATGCACATTTCAAACTCATAAATAATAAAAGGCAGATAAAACCGGGAATTGGATATAAGCGATGAGTAAAATTCGCAGTCAGAAGAGTATGCATGATTGCACCTACTACTAACAATTCTAACATCATCAGAACGTTGAACATAGTTAGTGCGTCAAAACAGGTGTTAAAGTGCAATTAAGTGCAGAAAACACGATGCCAAAAATAAGCTGACCGAAAGGCGGTTAATAGGGGAACGATCCATTCACGTTGGAATGAAATTCACGTGTACGAGTTTTGAATATTTATAGTACCAAGAAATATACTTTTATATACTTTTCAAATGTTAATAAAATAGTTACAGATACTGGGTTTACAGTACTTTTATTACAGATAGTATATTTCATTCTTTCATCTATCACAATTTTATCGTATTCTAACGATAAATGGCACAGCTTTTTTATAATTAAAATTTCGTTCTTAAAATTTATTCCCTTTAGTGATACATATGCAGTGACTCCAATCTACATTTGAACACTAACATAAGTTTAACTTGTAAATTTCGTACCATGAATAAATATAAAGCAAGTAAAAAAATTCCATTACATCACATAGAATAATATATCTACATACTATAGGTAACAAAAATAAAAAAAACATTAATCTTCAAAATATCCTGGTATAATATTAGAAACCATGCCTAGTAGAATTTTCTTTTATTTAACATAACAAGTTAGCACTATTTTTTCTTTTGGATTGTTTCGTACCATAGTATAATATGATACAATTATTGTAGCTAGTAGTTGCATAGTCGTTCAAAACATAAAACTTATAAAGTCACCGCAAGGTCTACATCCATCTAATTTGAATAAAATTTTTATTGTTCACCTAATTATAACTAAAATTCAAATTTAAGTGAATCGGAGAATTTAAACATAAAGTTTTCCCTACTGCCGCTATCATTCGAGTTCCAATAATGGTCCCGCATCTGCTCCTGGAACCCTCCTATTCCCTTTTTGAAAGCGTAATCCCCCTCAGATACACGTGAATTTCAGCCACAGATCAGCCGCTCAGCTTGAATCGAGTCGAAGCGGAAAAGGAGGGTGGAAAAAAACGCGTCGCTCGCGATATGCTTTCTATCAATGCAACTACCCTTCGGAGGTTCTCGCTAAGAAACCGCGGGCTCCCCGAGGGTTCTAAAGCGATTTTCAAGGCGTTACGAGCAAATTCGTGGCGCGGGATGCTTGGGAATTGGAATCCTGCACGCAAGAAAGACAACACTATCGATCTTGTCAAACTTTCCAAATCTCATGAACGATGGTGGCTTATGGTGGTGATGTCGTGAATAGACGAGGAGAAATTTACAAGCCTTACCACCACCATTGCCAGGCTCTGAGTTGTCTAGCGCTTGGATCTCCATTTTGTGCAGCAGCTTCGTTGTAGCGGTTGGAGTAGTAGTAGGCGTTCCTGCACAACAAACACCACATATCGCGTCCATCAAGTAGTAAGCATATATATTTCTACGAACTGGCTAGTATGTTAATGTTAGAGACGGGAGGCGGCCAGTCACGGTTTTTCCTCCTTCCACTAAAGTTAGAATGGACAGTTAATAGATGTGCGCCAGAGATCGGGTATCGGGTGCCCAATGTCTGGGATAGGTAAGGTTGGGAATGTGTACATGTTATACTACGCGAAAGGCGAACGTATGGGATACATGTAATTGCGTGAGTAATCTATTTATGTCGATGACCATAATGAGAACATGAAATCGATATTTGCAGTTGATATCGTTAGTAGCGTACAGGCCAAGGGACTGTATATAACATATTAAACGAATGGCTGTAACTTGCAAACACATGTAATGTGTGCATGCAACGTCGGATTATCTACCATTTAATTACTATAAGTAGCTGTATCTTATTCTACGAAACTGAATGAATGATAATGCAGAAAACGAAACGAACAAATAACACGCAATGCAGAACAGATCTGTTTGTCTAATCGAAGATCTGTCGTTTCAATGTAGCATATTTAATGCTCTACGTTCGTGAAAAACCTGCTAGGTTTCTACGGGTTCTTGGTGTGTTAAAGAAATTTTAATCAGACATTTTTAGTCCAGAGTATATAACAGGTGACTCGAAACGGGAGATAAATGCTTTTTGCAGGAGTTTCTTCCCGCGAGATGATTAATTTCTCGTGGTTTAGCGTAACACTAAATGAGCACTATATTATGCTACATAATGGTCTGAGAACTTGTGGTGTCCTTTAATATTATTATAGTAGTTCTGTGACAACTGCGAGAGATAATCGCGTAAACGGACAAAGTCTAGAGTTAGGAATTATTTCTTGAGAAACACGTAAAGTCAAAGTTTCTTAATAACGTTTAAAAAAGGCTTTCTTCCAATTATAGCGTCTTAATAATAATTCATTCGTTTTTAATAAGCTTCTTCAGTAAACTAATGTGGGATATAAGTATTGATGAAAGTAATGAATTGAGTAAAATAATTTTATTGAAACATGTAGCTCATTTTCACTGCAATTTTTTTCACCTACTTTCTTCTTCGCGACTCATTCTAAAATTAGAAGGACACTTCGGACAGTTCAGCAGGAAAATATTCCAAATAAGAAAATTAGGAAGCAGACTTCAATTTGAGTTGAGAATATTTCTGCATTCTTTAATTTGCTTGTTACACGAGTTCTTCCTCTCACGCTCTTATTGTTCTCTAAAACTTTGTTTAATCTGCTAGAACGTGCAAATTGAGAACAAACTTTGAGAATATCTTCAAGCATTTCACAATTTTTACGGGATCATATATAATTTCTCAACGAATTCGAATTGTTTAGGTTAGGGTTTACGTAAACATTTATCACTCGACTGCGTATTTTAAGAAGCACGTATCAATAATAAAAGTTTGATTCTTACAGATGCACTATATGAACGAAATATGAGCAAATTCGTATCGTTTTATTATTAGTTTCAATTATCTATATAAAAAACGAAACGAAGGAGAGGAGAAAAGAGCTTCAATAAAAAGAAAATAGGGAAATTCAGTGGATTTTCTTAAGCTCAAAGTACTTCCTTGCAAGTTTTCTAAATGTTCCTCTTGTCACCCTTACACTAAAATATTATCCACGACTCTAACACCTGGACAACTCAAATTCTTAATTAGTAAACGATCAGCTACCTTCTCAATTCAATGAAACTAGTTCCAGACTCTAAGAATTCCAGCTAATTATAACTACCATGATTAATAATTACCTTCAGTAATCAATTTCACTGAATACGACTCTAAGATTACTTTCAATGATCACAAACCAATCAAAAAGTGCCCACATTGACAGACTTTTAATATAGGAGTCATACAGTTTATAAAGAAGAGCACGCTGTGTACCTCCATTTTTTTTCAAACCTCACCGTCACGGAGGATTCAGTTTGCGAAGAGAAAATTGGACGATAACAGGTAGGGCGTGCTGCTAGCAAGTACAAGCAATTTAACCCGTGTAATTTAGTCCTTTCTTTCGTCTCGCCGCGGGATCCTGCAACCGGACGAGCTGAAAACCCTTTTTGGGCCCCGAGATGATAACGACGCAAGAGGAGGGTCGCGGGCTACAAGTTTCCGCAAAATGCCTGGGTCTTCTGTAAGTAAACGCGATGCGCGCGTTAAGACCTGTCGACGCCCACTACTTGACCCTTCGACGTAGCTGTGGGAGAGGCGCGGGGGTGGGTCGTAGGACTTTGCCCTTTGAACCCAACCACTGTTACTAGAATGTCATCCTAGACAGATGGAACGCCAGGAAGATAATGGAACACGTATAATAAACTAAAACTCTCGTAATCCAGATTAACACGATCTTTGAGCATCCTCGTTGCAGCACTGAAAGCGACGATGAAGAACGCGAAAGAAAAGGATTTTCATGAAACGCTAAGCTGCTTGAGACCTCAGAAGTGTAGAGAAGAACACTGATTTTGTAATGCAAAACTGAGGGAATTATAATTTGCCCTTTTCTTGCCAGTACTCTTAGCATCGGAAGAGAAGTTTCTGATAAATATAGATAAATAATGATAAATAAACTGAAACGAAGTTCGACTATCTGAAGGAATTTTCACTGAATTTGTAGTATCCGAGAAATCTGTTTAACCTTCGAAACCTGGGAACTAGCGAAGACTATAGTTCATTATTGGGTTCCCTTCAACGCATGTTATATTCATTGGAATCGATATTTATGGAGTTGTCGAAGTGGTTTCAGTTACGTGCCCCACCTTGCACAGTCTTCTCAGGTTTCAATATAGCGGAACTTTAAGGACTTCATCAGCCAGATACTTTACGCGTTATTTTATTATTATTTCCAGCCGTGAAATTTCCAAGCGATAGAAACCGAAGGTTTTCGACCGGAAGTCAGTTCATCCGCGTCGTCGTAATTCCCAATGGAAGCGGAAACGCGAACGAACGCGTATTTACAGGATCTTTTAAAAGATGGACACGTTGAAAAAAGAACGCTATTGTAAATCACGACACTGTGGGAGAGAGTAGTTTATTTGTTGACCCAAAGAAAGATATCGCCTCGATTTCAAACATTGACGTTTACGTCCCATGAACTCTGTGACGCGACGCGCGAAATTTAAACGCGGCGCGAATCGAACTCGCTAACAATCGATGCCGTTTAATTTGTTACTACCGCGACCTCGTTTATGCGGGGGAACATGTACACACAGGAGGCGGGAATACACGTTAAGCTATCTGACATATAGTTAGTTGACACGTTGGCGATTAACAGTGGGTGCACAAGTGTTAATTGAAATCGATGACCGTCATGTTGTTCCACAGACAATACTAGGCGTGTTTATATTTATCGTATTTACCGTAGTTTGTTATAAAAAATCTGTAGTACCCATATAGCACAGTAAAGGCCTAAAAATGTCCAAAAGACGTCTTTGAGACATCCATAGCTACAAATTAGTACCTATGTTTTTAGGATGCCTTAGAAGACATTTATCAAACGACTTAAATAGGTCAAAATTTCGTCAATAAGATATTCAGATAAAAACTAGGCGTTTCTAAGATGTTCGTGTAGTATGTCTTTAAGATATCTTATGGATGTAAATTTTGGAAGTCTTGAAGACGTACGCTGTTGGATGCTTTAAAGACGTTTAAATTATATCGTAAGACGTTCAGGTATAAAATGAATATAGTAATTTTTCAAGACGTCGTGTGCTATCTGGGTACAGATATTAATAATACTTAAGAAAATTGTTATTGAAATGATTGACGATGGAAAGAGCATAGTTTTACAGAGCTTTGAACGATTAACCCTTTAACTTTGTTATTTTCAGAAATTGTGTGGACAGTTTTTCGAAAATGGACACTGCATCTCATTTTAAAAGAGAAATTGAACCGATGAGTTGTAAAACAGTAGAACTTCAACATTAACCATTTTCAAATATCTTTGATATTATATCTGCATCTCAAAGCCAAAGTGCATCAAATCACACAGGAAACAAGTGGATTTAATGTACATACTTTGACTCTGGGGTCCAAATATGAATATAAGAAAAATGCACAGAACTACATATTAAAATGAAATACCTCAAAATATGGTCTTTGCATTTGTACCTACTGTTCTTCAACTCATTGATTCAATTATATTCATAACTACTGTTTCTAATATCTTATGATTTATTATCATGCATCTATTACTTTATTTCAAATGATTCTCGTAGGACATTTTATTACTGCGATTTTGTACATTACTGACATAAATTCGTGCGAAAAGAAGGTCCATCTAAAGTTAATGAAAGAATCTCAGTGTCCCGCATAGAAACTAAATAAAATTAAACCGAATAATATATCGATATTTATGAAGTTCTAATTACAAAAGTTTCAGATTGAGCAAAAAGAGCGACACCTTCGTCTCAGCAGCGAAAGTGTTAAATCAAGGATGGAGGAAATTGGTAGAAAGAAATGCCACTTCATCTTTCTTGAACCATATTTCCCCATAAGTGATAAAACCCACCGACCTGTGTAATATTTCCCCCATCCTCCCCTATTAAGTTTTTCCATCTTCTCTCGCGAAAGAACTATGCTTGAGTCCACCATCTAGGATCACCTCTCTCCGCCTAATGAATTACAGAGTATCAAGAACGTCCTCGAAGCGTCCATTATTCTCCCCTTAACTCCGCGCGACACAGCGAAACGGCGATCAGCACGGGTGACAAAACGGAATTTCGGTTGTGTTTTCGTTCCGCGACGTTCTCGAAAACTAAGCAAACCGAGGGTAAATCCATTAACGAAGTCCCACAACAAAGTGTCCTGGCTCTCGTGAAAGTGCAAACTTCGCCCCGTGCACAAATGTTTATCGTAAAAAAAGCGGGCAAACTCTACGTATTCCGGTTAAAGGGTTAACGTACGAATCGATCTCTCCCTGGGAAAGGGAAAGAGAGAAAAAGAGGGAATAAAATACGCGCGTAACGCGAACTGCATTCACTGTTGGCTCGCGACGTAACGAGCACGTAATGTTGCTTTTTGTTCCTCGTTCCGCGGCCACGATGAAGATCGAACCGTGAAGCGCCGCTGGTGGCCTCGGCCAGCAGAAAGATAGAGAGGATAGGAGATAGAAACGAAGATAGATAGGATAGATTAAAATACGGTTATACTAACCAGGATAGTAGACGGTTTTGTGGGAAACGTTGTAGTTTGCTTTCGGTATACCGAGCAAGCATTTGACAATCGCTGCTTCCGGTAAATCTTCGTCCAGTAAGGCCGTTCGTGATAAGATATCGTACAGTCCATCGTCACGCAGCGTAACGCTGGGCTTCCCTGTTTGCTTTTCCGGAACACCCCTGCAATGGAAGCGACGTTTGCAAAATTATCACGGCCATGTTAAAGCCGAAATATCATGCAATAGGGCCGCTGAACGAGCGGCATTAGCATGTTAATGTTATTTCTCAAAATTCTGCCACCCTGTTTGCTGTTGTTGCGAATTTTGCTTTAACTTGAACAATGTTTACTTGTGACTCTACGAATCTCTGGGAAATATTTCGGGGCTGTTCGTTCATTTCGGCGAGAATTTTGTTACTTCTCTTGGGAATATATTTATAAGGGCGAGGCAACAAACAGAGGCTATCTATCATAATAATTCACTTGTTGGTGGTGACACAAGAAAATTTGTCGAAATACTTAAGTGATTGATAGAGTCTCAAAAATTATATTCTTTTTACAGAATACCTACAAACAGTTATTAATATTAGGTAGCGATCTGTTTAGGACTAGGCAAGGTCGATTTGATAAATTTTGTTCTATCACTAACAGCAAATGAATTATTGAGATGGCCTGTATACATTTTTTTACTGTATCATCCTCTGTTCATTCTTTGAACAATTATTCTATTCTTGTAGAAGAACTTTAACACTGATAATCATGATATAGTCCTTGCGAGTTCAACTCACAATCTCTTCTACATATCTTATCGTACTCTTTTTTGTAGTAAACTCTGTTATGCGTAATCTCTAGAAGTATCGCTTACAACCGTGTAAATTAATGGATAAAATTAACTCCACTAAATAAAACATTCAGAAAATTGGCTACCTTATAAACATTGGTTTTTAAAAGTTAACATCAAATTAAAGGAACAAGTGTAATCAATAAATTTGGCTACCAGCAGTCTGAATTATATAAAGAAATTATTACTCATTACGTATAATTAACGTGGTAATCAAAGCATTGATTCGCTCTCTGATCATTACCCAGCAGATGAACAAAAATTTCGAGTTCAAAGTTCTCACATTTATAGGGAATTCTTCTTTTATGAATGCTTCATATGAAATAAATGTCCCTTTATCCTCCTTGAATTTTTATAATTTACTACATATTTTTTATAACATCGTAATGAATCCAGATGCATTAACGAAAACGCAAAACAACAAGTATGTTAACTCAGTACGGTTTAATCTTTGCCTTTGTCGCTGTTCACGCTTTGTACTTTAGGATTTATTATTCCAGATAGCAGTGCCACGGGGCTACTTCATAAAATCTGTTGTTATCATGAAGAAGTTTCTGCTGGTACAATCAGTCAGATTTCGTTTTCATTTTCATTTAACTCCTCTAATTACTTACGCATTATTTAGTATATTTTTTATCTATCATTATAATGTATAACCAGGATAAAGTTTACTTTAGTATAATACACTATCCTCCTCGTATTTCAACAGATAACTGTTACATTTTTAGCTGCTTTCATAATTCCAACTTACGACACAGAGGATGTAAATTCTTTTTTAAAAAATAGATAAAAGCAAATACGTAGAGTAGTTCTATCGTCTAAATAAGTTTACGTTTTCATGTTCAGAATATTTTGCAGGCCGAAAGAGATTTACTTTTCTTGTAAATAAATGGAAAATCGAACAAAATCGCGTCGCAAGTGCATTAAGAAATAAAGCTGATTCGTTAACAAACAAGTGAAAGTCCATTTTTACCAAGATCTGAAAATATCAGAAAATTGGATAGTTTACCTCAGTGCATGCTTGAGGGTTGGAAAGCTTGCAGGAGTACTTACTCGACGGATATATCTAGGGTGGGTTGTGGGTATAGTCCTTCTGCCATACACGTTATCTCCACTCCATCCTTATCATCTATGGTTTTCTTTCTATATACAAGATCGAATTTCTTCTCGGTCGCTGGAACACAGAAGAAATTTCTTCGATTTAAACGTGAACTCTTCAATCTGAGTCACTCAAATTTTGTTATCTAGAAGCACTTGTTAAATTTCCTTATTCGGTAAGTGCTTTATTTGGAGAATTGTTATTTGTAGGACTCGACATCATTTTATTGGATCTATACTTGCCAGGAAGGACGTAGCAACTGGAAAGCAAATGTTTATTACAGAAAAGGAATTCGAAGTATGTTTCGAAAGTAATTAAAATAAGTTTAAAGACTTTAGGACATTATTGGACATTTTTATATGGCGTGATACCATCTCTGTTTGTTGTTTCCCCGCTGGAAAAAATTTACCAATTTTTTTAAGTTAGAGAAACATGAATTTTCAGTTGTCCCTAGATTTTAAATAATGGAGCAAACATTGTTATATCACCGATCTCAGTAAAAATCTTTGTATATTAAATTATCTACTCAAAGTAGATTATCTCCTCAAAATAAATAATTTTCAAATAACTAATCCTTATATCTTCTTTTCATTTAAATAAACTTTACTTCGTAAAATTTATACGAATTTCGAATTTATATACGATTTTCTGTACTATTTTATTCCGAAAGACAAAAACTACAGCTTCCACATGCTTGTCGCAAGAAATTCCAGTGAATTCAAAATTATTGAGCAAGCTACGAATTATGTTGTCTCCAAAAAATGTCTAAGAGAACGACTCTGACGTCGTCCCATTGTCCACCTGGTGCAATAAAAGAAAGCACCCAATAACAATTAAGCCTTTGCCCGCCATCTTCACGGAAACGAGTATATTTAAAGCAACGTTAGACATAGGTATCTTTTGCTTCTTCAGTGGCTACACGTATTCTGTCGCGACCATTTCTGTTTTCAAAGAGAATGTTCACGTTGCATTTCGATTTCAATTTCCTGACTTTTATTCATCTGTTCTGCAGCGGACTTATTGGTATAAGGCAAATTGACAGACAAATTTGAACTCGTACCGTACGGCCGATAAAGCTTAATGTGCGACAATGATTTCCAGACTACTCGTTCGATATGGACGCTCTTCGAAAGCGAAGCTACGACGTCATTGTTGTAAAAGCAACTCTGAAATTTTATTCGTCCCACGTTTCCTACGAGTTTACACCATGCAGACGACGGTATATTTTATTGCAATTTTTATTCAAGCTCGTTTTACTGTCGAATACTTTGCTGTTCGATTTTTATTCCCATTATTCCTCTGAATTACATTTGTAGTATAAAGTACGATTTATGGTATACGGAGTTTGAGGGGAATTAAGATGAAGTTAAAGAAGTTTAAATTCTTTTTGAAATTGAAATTCCTAAATTGTGATAAATAGCTTTAGTAATCAAGTAATGTCATTAGAGTTTATTTTCTTCTTCTCTGAACATACTAGTCCATAATAATTGGTGATTCAGAGGAGAGTTATAAAAATTTCTACTAGATAGGATTGAAGTAACTCGTTATAAGATGTAAAAGGAAATTCAGTTGACAGAATCAGGTGTATAATATTTAAAACAGTGATTTTGCATGCCACAAAAGGGCAAAAATTAGGAATAACGAAACTGCATTTGAGGCTTCGTTCCAGATGTATGAATTGTTGCAAAGAGACCTGAAATTCCCCTGATATATGTCAGGTCTAGTGGTGTCAGTAGAATAAAATACATCAGACAAACTTCACACGCATTTTAGGATTTTAGGTGTATCTGTATCTAAATTTAGCACAAACAATGACTTTTACAAATTTCTGATACTTGTCGCCAATTCTATTAAATATTCTGACATCATATGGTAGGTAAATACAATGCAACAGTCATAATTGTATAATACAGTAAATGCTTTTCCTTTGAAAATGATTATAAAAAAAGGGCAGTTTACTTCAAAAATACATATGACCTAAGAAAATCGTATTTCTGACACCACTTTCCTTCTATTTATTTTAAGGATGTTTTGTGTTGCTCAATTTTTGCAGAATTTTGTAAATTTTCCATAAAACGGAAAGATAATATTAAGGGATTCACGAAGGAGAACCAAGAATGACTAAGGACGTACACAAATGTAACTGCCAATACTTTTTATACTTGTTCCCCTCGAAGAAACTCTGTGACATGTATGTTCCATTACCTCTAAATCGAATCCTTCGCCCGCACCTGCTCGTTTTTTTCCACACCTCGTACTCGCGGTCAATTCTAATTTAACGAGAACGTTGTTTAGGAGAATCCTGACACGTCTGCTTACAGAGAAAATTCAAATACTGCCCTTACGCAGTATATCTATACACTATTTTTCAATAGATTTACTACAGAGGAAAAGTTGGTTTGACAAGAAGCTACACTTTTTTAAGTAGAATATAACAGAATTTTTTGCCATCGAATGTGCTATTTCAACTTCTTGCTCTGTTTTTCAAACAAACTGCAATACCTTTTACCGTCAGTATTTTTGTAGTATCTATACATTTATTTACATTTCAATAACATTCACATTTTCTGAATAGACAGAAAATTTGGAAGTAAAGAAACTATAACACTTTGAACGCAATCAATTAAGAACAAAGTTCACTCGTGGCTGCCATGATTCTGACCATTCTACTCATCAGAAATAAAAAAAATAAACAAATTGTTAGTTAGGATAAGCTTGGCTATTGTAGGTACTAGAGTGAAAAAGAAATTAAAAAATAAATAAGTCGAACAAAATTTATGTAATTTAGAAACCGGTTAGATGAATAGAATTCTATGGATGCATATTGGTTGATTTTTCTACTTCGACGACTGCTAGAAATTCTAATAGAATGGAAAAAAATGTAAAATAATAATAAACTGATTTTGTATGTCATTTTATAGTGTGTTAAGGGTTAAAATATTCATATATACACTAAAAATATTAATTTGTTCGGTAGGGTGCGTCACAGAAACATTTGAAGCTTCAAGAATTTGAAAATTTAGAAGATTGAACATTTGAGAATGTGAAAATTTAAAACTTAAATATTTCAGACTGAACACTTTAAAACTTTTAAATTTGATACCATTTGTGATTTCTAAAGTTTGAATAGTTGAAAATCTGGAATTTTGAGAATTTGTGGATCTGAATATTTGAAAACTTTGAATTTTTAAAGTTTGAAGGTTTCAAGATTTGAAAATTGGTCAATTTACCTGATAGTACTATCTTAGTACTAGAACTATTCACGTACCTAAAATTCAAAGCCACACAAAACTCATCTTTCTTAAATCAGGTCAAGTATTTGAGTATCAAAATAATTTACATATTTAAAAAAACTTGAAAAAATTCAAACTGTACGAATGCTTGAACAGCTAGGATACATTGATATTTTTTTCTAAATTTCTAGAATAATCTTGATTATTGATCAAAACTTTATCCAAGCTGTTTCAAATCTCATACAAGCAAACTTTATTATTAAAATTTTATTATTAAGTAAAAAACTAATATTTATTAATAGTTAAATAGAATTAAGTAAAAAAATCTACACAATAGAGTTTGTTTAGTAATTAAATTTGTTTGAATAATCAAGTTAGTTTAGATAATTAAGTTCTCTTGAATAATCAAGTTTACTTCAATACTTAACTTTACTTGAACATTCAAGCATTTCATTTGGTTTGAACAATTCAAACTAAACTTATCTCAGATTGCATTTTCAAGTAACTTGTATCCCTCAACTACCAAGTACAGTTGGAAGCTCAGAAGTTGTCAGTAGATCTGATTGACTCCGCAGAAAAATACATACAAGATGGCACTCACGAATTTTCCTTATTGGCCAAATTGGTCACACCTATTGCCACTACTTGCAGCGAACCAAGCACTCCTGTTGCCTCCACGCCGACTCACAACTTCTGAACCACCAACAGTACATCATCCTCAACAAGGTTTAAGAACCTGGACGCCCTGTCGGTTCCCTCGATCGTCACTGCTGTTAATGATTCCAAGCACAGCCCAGGTATCGAACATTCAATTTGGTCCCCAGGGCTATTAACGGTCATGGATAAAGGTCGAAAAATTTACGATCGTCCGTCGAATCGGGACACGGTTGTACATGGCCTGAAAGGGGAAATTTCGCGGCTGCCACACGTACGGCAGTGAAAATAAAAAGGTAATAGTAATGGATACACCCCCGTGCTGCTGTTGGAAGACGACGTTGCATTATCACGATAATGCTGGACGCTCCTCCGGCGGTATCCTTTTGCTCTGTTTCATTGCGCCCGCGGCAACTTTTATTTTTCGCGGACGAGTGGCCGACTGGCCGACGCTGGCCGCGATGGGGCCGAGGTAAATGCGGCCGGGGAAATAAATTGCGCACGTGTCAGCCCCGCGTGACAGAAAAGTTCAAATTATATCGCCTCCCCGGCGCCGTTATGCTCGTGTCATCGAAAAAGAAAGCCAGATGTCGGCCCCAAAAGCCTGGCCAGACACGGCGCGATCTACACAGCGAATTCCAACGCGGCGAAAACGCCGAGCATTTCCAGCTGGCTTCTTCGGCGGGGGCAGGGCGAACTTGGAACGCTTTGAGCTGAATTTTTTAGCCTGGCTTTGGGCAAGTGTGATGGCGCAAATGGTTCCGTAGACATCGTAGCTTGATGTCTTGTTTCTTGATCATTTTCCTTTCTGGAAATTTTGGAGAGGGCTTTCGTGAAGATTTGATTTTGTTGTTGTTGGAGAAGTAGCTTGAATTCTTCTTTTGGGATTTATGTACCTAGCAATTTGTCAAATTTTGTTGCTCTGGACTATGTAGGAATATACAGGCTGTAGTAAATGTAATCTGATGTACTTTCAGGGGTGGAAGGAGATCTAAATTGGGGCTCAAAATGTTTTGTGACGTAGTGTTCGATCTGCCTTCATTTTACAATAATAATGCTTTAGAATTAGTAAAGCTATAGGTGTTAAAGTAACTATAAATTGGGGACCTAAAGTAAAGCAAGAAAGTCTTAATACATTTCGTTGCATCTTTTACGGTTTAACTTCTATAAAGCTTTGAAAATCCAAAATTCGTTTCTTAGGAACATCTCAGGTTTTTAAGACATTATAAAAATTAAACCGTATGAGATACACTAAAATATATTAAAACTTTATTACTCTATTTACTAAATTACAGAATTCTCTAATTTTGGCACATAAGTTATCAACTTTAAGATATTATTATTGCAAAATGAAGGTAAATGTGACATTACGTCATAGAACATTTATATCGAAGTCTATATATGCTATACCCTATATAACATATTACAACATTTTAGGAATTCCTGATTAACAATTTAAGCAAATATAAAAAAATAGACATGAAACCTTCCTCGAAATAAAACAATCAGAGATTAGATACCAATGAAAAACAAGTTTCTCTTGTAGATATTACGCGACTGTTTAGGTCGAAGGACATCTGAAATCAGAATTTAATCAAACCGGACGCGAATCTGCCTGGAGGGAGATATTATGAGCCGACTGAGAGTTCAGGAGAGTGAACATACCATTACAGGAAAACGAACGAGGTCGCTTGGGCTTAATGCAATATTAATTTATCGAGGACAAACCCGACATTTAGGAGTCTACACGTTTGCACGCGTAACTGTGGTCTTATTATTTGTAAAATAAACGAGAAAATATAGTTTGCTCTACATTATACTTACTGCTACTACAAAGCAAAAATCGTGATTCAACAAATCAAAACATTTCAATTTTATTGGTAAAGGAATTTAGAATTCAAAAAATCTTCTGCATAGTTTGACAAAATTGTGTGAAGTTTTTAACACTAGAAGCACATAGGTTTATATTTAGAGACTTAAATAATTAACATGACAATATAGATAGCAAAGAATTATAAATGTTTTTCAAATAAATAGCTACATATAACCACATATCCAATTGTACTACAAGTAAATATTAACCCAGTAAATTTCAAACTAGAATCTCAATTTCAAGTTAAATTCCTACAAATTGTCGATAACTAGGTCAATATCAATTACTAAATACTTTATTCTACCAAGAAATCCTTATCGTTCAACCTTATACATATAAGATCATATACCTCTATCCAGAGTTCGCTCGAAAACATTCGATTCCAGTTAGACATTGCCAGCAATAAGATCTTCAATGCAAGGATCCAAGCAGCAAGGACGGAAGAGTAAATCGCGTAAAATCAAACAGCCGCTGGGTATCTGAACTTAACCAGCCCAGAAGCCAATAGAGAAGGAATCAAACGGCGTCGAGCGATGTTTAACTTTTTCGAGCTAGAATTTTCAATTATCTGCCGTAAGGCGGCCAGAATTTTTTCCCTACCACTTGTGTACCCTCGAAATAATCTGCTTCAGGGATACGTTACTCTAATTTTCCCCGCTAGCAAATATTTGGCCACTACTCCGAAGAAGCGTTTAGCTTTCTTGCGTGTTGCCCGCGGCGGCCAATAAATTGCTCCTTCGGGCATCGATAATTAGTCATCCAGTTTGCGCACAAGGGAATACTGGGCGAACACGTCACCTCGATGAAGGTTGTTTTGCGAGGAGTGTGCGACATTGTGTGCTGAATTAAGGGAATTGTTTCGTACGGGTAATAGATTGGTGAACGAGGAACTGTGAACTATTTTGCCCATTGTCGAAGATCAGATGATAATTGGAGTAGAGAGAAGGAAGTATTCCATCGATATTAACTCGTTATGTTTGTCACTAGATTGTGGATTCTTATGTATTTATGGAAGAATTTAGCACGCACAAATATACAAAATATAAGAAAATAAGTAATATTTGGAATATGTACAGGGTGAAGTGAATCTTCAACTAGGTCCTATTTTTTTAATTGTGTTTATGAAAACAGAAATTCGCGTGTACATTCACAATCTGTTTATCATATTTCAGAGCTCTTTAGAGATAACGAATTCTGTTTCCATATAGCCCCATTCGTGTTTTTATGGAAATAAAAATGAGTTATTAGTATAATAAATTTACTTTAGGAACCTCTCGCTGAAAATTTGTACTGAGGTAGCTCCGAGTCTCTAGGAATGACTGCTGCGTATAAAAATTGAATAACTTGGAACGTTTACAACCACGCTATAAACTACTTACTCGCTGTGAGTTTGAGACTTGGATCCGCCAGCGAGCTTATAGCGTGAAAGAGAAATGTTCCGTGATGATTTGGGTTTATCATGTCAAAGGCGTGAATGCTAGGAAGGTAGAGAATAATTCCAAGGAACGGTGTGCTTACTGACGAGCTTATATCAAGAAACTATGTGTCTGTCAGAAGTTGTATCCGACTTCGTACTACCTAATTTCAACTTTGCACTACCTATCTAATACAGACAGAGAAGTAAAGATCCTAATATGCGAATTAATTTTCCTATTTTAGGTTGAACTATGCACATTTAATTGAGAAGCTTTAGGCGCATATTCTATATATTAGTACTAATTGCTAAAGTTCTTTTATTAACACTTTTAACTAAAACTGTTTAGTAAATAATGCTTTACGAACTTCTATTAGTCAACGTTTGCATTATATTGAAAGTTCGTTTATGTCGTAATTTATTATGATACTAATGTATTTGAGTTTAATATCTGGATAAATCGTAATTTAATGAGGGGTACTCCAGTTTAATGGACATATAACATAACTCGAATGGGATATTTTGTACAAATAACGGTTACAACAAAAAGTTAATGATCTCTACGGGATTTAATAGTAATTAATTGATACTTTATTTATATAGAATTGAGGGTTAAATTAACATAGTTACTTTGGTTGCGAAAATTAATGTTACATTATAAGATTGACAACGTTTCATGGAAAAATGATCGATACACGTATATTGCTTGAATTTCTAGCCATTAAATCATACCTGAGTAATAATACGTATTTACACATTAGTTTAGTAATTCATTGCAGAATTGGGTTATTTATGTGTGATTGCGGTATAAGGTGTAATTTAATTATATGTTTCCATCAGGGATTGAAATAGAACGTGCTTAAACTAGGGAATATGTTCGAAATAAAATTAAAGAGAAAGTAGGTAATACGAAGGGAATTTAATGATAAATACATTGCCAATTATAATAAATTGTTAAAAATACACAACATGGAAGCAAAATATTATAGAAATGAATGTATGCATGTTACGTCGATACAAATAATTTAATCTCGTTTATCGAATGCACGAAAGCTGAAAATTTTAATTAAATGGGTATATTACCATCCAGAAGTAACAGTAACATTAATTGCTTTACAAGTTAGCGAGATTAGTAAAATGAACGTGACCATGGCAGAACTGCCATAAAACTGTCATCACGGTGATAATTTTATAGAAAACTTCACTCATATTTCATTTATGTTTTCTCTGAATTGCTCCATTTGCATACACTAAATTTAATTATCTGTGTTTCCAGTATACGAAAGTTTGTAATTAAATAGGGTTACATTTTTCATATCTTGTACTTCAAAGGGAGTTACCTTGCCAAACTAAATAATAATCACTTTTAAAGGGTAAACTGTTTATCAAATTCCTGGAAGCTGTTTTGTTTATCAAGGCATCCCGTAAACGCATTTTGTTATTAAATTTCGTGCTTGAACGAACCTACTTATAAAAGGTGTAATTAACTTGATCGCCCCAATAGTTTCTTACCCTCCTTTGTGATCCTTTTAATACCAACGCTCTCCTTTTAATCCAATATTTTCATTTACATTCCGATCACGATATTATGGAAAATATTACTATACTGTGCAACTACCTATAACATCAGATTATCAGTGTAATAATTGTGTAGGGTAAGTGATTAAAGTGATATAGTGAACTCTTTATATTTTGCACTCTGCAGTAAATTCAGTATAAAGGTAACAGTTTTATTTGTCCCTTTTTTACATTTAAATCATCAACAGTATTAATGGAGCTAAATAATACAAATGAAATTAATGAATAAAGCTTTCCATAAATTTCATTTAAAATCATACGTGTAGTGTAATATTCGATACAACTTCTGACATATTAAGCATGGATAGTCAACATATTAAACTACTCAATTCTTCTATAAAGGTCACTATTATTTAATATAGATTAATAACCCATGAACTTACAAGCTTATACTGAGTGACACATTTCTGATATTAACTCACTTGTTGGTATACCAGTATCTACAAATATTTGATCATTTAATAGAACCTAATTTATTAACACATAACTGAACGAATAAACGTCTTCCTAAATAAATTATCATTAAGTAATATCATGTCCCGATGTTCAGAAGAACTGATGCTAATAATATGTTAAGAATGTCTGAATTATCTCTGAATGTCGTATGCACGTCTTTCCTTCTGTCTCTTATTTAATTAAATGATCTTGGTGGGTTGATTGAATGAATGAATAAATAAATAAATAAATAAATAAATAACTCTAAGATCTGATACACAATTTTAAGAGTTTTTAACAAGAAAATGATATAGAATCCATTTACGTATAGAGTTAAAGGTTTAACAGAAAACTTTTAATTACATGAACACTATATTCTGGTTCATTACGGCAATTAATTAAATCACGTGTAACATGTGTAATTTTTAATTGAATAGGAAAAGTGTGTACGTCCCGATGTTAATTACACGAGGTTATAAATTGCCGAGCGACAAAAATTTTGCGCTTTGTTCGTTTTGCTTCTATCAAGCCAAGAGTCTTTGTTCCGTGTCACGTTGCAATTTCAAGAATTATTTCACGCAACATCAGTCCGCCTGGCCAGACGTCACGTCAAAGTACGCAGGACGTGTAAAAATGTTACATGACTTGACAAATATTATCGCGCGTCACAAAGCACGCGATACCTCTGAGCGCGTTTCTGTTTCTTTTTTCATACACGAGTTCTGCAATCGAAATTAAACTTAATGGCGCGAAAACATCTGCTGTAGGAGACTTTTCTCAGGCTGCTGACTGTAAAAGGGTTTATTAGTGCACGAAACCAATCTGAGAGCAATGTTGAAGTAGCATTGCAGGTTCAAACGAAAATATTGTTACAGATTTTAAATGTTTTAATTTCTCTCGATTTTCGATTCTGTAAAATTATTGAGTATTAGTCGAACCGTTTACTAATATTCTAATCTTCGTAAATATTAATAACAATGTCCAAAATGTTGAATGCAATTCAGAATGACCATGTTGAATAGCAGTGGTTAATTCTGTCGAATACTTGGTGCTTAATGCAACAATATTAATTAGCTTATTAATTAAATCAACACTAGGTTGCTAATCTTCATATGAATTGTGGTGTTCATTACTATTGTATTCTGTAGTATAAATTACTGGAATAGACTTGTGCATAGGGAATTTGTGCTACAAAATAAGATGACTCAATTATGAATGTATTCTGTAAGAAAAGCAAGCTATGGAATCTATTGTCAGAGCTTTATGAAGCCAATATTGAAATGTGTAATTGACGTCTTTCTTTTTGAATAAACATAATTCTGTTCACTTCTAATTTAGCGTCACTTAGTAAATTTACATTTATCTAATTTTATAACTGTTCAGAATTTTTTTCACAATTTTTTAGTCATTCTAATTAACTAAATTTTCAACCAAATCCTTCTACATGAAGGAAACATTTCTTTCTGTTTAGTAACGAATTTTTAATGAACCATATTGTCGCATATTCCACCACTGGAATTCAACTGAACAATATCCTTGTCGAAAGGATATAGTTATCAGTGGCAGCGAATCTCTAGTCCCCAGCCTTATTGGCTCCTAAATCATCCCGAAAATTACCCCTTCTTCGAACGAGAGCAGACAAAAAAGAAATTACGTCGTTCCCCGTTGATAATATTCTCCTCGTCGAGGGAACGTGACCGAGCTCTCGATTCCTCTCCCCGAATCGTTTTAAACCACTCCTCAAGGAACAATCGATCCTTTCGAGGGATGAGCAGACGAAACTGCCCCTGACTCGACATTATCGCAATAGTCATCATCTTATAATTTCTCCCATCTCTGTAAAAACTATTATATAGTCCGTGAGTTGCATTAATAATTTCTGTTTAAACCTAATGCTTCGAACCCTGGCCGACGCAGATATAGATTCGATGGCTGTCGAATTGCATTGATTCAAAATCGATAAGGGTGTAGAATTTAACTTCGATTTAGCTGATTCGCTTCATGGACTGCTTCAATAGTTTATCAACTGCTATACACAGAATCCAGACTTCATGAAATGTTACTTTGGATTACGAAGCAAATAGGTTCATAAGAAACAGTTTTCAGTAAAATAGCATTCGTCTCTGTAGTCGTGTTTCTTCCTTTTTACTGTGTATTTTTATATTCTTATTTCACAGTTAATGAATAAATTAATAAACTTCCTAAAAATTTGAAATTTAACCATAGCAATTCAGTGGACAGACAAATTTAGTTCATACAGACGCAATATACACGTACATATATGTATACATATAATATACAATATAATATGTACGTACATAAATTTAGCAAGCTTCCGAATTTTACTTTGGGATGCTTGATCTTCGCAAACCTCTGCGAAGTTCTGAACCGAAATTCAATACTTTATACTTCAAAGGTGCATAAAATCATATAATACAAACTCTAGAACTTGCAACTCTGTAAGCTTCTGAATTTAACGAACTTGGTCGCGACATTATCAAAATTTTAAGCGTTTGTAACACAAATGGCAAATGATCACGCGAGCATTTGCACACGACAGAAGAATGAAGACAACTTAACCGCATTTGGACGAAACAGTCGCAGAAAGTAATAAAGTAAAGTAGACCTACTATCTACCTAAGCAATGGGAACACGATTGTCTGCACAAGTAATTGGTTTCTAGAATAGAACACACTGAAAAGAGTTATATGAAATTTTCTTATAATGCAGGAAGACAAATAAAATGTAATTGTATTAAAACGATATTGGTATCATCACTACTCACTTGTTGATTTTAAAGGTCTAAAGTGATTATTAGAGTAAACAATTACTGAAACAAATATTACACATGCATCTACTAACTTTTAATTGGTACAGTTTCAATATTTCAGCATAATATAGTAGGATCACTGCAATCCTAGTGGTACACAGAAAATTCCCAACTTCTCAGTCTACTAATACATAAACTCTGTAGCTTACAAAATACAAAATCCAAAATCCAAAAACAAATTTCTGACAAAACTACGAAAAAATGCTTTCACTCGCTTTCAACAATTTCACTCTGCATTTTTGAATCATAAACAAGCATGCATGAAAAACTTCAACTCCTCTCCTTTAGTCTCCCACTTTCCAGTTCAAAAAATCCCTCAAAAATTGCCCCTCTAAACGTTAACACTCCCTCAAATAATAAAAAGCAATGAACTTTTACAAACACGAATGACAGCATTCTCAACCAACCCAAAAGAACAAAGACCATCAATAATATTCCCCCAATTACAGCTGAACCCAGATCAAAACCAAAAAAGGGTCACACTGGGTCCAACTCGAACCAGCAACCACAGTGTCCAGCCGAGGCACGATTTTTCGCGAGCATCGGGTCGAACGATTGCGACTATCAAGCCAGTGAGCAGGGAAAAAGCACAAGCCCGATAGGGAGAGGATAATTGCCAGGGCTGTTCGATTCGGCATAAATCGGTATAAAGGATCGTAAATCAAGGCAGGCTTGGTCAAGCCGTAAATACAGGGATACTTACAATACACAACCATGGAGCCGCTCGCGGTCCGCTCGTCCGCGTAAGTGGATATGACGCACTTGTAGTCGCCAGTAAGATCGATACCGGGCTTATTCAATTTCATGGCTCGGTACTTGGTGTACGGATCGTCGCTGGCTTCGTACGTCAGGTCGACGTACTTCTTGGTGAGCTCGCCAGCCTTGGGGTTCATCCCGTATATCCATTGGTAAGCCAGTTCGTTGGTGTTGAAGAACCATTTCACGACTAATCCCTTAGTCGACGTGTTCTCGAAATCGTAGTCGCAGTCCAGGATCACGTAATCCGTGTCGCCGGCCTTCACCAGCGCTGGTATGTTCACGCTTTTTATCACGAACTGCCAGCATTCTGGAAAATCACAAGAAGACCAACCGGGTGAGAAAGAAAGGTGTCGTCGGATCGATTCTCGGTGTGTCGGGCTTTTTCCTCGCCTCGGCCCCCCTGTGCTTCTTCGCGACGAGGGGCGAGACGAGGCACTGCTGTGACGAAAGGCGGGCTTAATTCAACGACCGATGGGACAGACAAGAAGGGGACCCTGGCCTGTTTCGACTGATGCGTTTCAGTGATATTGAGGAAGTAACGCTCGTGGGCGCTTGAGATTGTGTGAAGAATCATTGAAGAGTATCCTTGACCTTTAGTTCGTATAGCGGGGTCACAGGGTTTATACAGCAATAAAGCCACCGATATCCGAGACCCCATTATCCGAATACCCTAATATCCGGACGCTTTAACGTCCGTACGTTCTGTTATCTGAATAGAATGTTTTTGGCAAGGGATGCGTTTTCCTGTTTCAAATACGTAGTATTTACATACAGGGTGTCCCAGAGCTGATGGTACGAGCTGGAAAGGGTGATCCTACATGAAAAAATAAGACGAAAATATGGGATGAAATTTGTTGATGGTAGACTTTGTTTCGAGAGAATGAACTTTGAATTTTCAAGTCTAGGCATTTGAGGGTTAAATGAGGAAAGAGGAACGCTTTTAGCTCACCGTAAAGACAGCCAATAGCCAGTTCAACAGTGCTCCTTTTACCATGTATAACCTTAATGCACACAAAACTATATTACTGTACATTTGTACTCAATATATCAACTTAATTTTCACCAAAACGAAGCTTGATATCAGAAAAATTTATTCTACATTTTCGACTTGTTGTTTCATGTAGAATTACTGATATTCTGCTTGTACCATCAGTTTTGGAATACTCTGTTTAATATTATACAGGGTGACAGATTTTCTTATTTAACTATAATAAACTGTAGTTATATACTATACTTATAGTTGAATAGCTATAAACGTTATGTAGTTAAATATATATAACAAGGAAATTCAGGTAATATAGTTGTGTAACTCACCCTGTATAATGTTACATAGTGTGCCCCTATATGCTTCTTTTTCGTTACTTAATAAATTTCATTACTATGATTTAATAATGATACCAAATATTGTATGATGTGATAATGGTAACTAAGCGAAAGTGTAGCTCCAATTTTTTACACAAAATGTGTGTCAATTAAAAAGCTTGAAAACAGTAAAAGTGTAACAAACTTGGCAAAAGTACGTAGGGTTGAAAATTAAATGTAAATTTCTTCAAGTGACCAATTTAAATTTACGCAGCCACATATTATGTATGTAAATGTTTACAAATTTATGTTATGTCTGTTTTCGGCACAGAAACTAATTCCAGTTTTAAGTATTTTAATTACCAAAATTAATAACAACACGTAATTGTACAGTTAGTAATAATCTTATTAAAACACTTCAACACGAATTACTTTCTTCTTAAATATTCCAAAATTATATTCATCAATTCCAGAAAGTTCTTGCAGTAAGAAATTACAATATTGAGATTGAAATTTCATCAAACTCCCATTTTAAAGATCTAGTGTTCTACAAACTCATCATGTAAACCACTTCCCTAACGCTTTAAAAGGTTCGAAAAAAACATGGAACAAAAAAGAAACATCGTAATGTCCCAGGCAGAATATTCCCAAAGAAAAGATAAACGAATTTCTAATCTGTGTTATTCTCCAAATAATTCACTTCCATATTTTTTTAAAGATTAAAGCTGTCAAACAATTTCGGTAACATTGATAAGCAGAATTTCTAACTACAACTCAGTCTAATTGTTTCGAATTTTAGGAAATGGAATTCTAGATTCGTTATACTTCCCACTTTGAGTATACTGTCGATGGTGCAGCAATTATTGTACAAATGAATGTATGCGCCGTCGTTGATAGGACGCATTGCATAATAAACGATGTGAAATGCAAATTACTGTTTAACTGCCACAGAGAACGTTATTGCGATATTGTTGTAACGAGATGGTTGCGTAATTATTCATCGTGGACCAATGTTGCCTTGAGTGATGCCAAATTTCATAGAGCCTGATACGGTTTCCCTTTTCTGCGAATTTCACCGCAATTTGAGAATGTTTTGAAATTCATGGGGAACACGGACGAGAAATTCGTTTCGACGTGGCCGTTGCCTCGCGATAATTCTGTTAATTTTTGGGTAGGTATATGCCAGAGAGTCAGGAAGAAAATTGTTTCGCGTTCGTATGCAGCTGGCGTTCAGCCACATTTCCACGTGTGCATCCTGTTAAGGGGAATGCACCCGTAGATAAACGTCTCCCAGTGTTTGCAATTATTTTGCACATACTTTGTCATTGTTATTTCTAAATTCATAAATATTTATCTAACAAAGGCACCCCATTGGTTGAGACACTTAAATTGTCAGGTAGCTCTTGATTTTTAGTTGTTTATTCTAGAATCCTCTCCTCTTTTTAGTAGCTGTCGTTACAATTTATTATTACCCTGATTCATCATCGTTTAAATTAATATTAGCCGCGATCATACGAAAATTTTGTGTCTGAAAACTAATACCACTCAAGTCTGTTTTTATTATTTTTCAAGAGAGCCAAAAAAAAATTGAGATTACCCACTCTTTGGCATAGTAATTCAAGTAGTTTATGCTATTACATTTCCTTCAGTTATATCGTGTCTTAACTAAATCCCTGTTATTCTAATAAAATGAAGAAAAAGCAGGATGATCCTGTAAAAATCTAAATATAAAAGAAAGTAGACGTGGGCTAGACTGGCTCTCAGATTTAGAATTGTTACCCACATGCGAGTGACATGGCAGTAAAAATCCTGATTAAAGTAAGTCATTATCCTTGATGTATTTAAAAATGAAAATACTAGTGTCTATGATCTGCAATTTTTAGGTTAATAACTCGTCGTGTGCTTTATTTCTGGAAGAACAGCAGACATCACTGTGAAGTAGGGTATACGAAGTAATTCAGCTGCATATTTTATTCGCACGTATTCAGCGTCACGATTAAATAATTAAGCCTCAAATCTGCTTTACGGATCAAAACGTCGCGCGGAGCAGAAAACTCGAATTTCGCTCGGGCGTTAGTCACTGAAAAATTGCCCGCGTTTGCCAGTCAGCTTAATTAAATAGCTGGATTGTTCTCTTTTCCTCTGTCGTGCTTCGCAGCGGTAAATTCGAATTTTCAACTAAATTCAACGAGAATCGAAACCACGTTGAATAATTTATTATTTTACCTGCGACGAACCGCCTGCTGCAACAAATGCATACTTAATGATACTTAACATTTGCATCTCGCTTTGGAAATTCCTGAAAGCCAGGAAAACTTCAGTTCGAGGACTTTTGGTTATTTTATGAAATGAATTTTAAACAGCTAAATGGTTATGGATAACAGGAATAACTTCTGCTCTTTGAACCATTTAAGAGTTGTAGTGATAGAAAAACTTCGTGATGGATGGTTCGACTTAAAAAAAAGAAAGAAGTTTCTAAAAATGTTCTGTACCTCTTCAATTTTATTTTGAGTGCTCTAATTTTTGGACTTGGGTAAATGTTATTCAAATATTAAGGGGAGAGAGTATTCTAACAGTTTTAAAAGGATGGTACATTCTTGCTACTGTTCTCTTAAGATTCGTACGTGGAAAATATGTTGGTAATAAAATTTTTCAAAGTATAATAATGATGCAGTTACAGCATTAAGAACAGACATTGAACTCACGAATTAAATCGACTTTGGATTGGTGACGGCACTGACCTGAATCGTGAGTAAGTATATACTTAAATAGCGGGTCACCACAATGTACACAGACCCGAAGTGGTATACTCTTAAACAGTGGATCACCACAAGGTACACTTCACAAGGACACAACCTATATGGTAAAATCGATCCTGGATTATTTGCATTCTCTGAATTAACACTAGGATTGTCAGAATAGCCAAAATGACTGACTTATTACCCAGACTGGTATATTATTCTTACATAGTATTGGTATGGTATTTCTTACATAAGTTTTATTTTTTGCAAACGTTACTTTTTTCTTAATTAATGGTGAATAAAACTAGAAAGATACATAAGTAAGAATTACTTTTATGAATTATATACCTCATTCAACAATTTCTAATTTTATCAACTTGTAATTTTGACTTCGAAGTTGCAGGAGTGAGGGCTGTATGATGCCAGACCATAAGAGTCTCAGAACTTTGAAGGACACTTTACAGATCAAGTTTCATCGGTACTATATAACATTTTATGTATTAGGTATTGACCTACATCTACAGTATATAATATTATTTAGACTCAAATGACTGGCTCATGAACCAAGCTACTTTTGAGAAAAAACAAAAGCAAGCTATTCAATAATTAATATCCAGCAAGGAAATGCAATCCTTGATAAGACTTCTACCAAATATCTTATTATAAAGACAGTTTAATAGTCTATTAATTACCACTCACGCAGAAGTTGAAGCGTAAATCGCGATCACTACACAAATCATTAAAAACTTCAAAGATCTTTCCTGTAAGTGTTCTCATTGCTGATGTTGTCGCAGCAACCGCGGAACCACTTCGCTGTAATTGCAGGAACAAAGGAAAACTAAGGAAGGGGGTGGACGCTGATAATTATAAAATGCTGTCCCTTGAAAGAAACTCTTCTCGTGGCAATAAAAAAAATCTGCCTTCCTTCTCCCTTCTGACTGTTATTTTTTCGCTCCACGCGTAAATGCTGGTCGTTGGTGTCTCGCTTTTTCGCCAGCTGGAAACTTTCCGGACCATGGAGAAGCTCGCCGCTTTGTCCACGACGAAAGTTCACGGAAATTTATGGCGTTGGTGTCGGGGGGCCGCGCGAAAATTTTCACTTTTCATTGAGCCTCACTGCGGCAACTTATACACACGACATATCTGTGGAGTGATGAAAGTTACTCGACCGCGAAACTGCGAGGAAATGTTCCGCCTCTGCGACGGTCCACACCATCGATGAAATTGTCTGTGCACGTTCGTGTACTTCGACTGGCCCATTCAACCTCGAATTTTCGTTTTAATTTTATCGCTGAAAAGTTACTCGTTTTTCGAGATTTTTTGAAGACTTTTCAAGGGGACCAACAGGGGACCAGCATGATCCATATGGAAAACAGTCGAACTTCAAGACCTACTTTCTGTCAAGCAACTCAAACGATTTTAATTAAATTTTGATTGGATACGGTACAATACCGTAATATGTATCCATTTTGATTGGATACTGTACAAATGAAATGAATGAATTGTTATTAGGAATCTTTTGCAAAATGGCTATACAAATGATCATTTTTTATTTCTCCAGGATTCACCACAAGAAGTAATTTATAGCTTTTGAAGAAATGAGTCAAAATGGAAGAAACATATAGTGTTCGAAAGAATGTTAATTATTCAGTTTTCGAACTGAGAATTTATAATGAATTAAACGAAGTTTGACTCAGTTAAATGCAAAGATGAATACTATTAGGATTGACAGCAATAAAATTTGTGACACATTTTTAGTTTGTTGTTTCCCTGAGAATATGCCTTAACGTGTTAAATGTTTCCGACTTGACAGTTTTGTTACGAGGCTGCCATATACATAGAAGCTCGCAGAAAATTCTACTAAATTAAATAATTTTACTAAAAGCAATTTCCCAAAAATTCTACCAGTATCGAAACTTTTCCCAGTAAAACTGTGCCTATTGTATTTCAAAATTCGCAAACCTTACAACGATGAACCTCGATGTTCCCGTAACCTTATTAAAACATTCACTGAAGGTTGCAGAATAGGGGTCCACGAATCCACAGGACCGCAAGCGGCCGAAACCGTGTCGTTTGTCATTAATTATCCCTGTTCTGAAATCAGCCACCGTGGTCCCGAAAGAGGACGCACCACCCAAAGGAAATTCCCATGCGCGGCGTTCCCTGCTAAATCGTTTGTAATTTCTGTTTCATGCCGCGTTTGCAAATAAATCCTGACGTGGCCGCGGAAGGAATGACAGTAACTTTGTCAACTTTGATTAAGGACCTCTCTCTGGCCGGGCAGTTTCAAAGGACGCGCACAAGGGAGGGAATGGGTGGCAGAGGGGTTAAATTTTCAACGAAAGAGGGTACGAGGGACAGACGCGTGGCAAACAGGACAACATGGTCGAAATCTACGTATCCAACGGGACAGAGTTTGCAACGACGTCGTCTCGTCATGCATCGCAAGCAAGTTGTTCGGACGGTGATCAACTTGAAGAGTATTTCCTACCATGCAGGTTACAAATTAGCGTCTTTGTACGAGTCCCCAGGCTTCGTCAAAGAGCCCGACGACTGGTCCCGTCTTCAATTGCGAGATTTGTCGACATTAATTTTAACGGTGAACCCTTTGACTCGTTCCCACCTAGCCGTCTAATAAGTGTTCGGTTTGAAGGTGGAATCCTCTTCAAGCAGGGAATATGCATAACACGGTTGCTGGAACGTTAAATTAGTGGCTCACGATTTGAGTTCATTTCCTTTTTCTGTCGCGGGAAAGTGGGTTACTCTAAACTAACGTTTGAGAGAGATGTAGTTTTACGTCCACGACCCAACAAATGGAACTGTGAATAACTACAATAGCAATGTAAGTTACTTGGAAATAATGAATTGTAAAAAAGATGTAGAGAAAATTAGAAATTTTCTAGTTTTACTAAATAATTTTTCACCTGACAAGTATTCGCTTAAGCAATTCGGGGCTGGGGAATTTTTCAACGACAATTATCTTCCATGCGGTTCCCTTAAGAAGGATATGGGAACGCAGTCGCGAAGTGTACATCAAAATAGTAAATGCAAGATTGCTCGTTCGAGACGAATCCAATTTCCACGCGTTTATCGCGCTAGACAAGAGCGTCGTGGGTGCATTTCTCCGACGTCGATGCCATAGGATGACGATAATAGGAATGATGATAACAGCGCGGCTGTTTGTTTAGCCGATAATACAGAAACAATTTCAAGGATAACAAAGGAATGGAATTACATCGTTCAACGGTTGATGGAGGCCGAGATGAGAATAAAGTAGGAGAAGAGTAAATCCCACGTTTGCTGCTGCTGCTGCGCTGTCTACGCAGCGTAAATTGCTAGATCGCTTAAACCGAAAGCTGAGAAAAAGTTTTCTCTGTTCCTGGTGTCGTAAACCAGAACGACAGAGTTGTTACATTGAGTCAAGTTTCAGAAATGATTTTCGTTATCTTCATATTTTATCTTATACACGATTTTTGCTTTGACAGATTTTGTGTTTCGGTATGCTGTGCTGTCTTCTTTTAAGTGGATTCAATAAAGAATATATTCCTTTTCGTACATGCTGTGGCAATTTTATGTTGTTTTCACATCTTTCCATAAATTCATTTAGCTATTCAAATATTCAAATATTTATTCAAAATTTCAAATATTTAAATTTTCAAATATTTCAATATTCAAATACTTATTCGAAGTTTTATTTTGCAAGTATCCAATTCTGATTTCTAAATCTCACAACAGAATCGTCCTTTTGTTTGGATCCCCAGAGTATAACTGTAAATGGGTACCTCAGTTCCTTTAGAACGCATTTACTCCTCTGACCCAAGATACGAAACGAAGATCAATACTACTTATAGGACAATCTACCGTGATCGATCGAATATCTCCAGAGATTTGAAGAGAAAAGACTTACCCAGACTATTTCAATCACACCCCATCAGTTAAAAATTAATACAAACACAGTATCAAACACTATATAGTTCCAAATTACAATTCCGTAGTGACGAAAGAACTCCTCCATTGTCTAGCTCCATTAGCGCGAGAACGATCTAGTTTCTTTCCTGGGCAGGAAGAGGGTGGCAAATAAAAAGATCGAGTCTGACCGAGCTAACAGTACTAAATTACGCCCAACGTTCCATTTTTGCGAAATGATAAATCGTCGCGTACACACCGTGTCGCGAATGACATTACATTCTGACACGTGAACGTGATAAAAGAGCGAGGAGTAGCTTAAACATGCAGCCAGGCGAGCACGTAACCGACTAATGCCTCTGGCAAGATGAAGTATAAGCTTGTGCTCCGTAGCCTTTCGATAAACGAGTTTCTTCTGCTCTGTTTACCGCCCCTCCTCCCCCTACATCCTCCTGTGGTTTGCATGAGAACGGGCATTTCAACAAGAACGACACCTTCCAAATCCGTGACGATCTGCTCACTGATCTCGAAAACGATTCGACGCCTTCAGCGCGCGCGTCCATGTAATTTCTAATTCCCACTGGCAGCGACGTTACAGCTAGGGCCTTTCAGCGATTAATTGAGGCTTCTAATTGCTGAACCGTTCCTTGCTTAACAAACAAAATGGTAGAAAAGATAGTTTCCAAAAGTCTTAGCTTTTTTAGTTTTATCATGATTCCGAGTAATCACAAAAAAGTAGTTCCAAGGAGCAAAGAAACATAAGATGCTAAAGGAATTTTCTTTCTTCACCAGGTAATTCTTCACTTGAATTAATACAGAGTGAGCGTTGAAGTTGAAGCATGAGGTCATTTTTCTTTGCTTTTTCTTTTTTAGTGGACTGAAAAACTAGTGTTCGAGAGTTAAAAGAGACGCAGCAGTATGTTAAAATATACCGAAGGAAGTCTTCTAAGAGAAAGTATAGAGTATTTCAAAACTAGCTTCATTCATCCTTATGACGTGTATTATACTTTGATTTCATACATATAATAATGGAGCATAAGGAAAGTTTATTTTATTTCGAAATTGCTATTATTATCTGCATGCTTCAAATGCATCAAATCCCTCAAATAATGGTTGTAGAAACCACGAACTCCATAAACAATAGGATTCATTGGTGAATTATTGCAGCAACCGACTATTTCCTAGTAAGATTGTCCAGAGGGATCGATTAAGAATCGCTAAATGCAACCGCCTCTTTAGCTGGTAGAATTCGCGGCTACTTTATGGACTATCTCTTAATTTGAACAAGCTACGGTTTCGTAATAGTCTGGAGATCGGAGGAAACAATAACTTTTATGGAAAGTATCTTTTGAATGAAACAATTCGCAAGCAGACCAAGTGTTGAAACTATGGACATAAACATAATAGCTGAACTCTCGAGAGCTTTAGGAGAACGTTTACTGTTAATTGCAGTGAGTTTCAATCATTTGTAGTAGGTAATTACGTTAAATTAGTTAACATACAAAGCTCCTAGCGTATTGTGATTCCGGAATTCGTAGTAATCTGAATCTGACGTACAAATTAGTGCGGAATAAATTTGCTTTGAAAAAGGACTGTAATGTTCAGTTTGTTTGGAACCACATTATCATTGCATAGGTCATTTTTCGAGAGAAGTCTGCTTCTTGGAAAAGTTCAACTTTTTGAGAGAGTTAGACTCTTTAGGAAAGTACATGCCAAGAGAGTAGAACTTATCGAGAAAGGTTAATTTGTAGTAGGAGTTCAACTGCTCGAGAATTCAACTTGTCAAGAGACTTCACTTTCTCGAACAGACTCAAGCTTTCTGAAGAGACCTCTTTCTAAGGAGAGTTCAACTCCTTACGAAAGATCAATATCCCCAAAACATAACCTATTTCAATAAACAAATTCGCTTTCCAGGTTCTGTCCTTATAAGATATCCACCCCGTGCATATTTTTATTTAAAAAAGAACCCAGTTAGGAGGTTAACAACCCGACCACTGGCCGACAGCTCGTCATACAATGAAAAAAGACTGATGGGAACCTTGTTTGTCGAAAGAAACATCTAACCCAGTAACACAAGTGGTAATTACAAGCTTAGCTACGCAGAGTCCGCTGATGAAGAGATAGCGGGAATTAAGAGAGGGATGCACCAACGATAACTATACACGATTTCCTGGAAACATCACGACGTAGCGGATCTTCCGTGTATCATGCGCCACGTTCTCTGGCTGCGTAGACAGTTTTCGCCAGATCACAATCACGATACCGTCCTCAATTATGATAAATTGCATATAATTACGTTTCCCCCACTCGTCGTTCCCCGCGGCATATGGTTCGCTGTGCGAACAGGAGCCAGCGAGTCCAGGGGTAGTTTGTCTGGCTGATAAAAGGGTAGACGAAGGAGGGTAGACACGGGAATGAACGATTTGCATGCTACCAACTTAATCAACACCCACACCTTATGAACGATCCTTTACCACCATCTACGGGGGCAAGGTCTCCTCGAACAGGCTTATCGTGATACGAAAAATGGTCGAATGCCATGCTCGGCGATATTTCCCAACGACCTGCCCCGGTCGGTTATAGCGATAATCTCGAGCTTGCATCACACGCCTTGGAACAAAGCGTTCGGATGTTTAGTAACGACTGACCGCTGTCCGTTGGCAAGTTTGAGGACTGCTTCTTAACTGAGGAGTGTGTACTGAGGTAGGTTTGTCAGGGGTTGTAAAGTTGGCTAGCAAAATGGCAATATTTTAGAGGATGTATAGAATTCGTGAAAGCATAAGTATTATTTTTGATAGTGGGATTAACCTTCAGCATTCCAAGGTATGATGATTAAAATTCTTTACCAAGAAGGGTCCTAAGAGACCCCGTTATAGTTTCATCTGTTTTTAAGTATTATTTTCATTGTTTCTTTATTTAATGGTTGATTCTATTGACTGTGATACAAATACCAATAAAATCGTAATCTTAATTTTAACTTAGCGTTAATTATATTATTAATATAGATTTATAAGATTTATGTTTTTCTTTTTCCTTTATTTTTGTGTTTCAATAAAGGAACATAAACTAAAATAACCTGAATATAGTAATACAAAATTAAAGAACACGCTGCAAGAGAAGAAGAAAAAGAAGAAAGATAGCAGGAAAGAAAAAGGATAGATATATTTCTGTATTTCTATGGTCTCGAATAAGAACTGATGATTTTATTATATGATTTTCGTAAACGAAACGTCTACAAGTAGGTATAATGTTTCATACTTCGGGATATGGGGTTATAACGGGACCCCTCTTAGTATGTTAAATGTATGGGGTCGTAAGGGACTTCCCCAAGGACATGATAAGGGTTATTTCCATTAATTTAGAAATGAGTAAAAAGTATGTGAATACAAAACAAGGTTTGAGGTAAGTAATAGAAGAAGTATGCTCAATACAGCACTTGCAAGGAGAGCTCACATATGATAAAAACTTAAAAAAGAAATACTAACCATGCACACGTCAAAAATGTTAAATTTTTATCACAAATTTTAAATAATTTTGGAAAACAAACTTAATTTAAATTTTTGGAAGCTGATATGAAACTTCTTTCTACATACCCCGAAATATGAACATTATCAGAAGTATACATACGACTAACAAAGTGTTAACGTTAAACACTGCCTATATTTATAATAAGACTCTAAAACTTTTTTTCTTAAGAGCGAAAACTCATTTTGACAAATAGTATGAGAATTTTATTACACTATGTGCATACTACAAATTATACCCAGTCTTATTCTACGTGTACAACAGATTTATGTGCCCGTGGGCTTTCCTTGTTAAAGAAATTTGAAAATGGAATTTTTGCATGGAATAGAAACCTACAAAACGAATAAGAGAAGATAGAGGTCACCATCCTAATACATCGGGGTCAAAGGTTCAACGTTAGTTTGTAGGTTAATGTTTAGGTCGTTTATTTATACAAAAATTGGATGCTACCCTTTATTGTATTTTTTTTGTAGCACTTTAAACTTAGTGAACAATCCGCGAACCACCTACAATTTAATACCAACTGTCAGTTTGCTATTTAGAAGAATTATTACTCATTTTAATATTCTAACGATTTTTAGTCAAATAAATCGACCTTAGTCCTTCATAGTTTTCATCTTAAACGTCTTTAAAATTCTCAATGATACATTTTCAGACTAATACTAATAATAGTCGAATAACTTAGACTGGTCTAAATATTTTGAATATATAAAAACGTGCATAAGAAAAATTTTATTCGTTAATAAAATAGCATTTTCAATAGTTTATACACCTTCAAGATGAAATATAATTGTTCATGGACAGATAGCGGTTCGGGAACACTGTACTTCGCAAACAATAAGCGGACTGGACTTCCTCGTTACATCAAACTACATTACCGTCGCTTGTTTGGAATTACATCTAATGTCGAGGCAAGGGATGAAGACGGAGAGGATGGAAGGGTAGCCAGGAGCTCTGTGATTAAAGGAGTTTCGCAGCCGCGTTCGCCGACCTTCAACGGTCTCTCTGGAACGTCTACAAACTGCGAATACGCAAGTAGGAGGCGTGTTATTTTCCAGAAATGAATGATTAGAACGGCACGTGATTGCGGGTCGTTAGAGGCGAGCTCAGTAATAAAAGCGGAAACGAGAAGGTTGCAAAGCCGCCTGTCTGCGCGTCAAAGAGTTACACATCATGCGGAGACCTTTTTACGGAGTTTCTTTCCACGAATGATGCCCCAGTGAAATGATGATGTCAAGTGGAAGCGAATTCTTAAACCGTTTGAAAAGGTTGTCAAAAGGATCGTCAGATGTGACGTAAGCATGACCAACGCAGAATCATTAAAAGATCTGCAAAAGATCAAGAGGTGGAGAGAGGATCTGTATATCTGTTCAACAATGTCAGCTGGTCTGCTCAGTAATGCGCATAATTGAATAGTGAAGGAATAAATAAATATTGACAAGTGCGCAAAGGGAGATGGTACTGATCTAAGCTATTGGGTAAGTAGGGACTGTTCAATCGTTAAGATTTCATTGTATTAGATATAAAATGGATTAGTAAATCGTGGGAATAATGTTGACTGGATTGAACATAGAGATGACTGTCTGCTACATAGCGTGATATAAACTTGGAAGTCTTTATAGAATTTGAAACAAAGATTTTGAATGTGCATAGGTACTGGAGATGAATAACTGTTCAGAGTTTAGAAGAACAATACAGTGACTGTCAGGCAAAAAAAATAATTCCCAAAGCAATTTTTCTGTGGCGTAATTACATTTTCCTCGAAGAAAAAAGAATGAAAAAACTTGCGGCTTTAAATGTTTTACAACTTCAATATTTAAAAAATTGAAATAAACTTTGTATTTCAAAAAATCTAGAATTAAAATTCAAAATTTAAATAAAATTAAAAACTACATTATTATGTATCTTATCGTGATTTTCCTGTGCTTCCTATTTTATGGAATCGATCATTTCTTCATTTGAGCAATTCATTATTCTCTATGATTCATATGATATTATCTTCTCTCAATAGTGATTTAAAGCTCGAAGTCGCGTGCTACGTGGAATTGATTATCGTTATTTCTTATTCCCTAATGGAGATGGGATCGTAGTATTCACTCTTGCCGATTAATTGAACGAGTTTGTCCAGGTTGCGTGAGAAACCCTAATTTCGTGGCCGAAGTCGCCTCAATCTGTTGAATCCGCGAACACAGTGGTCATATTATGGTGCATACATATTTAACGTAAACTAAGAGTAAAAAATAGTACGATGAATTGCAGATCACAGGAAATTTGCAACACAAACACCCGTAAAGCACTTTAATTTACGAATACAACGGCAACGTCGATCGACATTCCATTAGAAACTTTCTGATTCGTTGAATACAGACATTGTGCGCTTGAAATTTCCGGTAATGGAAATTTTTAATCAAACTACTACCAATTGTTTAGCGAGATCAGTGACTATCCGAATCAATTACTTCGTTCGACGAGCTACAGTGGAGCTGAACGTTTTGTACAAACAAACTAGTTTGTGATGCGACATTTCAGTACGGAATAATTCTTTTTCAGTGATAACCCTTTTGCACGCTCATAGAAAAATATTCACGTTTTGAGTAAGAAAATTTTATACGAAATTGTGTTCACATAACAGTTTTGGGTTTAACCTTTACATGTATGCCTGGTCCTCTAGTAGCACTGGAGGCAGATTAAGATAACCCAAAATATACAAGGTCCTTCCAATTTCTTCGGGCAAACTATCTAAGCATAATAAGTAAAAATAAAAAAGAAACGTTATATAGAGTTTCAAGAAAGTTATAAGCTTTGTTAGAAATGGATATCTACAGCATCCTAAAACCTATTATATCTATGAACATAATATCCAGGTTTACATTCTAGAATACAGAAGTTAAATCGTCTAAACCTTATCTGTTTTTCTTGCTTGACTGACAAAGTGCTCTAAAATCGTGATCTTTAGAAGTCGTTTATCAAATAACTTGCAAGCGATTTGAATCTTGATGGAAGATGTACTACTAAGGCTTCGCTAAATTGTTTGAAGAGGACATTCTGTACATATTGTCTAACATGTGGGGATGACAAGCCTTGCATAGTTTCTCCATTGGTCAAAATAAAAATATTCGTGGATGAGTGAACTGTCCCAAACTGCAGAGCACGGGTCCCTCTCCTTGAATTTTTTTATTTCTTTCCCTTCAAAGCTATCACTTCACGGAATATACATGTGTACTTGAGGCAGAAACGAGAGGAGGAGGTGAAGGATATTCTTCGTGTAAAGTATTCAAGGTATTTCGGTGCGAAAACCTGGTCTCCCGTAGGAACCGAGCTATGCTGCGGGGGTGGCTTGCACAAAAACCGCGACACACTTATAAGCAAATCTTTTTGTGATTCACGGTATTGGATGTGTGGGACTTCCCCAGTGATCGATGGAACGTGATTGTGTGGGAACAGGAGTTCGATAGCTAAGAAGATCAGAAGGTTGCAAAATAATTGGAAGTGATTCATATTCTCCAAGAAAAATGCTGAGGTATACTATGCTAATTGTATGTACTATTACATTTTCATTAAAGTTTGAAGCTAATTATGAGTAATAAATTTTAGATGTTGTTCTTACTAATTTGTAACTGAGTAGAAACATTTTAATTTGGGAGACGCTAGAATTTTGTTGTAATGTGACATTAAAGATTGAAAAATTCTTTAAATCCTTCAAAGGCAATAACTATTGTTAGTTATTTTGAAATTGTAGAATTGGCAGTTAAAAAATGGATGCAACTTTTATGAAGAATACTTTACTTACACATAAATTAGATGCGTTCTAATAGAAATAAAAGTAGAATTTTACAAAATATTTTACAAAGCATTAAAAATATCCTACATAAAAGAAATGGCTAAACTTTGAATTTAAGAGGTTAACCAAGTACACATTTTTGCAAGTTTTAATTAACTCGCTGTTTTTTTATATCCCTGCATCTCATTATTTGAAAAATACTGAAGTTAAAAAAAGTTGAAAATATACTTCACAGCAATAAAATATGTATACTTCTAAAATGTCCATTTTTTATGATATTCTATGTACAACAATATATCCGAAAGAAGATAATGAAAAATAGAACTTTCGTTTGATAAGTAAAAATGACTGAAAATTACTGAACTCAACTTCCATTAAAGAAACTCTGAGAAAATGTTTCGATTAATTCTCCTGTGCCTGCTTCCCTTTATATGTTCCCTGATTTTGTATCGTTTCTAAAATCCTACAATATTTGTATTAATGTCCTAGACTCGGATACATTCTACTTCCATCAATACTTGTTAGGGTCGATGCTATCGGAACCTGATACTTATCTGGTTTCATTATCTGCAAAATTTATAATAGAAATCGCAGACTGCGCAGCTCGCATTTCCGTTTCTGATTGAAACATGCGAAGACCCAACGCAATTTTCTGGAACATCGAGAAACAGGATTTCATAGTGGCTTGTTCACCCCTGACGGGGATTTATAAACGTATTTGCATGCGCAATTTTCACGCTTAACCTCCCGGAAACGGGATTGAATTTAAGATAATGGCGGGCCGAATATGCATGAATTCTTTTTACTGACCGCGATAATAAATCAGTGAAAGCGATATTCTGATATCCTTGCCTCGATTTATCCGATCCACCGTCCCCTATATTTCTACTTAAACAATTTCTATGACGTCGATGCCTTTCTCATTGTATTTGCAAAAATATCAGAGAAGAAAGAATACTACTGATTTCTGTTATTTTGGAGAGGCGGTATCCTCAGAAGGCAAAGAAGAAAATTTTAAGGATTTTCCACTTCCTAAGATGAAACGAAAATGATTAGTGATAATGAGAGATGCTTTAAAAAATTGGTTATGAAGAAAATGTAAGTTAGAAGCATTAAAAAGTAATTTGAGCCGAGAGCTATTAATCTAGGTCTGATAGCATACTGGGCGTTTCTACTTACTACATTTGTCAAGTGCAGAAACAATTCACAAAGAGACTGACAATAAGTGAGGCGGTTTATAATACCTTGTATTTCTTCTTCCATTAACTTAATCGAAAAATGCCTACCAATGAGTTTAATACAAAACTTTACTATCAGTATTAATTTATATAATATTAATTCGTATTATTCGATCCTATTCCTGCCTCGACAAAACATTCAGTTTGATTTGCGAGCATCGACATTGTTAATTGATGAACTCAAAATAACGAACCGCTGCTACAAATAGAACATTTCAACCACCACGTCCTTTTCACGAACAACTAATGGATAACTTACATAGCTTTAATCCCCAACAAACTCGCGGACACCTGAGTTGGACAAAACCGACCATTGAACTCAGCAAACATTTCCCACAAGCGAAACTCGATAACACGATAAACTTCGAGCACACCGAGACAAAATTTCAAATCGGACACGCACAGCGGATCAAAACCATTCACCACCGATCATATCCGATGCTCGACTGGCAAGCACTTGTTGAACAGAGTCGATTTTGCCCCCACCCCAGGAACGACCAATTACAGAGCCCATTACCTGCCGATACCTCTCGAAAGCTGTCATCCAGGTCGGGCCACGACCCATAAAAGAAAGATAGGGGGTGCAAAATATTTACGACGAGTTCAGGTGGATAAGATCAACCGTGGTCGGGCTCGAAGCTATTAACGTGCGTGTTTGTACGTGTCGGATTGAAACATGACGCGGGAGAGGTTCGAGCAGAAGGCACGCGATTGGCGGAAAAACAGTACGTGACGGAAATCCACGGGCCGCGGAATTGGTCAGCACATTGTGACCCGTGCTGTATTAACACACGGGCCCGACAGCAAGGACAGCGAGAATAGGTGTGACAAGAGTTGCGCGCGCGCGCTGGTGCAGGCTAACGCAATTTCAGTTGCACGTGATCGGGCACGCGAGGAAACGGTAACAACAGAATTGATCGGTACTCTTTTTCTGCGAACAGGCTCGACACTATTAAACGGATGCAATGAATTTATCGAATGGCCTCGATGAAGCCAATTAGAATTCTGTCTATGGGGACGATGGGACGGATTATCACTTGGTCTCGCGTGACATGCAATGTGCTAAGGTGCAGGAGGTTCGAGTTGGATATATAAATTAAAAAGAAATGGCAGGATTTCATTTTCATGGTAATATTTTCGTCATAAGTGGAATAGCGTGCGAGCATTTTGTAGTTGCACTATTTTTTTAATTGGGAATGTATGTTTTTTGTGTAGATTGAATCAGCTTATTTTAGCTAAAAATGTCTGACTTGGGAACTTATTTTCCTGATATTTCTGCGTCTGACCTAAATAGGCACACCGACAGTAGAATAAATCATCAAGTTAGACATATTTCACACGGAAAATATGACATCTTGTGATAGTACACGTCTACAATTACTCAATGTAGTGGTTAAATAAAGTTCCAAGCCAATACAATTTTCAACGAATACTGTATGTTCATCAATGTAGTACAAAGATGATGAAATTTATAACAAGTATATAAACCAGTCGGTTGTTAAACATGCAAGTAAGGTATATTGTACACTATCAAGTAAAACGAAAATCGATCGGTAGTATACGAAGAAAGAGGTATTCAACCATGGTGAAGGTTTGGCTATGATTTAAGTACTACATAGCATTTTATGGAATAAGTACATCGAATTTATAGGTCAGATACACAAGCATACATTTTAATCCTATTTACCAGACTGACAAAATACGCCAAGTTTCTCAGGAACAAGGTAAGTCTCCAATGTTATAGAGATTCGAAGTACACAGGCGAGGCGAAACAATTAAAGTCATAACTATTCAAGATTTTGTATTTACCAAATCTAAATTATACAGGAAGCTTATCAGTAATTTATGGTAGTTTCTAGAACAGAATCCAGAAATACTGGGATAATATTAGTCTAAGCAAATAAAAAATACAAAGTCCATACAGTATTGAATTATGAAGAAAATCCTAATACGAAATAAAACACGTACAGCTTACAGTTGTCTCAATGTTTTCAGCGATTCTATGTACTGCATCGTAATCGTTTTTCTAAAGACTTCAGTCTATCATGTGATTATTTCTAATTTATTAGTTTGTATACAATAGGATTTTAATTAATTGACTCAACAAGAGACATGTTTAATGTTTAATTAATGCTTAATTTTATTATTTCTAGCGGACTATATTAAATCATAGTTCAAGTCTCTATCAATTTTATACTCTATTCTTAAAATTCCTTATGAGCTAGAAAATAGAACTTATTATATATTAATTATCCATAGCTAGAAAACTAAGGTATACAGGATATGTTCATAGCCATTCATATACATGATATTTTTTCTTGTTCAAGTATGCACATTCACCCCCTAAAGTATTGACAAGTATTTATGAATTATCTTATGCATACGATATGTGTACAATCAATAAACAAAAATTGTATCTTAACTGATATCTGTTAATAGCTAACAGTAATAATCGTACTAACAAACGACCATGTAAAAATAACGAACAATAACAAATAAAGAATTTATAAACACAATAACACGAAACTCCAATTAAAACTCACATACACAAACAATAACTAATGAACTTCATGTTTTCGTCAGATTTCACTCAAAGTCCGCCGTTCTACTTTTCTTAACTACAATAAATAATACATCAAGCAATTAACACGTATAATCATTTTACATTACTCACAGTCACCCACCTACAAAACGTACCCCTCACACAACGACAATTCTCCAAGGTCTATACCTAAACAATTTAATCGTGTCAAGGAACAAGACTCTCCATCCTTCCGACAGATGACGAAGCGACCAAGTGACGCAAGACGCTAGGCTGGTCTGATCCAGCGCCATTACCCCAAATTAGCCAAGATGCCATTTGGCCTGAAGAAAAGCATCGCGTCGCGGGAGTTGGATGCACGCGCGCCGCCACCCAGGTCAGAAGTTATCGGTCCGCGGAGAATCCAGTAATTTCGTTAAGTGCCCTGGCTCGGTATCGTTTATCGGGTATCGAGTCGGGCGCATTTTGCATGCATTCAAGGTAGCGCGGGTGTACGCTACAATTAACATGATTACTTCACGCCTCGACACTGGCGGCGACGTCTAGGCTACCCTGGCCGCCGCAGTATTCATTCTGTGTTTGCTCATCGTTGCCCGTTGTGTACTTATCTCGTCGTGTCCACACCGAGACGGAGGAACCCGATGGAGAATAGTTTATCTGCAATTAGTGGCCGTGGCGAGAATATTCTCGGGGAAAACAGAGCGTAACTGTTAATCCCTTAAGTTCCTGGACGACCATTGGGGATCGTTGTCTGAGAATGAGACCTGAATATTCTGGGGAAACCGAGTCGAGAAAGATGCGATATGACAAGGGCTTTCTTACTCCACTGGCGAATCGAATCCTCTTCACGGGTATTGACGTGAATTTAAATAACGTAGGAGGATAGCTATGAGGAAGGGCGAAGCTGGCGGGTCTGTGATGGGATATTTGGCAAATAACCGGAGAGAGAGACATTTATTGTCGGGGGAAGTTGAAATAATTTTTAGAGTGATTAATTGACTTCGCTAGCTGGCACAACAGTGGATTCTTCGATAGTATTTATAGTTTTGGTCTGAAAAATATTTGATATTTAAGTTTCTTGGGCTGAACGATTTTTTATACGCAAGTTCTTCTTTTTATTGTATGACATTGTCTTGGAAATAGTTATATCCTAATATGAATTAGCAAAGATTAAAATTATATTAATATATACTGTAAATACGAATCCCTTAATATTTTATTTAATGAAGCTAATTAATTGCTGTCTATCCTGAATACATTTATGCTGAATATTTTAACATCTCATATGTTTTAACGGAAAAATATCAAATTCACCTCGCTCAGGGAGATTTGCGAGTTACAAAATAAAATCTTGTTATGTGCCGCGAGGTAGGAAACGTGGTACACCAGCAGTTTTCTTGCTCGCAGTTAGTAAGCTTGGCTATGATTTGCACTTGCTTTTTACTATAAATGGAAAGAAACAATTTCAGCATTTTATAAAGACAAGTTTCAACGTGAAATTTCAATTTAAATATTTCACAATTGTATATTTAGCAGATTGTTATCGTCACCAAACCAAGAACGCTTATTAATAATTACCTTTCTTAAATTCTACAGAACCATAATTACTTTACACAGAAAATAATATAAGTAAATCTTGTACAATGTTGCACGGAGTAGAAATTTACATATATGATATGAACTTTGCTTTAGAGTGAATGGGAAACAATATTTCTTCAATAAAAATTACCAATTTAACTTTAACAATTTCCTTTGTGTAATCTATCAATTTTGACAAATTATAAGAACCTTAATTTTCCTGTTTCCATATTTTCCCTTGAAACATTAATTTACTACCTACTTATTTATTTACTTTTTTACATTTCACGTTTTCTTCTTTTTGCTTCCTCTTCTCAATAGGTTTTCCTGTATCTCACGAAAGTAACGAAAACATTCTAATTAAATAATATTAATCCAAATGATTTGTATGAGTATCTAAACCAAGAATTCTGATCCAAAATTCTTTCTGGATAATATGTAAAACCGTACTTCAAGGGCGAGAACGAAAAATTGATCATTAGTATAATTTTCACTTTGTCTTCGAAGAGCGTGAAGACTGGCGCCAGCGACCTCGACTAATTAAAGACGCTGGTCGCATGCAGGCCTCACAACCAGCTTCTGAAGTCACTTCATCCAGCATTCATTTCTCTTCGCATTCAATTAAATAATTCTTCCACAAACCTCGGTCAGACTAACGAACGAGCATTCTTAGAAACCTGTCACGTATTTAATACGTCCAACCATCGCCACGCGCTTGGAATAAAGAAACAGCGATTCGTGGAAACTCGCAACGTGCAAAGTGGCTGACGATCTTCAATGCAAGCATCGGAAAAGCGTTTCTTTTAACGTTCTCTGCAACTTTGTTCTTATTCGATTCTCTCCTCATCATTAAGTATACCCGCGAAACAAGCCCTGTGCTCACTTTTATTCCTTTTAATCGTATTTTTCGATTAGTTTTATTCTTTTGTAGACAGTTTTGTGGTGTATTCTTTTTGTGGGAAATGAGGATATTCACATGGGCGATTCTGTGGTGGGAATAAAGATGTTCATATCGCCAGATTATGATGTGGCGACTGATGAAAATTTGTGTACCTCAAAGCTAGACTAATTCAAGTTCATTTTTTTCAAAATTACGTTTTTGCAAAATCTTATTGCTTTTCCATCACTTGATTAGAGTAATAGAAATTTAGTTCAGTTACATCATGGGTGAAGGAAATTTAATAGTATAGACTACTTCAAATACTATGTTAAGAAATGGATAATCGCATTTGTTTTTCGGCTCTCTTGAAAAATAACAAAAAAGGATTTGGGTCGTATTGGCTCTCGGGTACAGATTTATAAAAACGCTGTTTTACTTTGTTAAACACGAAACATGCAGTTTGAAAGGTTTTATCAGATTTGATGAAGTTGACTTTGCTTATTTTTTTCAAACGTATGTTTTTTTTATCTACGTTCGTAAAAATCTGTGAAATTGTTAACCCGATGTTCATGATTGCTGTGGGATTTTCTATGTATACCTATGTAAAACAGTTTTTAGTGCTTCTGTAATATTAGCTGTATGGTTTGTTTTTACATAAGTACTAATTATTTGTATTTGTTGCACTGTAATTATAAATGAAAATACAAAAATCGTGGTATCAATGTAAAATTTCCGTTTCAAACACAGGCGTGAAGATGTTAAGGCAATGGGGAAATGAGTCAATCATTTAAAAACAGAATTAGTGCTGTTAGGCTCTAAATGTTTCAACATTTATGCTTTCCTACTTAGTTCCATTATTTTAAAAGGGCACGAACGTTTGTTCATTATAGCTGACGTAGAAATGTTTGCGATGTTACACCTCCCCGATGCACCGCATGATAGTATGACATAATATGTCGTATGTAAACCATCGACCAAGAACGTTTAACGGCGCGTGAGATCGCGTGTGGTGAAACATTACAATTTTCGCTATTAGAGGTCATTTTCGAAAACGCGGGTTATTCTGTTCCAACATCGAGGAAAGGAAGTGTCATGCACTTGTGAAAGAGTAAGAAATAACGATCCCATAAAAATTCTGAAACTATATCAAACTACGTATATGGATTTATCAATTATTTATAATTGATAATTATAAATAACTATTCATAATTGCAAAATTATCTACATAGAGTATAATAAAATTGTGCATACGTAACTAGAAGTAAAAGAATTATCTTCAAGTAGCTAAAGCAATTTTCTCCTCTGTTTGCTTTTGTGATCAGACTGATTATTCTTATGAATTTTCATATTATTAATAAATTAATGAGTAGGTTTATAAGTATATATAGAATGCATGACTGAACTTATTGTAATATATTTGTAAGTATTAAATATTTTCGAAAATGTATGGAAACCCTTAATTTATTTTAATGTTTTTATAGAGCAAAGCGGTTTGAAAGATTACTATATTTATTTAAAAAATTATATAACTCGAAGAATGCCAGTGAAATTATTCAAAAATTTTATTCGAAATAAGAGTGGTCTATAATAATATTTCTAATGTTTTCTTTAAATTAGTAGAGAACCAGTAGAAGTGGTCAAGCTGTGGTCAGACGCGCCGTCTAATAGTGAGTCAATACTACTGGCTTCTTATTTCTCCCTAATTTTATCAAACACTGGCTACTCTATGTTGAAAAAAAGTTTGTAAGGAGGAAGAAATTGAAATTTGTTTTAAATTGGCTGAAGAAACTTTTGATTACCTCAATCCAATTTCTCAGTAACTTGTTACTTCAACATAATTCTCCACGCTAACAATTGGAAATGGTTAAACTCTCAGATGGTTATATACGCAAAGAATGGAATATTTAACTATTCAAATATTTAATTTACTCAAATACTTAAATATCCAAGTATCAAACAATTCAAATAGCTAAATATCCGAATACCCAAGCATGTATAGAGTAAGAGTACCAGTTACTGTGTGCTAATCGATTACTGTGCTCCTTCTCTCCTTTTATTCTCACATATAACATGATATAGCGCTGTTAAACTAAAAGTATTTATTTCTATTTGAAGAAACATACAGACACAGTAATCGGTCAGCACACATTAATTGCTACCCTTACCCTAATGCCTCTGTAACTTAATAACATTCACTCGGTCAACATTGTCAACCAAAACTTGACATCAGGATAAATGTTCGCCTTTTCCTTTTATCTCCTTCCACCCACAAAACCGCCCCAGTTCTGTCGCGCCTACTTCACCTATCAGTTCCTCCATCTGATCCTTTGGCCTAGTTTATTTTTCAGCTTTTCCCTCCGTTTCCATGAAAGCGACCAGCCGAAGCGAGCACGAACACCCTTGCCGCGGCTATCTATATCAGCAATCTTCACGTGTCTAAAGGGTCCTGTATGACTTTCGAGTAATTCAACTACCCGGTTTCAAAGAGTGTTACCCACCCAGGTAGATTAGGAGAAAGGTAGGAATTAGGGTGGCTCGGAGTAGAGGCGCATTTACATGGCATGTGCGAGCCGTGTTACTCTTACGAACACGCTAATACGCGTTCCACCGTAGATACAAGAAAGAGGACTGGAAGAGAGGGATACGAGTTCCGTGCTTAGAACTGTGATTATATGGTTACCAACCCCTACGTCTTCATCTAGCAGAGGTTCTCCACCCACGTGTACCATAATGCACTCTGATAGCATGTAATAGAGTTGCGCCACTTTCTGGTAGCGCGCATTCGCCCAGCGAGCTACCTCGCGGAATTATGAATGTCACGTTGCGAATGGGACGACGTTTGCATCGCGTATGAGACACTTTTCCCCGTGATTCCTGTGCTCGCAAACGACAGATCGCGAGCTTGTGCTGGATTACCCATTTCTCTCTCGTATTTTCTTTGTTTAAATGGCACCCTTTGCGTTAGTATCAGGATTCTTTGGTATTTATAAATTCTATGTTGTTTGAGAGCCTTTGTTTTTTAATGCTTGAGGAGAGGAGTTTATTAAGTCGCCACTTTTTCCTTGAAGAAAGAATTTCTCTAGGATACAAGTAAGAATTCTTTCCTTATACTTTTGAATATTTGATCATAAAATATTATCAATTTTTTGTATTTAACCCTGATATATTCTTTTAATGTCCTTACACTTTCTGAGTATTTATTTAGTTAAAATTGTTGAATTTTGTTGAATTGAAATTAATATGTCTCAAATTTTGACAAACATTTTTGAAGGACTAGACTACTTTATGTAAATTCATACTAAAGAAAGAACTACCTCTTAATTAAGGTGTCTACTTTTTGGATTATACTGGGGTGAGTAAACATCAATGTAACCAACATCAACGAAAATAGAACGCTGATAAAGTCGCAAATATTTATGGGACAACCTAGCATCGTTCCACCATTTCCGAAATTGACAGCGGTAATCCGCATAAAAATACGAGATCTGTTAAAAAAGTAACGAAACTGATACCGTACACGTTTATATTGCCAACTTGGCTATAGATCATCCGTGTTCTTTTCTAAGCAGTTTCTTTATGCTCCATTCAGACGAATCAAGTACTACTTTGCTTGAAACCTAATGAAGTAGCTTAAACTTAATTAATTGAACTTGAAGTAAATGCAAACCATTTAAGATGTATTATTGAAAGCACTATAGGTACTAGGTTAACACTGCTAATGTAGTCTTAAATTCAATATAATAATGACTTCAAGTATTTCGATTAATCTGAACAAGACATTAGGAAACCACACATTACTTAAAATATTGTTCCTACTTGTGAAATGAGAACTAGAAATTTTTGACAGTATCTATAATTGTTCAAACATGATGTTTCGAACATTGTTCAAAGTTCCAAAACAGCGATTTCAAACTCAGATTTTTTATTTTTGAGAAATGGAATATTCTTCTTGATAAAAAATTCGTTTACTGCACATGGTATAGTAGAATGCATTATAATGGTGCAGTATCCGTGTGTCGACAATCTGAGGTCAGACGCGAATGGCTCTTTTTCTGAATCATTCCAGAAGTTCACAGCTATAATTTTAGTTCACTTCTTATCCATCAGGCACAACTCTCTTATACGCAATACGGCGTATGTAAAAAACACAAATAAGTATGCATTGAATTTGGTCTTGGATTTCATCTTCCAATGCAATTCCTTTTTCAAATTGAATTTAAATTAAGCAAATTTTGGTCAACAAATCGAGTTGAATGATTTCAAGTCGTTCGAAGTCGCCCACGTAAACACTATTTTAATCAAGTGCAGAGCTTTTAGTTGATTGGTATGAGATCGATCGAGTTGATTGATTTTGCACACTAAATTCCGAGCTATTTCTACACGAAGAATTAACCCTGTTCGATTTGTAACTCGATTTTAGCTACATCCTGTACGTACATCGCTGAAACGTATTAAGCAAAATGATCGCGCGTCAAAGTTAATGAATATTCAGGCTCCTCGGCGCATCGAGCGAGACAATCTTGGCGCCAGTCATAAATCTAGCAGCGATCATCGAGGGAATTAAGAAGCCACGTTAAAATCAAAGTTATTCTGATAGTCGCTAATAGAGTTGCCAAGCTTCACGGAACAACGCGCTCAGGTGATGATGCATGTCACGTTGCAAAAGTTGGGCAACAAGGTTTGCATTGCATACGAGCTACGTGTGCCCGCTCCGTCGCGTCAACGAACTTGCTGGCAGAGTCAAAAGTCGTCGAGGCATTCGTTATAAGTTTTCTATGTCAATATAGAGGGAGTGAAATTTCGAGAAAGAATCGTGAAACGTCAAACTTTTCGACGGAATCGAGCTCTCTAAATGCTTCGACGATCACGAAGCGACGTTGCAATTTCTTGCCTTGCGATTTCGAGTGTTAGCGAATATACGTGTCAGCGATATGTTCTAAATATTATTTTGTAATATTGCAAGGACCTACCATTTTATAAAATATTTTATGAAATATTTCTTTGTCAAATGATTGAATTTTTCTTTGATCATCTGAATAATCTAAGATTTACTTCACTGCCTTTACAACGTTTAATTTATCTATATTATTAATCCTTTCCAAACGGGCTAGAAACGTTAAAATCATCTAGAATCTGGAACTACACCAGCGTTATGTAGAAGTATAAGTATATACATCAACAGCAGCCAGCTACAAATTTTAAAATGGTGTTGATATATCAAGCAAAATTGAATTCTACTGAGATATGAATTTCAATTTCTTCCACAATTCAAAAAATTGTACTAAATCAATTTAAAATAAGCTACTAGCAAAATCAATTGCATATAAACTACATTCGCCATATATTTCTATTGCCAATAGCCGTTCAAAATCTTTGCAACTTATTCGACAGAAATATTTCCTTGTTTCAACATCCTTTAATTACTGAATTATTTAGAATTCATGTAACGCTAGTTTAACAGTGGCTTAATAAAATACTGTTGGAGTACTTGAAATTCAGAATAATGTTTAAGATAACTCAGTGGTAAAATTCCTAAATTTTGTCCAGAATTCTTAAAAGGGTGTCATCCAATGTTTCACGGAAACACTCGCAATCGTAGTTTCTAGCAACTGTCTACCGCAGTTGTCGCAGCTGCCTTGAGATCCCGTTTCCATGTGCCACAGTCTATCCCCTTATTGCTCTTTAATGTCACGAAACGAAGGGTTAACGGCAGAGGAACAATATTTCCGAGTACCGTACAATTTTTATTGGATCGCGTCATTTATGGTCGCTCCCAACAGAGTAGCATTAAAGTCCCAGCTTTTGATGATAGAAACGAAGCTTGTAAAGAATTTTTTGCGGTTGTGATGCAACTGTCACTGTTCGTGCGTCATCAATTCCATCCTTATCAGCGTTTTATTTTCAAATTTTCTTTCAGCGCTTCCAAGGGAATTCGTTTCCGCTCTACTTTTTTTTTTGCTCAGCTTCTATTCTTATATCGCTGCATAAATTGCACTCCACTTCTTACACTCGACAAGGTTAGTCCGTTATGATACCTTTTCACCATTCTTCCCCTGGAACCTCTTTCTTCATAATGCTGGATGTATACAAATTGTTTTGCGAGTCTAGACGAAATCGGATAACGAGAAATTGCCAGGAAGGAAATGACAATAAACTTGGATATTAACTCTGGAGTTTCAGGTTTTTATTACGGTACCTAAAAGCTTTCGAAAAACGAAACTTTAATAATATTCAATAACTACCGCGTTGAAATTGTCAAAATATTGACACTATCTCGGTTTAAAAACTTTGGAAAGGTCTTGGTGAAAGGATTTTGAAATTAAAATTCGAATATTTGACAACAAAAATAAACTTGCCAAACTTAGAATATGTTGGTTTAATATTTTCGATACGTTTTCTGACCAGGCATCAAGTACATCTATAAAATTATTTATTCAATATGCTCTAAATGTTGAAACATTGTTTCTTTGAAAATTACCGAAAAATTTTGAATCTTCAAAATTGATTCTTTTTAAAGAAAAGGAAAATCTTTTTATGACAGCCAAAATTTTTGTATTCACTAAAATTGTTCAAAAACTCTAAGTTACATTGTAAAAGATATTTTAATTTAAACTGTCATACAGATTTTTATTTTTTATCGGACAATGTTGTACATCTCCATGTTATAATTTTAAGCAATAAATGTGTACGAAAATAAAGTTAAAATATTGCTTGAGAATTCTTTAAATAGTTGCAATATATTGCTCAATAATTTTTCGCGATGGAACATGAAAATTTACCTACCTTCTGGGACCTGCAAGCTGGTGAAACTAGTTAAATTCTCTATAGAATTAAAATCCTCTTCTTTGGTCTCATCAAAGAAAGTCCAAGGGCATTCCAAAGATACAAATTTCTATTCTCCTTAACAGAATTACAGCTGTCTCGAAAGACGAACTCTAGCCTGAGGTTAGAAACATCCAATATTCCGTACTGTTCATTATTTCCGTTTGTAATTCTAGAACGATAACTCCTTTCCCTCATCTTCCAGCGCAGTTCATTCCTAGCCGGATGTCATTGATAATATCTCGCAGCTTTTCGCACAGTCTTCTGTACGCGAGTACCTTTCTCCTGTGCTTTCTTCTCGATCCTATTTTCCTTTTCCGTTTACCTTTCCCTCGACCCTACCATTCGACTTTCCATTTCCTAGCCCGACAGTTCTTCCATTTCCTCCACTCCAGCCCTCTCCTTCCTTCACCCTCCCTGTATTAATCCTCGTTTCTCTCTAACTTGCCATTTTACTTTCCATTTTCGGTAAAATGCACGGCATGACATTTCTTCCATGTTTCCGAGTTCACTATCTTAACGTTGTATCTCCACCTTTTATCTGCTCATGCACTTTCCTGCCCCTGCTTTTCTCTCGCTCTCTGTCTCACCCATTTGTCCTTCTTCCTGTATGGTTTCTGTTTCCCTCTACTTAGGTTTTCTCACTTTTGCTAGACCTCCTGACTGTAGAATCCCTTTCACTATTCTTGTACATTTAATTTATCTTCGAGATTTCTTGGATCCTTGGGAAGACTTCGCTGACGAGATTGAGGAATTGCGTGGACAGGAGTTGGGGTGGGTCGGATGGCTGTTGAAGCGTACTTGCGAGAGTTATCCTTGACATGATGTCGCTAGAGAGTATATTACGTTTATAGACGCTAGTACCCAATAGTTTGAAATAATATTTAAATAAAGAAAAACAACACTCTTTCCTTAAAATTTTCATTTAAGAATTACAATCCTAAATTGTCACCTATATCACTTGCCACTCAAACATGATTTAAATGGCAGTAAGTAACCATTTATCACAAATAAATAACAGAAAGTGGTATATTCCTAACACATCACACCGAAAAGTCACACAAAGGAGTCCCACCTAGCGTCACTTGAAGGCAAAAAGTTCGCAGGGGTTCCCAAGAAGAGTGTCAATCCATCGTCATCTGCAACAATTACTCAGCGCAACGTATCTGCGCTCGGGTAACTTGCGAGCGCGGTGGCAGAACGTTGACCGAGATCTTCCTGGAATCAATTCCAGGCGAGAGGCAAGGATCTCGGAAATTGTGAGACCGAACGATTGAAACGATTGATAAGCGGAAGCGAGAGAAAGCGGCCAGCGAACGGCGTGCTTATTGATTCAGGCGGGGAAGGGCAGATGCTCGGGGATCGTGTTTCCCTCCTTCGATCTTGTCAAGGGGAAGAACAATAAACGATTCCAGCGAAGTCAGAAACGCTATCCCTGGCGTCCAGAAAGAAGTCCGTGTTTCGAGTCAGGCGTAAAGTGGCCAGGCTCCCTTGGCTTTCCCTAAGGACGCAATTCCCTTGAATCCAGATTACGCCAGGCTCCTCTCTATGTACTTGCGGCGGGGTAAACGTGAAGGAAGCGATCCGGCGAGTGCAAACGACACCCCGTCACGTCAACAACGCCGCTGCAGTGTTCTCAAGATTGCGCAGCTCTTGCCTCCCTCGGCCTGTCCCGGATCAAATTTGAAACAGTCCATACCTTGGCTTCCACGCCATTGAAATCACTGAACAGGAGCTCAGCGTCTGTTCCCTCGATTTCTCCGTTTCATGTTGATTAAGCTTAGTACCCTAACTACCCGCCTTAGAGTTGACGCGCGGGTAGCTTCCAAACGGGATACAGACTGCTTCTCAAGGGCCCGCAGCGAGGTCAGAAAGCCTTGTAACAACTTTCGAACACTTTGAGCGTACAGTGTTTAGTTGCAGCGAGCTTGTAATTTTGTATAGACGAGAAGCTGAAGGAGAAAGGGAAGCTACTTCGGTCAGTCATTTTGGGATTTTGGTAACTTGTTCCTTTTCCTGTTGAGAAGAATGCTGAGACCATAATGAGGAAATGTTTTATCTAGGTGATGTATGTTCGATCGATTCTTAAATAGAACTTTAAATATACGTAGTTTCTTCAAAATACTATGTATGTTTTTAATTAAAATAAATTTCACGTAGATTTAGGCACGCTTTCCAAGGACTAATTTTATTATTCAGAATTTGTAAACAGTTCTGGAATTAATGAAAATGATGAATATTGCAATTATAATTCCTTTCTCTTGACACAATTCATTCGTTGAAGTATTATTTACGTGTTTCGGAAAGTCAGTAAATTATCAAGATTATATTAACTTTTTAAATACAACTTTCGTTCAATGAAGTTTTATACAACGAATATAAATTTGTTGCAACGTAGTAATCTCTGCGAGAATCTAATGCTACCTGTTATAATTTCAATTTACGTATTTTGCTTTAATTTAAATTAACTTGAATGCGTGCAACCTATTTAATTACTTATTTTCATGCAACTTTGAACCAGTCTTGAATTGATTCAAATTAGTTTCAACTGAGAATATCGATTTGAACTGACTCAAGTTATTCTAGAGTAAAATTCAAGTCAGTAACATTATGTTCTAAATTGAACCCAGGTTAAACTTGGTTTTCACTAGATTTAAGAATAAAAAATTTCTCAATCCCATTTCCCAATCATCTTTTGAAGCTTAACCCATTAAAATCCAAAGTTGTTTAAACGCAACATTTCATTCGCCATTTTCTTTAGGAAATTTTAATTATTGGATTCTACTCCTTCGTGTTACTGTTATGTTGCAGTTACCCAACGTGAGCCTTAATGGTTTAAATTCACGAGAAACCGAAGCCACCTCTGTTCTCCAGACCTAGATGGTCACACAAAACAGTGTTTTCGGTCCCCCGAAAATATGGCCGCAAAGCAAAACCATTTCGTTGGATCCGCGTTGCACGTGCATGCACATTGTAAAAGCTATGCAACGAACTTCACCGAGAGTAAACTGAGCGGATAATTGCTGTCCATATCAGTGAAACCCAAAATTTGTCGATCGCTGGCCGGCTCATCCATAAAGATATCACATCGCTGAGGGTAAACGTAACGTGTTGTACTTGCATTAGCGTAACGACGTCCTCGCGGTAATGCATCGGCGAATTATCGCTAATAAAACTACGTTGGAGCGGAATCGAGATGCTTTCATCGACTGACTCGTCCATTTATTACCGGGAAACATGTTCGATGAAACGACACCGGAAGTGCCACATTTCTCGAACAATGAAGAGCCATTTCGAAGCAGTTTATGCTGGACATTGATCACTTTTACACGTGAATTTCATGAGCTGTCAGCATTGATTGAGAGAGGCGTGCAATCGTGATCAATCAATAATTAAAAACTTATATTATCACATGGGAACTCTGAAACTTAAAATATTTAAGATGTTTTGCCACCTATACACACAATATACGATACTCAATTTTGTCTACAAACTCAACCCTTTTGAATCACAATCTGTTTTTATAATAATCAAATAGCTTAAAATATTTCCTTTCCTGCCACAATTTGCACAAAACTGACTTAAATTAGTTTACCTAACAGAGACTTACAACTTCTCCAGTGGTTTCAAATTGTCTAACTATATTTGCTAATTATAACACCAATAAATTTTTAATAAACAAGAGAATAAAATTCAACGAAAAGGAAACTCAGCTTGTCGTGGCGTCGAAGTATAAAGAAGAATTTACTTCCAACAAACCGTGCAACGACCTGCTCGGCCATTCCAGGGGAAACTTGTCGTCGAGTTCGAACTACAATTCACCCGTGTACTTTAAATTCCGATATATCACAGCCGTTTCGTCGCAACGCCACTCTGATCCAGGTCGTTGGATTCCTGGCGGTCTATTCCACAACATTTGTACGGCTGGAAAAGTCGGCTTCCATTTAGCGGAGCGAAGGTGATCGTGATACCTCGTAAATGCCATTCAATTAAACGACCGAATTTTATGGCTCGCGCTTTTAAAGTTCGAACCTTTAAACTTACCAATAGTCGTCGTCGGTAATAAGGAAAAAGAGGAACGTTTCCGTATGATTTGCGTTTCGATGAGATTCTTCATGACTTCTGTCAAGAGCGAGTTTCCTCGAGAATGAGGCAATAATATTTATGTACTTTTCTTATTAAACTCCGCAAAATGAACGATAAAAAAGACGGTGCTCTTATTGAAATAGTAAACTGAATAATAATTCCAAAAATTCTGAAGGAACTTAAGGGGAGAAACAGTCGCAGTTCGTTTATGAGCCGCGTCTGACCACAAACAGGTTTCTTTCACTAGTTAGTAATTTTACTCTCTCGACTGTTGTCATTTTGCTCAGATAGTGTTCTATTGTTGACACAGGCATAATCCTTTGCTTATTAAATATTATAATACAAAATAGTTTCTGAGAACAGGTTTTGAAACGTTTTGAGAACCTTTTCTGAAATTGTTACAAAATATATTTACCTACATTTCTGAAGTTCTTAATAATTTGGATAATGTCCACGTCTTTTAAAAAGATATGCAGTTATATGAAAGGTATAACTCTGTTAAGTATCACTTGGAATTAATGTCTGACTATAGACGGTTCATTTCTCCTCTTGCCACTTTTTGAAGATTATTTATATAGCTGCATTATGCACGATATCTACAACATTATTTACCTACTTATTTATTAATAAGACGTACTGAGAAAACAATTTTAAATGTATGATACATGTATACATGAAAATTTTAATATTTCGCTAAAAATACATAGAATTTTGAAAACAGACTTCTGGAACCTTCAGCAGTACTATTCCTAAAATTTCTCTCTGAAATTCTTTACAAATTCCAGTATATCGAATTCCAGCGCTTAACATGATATTTACAAAAATTGAAATTCTTCTGCGCCATATCAAATCAAAACCTAGTGATGTTGGTAACTAAAATATCTCAAACAATTAAAGACATGTCTTCCCTAAATAACTTACATACCACTTGCATATTATACTTTCAAACATTACGACGATCTCTATTTCACAACTGAAATTCACTGTCAGCAGGTTTCAAACAAACTAAGAGACAATAAAATGCTGTCAAACAAAAGCCTCTTGCACTTCGGTAGCTAACCTGGAGAATTTCTTGTGGAAGCTGCACGAAAACGCGACAATTACCGTGGACACGTATCAGAGGCGGAAGAAAGAAACTTCACGTTCTCCACAGAGGGGCGGCTTGAAAAATTCAGTAAACCGGAAACTAGACGACAGGAAACAGTGGAAAGTACGAAACACGGTTTTCAGGTGAGGAAGGCGCCGCAAGGAAGCGCAAAGCGCGAAGCACACATCGCGGGAGTGGTGCGAAAAAATTTGGGACTTTAACAGCGTCGTCGGCGGAGAAAATAGACGCTGGAGTAGTTCGTGACGCAGCGATTTGTTTGCTCGCCTCGGATTCGTTTAACTTTGTATTAACATTCCCGCTGAAACTTTCGAAAGTTCGAAGATCCTCGGGAAGTCCTGTCGAAGGTTTCCAAGCCGTTACATATATACGAGAACATTGGAGGATTCGTTCTCCGCGAAGTTTCTTCTGGAATTTTTCTGCAACGAACGTATCATCTTTGCTGCTCCTCTGCCACAGATTTCCTCGAGGAAAGGTTCTTTCTTCTAGAACTGACGCGAAAATGCGCGCGTGAAATCTCAAAGTGACAACTTTGACGTTGACAGAACTTCTTACAGGATCTCAGAATCTGTTAGTTGGTCCGTGAGAAAAGTGACACGTCTTAAAAACTGTCAATTTTAAGATACAGTACTTGTGCCAGAGTTTGAAATCGCTAAACATCATTCAATACACCGATTATATAAAAAAGTACATTCACCTGGAACATATTATTTTCAACAATAATTACAACGCTTGTTATATTAGCAGTGTATTAAATTAAATTACGCATTAAATAGAAAATGAATCTTTTTTAATTAAAAAACTAATTTTAAATTCTTCACCAGTGGTGCTATTATTTTATGCTTTAATTTAATGTTTAAATTTAAACTTCCGTAGGAAATCTGGATAGTAGACGACCTAAGCGAAATTCCAGTCCTGAACGTCCTCGAAATGAAGGGGAGGGTGAACTTGCTTTCTTCCCAAAATTTTTTCAGACTCTTTAACCGCCTACAACAAAAAAAACAAGCGACCTATTTTGTCTACGGTATATGAGAAAATATGTTTGCCTGCAGAGGGTAATTATTACTACTAATTTAAGGATAAGTAATACTTGTATTCTATTAAGAACTCTCAAAACTTAAAGATTAATAATTACATAGCCAGAGAAAAAAGAATTCTCAAATATGAAGTAGCTGAATAATAAATGGCTAATGTAATACTATCGTCAAGTTCAAACTAATTTCTTGGAAAATTGGCTCTGTCTGATCCTGTTACTTTTCTGGCGAATAGTTAGAAAATTATGACTGTGTACGGAATGTTAATCTTACAGAAGTATCCACAGTTAGCATATTCCTTGAGCCACTGCAAATTTCATGGACAGTCGGAAAATATTCATGTGTACCAACCAGTTCGCTGAATAATGAGGAAGGATATGGATATCCATCAGATATTCATGGAATATCTTGTACTGATCAGGCCGCAAGACATTGAAAGCGAGAGAATGTCTAAAGTGTGATATACTTGTTCTCGAGGTGGAATCGATAAGGAAAACCCCGGACAGGCAAGAGGCAGAAACCGAAGGATAAAAGGAAGCATAAAACGTTTGCACTTCAATTACCCGTCAATCTCGGTAAAAGCTGATTTCAGGTTAGCTTTGCTTCTCATTTGAATGTGCTAGTCTCGATGGTCGACATAATACGGGGTCAGATTAATTGGATACCATCAGTTTCTTCACGACAAATATTTCACGAAATTCAAACGTGAATCAACCTGAAAGCATTGAACATTATGCATGCGGGAAATACTTATCTTGGACATGTCGAATTTAGGTTAATTCCTTAATTTGGAATAGATTACACGTGCTCATAGTTCATTAACCCTCTCAGGAATATTGGCGCATACTCCACTCTCTCAAGGAAAGTGGCACAGGTAAAGTATTTTAAATTATCATTTAACGTTTCATGTAAAAGATAGCAAAAACCTATTATTATGAAAATTAATATGGAAAACACTCCGTCACATAGAGTATATTATCAGAAAATATCGACGAAGTAGTCGCAGATGTAATTTGTAAGAATTATTGAGTTTTTTCGAATATTTAGGAGACTCCTTGTGATGAAAAATAAGAATGTATCCACAATACTAATCTTTGGATTTTTCACTGTGCAGCTTTGATTGATGAAAGTTCGTTGACAATGATACACATTCAATAATCTATAACATTGAAACGAAGGCAAATTTGATTGAGCATTGGTATTCTTTGCAATTGAAAAGAATAAAGCACGAAGAACAGTGTAACAAGGAATGACGCGTATAAAACTAAATTTGTATGTTCTTCCCGCAATTTATTTGCTTCGAAAATAATTTCTGATATTATTTGCAGGACAGCCGAATTTACATCGTCCTCCTGGTAAAGATGAATGTTCAGAGCTCCTCGTCGAACTTTATTAAAAATTTCATAAAACGGAACGATAAAATTTCGCTTCGCTTTACGAATACTGCAGGGCAAAGTCAATATTGCGGTTTAACTGGAGGAAACCTCTTTGAATGCTTAAAACCCTTTGAGACGTAGTCAGTGAAAGAAGTTCTCAACTTCTGAAACCAAACCCTCTTCAAAATGGAGGGCTCAGCTTCCTGTCACAAATAAAGATATCACACTAATTACTAGACCTTAGCGAATTCCTCAAAAACGACAATTTGAGAAGCACGAGAGACCTCCTTGGCGATTGGCACACTAAGTTCCTAAAGTCGTAAGCAAATGTCTCGCGAAGCTTTCCAACCCTAGAAGCAAATAAATCTGAAACTGACTCCTTTGAGTTTTCGTTGGGAAAGAAATATATTAAACGCGAGGAAAGCTCGTCAGAACGGCCGCAAGAAACGAAAACATGCAACCCGTTCACGCGACAAAATTTATCGCAACAGCCTTTTGTGGACTTTTTTAAATGGCCGAGAGTTTAACATCACTCGTCATCGTAAAGGGGTTGCAAAAGTAAAACGCGGCGCCCCATGGGGGGAGTCAGACTGAAACACGCGCCTCTCAGGATGAATTGTAAATAATAACGTGTTGTTACGTTGGTTCGTTGCACTCGTTAGCCTCGCGTCTTCTTTACATTTCAATTTATGCGTCCACGTAATAGAATAAAAAAAAAAGAGCGAGCGATACGTGTCTGTTTCAGGTGTACACGCATAAACCGCGCCACTTTATTGCTCAATAAAGCCCTGCTCTGTTCGAATCACACGTTTCATTGCCTCGAGTTTGAATCGCAGCTCTCCCCTTTTCATTCTTAAAACCGTTGTTGGGATTTTGTCGGCGCGTTTAACAGTTTTTCTGGCCGAGAAACTTCGAGGCGACATTTTATTTTCAAGCTACGAAGAAATGGAAGTTTTTCATTATAGATTTTCCTTGGGGTTGAAGTTATTAAAAGTATAAAGTTTGGAATTTGACATTTCAACGATCCGCTGTGAAACAGAATTGCAGTAGATTTTTTGCTAGTCTTTTGTTGTTAAGTATTTATTTAACGCTGCGGGATTTTCTGTTTTTTACTGTGAGTAAAACCCTGAAGTGACTGTTGAGTCCAGTGGTTTGCGAATTTGGTCAAACTGTTTCAAAATTTACGGGTATTTTATTTTTTATTTCTTTCTTTTATTAAAATTGAAAAGCTGAAGAATAATTGAACACAATAATAGAAGCAAAGGTAGATAAAAGGAAAGTTCAATTAGAGGAGAAAAATACACACAGAAATATCCGTTTACTAGAAAGCAACAAGTAAAAATTATTATATATTATCTCAATTTGTTTGTGGTCTTTGCTGCTTCCACTCTATAGCTACTGCACCAATTTACTTTCGAAGAATCTTTCTAACAGTAACTAGTAATAATCTAGTGGTACATACTAGTTCGAGAATGTAGATTACATTCTACTGTAACTAAATAAGAAAAAATACTACAAATATTTGAACAAAATAATTTGATAGATTTTCATCGATACAAGTAATAACGTCTTCTGTAGTTTTCTCAATATTAAAATATCATACTTATTTACAGTTATTGCATAGCTTGATTTCTTCATTAAGTAGAAATGTAGCAACTACTTTCATTACACGAAAGTAGCAACCAAAACAAACTTAGAATAATTACTTCCTTTACCTCCCTGTAAGAACAAGGCGAAAATTTCATTTACATCTCAGCAGCCTTTACATTTCCCTGCACGGCAACATTAACCAAATAGGTTGAAAAAGGACCGTTTGGAAGTTTTCAAATCAACCGCCGCCACGGAACATCGCGAGACCGCAGAAACAACCTTCACTCCACCCTTTCCCGAACCCCTAATCAGATTCACGATCTCCACTTAACTCGCAGCCGCAGCCACCTATCTTTATGTAAAAAGTTGCAAGAACCTGGCGCGGAGGCGTAAGTATAAAGCACGTTGTACAACACGTAGTTACGTGCCCAAAGTGTTTCAGTGCTCCTGAAAACAGCCCCTCCTCTCGACGTGCTTCCGTGTGCCTTAATGGTCGCGCGCGTTCGACACCTTCGAAAGCAGAAAATCCTACGATTCGCGATGCAAGACCGACGACTGCTCGTCGCGGTTCTCCGCGGGCGGCGGAATTCTAAAGAGCACGAAAGCAATGGTACAGTTAAAAGGGCGGTCGGTCGCGCGGGTCGATATGCACGAGGGACCAGCTGCGACAAGAAATAACAAACTATAACCTGTGCAACGTCGCGTAAGTTACGAGCCGCGTTGCAATTACTTTCCACACTTCGATGCGATATCGATGCCACCTAAATGCGCACTGGTTACCGTTTCGAGCACGTTGCAATATCTCTTGACTTCTTGATTACCTGCGACAACCGATCGACCCTCGCCCGGAAAAGGTAGGTCATTTCCTGCTGGAATAATTATACCGTTTCGCACGCTCCGAGGATATTTCCACTCGTCGCGCGCCACTTTTGTGTTGGGCAAATTGATTTCCTGGGAATGGCACAAAGACGCATTGAATGGCGGTACACAGGGTATAAATAATGTCCCAAATAGCACACGACCTCTATTTTAGGTCCATTTTCTACTGGAGTGTCTTACGACACAATTTCGACGTCTTAAAAACATTCAATAGCATGTGGTTTATAGACATCCGAAATTTATCTCCGTAAAACGTTGCAAAGAAACACTACACGAAAGTCTTAAAGCCATACACTTTGGGATATTTTAAAGACGTCTATTTTCTGTCTGAACGTCTTATGGACGTAGCTCAGACGTCTTCAATTCCATTCCTTTTATTTCCAATAATCAGCGCAGAATCATCTCTCCAAATGCAATCACCCCCTCAAACGTCACTGTCCATCATCCCTCGACACAAATGTAGGAGACGACGATGTTCGTTTCTTTATCACTTACCAGTGCGTGCAGCGCTCGCGTAGCTTGAAGCGGAAATACGTCAGCAGAAAAGGAGCGGGGCTATCCCGAGGTGTTGCTTCTGTTACTTGGAAAGTGTATATTTCAATGTCGCCGCTGAGGGCACAGCCGGTGGGCGGCCATTTGCAAGCTTACCGAGTAGTCTATACGGTTCAGGAATAGCGAAACAAGTATTTATAGCCCGCAGCCGGCGCTCCGCCGCGCCGTGGAAACGGAAAAGGGACACAGAGGGCGGTCGGGGGCGGCGAGGAGGGGGGGACAGGCAAGGGATAAGGAGCTGGCGGTGTAACCGGAAGATTAATTGGAGGTGGAGTTGACTTCTGAATAAGCAGGCCCAGCTGCAGCCAGCGTTTTGCTCCCAGTACGAGGAAAAGATTAGGGGAACAATGCGCGCAACCCTTTTAATTCGCCCTGTTTAAACGAAACCAGCTACTATTTACCGAACCGAAGGCGCTAGGCCAGGTGAGGCGGAGGGGGCGAGCGTTCGACGGTGAAACTTAATTAACCGTGGTTTATGTTAAGCGTCGCGGCGCTGCAACCGGTCCCAGGCATTTTATTTCGCGCTGCCTCGCCGCGAAATGAAACCGCCAAGTAAATTTTTCGATGGCTTCGGCGCGGAACCTCTCGGGTCAAGAGCTCCCTTGGCTGGCTCTGTTGGAGAGGGGCGAGAACGAGATCTGTTTACGGTGGAATTCTGCCTCATTGTGCGAGCGGCATCAATAACTGAAGGAGGCCTGAAGGGGCTTAATGTTGCTTTATTTAAGAAGCCTTTGCTCGTTTCTGTTTAATTGTTACGCGGGAGTACGACGTCTACCGATCGCGTGTCTTTTGACAATGGATGGAGATTTTAAGTAATCTGGATACCCGGGGTCGACTGAATTAGCGCGGCCGTGGAATCATGTATATTTCAGGAACAAATCTGAATTGTAAATAATTCGGATTGCTGAATGTTGCTGGCAACGCGATCCGGGAAATTTGTGGGTTTAGGGAGGAAGTCTGGATTCGTGAACTTCGAGTGTGTTTCTCGGGTTAATCGTTAATTGGATTCTGAGCAGGGATGAGTAGAAGTTTTTTCAACGTCACTTCTGTTTAGATCTATGTTTAATGGCATAACAAATTGCAGTGTTATACTTAATGCAGTTTTAATACTAATTCTTCTCTAGTTGAACGTACATTTAGAATTGACTTACACTGTGTTAGGCTTCGTTATGTCGCATGAATGTTAATCGACTGTTTTGTGCTACTAAGTTGTCCCAGCACCCTTAATTGCTGCATAATTGCGTTTAGACTTCACTAATTCTGTTCCTCGTTTTAGGAGTACATTACAATGTCAAAATCAATATCTATAGAGGATACTAGTCTTGTAATTGTTAAACTTCATCGTTTATTACGGAAGCTTCTAAACAAGGAAGCAGCGCCATTGGCAAATTCACCGTTAATGTGTAATTAGGAATACCTTCGACTGTTCTAGAGAGCCCTATAGAGGTACGAAAACCAATCGAATCAATGTTTCCAACTTTGAAAAATTTGTCCCTAGTTAGAGCAACGCCTTATCGAGCAGAAATTCGCACAAAGAAAGACATATGTGTAATAGGTAGCTACAAATAAAAGAAATATTTACCTTTACCTACTATATGCGTTCAAGCTCTCATCATGCAACTTAACTTTTGCATAATGAAAACTTCCCTTACTACTTAGGTACACTTGCCAAGTGTTCAACTACTTGCGGAGCATAACACAGCTCCTCAAAAATTGATTAAAAAGGAGCTCCAGCTTTTCGAAACTATCCCGTCTACGACATGTACTTAAAATCTTGCGTAGCACACACACAAACTCCTCTTCCACAGGACGAAACGAAAATAGGACGAGCGGGTGGAGAGGGCAAGAGGTACAGAAGCGAAGGCGCTGGAGTTCGCCAAAACTTGGATCTGTGTTAATTTATATTAATGCGAGCGCACGGCAGTGTCTTGCATTAGCGTCGTCTGAGATCCGTGAAAAGCAGGAGCGCTCGTCTACAAGCCAGTTTACCATCCAGGCATCGCGTGGCATCAATTATTCATTCCTACTTTGCGCGCATCAAAATCGAGCCAAGAGCTCCGATTTGATCGCGATACGATCTTCGGAGGCGACGCTTTAATACGGTGCTGGGGACGTGCCCCGAAGCCAAATCGATTCTCAGGGTTTACTTGTCGTGTATAATGAAACGAGTAACGCATGAAATGAGTCGAAGACGGAGTTTAGATGAAGCTCCAACGGGATCCCCAGGCTCGCGAGGAAACACGACACGAGTTTTATTTGCTGGTAATTAATATTGATACGAGCTAACAGGTACTCGGTGAATTTTAATTATCCGCTCCCTTTGGACGAGCGATGTCTAATGAGAAGAAACGAACACGTACGTTCTTGAGTAAATTTGTAATCATGTTACTACCAATTTACTGGCTCCAATTTCCTTAAACAATTTTATTGCAATTCTGTAGAGCATGTGCCTTTGTCTTGCTGCCTCATTTTTGTTGCCATGACTTTTATGTGTTTATTTCGAAGTGAAAAATGGTTTTAATAAGGGACCAGGTCTTGTTCAACCATCGCCACATTGTAATTCTGCCTAAGGATTACTTACAGCGATTATTTTTATTTAAATTGATTAGAGTGTAAATAAATTTAAACAATTGAAGAATTTGTGCCTAACAGCAACTTATCGGAGATACACAGCAGACTGCTTCGAAGGGTCCTCTAATTAATTTAATTATAAATAGTCGTGGCAAGAAATACTTAGAGAGACTCGTGATTTCGTATTTAGTATCGACTAGTCTTTCATTTTTACGTAAAATTAGTAGGACATACATGGATATTTAATTTTAGGCTATTCTTAAGTAATAAATTTTGAAATGTTATATTAAACTTATATTGACATAGTGGGTCTATTAGAAACCTTTGAAGATATTCATTGTGATTGTAATTTTAACCATTTACACTCAGCTGGCGCCTAAGGGAAAATTATGAAGGCGAAATTGAAAATTTCCGAGTGCAAAGGGTTAATAAAGGTATGTTTAATTAATGTTTTAGTTCATGCAAAGCTTGGTCTATACTACACGTTACATAACAAAGTTATATAACTTTTTAAAAAATAGGAAAAAGAGATGTTATATATATTTCTCTTTCCTTTGTTATACAATATTTATAATGCTCCTTTTCTACAACTATGAGTTCATTTTTTGTCAGATCATCCATTTTGAATCAAAGCAGAATAAAATTAAAGGAGATATGAATTAACATTATTTCCATCCTCTACACATTTTTCTCAAACGTTTCTCATTTGATGTACCTCAGTTACACTGGAACAATTATGAATTTCAATAAATATATTCATAAAGTAAATTTTTCAGTCGTCTTAATACGCCATGGTAGAATGAAAAAGGGATCACAAAGCTAATTAAATAATATTAAAAACTTCATGGTTTGTAATTAGAATTATTATGTAAATTCCCACATAATATGGAATATCTCTAGAACCTCAATATAAAATATTTCATATTAGGGGCCGCATATAACTAATTTTATTATTATTATGTAAAAATTGTTTTTCGTTCTTCAGAACACGCTCTAAAAGAGGTATCTGCAATTACACATCGACTAACTGTTGCGTCAGTGTTCTCAAATATCGCGGCAACTGACGCAACACCTCAACCTTCTCACATGACTCTCAACACTATTAACGTTGCCTCTAATTCTTCATGTAATATAGTTCTAATTTGGCCAGGATCGTGGCCACGCAGGAAATTTAACTTTTATTCACGTCGCCATGGCGACCTTCTAGCTGCATGGAGTTTGCATCCGCTGAAATTCTCTTCCGTTCATTCGCGCGATCACTTTTGCAAGTCGCGTCGCGTCATGCACCGCCACTACGGTGCATTAAACGCAACTACAACGATGAATAGTTAGTTTACACGCAGCGACGGGTATCAACTAAATATTAAAAGGCGGAACGCTCTCGACCTGGAACAAGTTGCATCGTTCACGACGCGACCCGTGAAACGAAAATTTACATATCGGTGAAGTGATTTTGGGTTCGCGCTGCGCGTTGTCTGTTCGACCGCCATGGGGCTACAGTGTTCCCCCGATATAAGCTCGTTGTTTACTGGCGAGTTTGCAACGTGAGACACGTTCCCGAGGCTGGCTCACGGAATTCTGTTTTAGTGTTATCAAAAATTTTGTTACGAGTGATACTATACACGAATAAATCTCTTTCACTTCAAATAACTTCAAACTATAGCAAATGTAACAATGAGATTAGTATCATTATACAGTTAAATTTTGAAAAACAGAAAGGCACTGATATTTCAAGGGTTGATTTCATCTTCTTAAAGTGATATTTCATTTAGAAAAAAATTGTGTGATATAATCTGTTATATTATACAGGGTGTTTCCTAATATGTGGGATATTTTTGGGGAATAGGTTCTAGGCACAAAGACAATGACAAAAATTAAAATACACATACATTCGGAAACGCATAGTTTTTTAGTTATACCGTACTTAATATTGCTCACAACGATAGCTCATTATGCACTTCCCTCCACGGTGTCTTATTCTCTTTAAGGTCCAGACATATTCCATTTTCACTAACAGGTGGAACACAATCTTGAAGAAAGTATCACACCGTAAGCAATATAAAATAGCTTATAAAGAAAAAAAGAAACTAAAAATTCCCAGACATATGTGCACATAAACTCTCTCCATTGTCTCTTTGCCTAGAACCTACCCTCCAAAAATGTCTCACACGTTTAACACAAACTTTCATTCAAATAAAAATTTTCGGATAAGGTGAACCTCCTTTTAACATGTACAGTGAAGGTAGAATTTTGCGACTGACTGTACATTCGTAATACACTCACGGAAGCTGAAATAAACCATCACTCAGTTCAAGTGCTAAATAAAAAAAATACTGTAATTAGCGATTGAAGTCCGCTCGAAAATACGCGACGAGTTCCGTGTTTCGACTCGATAAATTCATCCCTCCACCAGGGGCCCTGTATCTCTTTTTTCTTTCCTCTCGAATTACCGTCGTTTTTGCGCGGACGCGGACTTCTAAAGCAGACGAATGTAGTTTCCAGTAGTAAAACAAAGCATTTATCCGTCCACGCGGCAGGGCCGCGATGTTCCAGGAGTTTTTACTACGGCCGCGCTTGTGTTTTCGGCAGTGGGATACGCCCGGGAATTTTGCAAGACATCCTGCCGAGTAATACGCGAGCGCACGTTTGCTGAATTACTTTGGCTCCCTGGTAATTTAATGCAGTTAACGGAATAATTCATCGATTGCTTTTAACCGTCCGCGTGGGAATTCCGCCGCGGGCAGCCGAATTTATGTAACGTTTTTGTCAGGCGATATTGTAGTCTTCTAATGAGAATTGCCTGCGGTCAAGGTACTCGTGTTATTTATACGCTGTAAGTTTTGTTTAATGGAGGGTGAAGGCGGTGATAAACTGAGAAAAACGGTTAATACATCTTTGCGAGAGGTACAGTGGGTTTAATTATGGAACTTGTTATGGTTCCTAGGTGATTTACATTACTGATATTGAAGATAATTTTCAGCTGCTTGAAAGGAAATTTGGTATTATGTGGAATATATTTCTGTAGGATATTTTAGATAGAACTTCTATTAAATTTCTTATTCCCTGTAATATTTCCTATGTCACGATAATATTAAGGACAGCCTCTCTTAAGAGGTTATAGTTATGTAAAGCTGATCTTTTAATTTTACTAGCCAATATAATATAATAATATAGTAATGTAATAATATAATAATATTTGCTAGTTAGTAAAATGATCGACAATTTATTATATTAAAAATTAATCCGTACGGTTTAAGTTTCTGAATGATATAGAAAATTGAAAATTTGGAATACTGATTGGACAACAATTTGAAAATTTAAATACTTGATATTTTGACAGTGTGAAATATTTGAATATTCAAATATTTAATAATTTGACCAGATGAACACGTTAAAATTTGAATATTCGAAAATTTCATTCAATTACATAATAGTTTAAGTGTGTGAATGTTTGAATATTTGGGAGTATAGAAAATTTAAATATTTGAAGATTTTTAAATTCATAAATTTTTAAATCTTTCAAAACTAACAAAAGCACAGAACATATTTTAGTCATTGTAAGAGACAGCCTAAAGATACATCAGTGAAATTTATAGACACATTAAAAAATAAGCGTTATACTCGGGGAGCTTTGCTCGTAAATTGTTTCACGTATAAAAAAATTTAGCCATCGAAAAGTGTCTCAAGAGTTATTCGCAACGCCAATATTCAATATTAAACGTCTACAGACTAGGTTTTAAGAGGATCTGTTTAGTTTTGTGAGCACATGGACCTCTTTTCAAATACAGGTGCGCGATAACGCATGCGTTTATGAGAATCGATGAAAGTGTGTCATCATCATCGTCATGCTTTCATGGTTGAGGCCCTTCAATAGCTTGCCTTGCCATCTAGTCGACGTCAATGCACCCTTTTGATCATTATTTCATTGCCCTTTCGGCAATATCCGTGTCTTCCATTTTAATACGTGCATTAGTTTAAAAATTGCTCCAAGTATGGAAGACATTGTAAAAATGTATAGTTACGAGTTGTATTTAAGACATGTATCTATATTGTCGAAAGACTACTCTTTAGGAATTTGCATTAATCACTTTATTATGGCGTATAGCCAAGGAAAAAAATCATAAAACAGATCGATCGGAGCGCAATGACCTTAAGAAAAATAACATACGACGTCGTTCGATTATCAAAAAACTATTCTTCTTAGTACTTTGTATTAGGATCTGAGTTTGGTTTGGATTAGGCCTGGGTTTGGAATTCGACAGCCTTTTACAGTTATTTTTAGTCTTTTAGATTACAATAAAATGATTAGAAAAGATCTTAGGACAGTGTATGAAGAAGAATAGCTTCTCGATAAATCTCAACGTATTTTATTTTCCTGGAAGTCATTTTACGTTCACAATGTGAGTAAAACCCGAACGAAAACCTCTTCATGGTGCACATCAGTTAATACGGTGGTATTTTATTCGGTGGTATTTTATTCGTTGCAGGGTCATTGCAGTCCGACCGACATTTTTTATTATATTTCCTGTTATTTGTACGTTATGACAGAAAGATTGAAAAAGGTCCCATTCAACTCCGTGAGAGGCGGGTCTTTCGATAACTTTAGCTGTGATTATTTTTTAAACGACGTAGATATTTAAAAAAAATATTACCAAATGGTATAAAAAGTTTATGGCCCTTAATCCTATTGTTTACTTTATGATTTATTTGAATTCTCAACTGGTATAGTGTTCGTACAATCATTAAACAAGCAAATTACATCTGCACGAATCTAATAAAATAAAAATCTCGCAATTTATGAGACACCTAATGCGTACCCCTCGTTTAGCTCCAGGTTGACGACTTTCCTAAACATAGTCCACGGAATCGATTAGACAATAACTTTTCTCTTAATTACTGCTTACGCAGTTGATTTTGCAGCCAGCTATCGCGGTGCACCGGTTCAACCGGAAGAAAACCATATTACCCCGCGGCATAATGGATTAACATTTATCGTGACGTGATAATTCGAATGATATACAAAGCGACCCGCAGCCCTGCGACAGAACTTTATGTCGCCTCGTTCAGTCTCATTTCCATAAACGAGACTAAATCAAACGGGGAAATCATGATACCCTAACAACAAGTAATAATTGTGATTCTACTGCCCATAACCTAGTATCGAAACCGGCGTCAAGCATTAAGCACTTTCCCTATTTATGTCGAAAGTTGATAATTACAAATTGCTGCAGCTTTAAGTTCAAATTAGGTACACTCTGAAGCGATTCTAGTAAAATTGTACTTTGGCAAATGAGATAAATTAGCTTGTTCAATTGCGATATGAAACAAAACGGTTGATTAACATCGATAAAAGACTGTTAGTTTGTTAGTAATAATGGAATATTCCTTTTCAGGAAACCTTTCCACGTACAGGTGCTCTTTGTACGATACAAAAGACATGTTACTATGTACTTAAAAGAGTTAGCTAAGTTGTGTGAATGAAATTATGACAGAATGTATACATCTGCAAAGTTTTCAAAGTGTGGACAACTTTTAGTTGAAACAATGTTTAAAATAATGGTCATATGGAAAGTTAAATAGAGATGTAGCTGCAGTCATGTAGGTTTGCGAAACGCGTCTCACCTAAGGCAGTTTGTTTTCCCTGGCTTTTAGTTCCACTAACTGTCTCAAAAAGAGTTCGCATTCGTGCAAAATACATTTGTGACTCTGACATGATTCTTGTTATTAAATTCCGTAACGTAAACTGTGTACGTCTGTCTATGTACAAAATGAAGTTATATGATCTACTTAGGAAAGCATGAAAGAACGTAAACTAAGAACATTGAATAAAATTTCATAAATTTCATGAATTACTCCATTACGAATAAATCACATAACTTTGACATTAAACCAATTTTAAAAGCATGCACGCATTAAATATTAAAAGAAAAAACTACACGTAGTGCTCAGCTAATAATTTACTGTCTGCATCTGGTCGCAGAGGAATCTTTTCTACTTGCTCGCTTGCACTTGTTTTCTTTCTTCCATTACTTACTAATTAGAAACCCTATTTGTTACATGAAAATATTAAAGTAAACAAGTCAACTAACAAGATTATCCCTCATTCACAATTTATATTTTTAAGAATATTATATGCTTATTTTCAATTGACACTGACTAGAGTCACAGAAATAATATAAATCAACATTATTTCCTCAATTTCTTCTCTTTTCCTTCAAGGTATCTATAATTCTAACTCTAGTAATTTCCAGCATCAATTACTGACAATCTTAATATCGTAAATACTTGTTTCTAGCAACACTTAACACGCTCTGTTTCATACGAGTTTCATCATTAACTGTCTAGCTCATTATCAATCCGTCAGTAATAAGTGCTGCGTAACCAACATTGGAAAGCTCAATAATTCGCAACTTTAATTAACCCATTGGGCGATCACTGTCATACCAACGGCCATGTCACATAGATATGCATATCATTTGCGGAGCTGATAGACGCACAATAGCTTATATCCCAATTCCGCGATGATGTATGCTAATTTCAGCGGAGAAGAGCCACGGCTACCAGCACTCCCGTTAATTGTATTTTCGATTATACGGGCGCCATTAACATACACTGAATATTCCGAAGTTATCGCGTCGTTCCGCATACCATGTTCTTTTCAATAGATCCTAAGCCATTATCTTCGCGAATTATACAGGTTCATCGTGCATCTTTTTAATTATTCCTGAGAAGTCGTATACCGAAGTGTTTGAATATTTTACGTGTCACTCTATGCCTCTTTTCATCAAAGTTATGAGTTTTTTTTTGCCTGGATAATGCGCACCCTCTTGCAAGTAAGAGACAAAGTTTTAATCTAGAATTTAAGGCGCAAAACACAAGGTTTCTTTAATCTTTCACGGTTGTAATCTTTCACGTAATTGTAACACTTGATTGTTTAACAAAAGTTTGTATGCACAATTGCTTCGTCTCTGATCCCACTTAAGATATTGATGTAATTATGCACGATATGAAACCGTCGGTGAAGTCGACACGATATGAATCTACACTTCTTGGAAAACTTTGTTGTTTCGTTCACCAGGTTGTTAAAGTGTTTACAGAACAATTTGATAATTTCGTGTAACTTTTTAAGTAAAATCTTTAGTCTGTATTTCATTAAGTTCCTTTTAAACACTTAATGTAGAGGTAAGTATTATTAGGAAAGTGGTATAGTTTAATGGGAGCTTGAAGATATTTTTATAGGAATATGAGATGTGTGATTATAGGATTAAGTTTAATATGAGTAATTTTTGGCATAAAATACTTTCTAATTTTTATTTTAAATTAGTGTGTATTAAATTTTTATGAAATGACTATTAATTGTAAGGGAGAAAGGGATTCTCTTCGTTTATTTCTTCTTTTTTTTTTTTAAGTAGAAAGTGATATTAGCTTTTGATGTTCCAACAGCTTTTATAATATCAAATGACATTTACTTCAACTGCTTTTGTATATACTGCATAGATAAGGAGTTGTGAAGAATAGTTTCTTGAAAAGAAATTTGAGGCAGAAGAAGGCAAAAAATGAAAAAAATATCTGTATCTATTTATAGCATAACTATAGTGTTCCTTTAATGTCTAATTTCCGAAATTTCATTAAGCTGTTATTGTATCATTGAATAATCAACAAAAAACCAGTAAATTAAAATAATTCAGAGTTGCGCCAGTTGCTGCCAAATAAACACATAAAATAAAATTTTCAAGAAACATTCTGCTGCACTTTTATCGCACGATACCCTAGCAAACTCACGCAAGGCTGTGGGAAAAAATTGTTTGAAATTATGAAGTGAAAAAAAAAAAATTGCTTCAGGTGATAAACTTGTCTGGAACACCCTGTATAATATTCATTTCGCATCGCAGCCCAGATTTACCTTTCCAAGGTAGTGGCGCGGAATTAAAGAATCACCCTTATACATTTCCCACATCCCACCTGATCCCTTTTAGCATTAAACTCGCCGTTTCGAGCTCCGAAAAATTGATTTTCTTCGTGCATTCGAGCGAAGAACGAAAGCGGAGTTAACTTCCCCGCGCAGCATCCGTTTCTAAGATAAGGTCGAAGGGAAGTTGAGTAATAAGGAAAACAAAATTTTACAGAAAATGGATTCAACTCATCTCTGTTATACCTTCTTTTCTCCTGTACTCTATTTTTTTCAATTCAATATCGGTTATTCTTTGTGAAATTTGCCTCGAAAAGAGAAAAGTATCATTGAGGGAACAAAAGTAAATGTTGATCATTGTTCCTTTCGCAAAGAGTATCAAATCGCTTAGGGCCACTGTTAATACGTCTACGAATGTACGCTACGGACCGAAAGTTTGAAATCACTACATGACAAAGCATTTATGATTCAAAGTTAATACTTTGAATAATTACTGTAATATTTTTAATACAAAAATGAATAGGGAAGACAAGGGACAAATATAACCATTTAGGTTTTTCACTCTGTTACTTCTAAGTTTCGTAAAATTTTTAAAAATGTCCAAGAGGACAGTAAATCTACATTATTAAACAACGTAATCAAATAAAAAAACTGGCAATATATTAGACAAATTTTTTTAAATAAACCTTTTTCTAAAATATGTCATTTGCTACTTTTGTCCCTATCCCTTGGGACGAAAGTAACATGCAATAATATGAGATAGCCTTTGGCCAGTAGTATACAGTATATGAACATATGTAATTCTAAATAGTCATAATTGAAACGGAATTATGGTTGTATTTTTAGAATTCGGGAGCAGCACACGATATTCTGTACAATGAAATACCAGTTGTCAATATGTTACGAGTAAAGAATTGAGATATCCAGTCATGTTAATGGTCGAATATACAGTAGAGAAGTTTGACGGGGATTAACGTCGTTTAACGATCCACTTGCCCAGAGTGGGGTTAAGAAAAAGCTTGCGATTACGAAAATAAGTGTAATTTAATAGGCCCTCGATGTTACGACTCCAGCCCCTTCTTTATTCTTCTTCATTAAAAAGAACAGCGGGTCGAGGGGCAATCGTAACGGAGGAAATGTTCGTGATTTCGCGTCGCGAACCAAGGCTTTCGATTGCCCTCTAACTTTTCCAATTGAAACGTCTTTTGCCAGGGAATTATATGGTCATACTTTTTTACCTTACAATAATTTAGTCGAAAGTGGAATAAAACAGGCACGGGACAAGTTTCTATTTCGAACAGCTTTGCAATTTGTATGTCAAAGTTTTTCTACTATATTCGTTGAAACTTTTGTCAGGACTTATATTTTTCCCTACAATACTATTATATAATAAAGTATCTTATTGAATTCAAGCAGTGACGATTGTTCGTACGGTAGAAAATGAAAAAGTAAGAAAGCTTGTAGACCGATCACAATTGCTTGAAGATTCAATTGAAGGTACTATTCTACTTCATGATTTGAAGTCTTTGAGATTCAGTTTTTAAATTAAACAAGTATTAGAGATTTTGTTTATAAACCTTCTGTAGCATTACTTTTTATATTACTGTTCATGTTCACATATGAGTTTTGAAAGTTACATATATCTAAATTTATTCTATACAAGGCATATACAAGACTATTAGAAGTTCTTCCTTTTAGTTATAAAACGTAGCTTTCAAGTAAATTCTAACACCAAATTCTCACTGAACACTAATAAGCCTAAAAACTCTAATTAGAATTAGGTATTGACTCACCAAGCTCAAGAAGATTTCAGAATTGGAAAGCCATTGGAAAGGATAGTATTCATCTGATTTTGCAACATACCTGAAACAGTCCAAAATTTTTTCTGAAATTAGATGTCTATATTAAAAGCAAATTTACATTTCTAAGCAGAAAGATTGCAAAGACCACAGATAGACGAAAAGTGAATCAAAATAGCTTAAATACGTATCTTTTCTATTATTAATTATAATCAAATTCTGAGAAAGTTATCAAACTTCTTCCTAATATAAGAAATTCGTGCTGAGTATGTACTTTCTAATTCACGAAAACTTAAACATGTTTGCAATCTGAGATGGAAATTAGACAGATTCATGACAGCATTAGACAGCCTGGGTATCTCGCGAGGGAAAAAGGAAAAAGGTAAAGCGAAAGATTTGCGCTCCAATAATAACTTCCGACCGCGAAGGAGCTTGCATATTTTAAATGGAAGAATTTAAACGACGCGCCACGGAAGCTCTTTCGCGGGAACAAAAATATATCGCGATGCGGGCAACGCGGACGCCACGAAAATATGTAAAAATGTTTCGGTGCATCGATTCGTGAATATTTTATTTTATGCTCGCTGTGGAAGAACATCGTGGAAACGCGTATTACATGGTTCCGTTTTTTCTGCTGAAAAACGAGTGATCTTCCAAACGATACACTCTGCATCAGGATGTATTAATCACTTCTGCGTGAAATATCTGATGAGAATTTTCTGGAATTGCAACAACGTCCACCTGTATCTGATTCATAATAATTATTTGTATTCATTCATAGACGAGAGAAATTTTCAGAAATGATAATAAAATCGTAGAAATGATAGAAACACTAGTGTCATGCTATTATTGGACTCTATATATAGGTATTAATGTATTAAGTGTCCCGCAGACCATCATTAATATTGTCAATATCGAAAAGAAGGGTGATGAAATTTTGATTATTGTTGGCCAAGAGTCAATACTGGTAGATAATGATTGAGATACTGACAATAATATTGACCATGGTGGTTGAAGTTCAATATCTGAAATCAATATTCACACTCAACTGTTTACTTTTTATTAGATGAATCGATATATCGTCAATAATATCGATCATGTGCGGTCTCAAAAGGTTTGAAGCGAATTGACAAAATTATTGTCAACCTGAATTCACAATGCCATTGATTACCAAGGAGCCTCTGTACACATCTTTATTTACTATCATCACAATTTGCGCAGACGAAATTTGCTTCAATTCTTAACCGAAGTAGATTGAGAGTAAAAGTAATTTCGTCGCGCATAAATATTCTTTATATTACATGGAATTTATTTTCTCATAAAAGGTGAATAGCATCAATTTAGCGTGATAAAGTTTAAAGACGGAGTCATATCTTAAACATATTCGCGACGGTTTTGCGACTTTCTTCGGACTCCAGCGACAAGTTGGCGCAATAAAGTCACCAGTAGTGACTCGTATCTCGCGACTGCGTCGTTGTTCCGTGATCTTTTTCCGTTTTGCGAAAACACGCTTCACGCGAAATAACGTAAATCAGGAACGACACGAAAATGAAGATATAATCGGTGTCACGGCAACATGCAATTTGCTTGGAAACATCGAAAAGAACGAGCACGATTTAACGTCCCCGCGTTTTCTTTCGGGCTACGTGCAAATCCTTGCTGGCGTGCAATTTCCTCCGACCAAACGGAAGCGCACTTGCTCCCCCGCGAGATGATGATACGCACCGTTCGTTCCTCCCCCGCGAAAAATAAACGATCGATCGATCATTCGTGACAATCGTTTCATTTCTGTTCCACGGGACGATTAAAGTAACAAACAAGAAACGATACAAATAAAAGAGGAGCGCTAGTGTTCGCGATTTTGCGAAACTTCGAAATAATTATTTCTGTCGTTACCTTTGGTTTACCGATTCTATAATTAATTCGACACGTGTTCATTTGGCCACGATATCATTGGTACGAAATTATTATTTTCATCGACGGAATTTTAATTTGTAATTACGCTGCATAAGGAATTGCTGTCCCGTGGGCTTCGATATTACTAAAATCGAAATTACTGGTTTTCTCGTTATAATTTGAATTTCTAATTAATTTTACGCGGAATTACCTAACTCCACGGCTGCATATTACCGAAATCGAAACATCCATATCTTTCTCATTAGGCTCATGTTTTAATTTGTCACTTTTTGCGAATTTTTTGCTATGGGATATAATTTATCAATTCTTTTCTGAAATGAGAAAGTTTTTCAATTCTGAGTACCTATATTTTTCATTTTATGTGGAAAATAACGACTGGTGAAATTAATCTTGTCTGGTGTATTTTTTAGTGGTACATCTTATAGATTTATATCAGTTCAGTAGTAAAAGTCAATTATATATTATACATCGTAATATGTCATGTTCTGTCAGCGACCCGTTATACGTATTTTCTCGTTTTGTATGTTTTTACATCTTCGTACATGATACTCGTGTAGTACAAGTCAATAATATGACCTTCGATTTTATATATTTCTTTCTCTAGTGATACATATCCAGCATATCTACTACTTCGCTACATGCTCTATTCTAGTAGCGTAGGTCAATCATATTCTTTCATATTTACGTATCTTTGTATTCTACTTTTGCAGTAGTCAATTGTATCTCTTCCATTCTTAAATGCAAAAATCTTGATTATTTTAAGAAGAAACTATTTTCCAGTAGAAGTACCTCGTCAGTTCAATTTCTCTTGCAAACCAATTCTTAACGGTGTTAAAATTGAATTATTCAAAATGTCAAGTATTCAATTTTGCACTACATAATTCTAAGAAAATGACACCTTTTGTAAGCACGGAAGAGTATCGTGACAAGGTGACAATTAATTTTAGTGGTTGACGATTAACAAAGAAGTTCGATCAGGAACGAGATCATGATAAACAAATGGCATCTCTTGACCGTGTGACACGGCGAATGATAAGGTGATAAACGAAGATCCATAGAGCCACTTCGCCCGACTATCACGTGGCCACACTTTTTTCCTGTCTCTCGCGGCTCTTCATTACTTTTACCCATCCATTTTCTCTGCCTCCTTCCTTATTTCTTTCCCCGACTTTATAAATTAATCTAACTCTATTTCTGGCTCCCTGGCTTTGTGCCTGCTTTTTTCTGCCCTTACCACCAACCCCTAATTCAACTTGCTCGATCCGTCCAACCCGTGTTTCTTTCAGGTTTCGTTCGTCTTTCTTCGCGTTTCGATTATGCTCTTCCCGAAATTCGTTCCCTCTCGTTGCTTCGAAACTTGTAATTTGTCAATGCGACAGCCATGTGTGTTCGTATAGCTCTGCTGAAACTGCTTACATTATTTTTCTTAAATTTTCTGAATACTTTCAAAGAGATCTGTGATCGTAAGGTAAAACGACGTAGACTACATTTTTTTATTTTCAAGATACTGACGTTTAATGTTTTTAATTTTAATACCATCTTATGAACTTGTGTCTTCTTGAACCCTTATTTTTGGGTGAAAAAGTTCTTTTAATGTCCTTTCTTCTGTCTAAAAATATAAATTCTGTATCCTAGATGTTAATTAAGGGCTTAACTCGAATTTTTAGAAATGTGACATAGATCGTTTTTATCACACATTTTACATATAAAAATCTCAGATTTTCACTCTTATACCTTGCTTACCTGCCTACTTTTCTTTGGCTTATCAATGAGATCACTTCTACTTCTCGTTTAATCCATAGCAGAGTGTGATCGATATGATCTTATACACATATTTATGATTCAAAATTAATATTCTCTCTCCACATAATTATAGTAAAATATCGCGCTGATAGTGATACAAGGACTGACAGAAATTAATTAAATGAAGTGTTACACGTTTAGTTTCATAGTGAATTTCCAGCAGGCCAACACTCTAGTTCCCTTGTAATACAGACACCGCAACAGAAAAGGATTAATTATATTACCTAGGTAATGTTCACTAATTAATAATTAATTTTGTCGTCGTCGTGACGTAAGGAGGTGTCGGACACGCTATCCTTGGATCGTAGATCAGCGATCCAAGCTTCTCCGGAAAAACAACGGATTATCTCGACGCTATTAACTCTTAAGGGGGTTGGAAACGGCTTCCTGGTGGATTCTCCAGCGAGCTCGGATTACTTTCAGTTCATATTAACTCTTTGCGAGGTAGCCGCGTGTTTCCCCTTGACTGTCCCACAGGCACAATTTAATTCCACAAAAGCAATTAAGAAAACAGGCACTACCTCAAATTGCGCGACGTATTTTACTTCTACGACTGCTTAAGGCGTGCTTCCCCATCCCGATATTCGCAAATAATTTTAATGGCTTCTTTTTCCCTGGAGTACACCGATAACTTGCACGTTTCACAATTGTGAATCGACGTTTAACTCTGAGATTGCAAGGCAAAACAACCTGTGTCACATTTTCTAAAAATTCGAGTTGAGACGTTAATTGACATATAGAAAATAGAATTTATATTTCCAGGAGGAAGGAAGGACATTAAAACAATTACTTTACTTAAAAGTAGGGGAACAAAGAGACACAAGTATATAAGACAGTATTGAAATTGAAAACTTTAGACACTGATATGTCGAAAACAAAAATATGTGACTTAAGTCGTTTTGCCTTGCAAGCACAGAACTTTCTTCGGAGCTCTAAGACAGTAGAGAATGTTTATGATAAATTGACCTAAATGAAGAAGTTTCATTATTTAGGTAACGACATTTTATGTTGCAAGTCCTATATACTGTATACATATAAGTCATTTAATTAGCTATATGTGTACTTTTTACCTCCAGTAAAATAAGACAGTTATATGTTCTATAAATCATGATTTAGGAATACAGATCAATTATAGCTACTAATATTTTGTTTTAGTAGTAGAGATCAATTATATCTTCTTCATTTCTACATATATCATTCACTATTACCTATATAAACTGAATTTTGTAAGCTACTTTAAATGATGAACAAACATATATAGGTAAATTATAGACTAAAAGTGAGGAATAATTTTTTAATTAGAAAAGGATTCCAAGCTTTTAATCTATAGCTGTTAAAAATATTGAATTTGCTTTGCATGAAAAGTAGTTTTGTTGAAAGATGTTTCGAAAAGGATTAATAAAATATTATGCATTTATCCATAGTTAATATGTGTTTATAGATAAAGAATGATAAGAGTAAAGAGCAATATGTTAATAAAGTCACATGGAAACCAAATGAACCCGTTCATGTAATATCAATTTATTTTCAGAAAGGAAAGGGATCTTTTAGCGATTGATCTGTCTTCGGTGATGGTAACGAAGTAGTTCCCGTATATCTCCCCACAGGCCCCCTTATCGTGCACCACGATAAGCATTCCATTTCGTCACACGAACCTACGAGGTACTCCTGAAACTTTTGCTGGATTTCTACTGATTGCACTGTTGAAAAATAACTTTCAGCAAATAAGTCCACGAATGTGTAATTCTCATTTATCTTAAAAAATCTATATTAAGTACTTTAACATAACAATTCTAGACTCCATTTTATATTTCTATTTTATATTCATAGTCTGTAAACTGTAAAATTCTTTATACTATTTTTCTACTTTAATATTAGCTTCATATATACTCAGAAAGTTTGTATGTTCACGTTAAAAAGTTTGCATATTTCTGTTCCCTGAATTATGCACAAGTAACTTGAAAAGTTTTCAATTCATAGAAAAAGAATGTCTACGTTATTTTGTAACTATGTTGGATAGAAGATCCTACATGCATTTCAAAAGTATTATAATTCAAAAAACGTGATTTCTTAATTACAGTTATGGATCAGTCTGATAAGTTGCACTTGTATGCATTATAGAAAGTTTACTAGTTAAAAATCAAGATTATGGAATTTATTCAAAGAACTCTTCAAATGTAACTTACTAATTATTTAAATAATAACATGAAAATCGTTTATTACAAGTAACACACAACTATTTTTTAGACTAATTATTCAAGCAACATAACTTTCTTTATGTAAAACTACTTCTTATGTGAATATAACGTATTTAAAAAAAAACTTTCTCCTAATCTTATAAATAGTTATTTGTTTTTCCTCAAAAACATACCTTTTTGGGCAGTGTCACTTTTGCAATACATGTGTGATATGTTGAGTACAGTTTAGAAGCATTTCATATGCGAATCATCGCGTCAGACCAATCGTCTTTAATTTTCCTCGCGCAACTCTCACCACGTTATGACCAACCCCTGCGACACTCAAACAGTTCTTCCTCCATACAGTTTCAAGGATTCTTATTACGGACTTTCCGTCATTCTCTTTGTTCAATTTTAAGAACACTTCGGTACCCTCTGCTCTGCTCTGGCCAACTCTAAGGACATCATGTTCCCTTTCTTTTGCTCAATTTTGAGGATTCCCCAAGACCCTCTTTCATCTTTTACCTCTGTCCAGTCTGAAGGATTTTTCGGCTTCCCTCTTTCTCTTTAACTCGGCTTAAAAATTGCTTCGCCTCCTCTCTTCACTCCTGCTTCTTCTTTTATCCAGTTTTGAGGACCCTATGTTTCCTACTTTCTCGTTTTGTCTTTCACTAAAGACCTTACGATTTCCTTTCTACTTTACTGTGTCTCCTTTTCGCAAATGAAATTCTGTATTTTGGAGGAAATTTGAAAAATTCGGGGTGCTACGGTAATATCAAAGTGAGAACTATCCAGCTGCTGGCCAAAAACCGAGGAAAAGCAATATAGGTGAACAGTCTGTAGAAATGGGACAGGATTAAGCATAATTTTGATTAAAAATTTCAGCGCCAGTGAAAGATTACTTGGAAGCTACGGAAATTCATTTCAACGAATGATTCGTTTAGTATGAAAAAGATGTCTTGAAAGAGTACAATAAGTCACAGACAATCTGCTTTTATTCGTTCACTATCATCTTTCTAGCAGTATTTCTTCTTGCTCCATCTCACGAACACAAGTGTTTTATTTTCCTGATTTTTATTTTTCAGTTCAAGGTTGAGAAATAAGCCGTATCACGAAATGGAAGACACGACAAATCTGCGATTTACGTCGCCTTTGAATCAAAGCTGTTGTTTAGAAGAAGTCGAATTCAATTTGATGTACTGATATGGGATTCCTTACATACATTCACGACACATACAAATACTAAATGTGGATGATATTTTCTTGCGGAAGATTGTTAAGATAATTTATGTAATTTATAATAAATGTTTTCGCTGCTCTAGTTTTAGAAAATTCGATCTATCATTTAGCAATCTTTCAAACAGAATCTGAAAGTCATTCATATAATATAAATTATAGGATTATAAATATTGTTTGATCTAATGATTCAAATCCATCTAAAGTACATTTTAGTAAGCACACCAAAGTTTGCACGATTATTGTATTTCGATACGACAATATTTTACGATTTCTAAGGGTAAATCTCATTTCTGATGACAGTAGTTTTAGAACTGTTCTGTAACTCTGTGTTACCTCTGTGTTATCTCGGTATTTTGAAGTTTAATGCTACAGTTCAGCACATGCAACAGAGGATTACAATAAATCAAAGTTGGTCAACTGGACTAACTTCTGACATGACTAAAAGCTGAAGTAAACATTGCCGAACTCCCGTTAGTATGTAGCAATGTTCAGCTACGTGTAAAGAAGATACACTACTTCATAAACATGTCATAGGACACTTGCTATTACATTGATAGCATATGAAACGTCGGTTCTTATGTCTGTTCTTAAATGGAACTTCAAACACATGTTTATTTAAAGCACTATGTATTTAATAAAACAGGTTCTATGTGATTGCATACAAGTGGATAGCAATTCCTATAAGTTATGATTTTCAAAGCACACTACAATTAAAAAAATACAATTTTCTAGCTAGGGCTATCAACCAGTTTGGTAAAAACACTTCTCTTCACCTTGAAAATGTTATTCACTGTATTTCAAAGTCTAGTAAAGAAGACATTGCAAATACAAAGTTATTTAACATAAAATTATTTGTTACAAATACTGAGTTACTACTCCTCAAACGAATTACTTAATCAAAATAACTTGCATTAGATAATTCCACATTTTTCGTCAATATCATTTGTTCAGTTTATTGAAAAATATAATTCTTTCACATATATCAGTTTTAAAATACATACATGCGAAATAAAAGTTCTCATACACCCTTGCACACAGCTTCTGCAGGTACAAAACCATCCACGTTAAAGGGTTAACATGATTTACAGAAATTAAAACTAAATAGCAGAGGAAAGGAAAAGCAGTTCAACACAACCCTCCACAGTCCATCGAATCGCCTTCATCATCATTCAAGGAACTCCAATCCAATAAACACATCCTCCTACCAACGAATGCAGTAACTTCTAACAATCCACAAGTCGCATCGACGACCCTCAATACATCCTTAAAGGTCAGGGGGTAAACGTGTAATACAAGTACAGTAGCTTTCAAAGCGATTCACGATGGTCCATTTATGGTCTCCCTTCGCTCGGCTTTCAGCCCTTTCACGCGTTGAATCGCAGGGTTCGTTCGCGGTAACGACGAATCATTCGATTCATATACATCGAATCTCAGGAAGATTCGAAAAGGCATTCCGATCGGACAGACTCCCCTTTTCACCCTTCGATGCCGCCCTTTCGCCTCCTGTTCGACGACCTATATAAAGTATCGATCGACCGTCACCGCTCGTATTTCTTTGCTTCCTCAGCCTCCTCACCCCCATTTCCCTATCCCTGACACTGCTATTAGCCTATCTCCGTCGCTACGTATCTACCTCTGACACTGCGCCCCCTCCGTCCCGCGACTTTATAGATTTCATTTCTTACCGGATCCATTCCCTCCCCGGCGTATCCGAGCCAAATTTGCCACCCCTCTTGCTCCCTCAGTACTCGGCTCCCTACTCGTGGCGTCACGTTCCTTTTGTTTCACCTTACCCAAGTCCGCTGTATCGCATGAAAATTTCGATCGCATGAATAATATTATCATCTTAGAGCAGCGGAAGAGCAGCGTTCCTCTTGTTCCCTACTTATCTGCCCTGGTGAGCGGGCGCTCGCGAGCGTGCCTCTCGCGGGATCCAATTGCGCTGATCGAAACGCGAGGCTGGCAAACGCGGGCGCACGTTTCATATGGATTCCACGCGGAGAATATGTCTCCCCTTGGCTGCTTCCAGCGAACTGATTTGCTTCGAAAATAAGCACGGTTTTTCGGAATATTTGGCCCCGCACGACAGGCGAATCTTTAGTATATCACGACGTTCACCCATTCCCCGAACTTCTTTCAGACGAGCCATGGCTGGGAGTTATGCACCGCGTTCGGAGGATACGAGAGCTATTTGGGAATGTATGAATCTTTGATCAATTTGGACGCGCCTGATGGGGAGGAGAGTGACTTGTGTAGTGAATTTGTTTTGGAATTGCTTTTGACAGGGGGAGAGTTGTTTGAGGTGCTTGATACTTCGGCGTTCGGTTATGAAGGATTTTGTTATACAAGCTGCTTTCTTTTATTACATATTAAACTCCTGCTTTGCAAAGAAGCATATTTGTGACGTAAATTAATGTTCAATGGGGCAAGCTGCCGATGGGTCAGGTACTGTTACGTCGCTGAATTTAGGAAAGAAGGGGCCATAGAATTATAGATCGTAGAAATACTAGTGACTTCCATGTTGTAATAATTAATTCCCTTCCACTTAGGCAATTTGTAGGTTTTATTCGAATTAACACTGATTCCTAAAGCTGATAAACATCTTGGGTCAAGGAAGCACAATGATGCTAAAATCTTTGAATGGTTAGGGTTGATCAGGCTGTTCCATACTACTGATAAGGTGATACTGAAACTCTGGAGGATAAAACAAGAAACCCTCTATAGTGACACAAGAGTGCTTGCACTTTTGCGTACGATACTGCTCAACTATGGAGGAAGATAATAACTGTAGAAAAATGTGGAACTGAGTTTTATAAATTTTTCGATAGTTTCGCACATTTTGCGTCTGGTTTTAGCGTGAAATAGGAGCAGAATATTTTTAATAGATACTGCTTTCCTCCATACTTGAGTAGATTAGGATTCCTTAAATTTAATACTATTTATTATAAATAGTTTTTTAGCAAAATATCATGATTCTACAAAATCGATTTTTATATACAAATTATTTAATATAGCAATACAGGACAGGAAAGGAAAACTATTTTGATTGCGGAAAATCATACATCACATACATAATAGTAATTGATTTCAGTTGTAATGCTTCAAATATAATATTTGTTACTGCATTAAATGTTACTACAAAATAATTTGCTCTAACAATAATAATTATAATCACAGCGTTTTTAAATATTATTATTATTTCTATGTCGATTATATTTCAATTTCAATTATAAAATTTTAATACAATATTAACAGATGTATCAGCAGTTATTGCAAGGTAATCCACTTACAAACGCGGTAAAAGAAGAAATGCTTTTTGGTTAGATTTAACTGAAGAGTTACTGCTAATTCGTCGAACTTTTTACCGTGAAGGGATCCGTTCAATACTAAAAAGTTACAAGCTACCACTCCGAAAAGAAAGAATCCCCCTCGACCGAAGTGACTAATTCCTGCAAAAGTTGTTCCAACGAAGCCCATTCTTCACCCGTTCCCTTAATTTATGAAATTCCTTATTAACTTAATAGGGATGGTTCAATTAAAAAAGACAGACTCGAACCCACATAATTTCCACACGGTTTATTAAAGTACGAGGAAGTTCGCGGAACTCGACCATCGTATTTTTTAATCGCTTTCACCTTTCAAGGCTTCGCATTAGTCGGCCTTCTCGAGTTAGCTTTAATTTCACGCAAAGTCGAAACCATGCCAAAGGACCTCCTCGCTAACGAACCAACCTTTACGTACTAATCACCGATAATTAAGTAATTACACGAGTCCTGTGTAAAAATAATGACGAGGCAGCGCTAACGACTAGATTTCCCGATTCAAGCTGCGAAAACGGACTTCATTAATTAAATTTTATAAATTCTCTCTATGGTTACGACATCTGCTCGCAGATAGTCTGCCGCCTCTGGCTTCTTGTACGATTGATCATTACAGAAAACTTCGTGGATAAGATGTGTCTGACACTGACATATCATTTTCTTGTCGACTTTGTGATAGAAAGTTACGAATAGTAATTGCTAGACTGTGGGTACTAATGTAAATTTCTATTTTCATAAATAGAATTCGAGAAGAGGAGTTTTACCCTTCAAATATTACAAGGTGTATTTAACTTTCAATATATTGTATAATTTTACGAGTATATGGATTCCATATTTACATGTGAGAGTTTTACATAAACGCATAAAGATTCGTATGTTCAATTAATTACCTAAGAGAATTTTATATAATCTCTTCAATAATATTCTCGTAACTAATTCTAGAGTGTGTTTGCTAGAATACTTCGAGGTACTATTCTCATTAATTTTGTATGTATTTAATAATACTCTCTTTCATACAGAAATATATATGTAGAATACTTTAAAAGAATTAATTTTGCCAATAAAGTAATTGTTATCAAGAATCGCAACGAAGCAAGTGCATTTATAACATATATACTATATAAATCAATAAATAAATTTGAGATAACACTTGCTGGTGTACAAAGTATTTATTAACCCAAGTTTAAGACAGAATAAAAAACAGAATAAAAAAAGAAGAGCTGGTTATCTTGCAGTTAAACAACACAAGGCGAAAAGCTGAAGCTTTTCGTACATACAACATCGTCAGGCGTGTACTTTCAGGGCCTAATTTCATGCAAATCTTCAGAGGACCACGGTCGAGTATATAATTTATTTTTTCTCCGGGTGGCCAGAATATCGCCAGTTTTGGCCCGAAGAGAAATTAGAAGCTTTAGACACGGCTTTTGACCATAATACATGCATTGCATATAGCAACGGAATTAACATCGTTGCACCTTGCATACAAAACAGGCAATGCCATATTAGGTAAGCCACGAACGCCAATGCGCCACGAGCGCGGCAGCTCTGGGATTTCCCGAAAAAGGGACGACCTATGGTTAAGGAGTTCTCGTTGCCGCAACTTCGCTTAATTTTGAGAGATTCTCGACGGGAAGGAGCGAGCCATGAAGAAAAATTTTGAACATTTCGATTAAAAACGCGCATTCACCCTGGGATATTCGAAAACTTTTTTGGAAAATCTTAACAAAGCCTTCGTAAGTGTTTTCTTGAGTAGACATTTTCATTTCTGATATTAACACTAGAACAATCGTGATTAATGTATGTTTATCTTTAACGACCTGCTACCAATATATATTTCTGCAAAAATAAGGAAATTAATAACGTTTATTCATATGTGTTCCTTGGTATTACTCAGTAATAATGTAGAAAAAAATAAAATTTGTAAAAGATAAAACGTGTAGAAGGTATAATCATATCCGTCATTTTAACTAGTTTGGTTCTTCTAATGTTAATTACTGTGCATTGATTAAGATAGTTTGACTTGGAACTCATTGTTAGTCTTTTTGTTCAATTGACATAGAATTCTGTTCTGAATTTTTACAAATATTAGGCTTAGTGCCTATTTGAAGAATGTATTCTTGTATGAAAACGTATATAGTACAATTATACTCGATGAAAATAGACTTGTTACGCCAATCAGGGAGCAACCATGCTCAATCATCACCACTGAGCATCAGTCACCGACCAAACATCAAAATAAAGAAACTACAGATTTGGTAGAGTATATATATCCAAGAAATAACTCATAGTAGATAATTTGCAAGTAACATTATTATTTTCCAGATGTAATTACCATATAGTACCTATCATTTGTATGTTTGAAACGTGGTCGGTGGTTGTCGATTTACTAAACAGTAAATTTGCACATAATAATCTGAGAGCTATTATAACCAATAAAAGAAGCAAATTTGTACAATATTTTTATGAAACATAAAAATTTCCAAAATAATCTATTTGGCCTCAACTTTTCCCTTTTTACTTCAGAAATAAACTCTCTGCTCACACAATCACATATTGTTTATTTTTCCTTGTCCCCGTTAAAGCACAATGAGCCATTTTACAACGGATTTCGTTATAATGTATTCCCTCGTTAAACAATCGGGGCTGTTTTTGCGCACCGTTATTCGCCCGCATCTCCAGAGACTGCACCGAAATTTACGTGCGATCGATATAATTATTCCTATTAACGTCGTTGCATTATTATCGCTCGCTGGATCATTACTCCTCGGAAAGTTGCCTCGTTGTCTCATCATTTTCATCGTTAGCGCTTTCAGGAATGCCGTACGACTTTTCGTTCCCTCCAGATTCCCAAGAAACGCGGGAACGGCGCAGTGCAGAGCTCGCGACAGCGTTAAGCTTGCGGATAAGCACGGCCACGAGGAAAGAGCGTCATTCCGAGCGACTGTAAAAGGAAAATGAAAGTGGTTCGTTCGGAACGAAACGCGTCGCGGGAAGGATGAATATTTAAATTCCAGTTTCAGCTTCGCCAAGTGCCGGCCCGCTTCCTGAATCGATAAACACGCGGCCCATTGTGCGCGCACAATGAGAAACTTCCCCCCTTGAAATTTGCAAACGCGCATCCCGACGCGGACAGGCGTTTCGCGAGATTTTTGCTCGACGAGAGCGGGTGTCTGGCGAATGTAATTCGGTTGAGATTGACTCGGAGGAAAGGTAGTGATAACGACGGAGTATGGAAACGCTGGAAAATAGGGGTGGAGGAATTTTATAATACGGTAGCAGATGGTAGTCGAGTATATGTAGACGGAGGATAAAGACAACCACTTTGAACTTAATATCGCCACAATTCTTTAGTGTTGTGAACTGTTCAGTATTGTACTTTTAGCACTAAAACTACCAGACCTCTCAAATAACCTGTACAATTACCTACTTCTTCTGGAAATTGCATTGTATAAAAACGTGATGATGTGTCTCTATTAATGTCGAATAAAAGTAGATAAATGTATAACTAATCGCTGTTCGTATGAATTATGTACTTTGTTAAAGATTGAAAGGAAAAGAAATTTTGTACCCACTGTTGCCAAATGCCGGGAAAAAAGTCTTCCAGTGACGTCATAGAGTAGAAGAGTGGGAATGTCACAAAAAATAGAGTTAAATACCGTCTGGTGCCACCACTCTTCTACTCTATGACATCACTGGAAGACATTTTATACCAGCATATGGCAATATTGTCTGTTAGAAAAACGACAGGTACTGTGTTAGGATAAATATTGTGACACCAGCACTCTAGCTGAAATTTAAAATATTCTAACAAAGTAAACAGTCCTGGCGTGACAGAAATGTTATTTATCACCAAGGGGTTAAATTTGTACATACATACTATGTCAAACAAGACGTTACACAAATAATATTCCTTTTGACCAAAGGATGCGTTTACTTAAAAATTGAATGAAATATGACGAAGGCTTTAATATTCACAAAAGGGTATAGATCTGGATCGAAGGTCGAATGTGTAAAATGTAATTGGCAAGTCTTAATTAAAATAATGGCATCGCGACAGACGCGCACAGAGTCAGGGCAAAACAAGGTAGCTAATTTGAGTTAGCATCCACTTCCTAAATTGCCTGTGCAATATTAAATAAAGTACAGTGGGTGGTCGACGGAAAACTGGCGTTCTAGCGCAGAAATTAATTTTTGCGAGCGCGAGGAAGCCCTGAAAGGGGCATCCTGTAAGAATTTCTAGTCAAAAACTGGTACATCGAATTAAATCACGCGACAACAGAAACTGGTGCTCGTTTGAAAGTCCTGCGTTCACCGGTTCCGTTTTCGATCGACCAAATCAATTTCCCTGAATGAAGATCGCCGCCTGGAACTGCCCGAAACGCCCCAATTTTCATCGTCATCCGTTCCGATAGGGAAGGAAGCAATTACCGGAAGTAGCGCCGCTAAACACTGCCCACCCCCCCGGAGGAGTCAGTTTCAGCCATTAAACTGATCCCCACCATCGATATTTTGATTCGAAGATTGCATCGAGATCGTTGGGCTTTCGGTGCACGAAGGCTGGTTATATATAGGGTGACCTCAAAGAACCGACTAGTGTAATTATTTTTGAACCAATTGCCTCGATTGGATTGAAATTTTGGATCGACTAGAGAAGATAGAAAGCTCCGATCTCAAATGAATAATAGATTACATATTGGAACGTTATACATTTAAATCGCGTATCCCTAAAGCTACAAAGTTTAACTATTTTAGTTACATTGCAAATGGGTTATTGCGATTATTAAACGAAGTATTTCTTTATCCATCCAGTTTGATACTAAGACTTTAAATAGAGAAATAACTAATCTAATATTCCTCAAAATTCTACAATATTGTCCATGATTTTATTTAAAGAATAAAAATATCGTCTTTCTCAAAATTGAAAAGAGGAATCTCAATGGCCATGATATTAAAAAATTTGCTCAAAATAAAACATGATATACTCCACGTTCAATTAGAGATTGTTTAAATTATAGTTTCACTGGTTGCGAATTTATTTAAAAAGTCCAGAACTTTGAACTGGCAAACTTATCTGATTTCCGTGATACATTTTTATCTAACAAATCATACATCATATCAAAGTTTGGTCTACTCTAGTAATATTATCTTAAACCGAAACATAGATTCCATAATGTTAATGGTAATAAAAATGAAAAGCAAATTCCTTTTGAGTTTTCACCGTAGACTCCCTCAAAACATTCTAGCAAATTTAATAATTCGTCGCATCTCTAAATCATCGTTTGCATCGCACTAATTGCAACTGCAGGCAGGGAGTATGCATAACTTACTCACACCAAGGAACCCTAGGAAGATCTGAAACGATCTCGAAGAGCAGAGGCAGGTTTGACAGAAATCCCTAAACGATGCACGGCTTTCCCTGCCATGTCGGACGCAAATAAATTAATTTCTCCCCGGGCCGAGATGCATGTATTATGCTGTAAGAGGCATGTAAGTGCGCTTTGTTTCGCTCTGCTGAGGGGGATCGCCCTCTCGGGGCACCTTTATTGATTGCCATATTATATACCGTTGAATCGGTGGTCTCCAAGGCAGAGATGGGAACGGAGACAGAAGGAAATTGCGATTGTCTCGGAAAGGATATTATTTGTTAATGTCCAGCCTGCTTATTCTCTCCCACGCTGCAGCCGTGTTCTTCACTCTTCCTTTTCCCTGTCATCTTTCTTTATTGGTCCCCAGTGCAAAAGTAAGCGCAGGCGATTATTTAACACGGTCATCGTATTTCTGCGCCAAGACTTCGTTATAATGTTTCTGAGCAATTGACTTCTACCTTCTAATAAATTATTCATATCTATGGATCTGATTTAGAAAAGATTGCAACGGAATTTTATGAAGACATCATCTCTACACTTCTCTGTTTTAACTTTTAGCTTGTCGAATGGGTCGTAGTGCTTATATCAAATAAACTTTTCATATTTTGTATGGAGAATATATATCGTAGATAACGTGCAGAGATTAATAGTTCGAAAAGTCGTAAACTTTTTATAGTATACTATTACTATTAACCATTTTTATAATGGTTAATAATCTGAAAATCCATAAAAGGATGGTTAATAACTTCAGATATATAAAAATTCAGTGATTTGAAAACCTTGAGTGGACGAATTTACAGGTTACAGAAATTTTTCAATTTCTCTTTGTTACTGAGAACAATCTCTAATTTACTTTTCTCAATTTTTACTTTTATACGAAAAAGTTCACTACTCGCTGGCATAACTGCAGGTGGATGACACGCGACGTGATGCTTATTGAACAACTTTTGAGAGTGCTCAAGAAGCGAAGGGGCGTTCGAAGACGAGGGTTGTGGATCGTGGTGCCGAGTAACGCGTTTCTGTTAATTTTGCGAAACTGAGGGATTGTCTTCATCACGGGGTTCTCGTGCATCAAGAATTTTACTGATCTTGACACACAACCCTTCAACGAGGAAGGGAGTACTCCATGGGAGTACTCCTTAGGTAGGTAATATTAGACATTAAAGGTCTAGTAATATTTCGGTTTAGTAACAGTCTAATATTTTGATGTAAAACAGTAATGTAATAGTGTCAATATACACGGAAATATTAATATATTATACAGAGTGGGTAAAAAATCGTAGTACAACCAGCCAGGAGGTAATTCTACGTATAAAAATTAACGAAAAATGTGGTATACAACTTTTTCATCCGGGCTTCACTTTAGAGAAAAGCGGATTTGAAATTTGCTCAACTCTGCAATGCGATATACTTATTGTATATTGTATTACCAGTTGTATCTGTCAGTGATAGGATACTGTAGAAAATACCCAGAAAATACTGTTCAAATTACGTCAAAATTAAAACAACAAAGCAATTACTAAGAGTGTCAAGTGTTCGATTGTTGTTTAGAAGTGAAAGCAACAAATTCTTGAGGTGACCAATTCTGGATATCGTATTTCATATTACAACGCTGTATTTAGTGTATTTAGCATTTAATGCTTGTAACTTAAGTCGAGATATATCATTAATCGCGTCTACAGGTGAATTATTAACAAACGTCTGACCAAATACTGGTCTGTTCTACTTGTACATTCGATTTAATATTCCTGTAGAGATCGACCAGTTTGCAGAAGCCAAAAATGTCTTTTCTGTTTATTTGTATACTCAGAAACTTGCCACCCTCTTAACTTTACAGTCCATAAAGTTTAATGAATTAACTAAGAATTTTAAAAGCATTTCTTCCATTCGATTCTACTTACCCTAAAATAACTTCGCCTAATCCCCCCCAAAGTGATTCCTCTTTCTCTTTCCAATTTTCAGTAGACTAATCCCCTCTCTAAAATCGTTAACCCCCGATACTTCCAAACTCCCCGAAAACTTCGTATAGTTCAAAGGGTTAATCACTCTCCTAATTACCCCAATAACCACAAATTGCCTCAAAGCAATGCCAGCGTGAACTGCAACTTCAAATTATTATACATACAAATTGCCGTACAAATGACTCGATCTTTACGAAATCCTCCACTCCCAGCTGCCTTATCTTTGTCAGATTTAAATGACCTCTCGTTTTCGAAACGCGCTGTACAATTTGCAGTAAAACACTAGAGTGACGGATCCAGCGAGCTGATGAGGCACGATGACAGAATGACGGTCTCGACGAGTTTACGACGGAAACTTTAAACAAATCGAAGATTCGGTACGAGGGGGGTGGAGGAGCGTCGAAAAAGTTCGAGAGCTCGCGACCGAGGAACAATGAGGTCTCTCAAGTTTCGCGCGTTTCCGTCAGCCCGAGCGCGCGCCAAATGCATTTCAACTCGAACGAGCTTCGACTCGAACGTGACGGAATATAAATAACAATGAAATTTTCATTTCCACGGTATCGACGTTTTCATACGGAGTCTTTCTTGCAGGAAGACCAAGGGGAAAAGGAAAGGGAGAGTAACGAATTCGAACGCTTTGCAGTTACGACGGTCGATTTCTCCTATGAAACGTGATCCCTTGGAATTCGGTCCTGATTTTACAGTCGTTTAAGGAAATTACTTGTTCGAACGACGGGGATTTACGGTGACCGGAAGTCGTTTCGCGTTAACTCCCTGATTCCAGAAATTGTACGAATAGCTGAAAATGTTCTTTTTCTCTGTTTTATGCTAACATTTTTGCTCGTCCAGTGTGAGGACTTAATTAAAGTTTGAGGAAACGTTTCTCTAATTTGAAAATTATATTCATTCGTACTTAGGTTTGTGTATTGAAAGTTTGAAATTATAAGTGATTCATATTTTTAAGTCGTTTGCTAAAGAACGTGAGACGTGTTTCTAAATCTTTTTCTTATCTTTCTGTATCGAGAAACATTTTCTCAGTGGTATTTCTGTACACATATTTATTTATATTTCAGTAAGACTGACGAATATGAAATTGTTGAGAGACATTTTCATAAATGTTAGGCAACTCTGAATTATGATACGAAATCTCTTTCTGGTCACTTTCATATTACAGAGACAGAGAAATGTTAAAACCTCTTTTGCTTTTGAATTAACTTTCAAGTTTTAATACTTTGTGGTAGAAAAACAATATGCAAGCTATTTTCATCCCCAGTAAAGGTACGCGTGACATTAAAAGTCATGGCTTTGCTGTCATGACACTATACAACACTGGAATAGTATCAAGTTTCACTGTCACATCTGATTTTCACGACAACAGAAGTCATGAAATTTACTGTCATGACCGTAAAAGTCACGATTTAATGTCACGTGAAAACCATAACATACTGCTTCTGTTTAAATCCACCGAAATGAATTCTTAAAAATGATAGTTAAAACGTCACCAGAAGTTTTCTAACAGATATTGCGCTGCAGGTGGAACGACTTACCACGAATTCTGCAGGTCATATTTCATCCCAATAAAAACCTCATCAAAAGATAAAACATGGACGTTCGTGTGGCCTTTGTAAGAACATTCTCTTTCAGTCGTTATATGTATCCGTTACCAATCGATAGAGAGCGCATGAGAAATTGCACGGAGCCCCAGCCAGTCTGGAAATTTTTATAAAGTTGTTGTGCGCTCGCACGCAAAGGAATCGTTCTTCAAAAGAAAATTACGCGACAGTTAACGCGTCAACTATCGGGGGTACGGTGAAACCGTTTTGATTACGCGGACCGATCCAAGACTGGAGCTTATCAAGTAATAATGGTCACGGATCAACGAATGAAGGTACCGGCACCTCGTAATTTGTATGCGAAACGTGCTTTTATAATTTTCACCCTTCGAGCCAGGTAATGTTACGTTAAGATGAATGAAATATCAAGTCGAATGAAATATGAATTTAATGTTATAAGAATGATGTTAGCATGGTGATTTATTAACGCGCGGTATTTTGTTTTCTCCTGCTGACTCATTTGTAAGGGAAGCGAACCCTTCATACGTTCTGATTAACTTCAACTGGAATTTTTCTTGTGTAAATTTTCTGTTGCTTAATTAGGTATTGCAAATCAGGAAATATCTTGTTTTAGAAGTTCTAGTTTACGCCTTATCATCCTTTGCTGACTGCACGCATGAATAAAAGTACACCTTGCCCTTGTGGATTGAAAATATAGAACCCTTAATTATTCAAAGATCTGTTATTTAAAATTCTAAGCAGTTGTATACTAATATATTATTACAGAAGATACTCTACGCTGATTAATGAAAATTCTAATTTGTTGACTTTCCACTATTTTCTCGTGGTGTAATATGAATAAACTAATTTGTAGGTCAATTATAAAGTTATCTTGAACTTATCTAGCTTTTTCTGTGTATTACTATTATGAAAATGGTTATTTGAGAGACCTTTGGAACCTGTCACACTTCCTCATTTTTAAAGGAAAACGTTTTTTAAGTTTGAAATAAAATCCTATAAAATAACAAAAACGAAACATGCAATGAGTACAGCTCTACAGTCTTTGATAAAATGATTAAAAATTGTTTAATAACTTCGAGTTTCTCATTATTCTTCTGCTTCACATGGATCTGTCAAGTCACTTCTCCGTAAATCCATTATAGAAATGGTTTCATCCTGAAACTTGTCAAGATTTCCATCTTGTCAACTTTGACCTACTACGTTTTAGCTACCGGATGAAGTCAGAAACAGAAAATCGAACAAAATGGATCTATCAAAGTCTTGCCCTGTAGCCATCAAATAGAAAATAAGAAAATACTAAACTGGGTCCATTCCAGCAAACAATTCTCGAACACTATTCGTACAGTGTCAGAAGAAGCAGCGCATGCTGATTATATTTGGTTACGTATACTTCGTGTATTCTTTCGACGTTCACATATTTATCGATTTGTTTGAAATTTACTTTATATAGTGCAGTATACATCAATCAATGTGTATTTCAAGGCAAGGGAAAGTTAAAAGGACGTCAATTTCACCTAAAGCTTAGAAGGCTATTCAAGTTAAGTAGTATAACACATTCACGTTGGACAACTTGCCTCAAATCACCTGCATTCAAGTCACTTAAATTGAAATAACTTGACTAATCTGAACGAGCCTAGACGAACTAGAAACTTGAAGGAATGTTTCAAATCAAGAAAAATAACATTGGTCAAGTTGCCTTAAATCACCTGCATTTAAGCCTCTTGAATTCAAGTAACTTGACAAATCTGAACAAGGCTTGTCTCGATTTCTTCTCACCAAGGACAGTATGGAACAGATACGCGAACAGACCACTTCTAGGAGATTTAATTTCCATATTGTTCCCCAGCAGTTCGCGAACTCTGGCGTATTCTGGTGTATTTTAGACATCATAACTCAAAATGAAAGAAAGACTGCATGATTCCCCTCAAAACTGGACCTCCCAGTGGCAGTGCATATCTTCTAAAGCTGCTGTCACAAATCTCAAAAGAATGTGGCAACGAAGGAACTCGGCCACGAGGAGGGCACAAGCGACGCGTAATTGCCATTTATGCGAACATTTCAATCGACTTTGCTGACGGAGAGGGAAAACCGCCGCGTCGCCCAGAGGGAACTTCGATAAGCTTTTAATTAGATAAAACTTCTTGAACCGCTACTAATTATCGCGCAATTCTCGTACGTAATTCACTTAAGTTTTCTACCGTGCAATGAACCCCGAGGATCTAATTGCCCGCCTCCGACGCCGTGGACCGCGTAAACAATTTAAGAGTGATTAACAGTTTAACAAACGACGACTTTAATGAAACGACCGCGCCTTCGTACGCTGCTTCCGACGGCAAAATATTTTTGACCTCTTGCTCCCGTCGACCTTACCTGCCCCGCATAATTTCCACCCCGTCCTGTACGTCACCCTCGACTCACCCCCCACCCTTTCAGCGAGAAATTCTTGAGAAATCATTAAAGAGGCATTTCACGAAGTTACGTTTCGCTTGTTACGACATTGTTCACAATTCGCTTATCAAAGTTAAATATCGCCTTGTTAGTGTCAACGCTTTCCAATCACCTTACAATTTGACACTTGGCTGAGTTTCAGGAACCTGGATATTTCTAATTACTGAACCTGTTTGTCACTTTTGTTGGCTCTTTTATTAGAATTTTTTTCTACTTTATTGGGAAGTGGTTTGTAGTTTTTAGTTACCTGGTCACTTTTATTGATCAAAATTTGTACTTGTTATGGATATGGTAATCTACTTAGGGGAAAATTGTTTTGAACAGAAGCGATATAAAATTTATTTTAGATGGTATGGTATACGCATTTAACAGTGGAGTAAGAAAAATCGGGGTCCGTCGCTGAGGGGTTAAATCTTAAATCAAACGCCAATTAGGGGTGTTTAAAAGTGTTGGCTGTATGTTCCATCAGAGGTAATGTACGCGTGATTTATTCCCTTTTTCGCGTGTGTGATGTTAACGTCAGCCCTTACCTAAGGTTGGTCCATTTTTATGCACCGGCGAGTCACGCAATGCCATCCTGTGTCTTACATGGCTAGAAGAAATGGTCGAGGAAAAAGAGGAAGGGTACGACAGTGATTGTACTCGAGAATGCACTGATAAAGTATAATTACATTCTGCTTTCAAATAATAGTTTGTTCCCGGAAAGTGAGGAATTTTGTAAATTCTATAATACTTATATTTTGTAAATTTGTAATTTGCAAGAGAATTAATCTTTTTCTGGTACGTTCTTAAAAAAAATTAATTCAGAAAATTTTTTTCTACTGAGAACCACGAAAGCGGAATTAAGCCTAACAGATGAATAGAGAATTAATTAATTTTAAATAATTGTAATAATTCTACATATCAAGCTCTAAATAAATATAAATAGTTGGGACAAATATTACTTTAAACCTCATTTATTGCATTATTGATAGGTTTTAATCATTCATGAGCAATTGTATCGTATTTCAACTATACAATTATTCTAAGAAAGTCGCAAAAGATAACTAAAAACCCCAGCGTTTTATAATACCACTGTTACAATATACTGCGTGTCTCAGAGAGCAATTGTCGACGAGGGTGCATACAGGTGTACTCACGTTTCATCGACAAAAGTATTTTCACACGTTTCTATGAATGCTGTCTGAATTATTGAGAGCTACTGAAAGCAAATTGAAAGACAAATAAATGAATCAATGAATGGGAGTATTGTTAAGAGGTTAAATGGAAAAGGCTAAGTGAAAGAGCGAAGAAAAAATTGAGGGATGAAAAAACGAAGCTTTTCAGAGGTGGCTTATAAGTTTCACCAAGCGATCCTTGAAAAATGAAGGTGTTCTAGAAAAATTCACATTGTATATCACTGTGAATTTATTTAACTAACTTGGTTTGGAATATTACTGTGAGTTTTAACTAATTTTATTATTGAATTAGGAAGAATGGGCGATAATATTGATGAGAAATAGTAAAAAAAAAAAAACTAGAATTAAATTACGCAGAAGATTCCATTCTTTTTTCAAAATGTAGTGTAGAAATAGTGATTATGTATTGCTTGAAAGATCCAAACAATGTAGTATTACTTTATAATAGAGTTGTTATGTAATTCATTCTTTTTCTATTCCATTTTTTGCGAAAAAGTTGTGGAAATATAAGCTCGGGATCTAGATTCAAATTTTAACACATTGACAGATTCAGTAAAAGTACTTTTCACCTCGTGTACGACAAAACCCTTTCGCAGGGAATGGAGATCGACTTAATATTTAAGCCCCATTTCGCCGACATCGCTTTCGCGAAATATTCGCGATGTCATTTCGTGGGTATAAAATGTGTGTGTTAAAAGAGAGGTGAATTACGACACTTGGAAACGTTCAAGGGAACTGAAAATTCTCGAAAGAAACGCGACCATGAAAAATTCAACCGTTGCAGCGTCGCCTTCGAACCAAACTCCTTTCATTTCGTGCATTGTTCGGACAGAGCTGGAATGGGAAACTTACTTAAGATAATAATCCCCCAAGAATCGTTGTGCATCTTTAAACGACTGACCCCCTTTTCTTTGTTGCGCCTCTCTCATGCGCAATTTCGAATTTTGAACTTCAAATATTTTTGGAAATTTTATTGAATGGCAGGAGCATGGGATTATTTGTTGCAAGAGATGGTAAAACGTCACGTAATCGCAAAGAAAAATTAAGAACGATAAATTATTAGTAGGTTACTCGAAATGTTCATTCTTGAAAATTAATATTTGTATAAAGATTCTACGAGTATCAGAAATACTTTGGAGTGACTGTATATGTTCAAATAAAACGAAAATTAAGTATGATGAAATTTGAGGCATCGTTTGAGACTCCGCTATAGAGTTATTAAATTGTTGCAGAGATCTATAGTCTGGATGAAGTGCGTCTGACTTTGAACTTATTTTACTGCTGGCGTGCATGAAGCAAGTCAGATGCCAGTAGAATATGTCAAATCAGATACATCAGACACGTATTTTATAACGTCGAAAACAAAGCTCTAAAGCTGCAATTTCGTCATTCCGTCTTTATGTCCTATTTTAGTCTGTAGAATCTGAAGAAAACAGAAGAAAAATTAAATTATGCATCAATAACACTATGAAAAGAAACTCTGAATAAAGTAAATGGTCAGATTTCTTATATCGTATTTTGTTTTAAACAGTACTTAACATAACATAGTTAATGTAAAATATGACAAATATTTTAAAGAGAATTATATGTACCAGCTACTTGAATGATTGATTTAAGAAACTGATTTTATTGGCAGAAAGAATATATCAGTCAAAAGATTGTTCTCTACCTAAACCAAGTTCTCATCGCGAAATTTCGAGCTTTTAACCAAGGAAATAATAATAATAATAATACATCTTTGTTGCATCACTAAATAATTACAGCACCACATACATTTCTGTTCTATTTCCATTATTATTGGTAACATAATGGGTGAGATTGAGCATATGCTATTTTTAAATCTTATCTTAATAGGACAACTTCATGTGTAAAAGAGAATTCTGGTGAACCCACGCAAAGCTATCATATTAATGTAGATTGTTTCATCAATGCTAGACAGTTTCAAATGATACTAAATTGCCCAAAATTTTCGCTCGGTTTCATCGGTTTTCCTCGATGTCACACACGGAAAATACAGTGGAGCGGTGGTTTCACCAGTAGCATTGCCTCGTGTGGCGTCAGAACGTCTTTCACGTCGAAAGAACGCTTATACACAACGCTAGGAAACGTCGACACGAGATTCCAATTTGCAGCAAATAAATTTGAATCCGCCTAAACGATCCTCCAAGTGCAGGACTGTTGGAGAAGAACTGTTTCGAAATTCGTCGTCTTTGGGAAACAATTGCATTATGTACGATCTAGGTATCGATCTGAAACCTGACGCGACTCTCTTGTGCTAGGTTTCGTAATTCTCCGCTTCTATTAGACTATTCTACTACTCTGGCTTTGCAGGACAAGGATATATTGTTACATTCAAATTTACTACCAAAAATAATCTATGTTCCTCGAGGAGAATTGGTCTGAAAATTGTCAGAAGATGAAATATTTTCTAGTTTCATGAAAATGGATAGAGTACAGGAACACATTTTTTAGTCTACAATTCTGTACAGTATTTTCAGGAATCGTGAATTTATAAAGGCTGACATTGAACGAAGACTACAGACAATTCGGATTTCGTGGAATGAACTGATTTTGATCTCGTTTATTCCATTGTAAACGAGAATGTGACGCAAAGAAAATTCAACAAACCCAGAACAATCGATCCACCTGAAGGCGCAAGACCTGGAATCTGGTTTTCACGGTAAATGCGTTGAATGTCAGTGGAAAAAGAAAAAAGAGGAGAACTAAATAAACAGGGGAAAATCGCGTTAGCCCAGGGTTAGTTGCACCGATGTTAACGAAGCATCGGGAGCATTTCACCGATTCAGATCCGCTAAATCCTTTTTTCAGTCCACTTCAAATGCATTACGCAAAGGAAATAAAAACAGACAGTTCTCAATTGTAAAAAATTTTTCATGTCAAATTTGCAGCTTCTACGTTCTAAGAATTAAAAATTGTTAAGTTTTTTCCTATTTTGAAATACTTTGTAACCTTCGTCTAACTCATACTAATCATAATAATCTAAAACTCCCTCTATTTCTAAGATAGATAGATTTTTTACAAGTTTCTTGATTGCCTGAATTTATTGAATACTTGAAAGCCTCTAAAATTTTTGGCTATTCAAATATTTCTAACTTCTATAATATCAAATTTCGCAAGATTTTTACGACTTCTATGTGTTGTTGGTAGTTTTTATACCGCATGTAGACAATGAAATCAGCAAGATGCTGTTTATTACACGGCCATCATTTCGGGAGCAACATACACGCCGATTTTTCCTTTGCGGATGTCAAATCAGTTCCTTGTTTCGTTCGATTTTGTTTTTTGTCCACTGTCCGCGTCGTATCGTCTTTCCAACGCTTCTAAAAGGAACCAAGTGTCCTCCTACTCCTTGTTTTGCTCTTTTCGCTTCGTCGGATTTTCTATACTTCGGATTGGTACAAGAGGTGTGTGCAACTTTTATCCCGAGAACTTGAAACGGGATACGTGTCCAACATACCAGTTTCCAGGCCCGCGACAGTATGTAATTTTTACAACCTGCTTTTCGTTTACGTCGTCCTTCCTTGCAATTTTGCTTGTTCTTGAACGAATCGACAGAAGACTAAGAGCGTGCCCCTCAATATATTGGTAAAATGAACTCCAGAAATACGTGGAAGACTAGAGATGCATGTACATAAGGCTTTCGGCAGTAAAAAAATTGTACTCACATTTCTGAACAATTTTAGTTTATGGGTTAATATTTCGAAGTTACTTAAAAGAATTGTTTCTTCCTTTTTAGATTTTTTTATTTTTTAAGCAGAGTAATTGTGCTATTTGCTATACCTTATTCTAAATAATTCAATATCTTACCTAAAATTATATTGTTGTTCAAACTATAGGCAGAGAATGTTTATAGGTATAGAGTGTAGGTGCAATAAGGGTGCGAGGTCAAGTCTACTTTAGGAAAAGTGTATTTTCCCTAAGTTTCATTCCAACATATTTCATAATGAGGAAAGTAGGAATAGCATCTTGAAGTGTCCATAGTTTGACAACTCTGATTATCATCTAAATATTGTTTCCTCGGAACCAAGTTTTTGCACACGTGCCCTTCTTAGAGATAACGTCTATTTTACTAATTTATTAATTTCGGTTAAGAATTACTTCTCCATAATTCTCAATGCTCTGAATTCGTAGAAATTTCCAAGGCTATTTTTCACATTTTTCGCTTGAATTCTTCCGAGCTAACTAGCCCACTGTTAAAAAAATATAGTCAGGCAATCGCATCGTAATTTTTCACGCGCACAATCGTTCTTGAAAGTTCCACCTATCTTACGAGTCGCATCCGGGAAAAAAAGATTGCGGAAGCATCTCCTCCGAATTGCTGAGAAACTCGCGATAAAACGAAATTTAAGCCGGTGACCGCAGATTTATGAACAGGGGAGAGTGCGTATCTAACAACCCACTTGTCAGCTTCACAACTTTCAGCCGGTTTTATCTGACATTACATTCGGCCCTACAAAGTGAGACACGGTGTCCGCGGCTATTCAGATTCGCTGTGGCTCTGCTCTCGCCAGTGAAAGACACAGCGAGAGGAAAAAAAAGGGGGAAACGTTGAGGCTGCGAGTTGAAGCGAGGAGCCGAGTTTCGCGAGGTGCCAACAGATTTCTTTAAGGGGAACGGAAATAATAGAAGCACAGGAACACAATGGGAGGTCTGACGTGCTGCTGGAGATACTCTCACAGACTGAACACTTCTTTTTTTTTTTTACTTTTTTAATATGGTCTTGTTCGTCCTCTTTTCCATATTCTACCCCTTCGGCTAGAAAGTTGTTCCTCATCGTTGTAAAAGAATGATGAAACATTAAAGGGATTGTTTCATACTTCTTATCGATCCTGTCTAAGCTTTTATTCGTTTGTGAAGAATTCTGAGTGCAATAGTTTCCTTCTGTTGTAATATTTGAGAAAATTTGTGGTACTGTAACTATTTACCTGAGGAGTGGTATACTTGAAATGGTACAGAAATTGTTTAATTTTTGTGTAACGATAAGTAAGGAGTGATGTTGGAATGTATAAGCTACTAGTACAAGTTGGAAGTTTCATTCTCTAGTTAAATAATTCTCTCAAGTTCTTCATTTACATACAAGTGTAACTATAAAAAAGACAAATTTAAGCAAACATGCTTACTGCAATATCACTTAGGGTCTAATTTTAATTTGGAAACAAAAATATCCGATTTTCACAAAAATGACATTTCAACACAAAATCTAAATAAAAATGTAATGAAGAGTGTAATATGAAAAGTGATAAAAAATGTAATGAAGAGTGTAATATGAGAAGTGATGAAGAATGTAATACAGAATTAAAAACCAAGAATGAACGTCTTAAAAAAGGTACTCAAAATCAGTGGAATGTCACTCAAAAATTAGAAACAATTTTCAAACAAAAATTGTCCTCAAAAATATTCTAAGCAATAATTGTGATGAAATTTATTAATAAATATATGTGTATGTTTGAGAAACAGGTTGATAAGGTATTTATTTTATAGCGATCAAGATACCACTGGCATTGTTCAAATTATAACGAAATTAGTATTAAGACAAAGAAAACAGTATTTATGCTACAGCAATTAAAATGTCCTTAGCGTTGTTTCATTCTCCCTCGCAATTTACATTGTCTGGCCAACAATTAATGAAAGGAAAAAGCATTAGATGAACGTATTACAGAAGGCAACTAATTTCAATAATGGCAAAATAGTCAAATGAAGCTCAAATGAAGCGAGTTCAATTAACTAATAACCAATATCAAACAGTGTTTAAAGGAATCACTGGAAACAGACATGTAAACGAATTATGTACATTAATTAGTACATTTGGTGTGATATTTCAATATCAATATACCTTTCTATTAGTAAACGATTAGGAGTTTAATTACACAATAAAGTGAGTACTAAATAGAAGTAAATAGTACTATAAATTTAAAACCACATTCATGAATAACTAAAGTTTATAAAATCACACAAAAATTTCGAGAAAAAGGATGCTAGGTAATGAGTTAAAGCAGAATTCGTGCAAATAGACAGTCAATTTCAAATGTCTAATATTTTGCACTGTAACAAGATTTTCGTTTCCTTTTATAGATATTTACTTCATAAAAAGTACTACATAAGGAAATATCGTAATTTTGAGCGATTTTATAAAAAATGTTATCAAATTTGATGAAACCAAGAAGATAAATAAAAGACAACTCCATGTAATCAATAAAAATTGTAATTTATGAACAGCCCTCGCTACATCAGAAAATATTTTTACAAAATTCACATCTTAACGTACCATCACAACTGAAAGCTATTATCCATTATTAGAAGTCAATAATAATAGAATTCTCTACTCTTATATACATATTTCGACGCACTAGTACACATTTAAATTCCTTAAATTCTGTACTCAAAGTTACTCGAGCAAATTCTGAGACCACAACGAAATCCTCAAAATGAACGATCATCGCGACGATTTTTGCCGATATCCGCGACCGCGAGGCCACAATTGTCGATGATTTGTCGATGATGCCATTTCCCGTACTCGGTGGCGACCCGTAGCCGCGCAAGGCCGCCAGTTGTTGCGGTCTATAATGTGACTGATGAAGTAATACATCACATTTAACTAGAACCGCGCGCTAGTATCGGGGCCGAAATCAAATTTCCTGCCACTTAATAAGATGTGACAAGCGGTCACGTGACTTTAATGAGAGCGGTGCGCGTGTGACTATCGGGTCATTTGTAGGTGCACAGGGGAACAATAAGGTGGTGTTGCACCGTCGGCCATCCCATCGCGTGAATCGCGTCATTAAACTAGCGCTCTGCCTTGCGAGTCCTGTGCGCGGCATAAAAGAGGGACCATTACTGGCCAGGGGTCCTTCTGTGACCCGTAAAAAGTCACCTGCGCGCATCGAATCATCCATCAGTGCGCCTTATCGGGGCTTATAGCCCAACGGTCGCGCGCGTCTGAGTTTCACTGTACAGGAAAAAAAGGACCTAAAGGAAAGGGAAAAGGGAAGGAAAAGGCTACGACGTTAACGATGATTCTAGCAGCTTATCGGCCTATCGGAGACACGGCTGGAAACGCGTAAATTAGGTGGGAGACCTTGCCATTCACCGCTTAGCGGTTTGTTCTTTTAGAATTAGGAAGCCGTGCTGGAAAGCTTGCAATATTATCTTGTAAAAGGATGTGGACAAGTGTTCAAACGCGACACACTGTAGCTTTTAATGAGAGAAGAATCGCGTGTGCGCCTTGCGTATAATCCCTCTGTGCCCATTGTGCCGTTTTCTATAGACATTAGCATTAAAAAGTTTATTAGTATGTATTGCGATATGAATTGCGTGAATTCTATTATGCTAATTTCTTTTTATTTCTTTATACTGAGATTGATGATTTAGCGTTAGTTTTATGAAATAAATTATGGTTGAGATTTAATTTTAGATTAATTTTATTTTATATGAACTTCTAAAGCGACAAAACATCAAAATAAGAGTTTCTAATTATTACCGTGAAATAGTTTAATAAATGCACCTTCATTGTAAATATTTTTTAACTGAAGTACGACTTTTAGAAGACTAATTCGAAGAATTTCTCAAATAGGTAACTATTCATTATTTCAATTATCGAACTTTCGTTAGATAAGCTCGTTAATTTTTTAGTTTCTTGCCAATTTTGTTAGACGAGTTCAAAACATTTTTCTAAGCTTGCAAATAGCTTTTCGTTTCTCATGAAAGACATTTCCTTCAATTATATCACTTTTAAGTTATCGATTTTATTATGATGATAGTATGTAACTATCGAAGGAAACCATGATACAAGGTTCTTCAATTAATTCACCATAATACATATTTTGTTCTTCCCTTTCATTACATTTGTGATTTAATTAATAAATATTTATGAGAAGAAAGAAACAATTGTATTCACTGTAGTTAAGTGCAAACATAAAGGGACTAATGATAAAATTGTATAATTATGGTCACGAAGTTATGAATCGATAAACTATCAGTGACTATATTTTCATACTTAATTCAGACAGAAAATCCAAATATTAGCAAGTGGATTGAGGTACTAGACCAACAAGAACAATAATCTGTTGGAGAAAAGTGCAGAAGGATATTGAAAACAAAGAGAGTGTAACTAGCTACGATCGGCGGTCAGAGATCATATTAAATAATCTCTTAATTTTCTATTTTAATTTAGCAGTCTTCTTTTTCGTTTCAAGCAACCGTTCCTCGACCCATTCATACACTAGTTACTAATCATCAATTTACTCAATTTATCTCAAAATATACTCAATTTATCAAATGCAATCAACATTTCAGTATTATTTAATTCAAAAGCTGTATTTACATTTATACAAAGTTAAAAACATTTATTTACTCACTATCTTAATCTCAATCTTCCATTTACATCACACGAAGGAACAGCCCACCTTCACCTGGGGAATATCACGAGGTGACGGATTATTCTGCCGACGTATGTGAAATATTACGAGTAACCTACTATGAATATATTCAAAACAAAATTATTCTATTTTTAGCTGTGTCCGTTTTACAATATTCATATATTGTTTGTCAAATAGGATGATAACTTTAGTAAAATATAAATATATGAAAAAACCCGAAAAAATTTCGTCTATACTGCTGAATATTTTTATATTAGATCGTTAAACTCAAGCCACACGATTGAAGCACGAAACTCACCACCAGTACGAGGTCTCAGGGAACCATTGCGATTATGTTCACGTAGAAGAGTTTTATACGCAGCACTGTGTATAAACAATATTTTACTCACGCATCAGCCCCTGGCCGATGGTTCTATCAATGATACGATTGGGTGTACTTTGTCGAAACGTCATCGTAAAATATGAGTAAAAGTGAAATAAAACTGGCGTATACTGCGCGCGCGACTATGGCAATAACATGACTGAATGATCAGAAGCTGTCCCAGCTTTTATATGTTCGAAGCGCAAGTCGGTCGGTCACTGTCGTAATTACCCAACCACTGATCCTACATTTTCCATGAAGGTCGTCTCAAGCGCAAACAACGCCGAACCTGTTTTTCGAAACGATGTCGAGAACATTTGATGTCATGGTAATGGAACACGTGTTTGCATTGCGAACCTTTGGCAAGGGGTTGTAAACTTCCCTTTGTAAGCGAGGTAGAACTGTGTCACTCGCGTTGTTGTTAAATATGTAATGTTACTAACAGGTTGATTGCAATGTTTGCTGACGAATACATTGGGAATTTTCTTGTCACAGAGAATTGCAGAGGGATTTTATTTTTTGAAGATATTCGGTAAATGTTCATTTAGTAAATCTGCGTCCTGTTGAATGAGATTCGACGTAAACTATTTCTGATTGTTCAGGAAAGTTATTATCTGTAAAGAACTGAATTTAAGAATTGATATATCATTCTGATTCCAAAATTATCACTCTTCTTCTATTCTTTTTCTATTACACAACTTGGGCTACTCGAAACAGAAATATCATTTTCATACGCAAAGTCTATTGAACGAAATGGACTATTTAACTAGTAGATGTGCTGGTAGACTATTTCTTTACCCAACATTATTACATAGAAACTATATCTGCAAACAGGTACTCTCCTGCTTTACTACTAAATTTGTCGAGTACCTACACTCACGTTACAATTTCTCACACAAATATCAATCCTCGTGAAAATCCACCGTTAATCTTCATACAGTCGCTCACATCATCAAATCTATGAATCGGTACACAAAACGAATCCACGCATAAAGCTGATTCACGAACCGAAAGCACGCAGAAGCCAATTGAAAGAAATAAGCAAAAGCTGCAACCCCCCATCATTGGTCATCATGAAAAGCCTTTTAGAAATGGAGGGGATCGCAATAGAGCTGGCGCTGTCGCTCGCGACGGTTTTAAAACGCCATTTCAAATTCGGTCGAAATTACAGTGAATGGCCGTCGCCGGAAATCAGCGTGAAGAGTTCGGCTGCAAAGAGCCGGCGGAACTTCAAACAGAACCGATATTACCATCGCTGTGGCGTCGGTCGATCCGCGAGCCAGCATGAATTCGCAAAATTGCGGCTAATAGCCGGACGATCGAGTTCGATTCGGGGCGGCTCGGGGCTCGGCGTCAGGCAGCGTTCCCAACAAAGTATCGCTGAATTGCTTGGAACAGTAATCCCCCAGGGAGGAATGGGATAGCACGGAGGCTTACGAAAGTTGGGAGCTGGCTAAAGTTTCCAGGAGGGGGCTTATTTTTAATTCACCCAGACTTGTATCCAGGGCGGCGCGAGAAGATGCTTGAAACACGTTTCGCGAATCGGGATCGCGGAGGCTTTTATATCCGACGCCATCGAAAGCTATTTACTCGGCGCGGACGAGAACAACGCGATTTCAGTCGTCCCGGATTTACGATGGAAAATTCCCGAATAAATCGAACGTTACCAGCGATTCGGGGAGCGATGTCTCGCGGGGCTCGCGGGGCTCGAGAGCCTCTTCGTACCTCGAATCTCGCGGCTAGATCGACGTTTCTTTCGGGCTTGGAATTGTTCGATCGCCGAATGGCAAACTCGAGCTTTTCGGGGATAGGTTGACTCCTGGAGGAATTTTCCTTGAGAAGAATGCGACATAATGACACGTGGTGGGGGAAACAGCGAAGTATATAAGTAGTATGAGAGGGTGTTGAGAAATAAGAATTGAGAGATCACTTGGGAACAATTTTAATGTATTACTATATCATAGAATTTCAAGATGAAGATGGATTATGGAATACTTGCTTCTATACGAAATGAAAAGTTTCTTAATTTTGAGATAGTTTTTCTCTTTAAGAAAATATATCTTTTCATCGCTCTATTTCAGTTCTATGCACATAGAATGAGCAAATGTACTCAGTGTTAATTAGAATTTGTAAATACACTAAGTCGTATCTGAGTATTGTTATATACCCAGCTCAGATGAATTTGGCTGCATCGATACTCTCTATCTCTTTCTTGTGCTGTAGTCACTGAATGAGAAAAGAGAACGATGCAGCCAGAATCGTTTGAGTTGGCCACACACACACATAAAACAAAACACTATAATTAATTATTTAACTTCTTCTACAATTTCCTAATTACACTACTGCACGCTATATTCTCATCTGTGCCACACTGTTGAATCAAATCAGTATATTTACGACAGCTCTTTCAAACATATTTATAAATCAACGATTAACAAACCCAAAGAATTACCACTTACTCTAATACTATTACACTAGATTCTTAATAGCCCTTCAGCCTCAATACTTTCACGTACCTGAATCTTATGAGTCACATGCTATTAAAAAGTAGTAGAAACTGTTACCTAGTAACCAATAAAAACAGAAACAAATATTTGAGCTTGAAACTACTTGTCCAATTGTAAGAACACTTCAGCAATTAACCTTCGAAATACGGACCCTTTGCGTGGGTCAATCATAACCTATGCGCGCTCGTTTCAGTGAGTCTTCAGTGACCTGGCCGTAGAAATGCGAGGATTAAAAACACGTCATCGTGTTTTACGACCTGACCGACAGGTAGAAATTACCGTCACGACCCACGATTTCGTTAACAGAATTATCAGAGAATCTATTATGCCTCAGGTATAAAATGTCGGCGCGACCCATGATTTTTTAAAAAAGGGTTACCAGCAAATCTTTCATGCGGCAGGTAGAAATTGCCCGTCGTTTTCAACCGGGTCACCAGGAAATCATTCATCGGCGTAAAGAATTGAACTACGTTATTAATATGTGATAAAATCATTGGTGGGGAAATGGGACTAAGGAAACGCGTCGCTTGTCAACCACCAGACCTTAATCCCTACCAATGACTCCAACTTATTCTTTCTCTATTCCCTACTCACAGCTGGTGAAAAATTTTCTTCGTTTTTGGACTTGCCAAAATTTCTCTGATATAGATACTCCTCTTTCTTCATAGTTTGACGAGATAATATGAAAGAACTACTTCCTCATCTGAACTACTGTCAGAGGCATTAATAAAATTTAACAGAGACATAACTGTTTTTAATAAATATCTAATACTTAATACATTAATAATCAATAATAATTAATAATAATTACTTATAATTAATTATTTTTTAACGTGTCACTCTGAAAGCTTCAAAAATTGGACATCTGAATAACATGCGAATTGAAGTTAATTAATTAATTTATTAAGAACTATGGAAACGAATTTTAGTATGATGGTAGACGATGATTGGTGGTCGTACGTCATTGCCAATAAAATTTTGATGGTTCATCGGTGACAGTCAATGATCAGTCGATGACAGTAGGTGGCTCAGCGTGACCGCTCACTAACCCTCTGCAAACGATACTTGTGTCCAAGTTGACCGAGACGTAATATTGCAAGGGTTAAATGTGTCTTAATGAATGCACAGCTCTCAGGCTCACTTCATAACAATCAAGGTTCAATCGCACAGTTTATCAGCATCACAGGAAATTTCAACTTCACAATTTGCTTCGCCAACACTCTCCGCTGATCACTCTAACATATAAAAATAAATAAAACTAGGAACGCCGTACCGAAAACCTATGTACCTCGAAGAAGCTAACACGAGAGAGAAAGGGCAATTTCATCTGCTTGAAAGCACACCGTATCGCCATTCTCTTGACGTACGCGTTCGTAGGAAGCTCCAGACAAGGGGATGGAGAGCAGACGGATGCCCTTTTCCGAGGGAAACGAAATTCACGCAAGAGGACCGACTGCCGGAGGGTGGACTGATTTTATCGAGAGGTCAGCTCGGTTCGCGAAGTATTACGGTGCCTTCGTCTCAGTTTTTTACGGTTGCCTATGGGGCGAGTATATTGTCACTATTCAGGAGATAAGTCCGGGATTTGGTGAGTAGCCGGCAAACAGGGAAGTGGCGCATAAAAATTTCATATGGAACGGCTTGTATCACCGTGTATGAACGTCGCCCGCGATGTGCCACTGGGCCGAGTTAAGGTTCCTTACGAGTCCTCCCGTGCTCCTTACAAATACGTATCATGACGATACAAACCCTGGGAAGTCAGACCTGTATAGTCTTCTTGGCAATTTTTCCAGGTAGCTCCTATTTCACGTAGGTCAGTTAAAAATCTTCCGAGTCACAGTTACGACTTACCGTGTCGTAAACTTTGACGCCAGAAATTTCGGGGGCTCTGTTTCCTGGGATAGAGGATCCTTTAGCCTCTAGACGTTCAATTAGCGAGGTTCTCATTTTTGTTGTTGCGTACTTCTGTGTACGTGATTGTACATCGAATTACTTTTGTAAGATTAGATAAAATTTTGTCTATCGAGACAGGAAGTTTGTCAATTGACTACATGTCAAAATAGGGCGAAAATTAAGAATGACGATATTGGGTTTAGGGCTTTGTTTCAGAGTTAGTAACTGTAATGGAATGTGTCTGACTTGGAATCCATACTAGTGACGATTCATTATCCAGGTCAGACGCAACGATGTCAGTAGAATGAGTCAAGCCTGCCATATTTTACAGGTATTTTAGGTGTGCCTTGGTAACTAATAATTCTGAAATAAAGCTTCTTTTTTAATTTTCATTTTGCTTTAATATCAGGTTTCAAATTTTGGACACTTCTTGTGATACACTCTGTATTTATTATATTAATGAGGGAATTACTAGATACGAATTCTCAAATCTTAATGATACTTGGGACACATGTATAGCTTCCAAAAATACTGGATATATTCTTTAATAGCTGTTTAAATCGAGAGTGAACATGGAGATGAGTACTTATTTTATCAAATTTTTCGAAAACTAATGGAGATAGAAGAAAACAATAAATGTAGTCTTCGATTTTTCTAAAGAATAGTACAGTGTAAATGAAAATATGAGCTACTGAATATTAAGGCATTTAACTTGACTCCCTTAATCATTTTGCGACATATCCTAAAAGAGCTATGCAAGCGAAAATAATAGTGGCATAGTATAAAGAGATAATAAAAAAGTGGTAATAATACATACTGATAAGTCTTGAAAAAAGGATAGGTAGACATTTTCCATGAATACGAATGGATGAGAGAAGGAGCTTAAATTAGGTGAAATGCAATTTTTTACTATTTAAAATGGCTCTAATTAAAGTTATTAGCCAGTTCTTTTTCCACGGAATTCTGCATTTTTGTTCTCAATGCATTTAATTAATATGAAGGATAAGATAAATAAAATTGGAAGTCAAGCAAAAGAACTTTTGAAATACGAAATAATAAATCTGTAAGTGAAGAATACTTGGATGAACTGTTACCGCTTTACCATCGTCTGCATTTTATAATTGAAAATAATAAAATAAAATTATTTTCAGCATTAAATGCATTAAGTAATACCTTTTACATACTTTACTCACTGATACTATGAAACTTACTATGAATACTATGAAGTCTCCTGCTACTTCCATCACCAGCCGATTATCGAAAAATGGGAGAAATGGTAGTGATGTCCCTTACCTAAAACATACAAGGTATTCAAATGTAGTAGTATAAGTAGATTAAAAGCCATTATATGCAGTTAATTATGCATTTGCACGAGATAATGAATAATATTACGAGATCCATTCAGACATTATGTCTGCATATTTAATCTGTCGTTGGATTTATAGAAGCATTTAAAAATTAGTTTCATTAGAAGCATACGCCTATTTTTCTCACAAACTATATTCCAAGAAAAACAAAAAGGTGCCAAAAATTAAAATAAAAAGTAAAGATGAAAATTTAGATATTTGTTTAGATACTGTAAAGCCTTCACAACAGACTTATGCTAATATTTAACCACAGCTCCTAGGTGTTATCAAATTAAGATAATAGGAAACTTAATTATAAATTCTTTTACTTCAAAATTAATGTCTATAAAATATCACAAAATTGTGTTCCTTAAATTGCCATATTATATTATTCTGCAGTCCATTAAAATCGATCTCATTATTTAAACACAAGTTTAATCGCTTTGCCGTGACAGAGTCCAGTACGAGGTTGAAGGAGGTTGAAAAATTGTTGATATCGGCCGACACAGCGAATAATGACTCCATCGTTCATTTCACTGACGTAGCCTCATCGTAAATTCATAAGTTGCGACAACGCAGTAACTTTCTCAGTTCAACAGCTGTGCGTGTGCAAGACGCACGAGGAGTCCGTATCGATCCATTTCCAATAGCATGGTCACGTTGCATATACGATAATAATTCACGCTTTAACGGATAAAGCTCTCGAAATATTTATATTCGCATCAGTTCTCGCACGTCATATTTTTTTCCACTGCGCTGCTTTCTATTTCTTGTCCCGCAATGAATTCTCTAAACGTGCCGGCTCGAATATGAAATCAGCTCTTCCAGCGTCTGTCACGATTTATCCCACACCGTTTTAATACTGGAACGTTCCTACAATTTACTTGAATCTCTAGTTTTGTCCTGGCACAGTTTAACGATCGATCTCTGGCGATAGGAAATCGTAATCGATAGGAAATATTGACGTAGACTCAAGTGTTCAGAAATTTGATTTAATTTAATTTTAGGTTTTCATGTGTATCAGAATTTAATGAGTGTATGAAATATCTTAAAAGAGTATTTTTACACATTGGAAAGAAAAATTGATGTAATTTCTGAATAGTATCATCTAGATAAGTGATTGAAGTAGCAATGGAATATTGACAAGAAATTAGAATGAAAGATATTTACAGTTGTGTGAATGCTTTATTTATTTTCAGACCAGAAATAAAAAATCTCGAGAAAACAATTCTCTTAGTATATAAAATATTCCTCGACTTCTTTACTATCAAAGGAAACTTTGTTCTTATCCAACGAAATTCACAGAAATATCTGCAGTAGATAAAACAAGAAGACGATGCAAGAGAAAAACATATAGAAGACAGTTCTTGTAATGTTCCTACGTATTTTCAGGCATTTGCAGCTTTAGGAACAGCTTTTAGGTGGTATGAAGTCCCAAGGGAACGTAATTCCAGTAATGTGATGATATTAAGGAGAATATGTCAGTGGCGACTCAGAGAAAGACTGCGAAACAAGAACCAAAGGCAATGGGAGGTGCTGCATTTTTTACTATAAAAGATTCTGTTTTGCTTTGCTTTGCTGCTTTAAAGTAAATTATTTTTCATCAACTGGGATATGATCGCCAAAAAGGATCGAATACATGCATTAAGTAGTTAAATCACACTCTCATTGTATGCAAAAAATACATTAGGCTATTATAAAACTAGACTGGTGGAGTCAAAATGTTAGACGAAGCAAAGATTTTGAGGATAAAAATAATAAATGCAAAAAACATGGAAACTTTTAAACACACATTTGGTACTTCAAACAGGTTCCCTGCAGGATGAAATCTTGTAGTTATTCCACTTTTCAGAAGATCTCTTTAATCCTGCAGGGACACGCATGTCCAGGTGAATCCATATACATGTTCTTAAGAGATAATACCTCCACACCTCAGAAAGAGATTAATTGGGAGTGTACTGTACATTACACAAATTGCACCGTACCAATCTGTGCATTGCAAAGTAAGAAACTTCTTTTTTCCTGCTATTTAATTTCTTTTACTAATCCCTACCTTCCAAGCGAATACAGTAAAAATACATTTTCATGATATTGATATTCCTTTATTTGTATCAAAATAAAGGGAATATTATTTATACGAAATGTTCGAACGCTTGCTTACTTCAGATAGAATTAAGAATAAATTCGAAATAAAAAAACTTGTAATAACTTTATTATTTGTTATTATTATATATAGTATGCATAGTAAAATATGCAACTAGTTAATTTCTTTAAAATTTAATAATGAAATATGTCCATAAATGCCAAGTTCAAAGAAACTATATCGTTATAATACTGAATTAGTTCTGAACCAATTAAAAAACTTGTAGAAAAATTAACGCAGTTAGATTAAACAGTAATAATCAGCCAAGGAAGATATGTCAACGAATCGTTTATATAATTTTAGTGTAGTATTAGTCAGTTTGCTTTCCACTTATTCATTTCACAGGATGCTGATGAAAATTACTTTCAATCACTGTAAAAACTGATTTTAGTAACATTTAAATACTGTTATTCCACATTTATCAAGTATTCAGCTAATTCTGGCTACATTTCTGCTATTGAAAATTGATAAAAGGGAACATTTCATCAATCGCACGTTAAAAAAGTAAGTCTCACGAAAACTCGTGGATTCGAGCGTAAAAACAGCTCACTTCGAAGGTAATTTGAGTGTCCCATCCAATAGGAACGTTCCATTGCGCTGTGCGCTGGTAACAAGGAAATGCAAATAAATTCGCTGCCGAGTGGCAACGTTAAACGGGGCTACAAAAATGCCCTGAAACGGTATTTTGAATCGTGCAGTTGGCGACTACGTGAATTGCGATTAAACCGAACATGGATAAATAGACCTAACGCATTCGCTCCCAGGGGTGGCGTATCGCATCCACCTTACGTTAGGTGGAATAGAAGCGTACGTGAATAATTCCAATTCGAGCAGGTCAACCGTGCATTTAAATATTGGATATTCAAATCAGCTGAGCAAGAACCGCTGGCGTGTCCGTCAGAGTCGAGGAAATCTCTTTTTTGCTTGGCATAGCGAAACTAGTCATGTGTGCTATGCAGAAATTCAAGATAGTTAACTTTGTGACTTGTCCTCATGCAATTCTGTCTCACTGTGTTTAAGAATCTTGATTTAGGTCTGCTAGTTTTATACCACTGCTCCTCCTTTTCTTTTTATAGCTCCAAAATCTTGCTTTTATGTGTCTACTTCTTTACTTCTGTCCTCGGAGGATAATTTTAAGGTTACATTGGTCATTGAATTAATTCTCTCTTGCTATTTTGTATAAACTCAATTAGTGTTTTTAATGGCAGATTAGTTTTATGTGGATGACAGACCATTTTATAAAATAGTGAGCAATATTAATTTGTGCTATCAGGAATATAAAGAATATTTGAACGATTGAATTTTTAATTTTTAGCGTCTGAAATTTTCAAATATTCAAATTTTATAATTGAAGATATTTTAGAAGGCTTTTCATTCACTTATCTTTTAAAAATTTTCAGCAAATATAATATAGAATGGTAGAAGTTTTAGCGAATATAGTAATGTTATCAATAATTTAAAATAAAATTTTTACAAAGCTTGCTATTCCTCCTGAATCGTTAAAAAAGGAACTTGAAAAGTTATTCACGAAAAGGATAAACTACACCCTATAAAAACAAAAGGTATCTCATAAAGTGGAACAAGTACGCAGCTAAAAATGTTTGAAACTTGACAGTATTGTTCATTATTTTTTTGGTGTCACATTTACGCTCGAAGTTATGCCTTTCATGATCTAGAAAGCTTTAATGAAATTTTTTGTAATGAATTCTAAGGAGTTAGTGAACATCTTGAATAAAGGAATTTAGAAAATAATGCCTATGTTTGCAGACCAAATTTATCATTTTTTCACTGGTTTAATAAGCTTCTTGTACCACTTCTAAAAGGTTTATAGGAAGACCTTATATTCAACTTATTTAGCATTGTTAGAAAAATATTCAGTCGAGATATAAGTGAAATCGATTCAATGGTTTGAGAGAAAATGGGCCATGAAGTTCGGCAATGTCCTACATAGCTCGATTGTTGAGCTCACTTGTGGGTTCTCCTATTCAATAGGAAAGCCTTACCTCATCATAGAATGACCTTCGTGATTCAAAATTTATTTTCTAACAACACTGCAATATTAGAAAATCATAATATTTATACACTTTATTCTATTAATCCTGAAATAGAATGTCGAACTGAAGAAAGTTTAAAGATTATGCAAAACGAAATAAACCCATAACAATTCAACGAAAAATTATAGAATATCTACATTGCACAGAGTGAAAAGGTTCCAGAATAGACAAATTTTACCAACATAAAATATTTACCAAAAACGTCTCGCAAAGATCAATGTTAAACTTTATTTTCTCGACCACGATTCTATTATCTGAGTCTTTTAATTTTTTCATAATTTAGTAAATGAAACCCTGAAAGAAACGTTAAAATACTTCTTCGAACACAATCCACTATCATCGTCTAATCAAGGCAATGATCTTGCGCCACGTAACAGTGGTAGCTCCTAGCACGAAGATCGCGGAAGGCGAACGATTAAGTCGAACGAAAAATAATCCACAGAACGTTTCACAAATTGATTAGCCCGAGTCGAACTCGAGTCCCCACGGATTGCCCACCTATTCTGATTCTCGGCAACGAACGCCCCGGGGAAAATGAAAAAACAGCAACCGCAAGCGAATCGAAAGACTATAACTGTTTTAATTAGTTCGACAGAGGTCGATTCCGTCAGTCCTCGTTTCCTTTCGTCAACCCTTCAAACTTAATGCCCTTCCAATGAAGTTCCACTTGTAATTTGCGCTTGAAAAATCACCATCCGACCCAATCAACCTCTGCCCAGCGTTGCTGGTAACTGTATCATAAGAGGGAACTCAAAACTTGATAATGAGACACGATGGAGCTCGATACCGAACTCGTGTTAATAGGCTTATGATCTTTCCATTCCGGGCGAATTCAGCAGCTAGCAACTAAATACACTAAATTGGCCTACTAGATTAACTTGCACGTCAAACGTAATCTCGCTTACGTACCAAACAGATCCGATTAATAAGCTCATTACTGGATATCCAGCGATGGATTTCCTTTAGACGTTACGCAGTAGGGTATACATTGTATACACACAATGTACCCATTTGTTGATCGATCGATGCGATCGCCAGGACAATCGATGAATTGACATCGGTCCTTTTCATAAACGGTGGGAGACTCCTGTTCTCTTGTCAATGTGTCTCATTTGCTGCCATAACTCGATGAGATGACATAACTCGAAATAACACAACATAACGCGAAAATCATAATCTCTTGAGAAAATTAAGCTTCTATACTAATAGCTCAGAAATAGTTACTTCTTGGGTCATGTCATTGTTGCAGCAAACGAGTGATTTTATTAGAAGATTATTGGCTGTACGTTATTTCAAATGCATGAGGTTAATATTCTAATTTCTACTCAATTCTTTGTTATTGTTAAAAGCTATGTCTCTATAATAGTTGGAGGTACATAAACAAATTTAACCGATGCCAAATGAAAGAGAATTTGAAAAGAAAGCTTCTACGAGTGCAGACACAGAAAACAGGAAAGGAAAATATAGCCATAAAGAATGTTTATTAAAGAAATATTTGAAGGAAGATTTTAAAGGTACATGTATATTTTGTGATGAATTATATGTTCAGTTGAAATCCAAAGAGGATTGGATACAATGTACTGGACACATATCAAGGATAGACTCATAAAATTTGCATTAACGTCGGGTAGGGAAGCAGTAATGTTTATGATTTCTGTTCTCAGAACAAGTTCAAATAAGTATACGAACTATTATTTACAATTAGTTAAAAAATAAGAATATTTCATAATTAAACTTAAAACGTGGTTTTAAATAAGCACCTCATTTTACTGCACCAATGAGGCGAAACGAAAAGTATTTCAACGAAACGAACAAAAGTACGTCAATACTTTCAGAAAATCTTATTTCTATTGCTAGGCAAATATACTTTGTTAAGAAAAGGTTTCATCCTATAATAGTCCAAATCCAGTTTACGACATTTAAAACTTTCATTGCTTTCTAATTTTTTATTAGCAGGAAAAATATGAGGTATTTCATTCTGCCCAACTTTTTCTTACGTTGATACATGGGAGTGCAATTGCACACATTCTCTATAAAACCAGACATATGTTCAAAATAAAACAGATATGATTTAAAATTAGATGTCATCAGAATTCTTAGAATTGCTATTTTATTATTTTGAAATTAGGTATTTCGTTAATTCTCCGTACTCTAAATTTCTTATTCACACAAGGAATAGAAAAGTCAGCATAAGTCTGTAAAGTTGTAGAAACATATCTTTCCACTCTTTTCTCCATTATCCACGAAGCGTTAAGTTTATTTCTGAACGAAGAAACACGAAATCAGGCAAGAATGCTGCTGTTAGAGTTTCACGAGTTTTGTAAACGGGACATATCAGAAGCCGCCTTGTGTAGTATCTCTGTTCCAGCAGAAACCGCAATATCCCGAATTTCCACCGCAGCCTTTAGTGTACCGCGTGTAACTGTATACGCCTGGTATTACATCCGCCGAATTCTGTTTATTAAAGTAACAGGTCATACATTAGCTGGAACAAACAGTGGATATATAACTATTTATTATTGAACGCCTCGGAGAACCTGATACATATTCTCATTATGACAACAGAGCAGTATTAGCGCAAATCCTCTTGAATCTTCTATTGCTAGTATCTTCGCGTTTTACCATTTCTGCGCGGATCATTTCTGCATCGAGAATTATATTATCCAAGACTATTTTAATTTCGTTTTAAGCCAGCTTCATGAACAGTGATGGTATTTATGCGGCAAATGCTCGATTGCTGTACTGAATTATCGCAATTCCAGAAAAGAATTAACATCAAATGCACTCCATACCTTTGTATAACGCGTAATGTTCATTCGAAGTGAACTGCGCCATTAATGCTTGATGTATAGCTGACGGGATCATGTGGGTCGTTGCAATGCAGTGTTTATTGAAATTTACGAGAGGAAGTGAAGTCTCATTTTATGCGTCCTTTTATTTCTTTAAATTTTTATTTTATTAAGTAATTTTAAAGGATTCGAAGTACGCTGTAAGATGAATCTCATCTGAAATTATGTGCTCTCAGTTTAGTGTTAATTTAATCTCCTGTTTTAATACGTGTGGCATCTTTAATATTTATACCAAAACCAAAGAATGAAATATCTTAAAATTTGAGTTCAAGGAAAAGAAATTTCAAGCGCAAAAAGAATTGATTTTTTCTTTCGACCTCGTTACTTGTCTTTTAATCTTTTCATCACTGCGCATAGTCTCAGTCTTCGCAGGCACTGAAAGTGCAGCGCTGCCATCTACCTACGAGTCTGTTTTCGCGTCTCTGCGCGCGTTTTAAGTTCCACAAGGCACATTAGAACTCAGTCGGTTGGCCCCTTTCAGGGAAAAGAAAATCTCCGCGATGATTCATTTTTCTTTCGTTCTCCTTTGCGCTGGTGAAAATATTTCTCTTGGGCGAGCGCATTAACTATTCCTTCAGCCTCGACGCGGGTTTATTTCCGCTGCCTCGCGAACGCACGCCGTTTTCGCAGCCGCGGAGCCCAGCAAATTTGAATGACGCCTTCATTCAAATTTATTCCCTCGAAACTTATTCCTTCGTTACTTATTCGAAAGCGCAGGAACATATATATCCTTTGAGCTATTATAACACCGCGGCGCACGCAACTTTAAAAAGGACCGCATGAGACGTTTCACCGCGAACGCATTAATCATTTGCTGGATTCTTTCAACTTCCAGCCGATGGATCCGAACTTTGTCGTTCGCAACTTCTGGCCAGGGTGAGAACGAACGGGTACAACAGAAATTTTGAGAGTTCCCTTGGAAACGGTTCCAGTTGAACGATATTGCTTGGCAAAGTTGAGAGCAACGATGCAAACAATTCAAGGGAAAAAATAGAAAGTGGATGTTCTGACTGGCTCAATTTTCAAACGTAGAATGAATTTTTCATGTGAGATTTTAGTTAGTTTGAAAGTAAGATGATCAGTATTGATATTCTGAATTTCAGTATGCTAACGACAGAGATTCTGTTAGTTTAACCAAATGGGCCTAGTTTCGTTTCATGGAAAATTGTATCAACAGTCGATAATGCCTCTTACGTTTGGCATTAGTGCATATAGAAATCCAAATTGGAAACGGAGGATTTCCTCATGGTAAAGCTGGATGTTTCGTCTAGTATTTCTGTGGAATTATTTGGGTTAATTTAGGGCATAATCTATTTTCACGCAGTAGTGGTCATATTTTATAAAGTTAAAATGAGTGATCTCTCGTAGAATAACGATCACTTTAATAAATATTTGTCAGTTTGTAGAATAGGTAAAAGGACATATATAAATATAATATAAATACATAAAACAGTCACAGCTATCTAAATATCTGATGTTTTTAATTTGAAAATCTTTCAGGAAATTAAGACAAATAGAGAATCTGTAATTAGTAGCCTGTACACTCTCAAGCTATGTCTACACTGAGGCAACGAGGAACATTTCTTCGCCTCTTGTTGCTTCATGTTCTAAAATATTTTCAAGGAACTCAAACTTATAGATATATTTCATCCACATTGAAGCAGCATAATTCCAGGAATAGATGTTACTACTGCTTCGAAGAGAAACAGACAACAAGCGGCGATATTTGTTGCTGGGGACAAAAATACAAAAGATCTAGAGAAAGATTCGGCAAAAAGCAGCGACTTTTCAGGTTACATAGAACAACAACGAAAAGTTCCTCGTTGTCCTTTCAGTGTAGACACAGCTTTAGGTACATGGTCTCAAACGAGGCACATGTATCGATGCATTCAGCTCGATAAGTTCTACAGGTCAGAAAGTTATCAAATCATGGATGTAAGTCATAATCTTACATCGAAAAAATATCGTAATTATACCTTTCTCATCTTCACGATAAATTACCAATTTTTACTCATCGTGATTAACCACAAAGATTAAAGGCAGAAAATTATGTTATTTAAATTCATCATTTAAAACAGCCATTTCGTACGCGCTAACTCAACGAACTACAATTACACACATTAAAACAGGAAGAAAGAAGATGTTTTAATTAGAATGTTACATTTTCCCATTTGCGAAGCTCTCCGTAGCTGAACACTTCCGAGCTACCAAAAAAATGCCCCTTCTTTATACCACTTATATTCCCTAACATCCGGCAATGGCAGCGTTTCTCTTCCATTAATTTCCTAGTTAAAACCTATGCAAGGCCTTGGCCAAGCCTCGCCAGAACAATAAATCCCCGAAGCCCTGCCCCCGCGAAGCATAAAGCAGTTAGCTCTCCTCAATTACTCGAATTACCCTTCCCCGTTCGTACAAAAGAAACCCGGTTCCTCCAATTTCGCGCCCCCTTTTTTTTACGCGGCCCAGCGAAACGGCGCGAGGATCATTTTCGCCCTCCGCCGCTGGGTGCAGGGCAGCCGTCGGGGGTGGAATTTAATTTCTTGTCTTTTACCACCTACGGGCCAGTAAATCGTCGGGCGGCCGCCTTAAATATTTTTACACTTCGGAGTTTTACTGGACCCCGCTATATCTCGAAGCGGAATTACTGTATTCATTATGCAAGCCGCGCTCTCGCTGGCCCGCCGACGAGGCACGGTTCCAGAGGGCTGTGGCAGGCGCGCACGATCTGCTTTACTACGCACACGTGACCCCCCCCTCGTCGGGGATCGAAGAAAGAAGTGTGACAGCGGGGACGAGCAGGAGGAAACGACGGGATCAAGGAGGACTCCGCTGGCTAATTTAAACCTTCCAGCGGAAGTTCGGCTTAAGGGATAAGACGGCTCCAGCACCTGGCTGCAAATTGAATTCTCCGTTGGCCTAGACCGCTTCGACGGTAAATTATTTACGCGGACCGTTAATGATGCACGAATAAATTAAGATTGTCTCCCGCGGAAGAGAGCCCCGCGTCTCTCCATTGCCTCTCGAGGCCAGATGAAACGCGAGCGCCGCTAGAGCGGGGCAGGCGTTTGCGTCGAAGATCCTCGAGAGATGTGCCCGACGGGAGGGTAAGCGCATTTGATTCTCTTTGAGAATTACTTTTGATGTCGGAGTCTCGAACTGTTCGACCGGAAATTAGCGAGGTGAGTACGGTTCGAGGGGATATCTGTGCACGACGCTCGAAATCGTTGATGAAAAATTAATTTGACGGCCGATTGTTCTGAAGCTACTCCATGGCACTCTGTAGGGAAGTTTGATTCTGTTTCCAGTGAGTCGCAGGACGCAGGATCGTTACGGTAATAAGACAGGGAACTGGAAATATTTTTGGTTCATTAGATCAAGTGAACGTGGAATACTTCAGTGTGATAATAGGATTGGAGGAATCTAAAATATTTCATAGTGGTGTAGAAACTCGACTTTGGAATTCTTTATAGTCTTTCTTCCTATTTCATTATGTTATTAAAATATTCTAATTTCCGATATTCTACTCGAGTATTTCAAGTTCTACTTAAGTCTATCCTTGAGAGGACTTTCTCAACGGTGCACTTTCGATGCACTTTTTGCAGAAATTTGAATACAAATGTGTAGTCAAGTTTCACCTTGATTGCCTATTTATCCTTTATCTTCATTCCAAATAAAATTTTCCTAGATGTGCTGAATATCGAAGTAAATTCTGGGTCAATAGAATTCTATATATTCATCGAAATAAATCTGAGCTATTAATCGGTCATCGCGAGCCGGTCATTCATCTTACCGAAAATGCGCGAATTTGAGAAAGCAGGGTATGACGATGGCCATAGAATGCAATGCGGTTTACTCCATGAAATGATCATTGGCGCGTTTAGTTTAGGTGCTCGTACCTTTGACCGACGTGATCGAAATGGGCAAATAATTGAGCGAATTACTGCGTATGCAAAGCGTTCTAGACAGGAAGCTCCGCCAGGCTAATATTAATGCGACTCGAGCGGCCATTACTGTGCCACGTTTTGGCCAGTATTATCATCGCTACCGTTATCATTGTTTCGTGACTATCCCTGACGCGATCAGAGACCGTAGGGGCTTGAGAAATGGATTCTAAGGGTTTCTGATAAAGGGAATCTACTCTGACCAACCATTTTGCCTAATTTCAATGCGAGCTAGGTTTGTCATTAGTTGGCTTCAATGTTATCTGCAATACATAGTACTGTAAATACACGACTCAGCATGAAACTGTATTTACTATTATTATTAGGAGAATAATTGTGGACTACAAAATTCTATATTGAGCCAAGTAAACACATTTTAATTAAACACTAATAGCAATTATGTTGGTTAAATACAGTTAATTTTCTGCTTAGTTGTACATTGATTAAAACTCAAGTGTTGTAATTATCGTATCCTTTCAACAATTTGCTTCAATCGCGATCGACATGGACTAAATACTATATTATTTAAGCAGTAATCGAAACTATTTCATACATTTGGCCCACCTTTCTGCTAGAGCGGCACTATATCGATGATGTATGTATAGATTTGGAACACATATGTATATAGCTAAAGCATACCTATATACAAGAGATACTATGTTGATAGAGATAGGGCTTCGTGATGGGAAAAGGGTCAACGTTTTATCGATACCTGTGAGGTATGATATAAAATACCTTTCGTTGATGGAAAAAAGGATAGCACGAACAGAGCCATTTCGCCCTCGCAAGTTAAGTTCCGTCTTTTGCATCTGGATTTCATGTATCATGAATCAATCCAACCCTTTCGTATTTATATTATGCTATAGTTTTACGCCTCTTTCACTTTACCTTTTAAGATTGAATCGGAGAGTTGGAAAACAGTACAAGTCAAATACTCTATTTTAAAATATTTTCCAACATTTAGACTCCAGAGACAAAGAGAATTAATTTCACTTGTCTTCCGTGTGACTAAATACATTTTGGCTCTAGAATTAGGTATAGATTTGAGATTATTTGGAAATAACTAATTTTGAATTTGTATAGTTCTCCAACTCATTGATTCGATTCTTTATAAATAAATTAATTTCGTTCCACGTAGAGTAAAAATATTTTTCCTTTAATAGAATAAAAAATTATTGATTCTTCCTTCGACTGACGGATAATCATAAATTAATTAATTCAATCTTTCGCAAACGCTGCTACAAACTCACCCAGTTTTATGACCCTCTTTCTTTCACCCAGCTTATAACCATTTTTATTCTTATCTTGCCTCCAACTTCTAGGTCGAGATTCGACCAATAAGTTCGTGTTTACGAAGGCAGAGAACGGAATTTACGATCCAACCATGGAAGAATTATTCTTGTCTCTCGTATTCCGAACTCGTGTCGTCAGACATATTCCACGGGGTGCGGCCAAGCACGGATTCTCAAACTGTTCGCTGCGACCCTTGTCCCGATGAGTTGTGAGTAACTCGAATCGAGGACCAGTAAGCCTCTACTCGTTGGAAGTACTCCTAAAAGAAGCGGGCCAAGATCTGAATTGTCTCTCGAGACTCACTTTTCAGTGTTATCGATTTTTTGGTAACTGTGACCCGATATACGTTCCATGCGCAACAACACAACCATTCTTAGAATTAGTTGCATTTCATTGATCTCCCGGACAGTAACTTGGACTTTCGAAAATTTTAAAGCTGTGCTGGGAATAGTTAATCTAACAGATGTTTGAAAATAGAAATTTGTAAATGAAAGTATTAAGTATTAATTAATTAAATTCAGGGGTTGATTAAGTTTTCTGGTTTGATATTCAAGTGAGTGATTAAATGACAGTAATAGTTCCCGAAATATTGTTTGTACTAATGAGCTTATAATTTATAATTTGGCCTTTCATCGTTTGTTATGAATATGAGAGCTTATACTACAATAGAAGCATCTCTATAATTTTCAAGTTTCACTTGCAAAATTGTGTGCCACCTTAATTATTAAATATTTATCTTATCAATGTCATTCCCTCTACTACAATAAATCACCAGAAATTAATGCTATTTCAATTCGTAATTATATGAACACTCATTGTTCAAATATATGAAGCATAGAAATGTTTTTTACTTGTATGTAAAGTATACAGCAAGCTTCGATAATTATAAAAATTTTTAGCAATGTCCAGTAAATGGTCAGCAAGAGCCATAACTTCACATCGTCATCTTTGAAGGAAGGTTTAACTTTCTGGAAAACTTCCGTACGTTTCACGTGACCACCTTACTTTTACATCGGCGTAAAATATGAACGAATTTTCTGCGGCTCTGGTCACGCCAGTATGCTCAACTTTTGTGTCGTACATTTACGTCACCTTCCTCATTCCTCCACTCCAGAACGCGTAACCCAAGCGTCCCTATGGTATTCTTTCATTGCCAAAGTGCAAATCCATTTATCCGAGACTTCTCCGACAATTTTCGACATGTGCTCCACGCGTTTCCATTTCTAATTCGTCACCGCTGCATTCTCCGCAATATCGCGACCAGGCGTTGCCTTATTAAATGTGCACTTCCTTCAATATATTTGTGAAATTTTTATACGTGGGGTGGCAGATGGACGTTGAACGAGTTGTCCAGAGAAGCAGTATTCTAGCGAAAGTTAGTGACAACTTTTATTTTCAGAATTTCTTTCCTGGGGGAGGGAAATAATAAAGTCCTAGTTTAAAGATTCTAAGTTTAAATATAAATGTTTTAACATTCTGGTATCGACATACGTGTGTATCTGATACCTAGAACTAACTACATCTTTACTATGAGTATTTTACTTATAGGTCATTATTATAGTCCTTCGGGCTGAGATGAAAATAAGTAACATGTGTGTATTATGAAAACAGAAAACTAAAATGTACCTAGTAATTTTCTTTTCAAGTTGGTAGAAAGATTGGTTGTAGAGTAATTAAATTGTGGTCTGACAGAATTAAATAATTTAGGTGTCCATGTGTCAGGTTTCAGTTATGTTTAACATTTTAATACCTTTTCGGTTTTTCTAATCATAGCACGTGTCTAATTTGTGGTTGCTGTTTCAATCAACCTTTTTCCACTACCGAAACAAGAAAGTAATGTCGCGCGTGTGACAAACAAGAAGAAGGAGGAATTGAAGAAGCAATCTTAGTAACGACGTACCAAAGACGCTTATGTATTTCTTTTTTCAACCTCTTCAATTACATTACATGAATTGCACCGCTACCTATTAGTGGATTGCTTACAAATTGACCTAGTCTGCTGATTCGTACGGAATTTTTAGAAATAGTGGAATCATTCAATGCATTTTCATGTTACCACAGCAGTAATTTTAATGTCTATTAATGTCAGCATGAAGAAGGATTGCTTAATTTAATGTATAATGGATTATAATTGAATTATTTTTATATTTCATAACGTAATTCTTGTAATGAATTAATTACTTGTGAATTTCATTTGAAACAGTGATAATTATTAGATTATTTCTGAATCAGAGTAATTATTCCTGACATCGTACTTCAACGATGAAACTGCCACAAATAAAAAATTTTCAAATTATATTTCAATCAGTCTCCATATTAAAAAGTATACTGTTAAGTAAATTTTAATTGACATCTGTTTTATAATGCTGCAGATAATTATCAAAACAGAAATTTTCTTTTCTTTGCCAACAATTCTTTGAGGATTCTCATGTGCTTTCGTAGGTGCACGTCATAAATAGATATATGTATACAATGTATAGTTGTGCAGAAATCTAATACCCAATTTTATTAGAAAATTATGGTTTAAAGTAATTATATTTTGTTCTAGTTACTATAAAATAAATCTGTACCTGAGAGTTAACGTGACCCAAGTCCTTTTTCATCATTTATCAGGAGAGCCGAAGAATAAATGCAATTACACATTTCTTGACCTAGCAGTTGAAATAGCTTACACTATTAAATTTTCTTTACTTATAACGTAACTTAACTAAATTCCTGGTGAAGAGAAAGCAATAAGATCCTGCAAAAAACTGAATTCTGAAAAAAATAGACTTGAGTTAGTTTGGCTATGAGACACAGGCATCATACACGAATCCTCATCTTTGTTAATTCCAAGATGAAGATTATTAGAATCATCGACCATCTCTCAAATAACACCAGACCCAAAAATACAAATTGAGCATCCGATCAATCAGAAATAGTCATTCCCTTAATATGAAACTTCACTCATTTCGTCACACTCCCAAAATCATTACTTGGACAGTCGTCGGAGGACGTTCGATGAGTGTCATTGGCAAACGCATCTCAAAGCGTATCGCGGAACGTCGATCACAGGAGATGCGTGGAACGAACTCTCCATGCCTTTCAAACAGCTTAGTTATGCCCGTCTCGATTGTGGATCCACCTTCAGGTATCTTGCAACATGCACGTCGCCGATACACACGGCCAAGGGGGTGTGCATAATTTGAAGCATGGGGAGTGTGGCTCGTCCGCTCGAATCCGATTCTGTGGTCAGCTTATTCAAGCTTTGGCCGCGCAATTGGAGACGGATCGGACGTGCCGGCTGCTGACAAGGAACTCTGATAATAGAGGCGAGCTCAGAGGAACTGGAATGTACAGTACACTATGTCTGTTCAGAGGGAAATTCGGTATTGACGTAATTAGACTACATGCTACCAGACGTTCCACATGCCGTGACACTATCCGCCCGAGGTACACCACCGCTGGGATTTAATACTGGCTAACTCATATCTCGGGGGCAGCCGGCTTGTCCGCAATTTCATCCTTTGAGAATTAAATTAATCATCGATCCTACGCTCTCTATTATTCTTGCTCCCTTTGCGTTACAGATCGTGCGGCGAGTTCAAGGAATGCCCTGTTCCTACTGTTCCCCTTTCTCTGTTGATAGATTTCCATGGCGGGGTGTTCATAAAATGTCAAAAGGAATGTACTTAGGTAGGAATATGGGTGAGCATTATTATCTGATTAGGAATAATTTTAAGCCACACTACTTTTCATGAATGATTTTAATTAAAAATTATAGCGATAATTAATGGGACAAGCCTAACGCTATAGAATAAGTATCGATCTTAATTAGAATTAGCTTTTTCATGGTAATCTACTGATATTTACTTGAGAATTTCTGGATCCATATGCGATCTAGATTCATAATATCACAATTTGTGCAATATTCTTAATATAATACATACTTTTACTCTTATACAAAATTTAGTAATATTATAAATATATTTAATAGTAGAAATATTCTAGATAACTAAGAATAGCTTGGTTTCCTCTCTATAATGATTTTCTATAGTTGAACACGAGACAAGTGGATTCAGAGTTTGAAGTACAGGAACTGTATCTATCGAGGATCCACTAGAGCATTATTCATGTACACTTACCCAAATTGTGACTGTGGCATTTTGTGAGAACACTAGTATAGTTATCTGAGCTTTTATAATTTCATCTGAGCAAGTTTTGTAGGAATTAAACCTCCAGCTTAACACAACCAAGTCAAGCTTGCTTGTCACAGCTGTAATCATGTAACTGAAAGCATAACAGTGTGAAAAATAAGAAAATATTGGAACTACCAGCATGCTTGTCTCCTATAAACTTTACAGAGTCTAAGCATTTCAGCCGTATATTGTAATCTAACAACAATTTCTCTTTGTATCTTACAGCTCTGAACGTCTTCCGGAATTCTAGTTCTACTGGAGAAACTTAGGGTAGCAGGATTAGTTGATCTCAAAGGGAAACATCTGCCCGAGAATCTAATTATAGTATAATTCAAATCGTTGCCAGTCTCTGTGTTAAATCTAGAGTAGGTAACTAACGATACATAAATAACGAGAGTGACGACCTATGTACGCTATTAGCTCTGGGAGAGGAAGAACCTCTGCGTGTCCACGATTGGTCGCGATTCAGATCTAACGCCGCTTGGCAGGTCGAGCTCGAAAGTTGTGGAAGTCCGCGAAACGAGAAGTGTTATTGGCAGCAGCTTTTAGCAGGACAGTGTCGCTGCATTTAATCACCGTCTGCTGCCATTTTTATGATTTTCCGTCGCCTCGACAGAGTTTGACCTAGTGAACACCATGCTGCACATGAGACTTCTCCAAACTTTACCTTTCCCAATTTTCGAAGTAACTGGGTCGCTTGGAAAATGTATAAAGAGACTATTTCTGTAAACTCACAACAGATTAAAGATAGCTGGATCTGTGAGCTCATCCCAGCAAACGTCAGGTCTCCAATATTGCATTCATGATGAGTATCGGGCTTACTATCGCGGGGTATCCCATTATTTTGAAATGGAGGAACACAGCGTTCCAAATTAAGCAGCCGTCTGAATTAAGGACGTTTCCCTATTCACATAACTAACTATTCCACCTCATCACATGATGCTGACACGTGGATAAAGAGAAGTTATAAAAGTTCCAAAGATAAGTCTGAATGTGAAATAACGAAGGATACAGTGTTACGTAGGTTTCGCTCACACTTTTCTGTATTCATCACCATAGCCGTAATAAATATTTCACTTAATACAAAATCAGCGGAGAGATTACTCCGAGACTTGGATGGAAACTGACGTTCATCCCTTCAACGTGTCACGTAGCAAGACGTGTACTGTGAGACAACATAATACATTTTAAACAATATATTCTTAATCGTTCCTCCGTACGTGTATCGTATATTATATGCTCACATAGGTGTTTGAAGTTGAATTCTCCAAAACGATGGGATACTGAAATAACTAAATTATATTTCTTAACCATTTTGCGGGGGAACGTGAATCCATTAAATTTTCTGACGTACTAATTATCTAATCCTTAAATTAGAATTTTGCACCGTGTAGGCAAGTAACGATGCGAGTTTATTAAACTGTAAATGGATCTAAGTTTCAATTAATCTGATTTCAGAGATTTCAAGAGTTAATTTAGAATTCATCATGCAAGAATCACAGCGTGATGTAGGTTCTCCATTATCATTTCATGAAACTCTGCCGTGGAAACGATATTCCATTATGTTGTAAGCCGATGGTGTAACTTCAAAGCTGCGGTATACAATCCGTTTCGCTTTCGAACCATTTTAAAGAGTGCACTGGAACCGCCAAAACCAAATGCACCGCGTAATGTCGATAGCACATCCGAGACTTCGAAAGCTTTCTCTCGTTTACTGCTTGCCTCGAAGAAAAATCATTCTTCCTCGAGCAGGACGATCGTCCCGAAATTACCCAGAAAATTGTGCGATTTTTAAAATGGACCATTATACTCGGTGTCCAAGGTGATTTGAGAAACTAGGTTGAGCTGTGTTTTTCTTTCGAGAGAAGATAAAGAATTTTTCAAACTTTTAACCCAGCAGATAGAGAAACAACGTTACACAAGTAGGTACTGTCTTGATGGGGGAAATGGAGAACCTTATGGGCAAACTGTAGGATCTTTGGAAAAATTTGAATTTTCTCACGCAGGTACTGAAATAATGTCTGAGTCTAATATTTCTGTGAAAAGAACTTTAACGTTTTAACTAATGCCAGTTTGCTAGAACTAGTCAAATTAAATAGAATGTACATAATAGTTCATACGCTATTAATAAATAAAATTACTCTGTTTTCTATTTTTAAAAATTTTAAAAATTTGACAACAAGAATACTTTAATTCAAACATGTGAATTATTTGAAAATTCAAAAATTTGAAATTCTTGATTATTCAAAAATGTTGAATACTTCAAAATGTCCGTAAATGTAATCAAATTAAACGTAAATCCTTTTATTATTAGTCATCTTAAGAGATTATGGTGTATGAATTTCTTCTCCAAATAACAGACTTAAAGTTTGTAATTTTAATTAAGGGAAAGACTAGACAAAAATATCAAAAAATGATAAGGTACACGAGGATGTATTAATGCAGACCCAATATCTTCACAAATTACCTATTCTACTGTGTGGACTAAAAGCACAACACATAATGAAGATAAATATCGAAGGATACCATGAATACCAATACTCCACTAAAACTTAATTGCTCCTTATATTTAAGAGCGTAGTTTCATGAGCAATAACTGAAATCGTAGGACATAACAGCATCCTGAACTATCATCGAATATATGGGACTGCCTAAGAGTGTAATTGCCAGACCAATTTAAGATAAAAATTGAAACTACTTCAGTGAAATAAATTTTAAGACTTTCTTACCTGAAACTTCAAATTCCAAACAACTTCTCTTAAACCCCCAGTATTAGCTCACGTTCTCTAATTTTCGCAAAGCACAGCATACTTTATACTTGAAACAACGGAATTCTTATCTTTCCTAAATGGAGGATTCAAGAGTGTAATAGAAGAAGAATTGATCTAAATGCGCGGTACTTAATGCTCCGGGAAAATATTGCCCCCGAAGCGCGTTTGCTTAATGAATCATCCTGATTAAACGACGCTGTAAATTCCACCGGCACAAGGATATTTTACAACAGATTTAATTTCTGTTACTGCTCTGTAGAAAGGGCTGCTTTTCGGTAGCTTTCGTAATGACGCGATACGATAAATTCCGTGAATGCAACTCGCTGGGGAACCTGTTAAAGTCGTTCCCAGTTGCTTCTCGTCATGGAAACCCGAACGAATTTCCCCGCTAAGGACGAATAAAAGGAGTTTTAACAGTTTCTCGGGCAATAATGAGAGAGCACAATCAATTCCAAGACCCGTCGAGTGTCGGGACGATTGGAAGCGGTAGCGTATACTGAAGTTGGCGCAATGAAACACTCTGAGATTTATACCTCGAGGTTTCCTTCTAGGCTCTCGCCGATCGGCGAAGTTGTTTTAAGACAAAGTTGAATAATCGTCTACAAAAGTTGCATTGGAACGTTTGCTGGAAGCAGTTGGGTATCTGTTAGCATTTCACTTCGATTCTGTTGAAAAGTGTTTGCAAACGACGCGATGGTTGCTGCTTCAAGACGTCGGTTTCCTGGTTTGAGTAAAGACAGCTTTTAACCAGACTCATTATCAGTTTAGTACGATGCTCCGATTTGTAAGTCTTTCGTGGTCACTGCTGTTATTATTTTATTATGTTGACGAAACTTGTAAGTATATTCTATAAGTGCATGTGGAAAATTGCTGAATTTTATGACCTATTTTCTCTCGAACCACTGAATCAAATAATCAAAATTTGATTAAATATTATTTAGTATTATTGTATTATTAGAAACCAGCTAGAGAAAAATGGTCAAAAATAGTAATATAAAAGAATAATGACTTTTGGATATCTTCTGGTTAATGGTTCCATCTTTTTAAATTTTAAATAAATATAGGACAATTATATTTTATATTTGTGTAGTAAAATATAAACCACGGGCTTCATTATTATTTGTTAATTCTTATTACTCGAAAGAAGTTTTACATATTAGAATAGTATCTATCTATCTTCTACTTTATTTTCTACATTAACATCTACATCATTCTCCTATATAACAAAAATAAATTTCACATTCTTTTAGTTTCACGTAAGAATAATGGTATTTAAACACGACAATAGCAGAAATTGTTATAGTTAAATTTGATCGTATTTCAAACTGCAAACAATGTTTAAGAACAATGTTTTGTGGTTCATTGTAGAATACTGTAATCAATCCTTTTATTTTCTTTTGTATCAAGTACAATTAGTGTAAGCTTTCACTTTTTCGTTGTATCCTCTTTTTACCATGCTCTTTTCCTCTTGTTTAATTAAGCTTCAACTACTCTACAGCTTTTGTTTGCTTAAAAATAATTAGCAGCCTGTTGTGTTTATCTCTTCGTACCGTCGCTACCTGATATTTACCTTCTTGTTTAATTGACTTCGATCGGAGGTTCGATATTTCACTTCCTCCCATGACCTACATAAATTTACTTAACGTTCCCTGGTTGTATCTAGAAGCGACTCAAACTTCGAAGTCTCATTAAACTGCACGAGTCGTTTTCACGACGATGCTCCGCCAGCTTGCAGCTGCAGCAGCTTGCGGTTTTCTAGTGTATTGAAGATCGGCCTTTGGATCACGATAGATTATCGAGTCTACTCTAAGTGTGTTAAGGATTCCAGGAAGATTCGATGGTACCTACATAGCTTGTGTGAATAAGGTTTCATAGAGATAGTTGTCTGTTTACTCTGCTATCAAACTCTTTCTTTTGGTACAGGAAACTGAGAAACTAAATTAATAGTAGTAGAATATAAAATGATTCGGAAGTTATGTGTATACCAATTGTTTTCCAATCTGTTTATTTTTACACTCGTCAAAAGCTTCAGATCATTAGAACGTAGCCTGAAAATGGCACATCGATATTTCAAAAGTTAGTAGAACTACGTATACGGGCATTAAACAAAAATAATATCGCATATTCGAACACTGCTATCTATTCCTATGCGAACAAAGCCGATTTGCTTTACTGAATAATATATGGTTACTAAACTTTAAGGTAATATAGATTTTATCATGAACAGCTGAAATAATCTATATTTGTATTAAGTACAAGAAACTCTTGTGTAAAATATGGAATCGATTTACAACATTGTTATTGAGAAACTGTTAATAAAATTGGGTGCGTGTTAACACAGTAACATATGGTAGAGTTGAAAGAAGACTGCTTATCTTCTACTCTTTTCGTCTGCAACAGGAAATTTATATTCAAAAACCTTACTAAAATTGGCACGAAATTGTATCGAAATGTTATAGGATGATTGTATTAATTTTTGTAAAACTGTCCTCAGAGTTTTTTCATAATTACCAATGAAAAAAGAAATGTATGTAAAAATTTGTATGTCAATTCTAATGAAACTAGTTACTTGTAGCTAAACAAGACAGTTGAATATCCCACTTTAATATTACAGTCATTTATATCAGCATATCATTCTTTTTCAATAAATTTAAATAGTATAAAAATTATTATTATAATATACACACAGTCTAGTTTTATAATTGTCGTTTAGTAATAATCTCCCATTTGACTATCATAGTTGGCTAAGTACAACCTTAAACACAATCGGTGCCCCAAGCGTTTAAATATTAAACAGAATATTCTCAGGACTTTAGTTACGAACAACACAGCTAAATTCCATTAAAATCGTGCACGTGAACTTTGACCATCTAATAACTTAATCTTCTTCGCTTGAAGCCAATAATCCAATCAAGTTTTTATGTCCCAGGCTTGGTCATAGTGTAAAGAAATCACTTGGACCATCAATATTGAAACTCTCAGCCATTCTGGAAGAAATGAGATTGAGCGACAGAGACACTAAAGGATTGGTCGAACCTAGGAGATTACCTTCTGCAACAACCAAATCGATATTTCTTCTTCCAGAAACTCCCTCTTGAATGATTGCATCACGACTCATGGGATACCCAATGTTTCTCTATACACCTCGTCGTAATGGCGAGTGTTTCTTCTCGGAACGAGCAAGTGCTTACTAGCGGTAGCGGGTGCTCGAAATTCGCCTCAGTGGAACGCCTTCGAGGACGAAGTGCGCGAGTGAACTTGGCACCACGAAGACGTAGATCCACGAGGAACGAGCCATAATGGCGTCGTAATTGGATTTAGCGTTATAAACTCATGTTAATCGGGTCGAACTCCACTTACCGCTTGACAATCAACCATGTTGATGATATGATATGTTCATTAAGCCCCCGTTAAATATTTCTGCTGGGCGTCGATCGATAACACGTAATCGAGACGGTGGCGAAGAAGACGGAGGAGAATCTCGCGCGAACGTTAATTTAATTGATTCGACGAACGGTTGCTGCCCTAACGAGCTTCCTCGATCTTCCGTTTGCTTTCCGAACGCGACAACTTTTTCTCTCCTTTCGTCTCTTTTTCCTTCGACGGAGGATTTTCTACGCTGACAGTGAATTTTCCGAGGGATGGAATTTCGGGAAACGAGGGACGAGACTGTTTGAATTCGTCTTATTCTCAACCGCTTGTTTTCTGCGCTCTAGTTCCACGTGAATGATGATTATGTTGAGCGACGACCAGGAGTATCCGCCGGAACCTATTCAATGTGTTTTTCGGCAATTAGGAAAGCGACCTAGATCGCGGTCTTAATTGTGCAAATGTTTGGAATTTGTATTGCGTGGAGCTCATTTGGAGGCAAATTTCTACGTTACTGCTATTTTTGAGAATTACAAATTCTAGGAGAATGTTGTTTGACGTATTTGTTATTAAGTTGGGCGGTGGTCTGAAATGAAATATTCCTTGAAAGAAGACCAACACTATTTTTGAAATGTAATATTTTTGTAAAATGATGTTCTATTTAGAATGGTAACTTTGGGAACTTCTAGATCTAGATATAGTGGTTCCAAATTAGTTTGAATACGAAATGAGCACTTATAGAACAGTATTATGTTCAGACTTAGATGATATATAATTGCGTTTTTCATCATGAGTATTTTGAAACCACATAAAGTTTCTTCTTACGTATCTGTATTTTACTATTTTTATTCTATTTTATTTTTTGGATAACTAATGCGTGCTTTTTTGACATAGGTCATTTATTTTGAATGCTTGAATTTAGTTTGAAAATTCTTTTTTCAAACTCCTGTCGGTTGGTATTGTAGAAATCTAATACAAAACTTCTACATATAACACATTTATTTGGCTATTCGATTATTTCCTGCAACACTATTTTTAAAAACCAGATTTCGTCGCAATGCCCAACGCAAATCTTCTTCCTTCTAAATATCATTAAATAAAATTCGATACACCAGAGAATTTAATTTTCACTTCGAATTTTAATTCAGGTTTGACAATATCAACTGTCAATTTTATCTTACATTCTCTCATTTCAAAATATTAGCACCTAAGTACCCACCCATAAGTATGCCTGCAAACAATACCGAATGAAATTCACTATTCTCCCGGGTTAATTAAATTACAAAAGGGCCAGAGTTCACAGAATATCTAAAGCGGAACAAACAAAAACCACGGACGTTTTCATAAACCATGTTCACGAGAGAGTCGACCAGCCCGAAATATATCGAGACTGAGTGACTGTTTGGAAACTGTAAAAACTATACCGAAGGCATTTTAGCAAATATCGTTCGGACAGTTATTTTAATATTTTGAATGGAGTTGAAATCAAATTAGTACCGCGCGAGTGGATACGCTGGAAATCATTTTCCGCTGTGCCCGACTGGATACATTTTCCAGCGCATATTTCACTTAGCACAGGCAAACGCTCCGGTTGAAGGTTGTAAGTCTTCAACGTCAGTTCAACTTTTGCACGGACGTACAGCGGTTGCCGACCCCAACGAGACACCCTTTAATTTGTTTTCCCGTAATTGGTTCTTGTTATTTATTCAGCGTCGGATATCCGATTCCACGTCTTTCATATCCCCTGTCCATTCTTAACACGTAACTGGAACACACATTTTTCGCCACTGTAATACGAACCGCGACCCCCTCACCCCAATACTGATTCAAAATCCCATATAGGATACATTTCTGATTGAATTTTCTGCTGCATCGTTGATACTCTATCGACATAAATAAAAATTCAAGTGAGTATCGGTATTTACAAAGGGAATTGAAACTCGACACGAGGTAGCCGTTTTATGTTGTGCACTTACTTAACTATTAGATATAAGTGGAAATGACGATGTTGCTGTCGCTTTAAATATATTGAAATACATTCTTATATTTTCTATAAAAACGTATACTGTGTACACCTACTATTAATAAATATTAGATTATAAGTTTTGTGTAAGTAATGTTCCTGTTATGAAAGTTTCAATGGGTAAAATTAATATATTGTTGCTTAAAGTTTCTACTGCAGATGTCTAGTTATATCGAATGTGTTAAATTTTGAAACAAGTTGAAACGAATAGTGCATAAGGGTTAAAGGTTTTCGACCTTTAACCTGAGAAAATTTCCTTTGGAAAGAACTTGGTTACTTTTTGGATCTACAACCAAGCTAAGATTTTGCTGTTTTTAATTCATCATTTTAGGACGTCGAGTATATCACAATCTATGTCTTGTAATTCTGTTCAGTGAGTAAAGGTTTCATTGATTCTACTGTACTCTTTAATAATTTTTGTCACAAGTTACAAAAAAAATAAAAAGTCGTCTCGTCATTAAAGCTTGTTCATTGACTAATCTTGCTGACACACAATCAGAAATCAATTATGTTATATTAATCTTTCATCTCCCACGCTTTTCAGCCGATTAATAATCTCGCCCTTTCAGCTGAAATGCGTTTACTGATCGAGCGCTTGCTCGCTTAATTACTAATAACATTTTCAGCAGCGCGCATTAATCATTCCTCAGACTAGAGAACAGTAAAAACATTTAAAAATCCTCATCCATTAACGTGCATTTTTAACGAATAATATTTTGAAGATTTTCAAGACACTCGCCCCCAATATCTAAAAAAGCGATAATTGATCTTCTCGTGTTCGACACTTTCGGCGCTCTTAATTAACTCTTTATTAGTTAAAAATGAAGGTTTGGCTTTTCGTAATTTATCGTACTTGAATTTGCACTCCACTGAGAGAATCGATCTAAATTATTCAATTTCAACCCTGAACAAGTTAAAGCGGAAACTCTGGCGCTATTCAAAACCAATCGGTTTGAGTAATGATAAAATTAAATTTTTTCTCTCAAATTCGAAAAGCTATAGTGATTAAGAGGGAAGATTGAATTCTTGGATAGAAGAGCAATAATATTCCATTAATTAAAAACTGATACTACGAAAATTGAAAGATAAGCAATTCGTTAAGCTTGATTTGAAATCAACATACCTGTAACGCAGACAACTGATTATTTTTGAAAAAATTAAATGCTAACGTTTCCAAGAAAACTATAAATGATGATATAATTTTAACAAATTAATAACTTCAATGAAGAATCGCAATTTAAAGGTACATATTTTTAAATAATTGTCTGCTTCTGATTTTAAAGTATTTTAACGATTACAGGAGTTTTTGGAATTCGCATCCATTTCTATATTTCATTTCAGCAGCTGCTATTAATCTCCTGTAGGCAAATATACTTTTTCATACTCCGTAGACAATTTGAGTCGTTTATGTCCAAGCTAAATTTTTTTACTGTTTACTAGGCTTTGTATGAAACGTTTAAAATATTTTTCAGCAAAAACGGGACCTTGTTTGAAAATGCACAAGTTTATAATAAATCTATATTGACTAAAATTGTAGCTGGATTTTATATTCAAGACTGTAAGCTTTAAAAAAAATACAAGCATTTTTATGATGGATCTAAAGAGTATAATTATTTTGAGATCTGAATGAAATTTCGTAGTGATATATGCACGTGAAAGATATACTGAATGCAAGGTTTTCTTAAAGAAATCAATATATATTCGTATAACGATTATATAAGTGTAGAAAAATTAAATAAAAATGATGTGACATGCGTATTTGAAAGTGATAAAACTCAAACAAGCATGTTTTTTAGGAAAGGCGAAAAAAGACTATTTATAAGCATAGAAGAAAATTTTGAAAGTCTTTCTGGTATCTTCTAATATGGAAAATGCCCATGTCGTTAAAACATTTTTTTAAAATAACGAGAAGAATTAAAAGTTAGACAATGATTTACTTGAGAAAAGACTGATGTAGTCGATAAATTCGGTCGTTGAGGGCAGCAGAATTAACCTTTATCACGTGCTGATCGAAGGCAAACTGACCTAGACCAACGTTCTTTGAGTAGCGAAGACCTCTGTGTTATTAAGCTCCTTTATGTAGTGAAAGAAGGTCCACCACTCCGCGTTTCTGAGAAATTCAAAGCTGATACTCCACATTTTCCCACTAAAAATATAACCTTCTCCAGAAGTTTAAAATTCAGAAACCTAAAGTAATCCATAATTCAGTAACAAAAAATCTTCCCAAATACCTCTCTTTAACATTTAATAATTTGACACTGCTTACCACACTGCTGTATCAAAAGTTATAATTAACACACCCTTCTATTAATGTTCAAACTTCGTTATCTTAAAAGCAAACATTAACACGGTTTTTATTTTTCACCCCCACCGTGAAAGCTTCCGTTAGGGGATCAAGAGAGCTTTCCAATAAGCAATTCCGAGCGAAAATGGTTCGTATATCGTTCTCGAAGTATCGTGGCGGCGCCACGCTCAGGTGAGTCGGAATTTCGACGGTTGATAATCAGTAAATTCGATCGTGTAAACAGCGAGTAACAGGGAGAGGTTGCAGACTCTATTCCCAGCTTTGCTTAAGAACCGAATTCGAATCCACAAGATGATTCAGTTACGCGAAGCCCCGACGACCATTACGCCGTTTAGATTATCACCGTTTCGCGTTGAATGGACCCGATGATGTTCCGTCCGATCGCACGATTCAACGATATTCTGCTGATCGTGAACAGAAGATACGCCAGCGCGATAGATTTAACAGTGTCCATCGATCTCACCATTTACACCGGCAGATAGATTGTTTCGTAAACTTGGCAGACATTATCGCCGAACGATTCGATTAGATCTGCTACCAATTGCGTATACCGACAAACTTCGAGCTTTCTTGCTCCAGCTGATCTATAAAGTTGTCCCTTGGCACTGATCGAGGAGCTGGAATACTGTTGCTTCGATTACAGTGCTTGGATGAGTATATCAATTTTCTGATATGGCGAAAGGTCTTGAGTGGTCTTGAGTAGTCTGTTGGTGCAATCCCATAGTGTAATGAAGTAAAAAAAATTAAAAACTTGCATCATTTATTGACCGAAAGTTGAATAATATTTCTTAAAGGTTTTAAGGAGGAATCCTATAAACTGAGTCTGAGGTTTCATCTCCTAGTTCTCTAAGAATTTCTGTAAGAATGCCTGAAGTATGCATGGAGACGCAGCGATGTCAGTAGAATAAGACAAGTCAGACACGCTTCAAACACTTGTCAGATTATACTGGGAATTATATTAGGAATAGGATTCATATCAACGATTTTAATGTCCTCTAAATTGATGTTAAGGTCAACGTTCTGAGGAATTTGGTTTTACTTAACTATGCTATGTATTCCTTTAAACGATGAATTTTCTTTGGGCTAATGCTTATTCACAAATGTGAGCTGATAAAGACATTGTAATAGTAACAATAAATGAAAATAGCTGTGCTGAGGATCCCTTTTTCAGAAACAATGCCTATGACTTTAAAATAACGTTTTCGAAATCTGTTACTGAATGGGACTTCTTGTTGACTTTTAACCTTAGATTATACTTGATTATTCTAATTTCAATAGTTTCCAAGATATGCCACAGTAAGTTCAAATGTATAAAAATAATACATGCATGTAAATTTATGTGCATACATGCATGGGTAGAAATTCTTGAGAAAGTTTCAAGTTTCAATCCCTTGCATATAAAATAATTTATAAAAGACTGTCTGAGTATGTTTGCATCTATCTAAGCAACAAGGGCCGAGATAGCGGAATAAATATAATTTAAAATACTGCAACGAATGAAACCTAGTTTATGGAACCTGGGGCTTACAGGATTGAAAGGACGAACCATGATACTTGCGAAGCTAATTCAGACGAAACTACGAAACACCTCAAGAATTCAAGCAACTGGTCGTGATTGACGCAACCGTATAATAACTTCTTTAACAACACTGACGCCGCTTGTAGTTCTAATTACAGAAGAAAGTTGTGTATCGTGTCAGAACGAAGACTCGCCAGTTTTCCTCAGTTGCATAGTACGCTCAAATTTTACTCCCCTCTCTTACAAGTTTAATTAAACCCAAGTCGCCTGCACATCTTACTTCTAGGTAAAACGTCATCCTAGACAAGGATCGAATCAGATGAATGAATTTTTTAGTAGTTCATTAATTCAAGCTTTTACTCTGATGGCTTCTATTCCATCTTCATACGTAACTTTGATGACCAACTTTCTGCTGACATTATGTTACTCTATTTGATAAAGGTTTTGTAACAATCTGGAATGTAAATTTATACAGTATTAGACTTTAAATATTTTTTAGTAATCTAAAGACTGGTTATTGTCTTTGCATGAATATATGAGGAAAATATTCATTATTTTTTGTGGCACTTGCAAAAATAAAGTTTGTATAGAAGTCTTGCAAAAAAGTCTTCTTATTAATAAATTTTACTCTTAAATCTAATAGACCTATAGATAAGTACTATTAGACCCAAGAATCTACTTTCATTTTCTATAAATTAGAGCTTCTTCACTTTAGCGAATTCTTTAATAGATTCTTAATCACATTACATCTCGACCGAAAACAATAAGTAGTAATCAACAGACTTAGAATATTTTTGATTTTCAAATTTCAGTGGGACATATCCTCTTGAACTCTCCTAAATATACCGACCCTCGCACCACATTTGAAATAAACCAAATTCTAGAATGCAACCTCAACAACAGTAAACAAATATCTAACGTTATTTCATTCCTAAAATATTCCTTACTCTGTAGTAAGTTCTAACACATATTATTTTCATTTACAATAGTCATCGCCAATAACCAAGATGCAGTTGATGCGACGTTAAAACATTTCATACAAAAATAATTCTTCCTACTTTTACTAAACCTTGAATTCTAATTTCTCAATTCTTTTTTTCTAAATCCTTTACTGATTCTAGGCCAGCAAGAAACCATATTATAAATTGGTCACCACTACACAATACTCTCCTAATGATACGTTTATACCAAGCAAGCGAATGCCCATTCTTTCCTCATTTGAGTAAAATCCCAGTGACACGAACATTCTTCCATTAACTTCTCGATTTTATTCATTCATGCTATCTTACATTTTCTCAAAGTGCAAAAAGATCAAGCACTCGCTCGCTTGATCCAACCGCACCATAATAAATTAAAAAATCAAAATGTTTCCGTGCAAAACAAGGGAAAGAAGCTACTATTTGATGTAACACACTCACGCTCCTGTACAGTCAAGAAACCCGAAAATTCATAGTCTATTAACTACCCTCGAGCAGTCAGTTATTCACCACTCCATTTCCCCCTAGCTTGGCGTTTACATTTCTAACAACCCCCCACTCCGCACTGCCTACCTTAGAGGCCTCACGCGCTTCATTAAACTTCCACTTTCCAGCGTTCCGCTGCTCCAGTCTCCGGCACGCATCGATTCGTCACCGTTAATAACCAGCTCGTGACAACGAGGATCAAGAATTGCCTTTCCTGGGCGACAGTTAGCCAAGAAGAAAAGTGGAGGATATTGGAGGAGCGTGATTAAAAAGAAAGTCATTGTCTGCAAGTTAGCCCACTGGGGCATATCGTCACGAGCAATCGCGATGGGGAAACGGTGACGACATTTAACGGCTCCAGCGATCCGGCTCGCCTCGACGTGGAACGGGGAACTGATACCGTTGTTTGCCAGGAGGTAAGACGAAGGGTGAAGGCATCGGGGCTCTCGGGGCTCCTTGCGCCGAGCAGCATCGATTTCTCATGGACGTTGACATAAATCCTCCGCAACGCGCTGAAAGTAAAGTCCAAGTCCCTGAAACGCTTACTCGCTAATAGTCATAGTTCGAATGGCCGAAAGTTGCAATTGAGGACCGACTGCTCTACAAATTTCACCCCCGAACGGTTCACCAAGCACGGAACGTCAAAACATCCTGCTACCCTTCCTCCGTTCTTCGTCCCCTTACACTCCAGTCTCTTTAGTTCGCGGATACTTTGGAACGTTTTGAAGCGTCTCTCGAGGGCTTTCAATGGAATCGTGAAAATTTTAATTAAGATTTGTTCTGAAGAGTCAAGGCAAAGCGATGAGAGGACCATTCCTACTTTCTGACGAATATTACAGGGAAGAGTTGCACAGATCAAATCCTCTGTAAAGTTGGCTTACTTTAACTTGATATGGTGTTAGCGTTGTAATATGCTGAGATCATTATGTTTCTATTATGAGAACTGCTTTGTAATGTAATGCTGTGGAGGCAATGATACCTGGCATTAGGTATAGATACCTGACGTTAGGCTCGCTAAGCACGCTCTCTGATTGGTCGGTGTTTTTTGTTAATAACTCGTTAACGAAGGCCCAGAGGAAATTTTCGCCCAGGAAAAAGTTGCTTACAATTACCCCAGGAATCGCCCATTCTAGAGACTTACACTTATTCTGGGACACCCTGTATATTCTAGAAATGAAATGCGACAAATCAGCCAAACTGCAAAAGTGATCTCTCTTCGTTACTCTTGGAGTATAACCACCTTGTCGCGTTTCATTTTTTAAAGTTATAACTACTGACCAGTTTTAGGTACCATCAGGTGCTAGAGGGACTCCTCTTAGAGTGTTACACTTATCTTGGATTCCTGCATATATTCTTCACGTAATTTCATATTTTATATCAAATCTAAAGTTCATGTAAAACTGTCAACATTCGTAATTGTTACATGTATATCATAGTAATCGAGGCCCTATTGTATTTCGGCTGATCGCACTCTTCACTGAGGAGTGTTTCGTTAAAGCATGATCACTGAATTGATTTCCCAACGCATAAAATTCGCTACCAATGGGACAATTTGCAGCGCGGCTTTTCGCCTATAAAATGTGCGAAATTCTCTCCCGATCGACGCTTTACGATACAAATACCCCAAAATCGAGAGAACTCAGCCTCACGCATGTATTTATAATGCGAAGTCGTGAGCGTCGCAATCAATTCTCATTCAAGGGACGGTAAACCGTTGATTGATCAATAAAATTGGAATTATTACGGGTTTTATTCAGCGCTATTCTCTGCTTCACAATTTTCGCATTGAAGACTCACATCGTTGGATCTCTGAATTATTGGCACTGTTTGCTGAATACGCGAAATGTAAACATTACAATTGACAATAACGTGTCGACTGCCTCGCCTATGCCCGTGAGAAATTTAGTTAAACCTCACGCGAGAATTCTAATTATCAACAATGTTGTTTTGTACCAATTATTTCGTTCATTTTATAATGCTTCTTCGCAAGTAGTGCACTGCTGTGTTAACTTAAAGAAGTAGATAAATTTCAAATCCTGTTTTTAGGTATCTAAAGAATAGATATTTTAAATGCAGCGTATGATTTTCTAACAATTTTGAAAAATAACAAAGAAAACTTTTAAAATTTAAACGTTCATAAAAATTCAATAAACTATGACAACAAAAATTGTATGTTAGATTGTAAATAATTTTATAAAAAAAAAACAGTTAAAAAAAGTTTCAACCTTTTGAAAACAACAGAGTGGTGTATCCCTTTAATGTCTACACTAAACTTCGTTAGGAATTATTACTAATTAAATTGACAGTATTGTTACCGCGATACAGTGAACACAGTAGTAAAAGCGTGAACAACTTCGCTAATTGGATAACAGGTAGAACAATAAAGCATGGGAAAATGAAAAATCAGAGACCTACAATTTTTACACCAAAACTTGTCCAGTATTAATCTTCATCAAGCCACCGAGGGAGAAGTAATTTACGTGTTTTATCGTCGCCTTAATTATAATTTTTAATATCAGCTACGATCGCGTCCCATTGTGAGGATGCTTCACTTTTTTCTCCCGCCCCCGTCTTGCGCTCCAGCACCATCCCGTTCAACAGCATAGCAAGAAGTTTTTATTAGTTTATGAACTCAAGTGTGCGTAAAGTGGCGCGGAAACTCATTTCTTATAAATACAAATTCGCGAACGCTTTCCCAGGGCGCGGTTGATGCAACAGAAACTTGAGAGCTAATGAGCCGACGTGGAAGAACAAAACTCGATCGTGTTTGAAATACAACGCGCGACCAGGCCAACAGAACGGGCGTTATTAGGCGGAGAGAAGGGAACGAGAATGCACTAAAACCCTGCATATGATATTGAATTAAGTCCTTAAACTACCAGTGACCTTTCAACTAGGACATGAAATTGCGCAACATGTGCTAGGAACTTGTTACTTATTTCCTTAAACCTTCATGGTACACGCGAAATAAATTTTACTAATAACGCTAGATGAAGCACTAAATACAGTTATTCCTTTTATTTTGATTTTCATTGAGCAAGAAATAAATGAAACAATCTGTATTCTATTTGCAAAAGCAACAAGGTATAAATATGGTTTACAATTCCAGTGCAGATTATTTGCGTTGCTTTTATCAATTCTTTTCTGAACATGAACCATTTCAAATATTCACAGCTCCATATTTTCAAACAGTTGTATGTATAAATCCGCCAATAAATATTCCAGTTATGCAATATTCAAATTCACCAGCATTAAAATATTCAAGTATGTAATTTTACAAATAGAAAAATATTTAAAACTCTTGTGCTTCTAAATTTTGAAATTTCAAAAGCTGGTGAAATCCGTCTGAAACGCGCCAAATCGAACGGGATTACTATCGGTTCGTGACAGGAGTCAATGGAGAGCACCGATCATTTCAAATACCATTCAGTTCGCGCAGCTGCGTGAAATAAGTACCATTTCTTTGTGAGTGGCTTCGATAGCCACTGCTCTCTTTAGATGTTTTTAATTAACAAACAAAAGTTACTTGAATTCAAACGACCTCTATTCATGCAACTTGATGCCAGGTTTATGTTCACATAAGTCAAGTTACTTGAACTCAAAAGTAACTTGAATTTAAGTTACCACAACAACAGAAATGGCGTCCAAAGAAGTCACGCGTGTTGGTTATTTAGTTATGAATTTTTTAAACAGTACATGCACTTTTAACAGCTACCTTAACGATTATATGTCTGTCGATTTGTTTGAAATTTGCCCTACATAGTACAGTACGTAAATCAACAAGGAAAAGTTGAAAAGACGTCAACTTCATTTGAAGCTTGAAGGATATTTCAAGTCAAATAAAATAACGCATTCACTTTGGTTAAATTAGCCCAAATCGCTTGAATTTGACTACTTGAGTTCAATTAACTTGACTGATCTGAACGAGTCTCAACCAAATAGAAATTTAAAGAAATGTTTCAAGTCATATAAAGTAGCATTAGTCAAGTTGCTTTAAATCACTTGCGCTCAAGCCGCTTGTATTCAAGTAACTTGACTAGTCTGAACAAGGCTTTAAACACTATTCCATAATTGCCGATTCTCGTCTTACCTACTCATTTTAATGTCTGCAATCACACCTTAAGTGTTCCCCTACCTGTAGCTGAAGGCCTTGTGGATTCGACCTGACTCTACTTCGCAGTAATAATTAAAGCTAGCACCATGATTTTTACGTATGAGTTTCTTACTTACAATGAAAGAGTAACAGCTCTAATATATATCATATTTCTACCTTCTCTGCTACTGGTGGAACGTACAAATTAATCTTGAACATACACACTTAAAATTCTTCAAAATTCACTAATCAATCCTATACGAATGAAAAATGACATAGCTTGTATCTCTATCACTGTACATCCCCTGTGATTCTATCCTATTTGTCTCTAACCTAAATAAAATCAACGCGGAACGAATGAGTGCAAGCGTCGCGTCGCGTCGTCCCAACAGCAAACTCAATGTTCTCGCCTGCACTGACAACTGTAATAAAAGGAAAGAAAAAAGCATCTATAATCAATATTGAGACGATACGACTGTGTGAATTACGCGTTCTAAAATTCGAGAGGACGTTGAAACACGAGCGGAGGAGAATGTTCGTGCCGGATACAACGTTGAAACATCCACCGTCTGCCAAACAATCGAGGATGGGATCGAGGGTGGGCGCTCAGTAAATCGACATCAATTTTTCCACATAAACAGTTTGGCGTGGTGGTGGAGAAGAATGGCGCTACGACCGCGCGCGGCCACGTCGGATATCCGACGGAGCTGCTATAGCAAAAAGCTAAATAAATACGGAAAACAATGTTGGCCATTAATCGTTAACCCTTCCCACCCTTCGTTTGCTGCCATCGTTTTTTCCTATTTTCCCCTAGCCTGCATCGAGCCATCTCCTTCTCGTCGTACCAATCGCCTCCTCCTCCACTTGCAACCACCCCCAACCCTCGCCCACCCTTCGACCCACTCAGCTCCTCTGCCCCCTGCCAGTTAACCGTCCATTGCTCGGTACTCTCTACGATTTAAGGGATAACGTGATTTCGAGCGATTTCTAACTACATTTAAGCGCAGACTAATGTCTGCCAGCGCGGAGCGAAACGCGGGTTACGTGAGTAATGCGTTTAAGTCGCGAGCGATTTTTCTACCGACCTGCTGCTAACCTGGTCCCCTCCCCTATCTATGTGAATCTGTTCCAGAGATTCTATCGAGATCGAAGGGAGTTGGATTTATCAATGGGACTGCTTAGGTGCCTGTGCCTGCCATGGGGAAGTCGTGGGACTTTAAGGGAGCTAATTTTTAGGTTCATGCGTGAATCAATGGTGATCCTGAATCGTAATGAAGTACACTGAATCGTGAAACGAAATTGTCTAAGATTTTTAGCAATGATACTGTTTTTCGAGCTGCTTCTCCTTTTCGAAATGGATGTTCCTGGTGTCTTTCAGAAATTGCTGCATTTTAGAAGAACCTTTTAACAAGTTATGGCACCGACAAGTGATAGGGTATTAAGACTTGCAAGAGTTTCAAGGTTCTCAAGATTTTCAAAGCTATTTTACTTTTAAGATAATCTCAAAGGGAGTTTCGGTTAGTTTCAGTCTTAGTCTCGGGGATGAAGTTCATCCTCTTGTTTAAAAATTTGCAAGAAAAAGCATTGAAGGACCGGCACTACTCGATGGTATGTTCTAAGAAATACTGCCTTGTGCCACGGATATCGGCGAACTAGTTGATTTGCATACAGAATGACCGAGAAAGTTGGTCGCTTTGCTGTACGCGCCAGAGTGTGAACAAATTTACTTTGAAATTTACTTTATTTATTTTCAAAACTTTATGAAGGCACATAGTTGTAGAACCTGTCAAAGAAACTACGTTTATTGAAAATTTCAAGATTCGTCATAACTCTAATTTATTTTGGCCATCAGATGATGCTTAAAATAAAATTTAAAATATGCAATACAATCTCAGGTACAGTATTTTAAGCTCCATCGTTAAAAACATAAATAAAGCTGCGAAAACTATCCGTGTTCTTCTGTGACATCAGCCATAGCGATTTTTCAGAGTTCTCTTATTTATTTCGATAATCGCCTAAAAATATTTCAAGAAGTTTTATTGAAATGAGAATCTAGCATGAACACAGACTCAGATTTAGAGACTCCATTAACTTTGATGATTAGAAGACTACCAGCACCAAAATCTGAAATTGGTGTTGCAGATTGTGTTACACTGACATAAAATACTAAAGTTTTTAGTGCTCATTTAGAAATAGCGTTTCCAAACATACTCCACTTTCTGAATCAAGTAGTATAGGTCAACGAAAAATGAAACATATGAGAAAAAAGTCATATTTTACACTTTAGCTAAAATATAACTTTGTCAAGGATTTATATAATTGTGTGTTCCTTCAAAAGAAAATATTTAAATCTAAGAATGAATTTTTACATCACTTGTATGGAAGTTTAGAATTATTTTTAATATTTCAAGAAGTTTTATTGAAATGAGAATCTAGCATGAACACAGACTCAGATTTAGAGACTCCATTAACTTCGATGATTAGAAGACTACCAGCACCAAAATCTGAAATTGGTATTGCAGATTGTGTTACACTGACATAAAATACTAAAATTTTTCAGATTTCATCCACGTTAAAACTTCAACTGTCTTCATCGCCATTCACAACGTTTCATTAAATCGATATCTTTCACGGATTTTGCACACCCTGGTTGGAAATAAAGTCAGAAGAACGTACTAATACAAAGCAATTCCCATGGTCACGTGTAGAGATTATTAAAACACCAGGAAAACGTGTATGTGTGTATGTCACGTAAACTACACTCGTGCAACATGCACACGCGTGCAGCGGATAATCATATTTGTTCTGGGCCACTGGTTTAATCAGAAAGTTTGGCCACAGTTCTAGCCCCTATTCGGGGCTTAAAACTAACGCGTTGTGCCCCTTGTCTTATGAATGTTATCCTTGTTGTGGTTCCTCTCCTGTGATTCATGATGAGTTCTATAACGACATGACGAGCGAATTTGTGAAATTCATACACCTATGACTAATAAATGCAGGTACTGTAACATTTTATGCACCACTTTAACTTGATATTAGAATCCATAGCAAAACACGAGGGAGTATTGAAAAATATAATAATTCCATGCCTGGATTAATTAGAGGATAGTGCAGTTTAATGAAATAACCAATGTTCTAGCAACTTATATCACGTAACGACTTAAAAGACTCTACAATATTAAGTATATACGTTTGTTTCCACTTTTTATACTTTATTCATTGTGTGTTTTCGATACTAAATTAATTTTTAAGCCACAAGGATCCATAATAGATATTTGCAACCCATAACGAAGAACCAAAGATTAGTTACGAAAAATAAGAGGTAATGAAAATTTAAATTTAATTTAGTGATCAAATAATGAGGGTTAATTAAACGACTTGAAAGTTAGAAATCTCTCAAAACTAACCGAAATAATTACCTACGTGCACCGAGCCGATTAACAGAAGCACTACTTGCACCGAGTTAATTTATCTCAAATTTTCACCACGGTTCTATATACAATATAGGCAATTATAATTAAATTTTCCTCGAAAGATTTTTCTTCTTTTCTCCTATTAAATCAACAGGCGGGACGTAGCAATTTTGCTGATATGAGTTTAATTAAATTTCCACTGTGACTATATTTATACTACTGATATTTCTTTCAGTAAAACGATGATTAAAAATAGAGTGTCTATCGAGTGGCACTTGACCGTAAAGTCTCTCCAGACAAAATGCCAATTAAGGAGAACAACGTCGAAGGAACAACGCGTGGATGTAAACTCTCCGGAAAGTCTTAAAGCAGAGGAGTGAAATTTTAATTAATTCCAGCGTCAGTTAATCACGGGTCAATTACGGTCTGTTAATATTGCATCGAGCGGAAGATAAAGTGAGATTGATGATAAAGTTAACGAACTTGAGACACTCAAAATGTCGCGACACGAGGGTATGAGAAGGCACCCCACTCCCGAGAAGTTGAGCGATGAATTTTTCATCCTGAATTCTGTTATTAATGAAGTACGGAATTACCGCGTTACATAAGTGTCGAATCGATCGATCTATGTTTGTCGCGTTTTTTCTTGGTTCGCACTTTTGCACGACGTTTAACAAGGCTTCAAGAGTTTCAGGATTATACCAACATCCATTTCGAGCGTTTTCGAAGTTCACGAACACTGATTAATCAGCAACACGAAAGTATAGGGCACCATCAATAACTGTCCCATTTAATTACACTGCTGAACGGGTTCAATAGTTTTGGCGCTTACGAGAAGTTAACACTTTAAGAGGATTTATCCCTAATCCATAATAATATGCGATTGAAAGTAATGTTAGTCGGTTAGGAACACTAAACGCTCGTTAACCGAAGTTCACATTTAAATTAATGAACTAGCAAACTTAGTGGTCTAAATAATTGGCTGAAGCTTTATTCCCTAATACTCTTCCAATACTTTTCATCAAGTGTTTCTATATTTATTCTAATACAATGGAATCCAATATTGAAATACTGCAATGTTCAAAGATCCCAAGAATTCAATTTCAATCTCTGTAACTCAAGTCATTGGACCATACGAAACACTATAATTATTATTTCTCTCCGATTATACCTGAGATGTACGAGTTACAGGGTTAACATTAAAACTACCAAGCCAAACAAATGGCTGGTGTAATTACAGTCCATGGTCGTTTCATTTCGTAAACACATTATACTTTTTTTCCTTAATGTTGAATAAAACTAGGGAAATACATAACTGCTCATTATTAATACAAATTACGTAGGCACTTATTTTGTCAAAGGTCTGTAATTTTGATATTTCGATGAAAACAGACATAAGTTAGTAATTTGTGTTAATAAAAATCACTATTATAATGAAAAAGAAAGTCGTAGATTATATGAAAGAAAAAAATATTCTAAAACTAAATGAATTCGTTCTTTCTGTGCCTATCATGACACAAGTATTACCATAAAGTAAGTCTCTCATTTTTCAGGAGGCATGTACTCTCCACCAAACTACTTGACCAGGTAATGTTATAACAAATATACAACTTGACCCGCTACCTTTCTATAAAAAGCTATTGAAACCATTGGAACCATTGTAACACTCTGTATCCACAGACACGCATTTATTAATAAATCAGAAACTGACCCATCGTTATTACTTTCTCAGTTTCACCTTCGTTCCCGCTTTTTATGCAGTTTCCAATTTCCGATGATCTCATCCCGCTCTTACTGGGATGCTCGTAAATGCCGCTTCCGCGAGCGCTGATTTCCGCTATGGACGATGAAAAACGGCAGGACGCGTGCGCGCGCAAGTACCAACCGGCAAAAATAACGAGATCAGCACGGATGGAGACAAATAATGTGCTCGACGGTGCTGAAAACGAGCTGCGAAAACCGTGAGATTCAATTATGAAATGCATCGAGGGCGAACGACGCTGAACGCTGTCGAAACAAAGGATATTTATGCTCGGAAAATAGATCGGCGACGTGAGTGGGCAGGGGTGTGCAGGGGTGCACACAAGTCCACGGTTGTGTTTGTTATTCGATTCCGTGAAATCGTTTTCGAAGTGTGTTATGTGTAACTGTTACGTAAACAAGTAGGCGCAATTAAGTTTCGTCCGACCTGGCCCGTCGTGTTCCTTGGAACAGTCACGTTCAGTAAATTTGGCCTTCGACTGTTTTCATGTTTTACGAGAGACAAGCCGGTGGTCGAGGCTCTCGGAGACAAATTGTTGATGAAATGAAATTTGGAAACGATCTGCTCGTCTAACTATTGATTTAAGACACGACATTCCTAGATTAGTACCTTATCGAATGACGCTATTCTGCGTTGGACTGAGTATCCTGTGTTAGGGCTGCAGCAATGCTAATTGTAAAGTAATTCCATCTCGTTACTGAAGATATTTAGATTCGAGGTAATTTCATTACACTTAATGCAATTATGTTAACTAATTATGAGCCAGTTGTAAATGCAGTAAAATGTTCGGTTCAAGGAAATTTTTTATCAACTTTATGGCATTTTAATTCTTTTTTTATTTTGAAGGTGATTTTGTAATAAGGTTTCATTTACTACTTACAAATTTTTTTAAGACTAAGCTATCGTTGTCAAATTGTAAGAGAAATTATACAGCACTTACAAAGCTTATATGAAAATAAATTATCATTTGAAATATTTTGCAATTTTATAAGTGATCAAGTTATTACAGTATGCTCTCATCAAAGCAGTGTTTATATGAAATGAAATGAAAATCCTCAAGTGCTCATTTAGAAATAGCGTTTCCAAACATATTCCGCTTTCGGAATCAAGTAGTACAGGTCAACGAAAAATGAAACATATGAGGAAAAAGTCATATTTTACACTTTAGCTAAAATATAACTTTATCAAGGATTTATATAATTGTGTGTTCCTTCAAAAGAAAATATTTAGATCCAAGAATGAATTTTTAAGTCACTTGTATGAAAGTTTAAAATTATTTTTAACATTTCTTATATCCTTTCTGCCATTGCGTAAACTTCAAATCCATCAAATACTTGGTTATATAATTTCTGTACATACTTCCGTATGAAATGTTTAGGAGAAACGGTGAAGCGAGGTATATGTAATACGATAGTATTTTCAGACGTTCAATCGAAACGTTTATCCTCTATATAAAATTGTCGATAACCTTTCCAAGGAAAACATCTAGAAGCTTTGAGTAAAGTTCCGTCTCCGGAACAGTGGTCGACAAACGTACAAAGTATACTCACAGTAGTGCATTTTAATCAAATATTACTAATATTCTCGTCACACATTTCTTAGTATTATATTCTCAAGTCATTCCTGATATTTATAAGTGAACAATCATACATTTTTTCCTGCTAATTAATACGTCACAGTGGTTGTACAAATTGATGACTCGCGATAACATTTTCTAAACCATAAATAGACAGAAAGCAAAGAACTATTTATTTTTCCAATGAAATAAGTGGTCAAATGGTGAAACCTTGCCAATCCTGTGAGCTCGAAAAGCTCTAACTTATGACAGGATTTTCTACTGTAGTATAATATGATACTAAGATAATACAAATAAGTGATAACCACAAACAATTAATGAGAGTGTAAATTTAAATTAAGAACGTTGTAAGTCAACTATGTAAATAAGTACATTTTATTTTGACGAACGCACGATGCGAACATTTGTATACGATATGAATTACTGACTCGTGTAAAGAGTGTTTCCGCGAGCCCATCGACAATTCAGCAAAGTATTAAAGCCATTGATTACCCAGGCTCGACAGGGGAAGCGAATTTGCATTTTCCACGGTACCACGACGTAACTTGGAAATTGAACAAAAATAGAGTTGCCTCCGTTCTCCTGCGGTCCTTTCAATTAGCAATCGTATCGCGCCATTGAAGTTACTGATTAATCAGCGAGAAGTTTCATTAAAATCACCGTGGAACGTCCCCCGATAACCCAGAAAACGACTCGTCGATCATTGAATTTCACTCCCTCGTTACGTTCCACCGGACATCGTGGATCCAGATCGAAATTGATCAACCTGGCGGACAAGTGTCAAGTTCAGTCCATGCTGCTGCCTTTACAGCTCACGTCCGTCGTAATTCGCTAAATGAAAAATCTTCAATGGAAAACGTAGGCTCTCTCTAATCCTTTGATGTTCCAAAGCTTGAAATGCTGTGAAAGCTTCAAGCATTATCTATTTATTTTTTGTACAATACATTACATTTAATAATTCGTTTGGAAAATATATTTGTGAGGGTATTATTATTTGGGAAATTGAATATTTTACTTCTGATAAAAATGAAAACATGTTTTACGGTTTTTAAGCTAAGCTTGAAACCGACTGAAAGCTTTACAACCTTTTTGCATGAATTTTTGCATTGGGCTTTGCGATTGGGCAAATGAAAAACTGGCATGTAATTGAATGGAATATATAGAGTATGTATTCTTGTTTTTGGATATCTCAGTTAAGTAATTTCGATTAATTTAACTGCAATTCAGTTTTAATAATAAAAGGAAGAATTCAAAGAGAAGGGGGATTCAAGAAACAATATATTTACTAAAAGATATACTATCAATTACATAGACTTCAATATATGTCTGACTATAAGCAATCCATATCTACTTACATCCTTTACCACCACTACTTATGTTCAAAGTAATGTATTCAATTTAGTAAGTACATTTCGCTGTAAGTCTTTACTCTACATTATTTTGTTAAAGACTGTTAAGAACATTTTCTATAAGTTAATGAAACCTTCAGAAAAACATATAAGAAAACCAACACCTCTGCTGAATAACTTCCAGCATCACCAGCATTGATTTTTTAAGAACAAAGCAAGTGCCAGTGTGAACAAATTAAAGTACGAATTATACCTCACGTAACACTATTCAAATACTTCATACAAATTTATTAATAAGAACCTGTTTTATAAAATCAAAGGTCCATAATTATAAAAAACTCAGATTCTCGAAAGCCTTTTCTAATTACAAAACGCTTTCAAATATAAAGTTATTAGTATTAAGTTAAGGTAGAAATTTCCACTTTTAATTGGGAACTTTAAACACTAAAGTATCAATTTTTCATACATTTTATGCAATTACAGCAACCATAATTAGTATCTGTTCTCCACCTTTCAGTAGTAACATTATTAAATAAAAATTAGCTTTTCTGATCGAAAATAAGAACACGAAAAAATATTTCCAACTCTATATTTCGTACGTAGTTATTTAATATATCGATGCTCATATTGTAGATAACAGATCAGTGCCAATTTGAAATTCTCACGATCGAACCGCAGCGATTCGTTTGGCGAGAAGCAATCCTTGGAGAATCGTTTCCGCGCACGCACGGCCGCCTTTGCATGTAAGACGTCCGATTTCAACAATAGAATCTGTCACGGGTATTAAGCAAGATATATCAGTATCAGGAGCCTGTCAACCGTCACTAATGAATTTTCGATGTCAGACAACCTTACTTGGAGCTATTAGCGAACAATGCGATCGCGTCCCTTAAGCTACACGTGCCACGTTGCTTGTGCAGCTGAATGACTAATCGTATCTCCTGTCAGCCCATTCAATGCTGTCTCCTGTAACTTTCCAATCGAGCCGATCGTGCAGCCTTATTGCCGGTATTGTCGATCGAAACACGGACGTTAGTACCCTCAAACTAAGTCGAGTACGATTTTCAATTCAGCACGAGCATTTTCGGCGCTGTTAAATTTTCTAACCGACGTCAAACTGCCGCTAAAGTATTCATGGATGCTGGTGGCAATGAAAAGAAGCATTTATTGACTGGGAGTGTAAAACACTAAAATTTGAGATGTGAAATATGCATGGATCAGTAGGAGAATTAATTCATGTGAAAGGATGAAAAGGAAAAATTAGATGGGAATTTTGAATAGCGGTGGAGCTGACCTGAGAAAGGATTTCAATATTCGATCTTGCGGAATATCAGAGTTCTCATAGTAATTTCAAATTCTACGCTGGAATAATTTGCTCTATTTACAACCAGGAACTCAATAGTTATTCGTTATACACTCGACCCTTTCCTTATTTTCTGGAATTATTTTCTCATATATTTTTACATGTTAAATGTAACATGACGCGTGTTAAATCATTTCACAATCACACTATAACTTCTACAACTGTCGCATACAAGTGCACAACTTTTACCATGACCCAAATTTAATTGATATTAATACAGGACACATTCACTAAATTTCACTATCCCCAAATCATACAGTTCCAAACGCCTTCCTACAAAATAAGAAGAGTATTGGTCCAGCGCAATATCCCAACCATTATTAAATTCGTCGCCACAAGAACAGGATGAATAGCAAAGAATAAGCCTAAGCCCACACGACCAACAATTTTGCTGCTCTAACTAAAAACCGATTACAGCCTCAACAGAATTTTATATATTCACTGCTTCCTGATCCATTAAGCTGCGGTTACACTGTATGCGTTTTCTGACGAATATGCCCCAACTCTTTATCGTACGAGTGAGACAAGTTCAGACATATTCAGAACATCAGTTTATCAGGAAGCACATCCATAACCGCAGCCTTAGATAGAAAAAGAAGGATTATTCACTCTGTAATAGGCCTTTAGCCAAACAGACAGGATTGTCGTTCGTGCGCGGCAATCCTAAATATCGCGGTTTTGAAGGGTCGTATTCAGGGAAATGGGACGATTGTCGAAACCGCGAACATTTTACACTGTCGTTACGCGAGAATTACGTGCTCGTCTCTTTCGATTCAAACTATTCCCCGCCCTCATATGGCGGCGGTTACGGTATATCAGATTCCAATCGTCTTGTTCCCTTAAGTGACCCGGATATGCATCGACCGGACGTCGGCATCCGTCTATATCGATCATATTAGCTAACGACACGATCGCGAGCGCTCGTGACTGCATGCATAAGCAAGGGACGAGCACACTCGGAATTTTTACGCGTATCAAGCGATAGGTAATCCTCCTCGGCTCGATCGGCGTTCGCTCTGCACGCATGCAAATATCGGCCATCGTCGCGCCGACCCTTTTTGCAACGATCCTGATCGCCACACGTCACGCTCGCAGACATTCGATTTGACGGGGACGTCGCGTTCCTGTGATGTTGCCTTCTTTTTATTTCAGTTTTTGATATTTCGATTTACTGCCGGCTCATACGTTCAATGGACGTCGCTCTTAAAATTGTCATTTAGAAATACGATGACCTTTTGCGTTTCTATTCTTTGGGCTGATTAGTCTGAGCTGGGATGGCATAGAGATGTGTATTCTAGTGTTCGAGTCTTTTAGCGGACTTTTATAGTTTGGGGTGCGTCTATTCATGTTGGAAAATTGTAATCTACCAGAGGGTTATTAATATTTAATATTATTTCTTTTGAAAGCTTCGAGGTGATAGGCAATGAACTTTGTTTTTCAGTATAAGTAGTTCTGAAGGATTAATTATGAGAGTACAGAAACTTGTGATTCTACAATTTTTAAGAAATTTTAGCTGGTTTAGCTTTTTAGTAAAAATCTACAGCAGTGCATTTTTTCTCTTTCTATTCAGTTTTAATGTTAAACTCTTGTTCAGTTTCCTGAACTTTAATACGGAAGGTACAAAACGGTCAGATTGGTGTCTTATAAAAAAAAAATCACGTTCCAATCTACGTTTGAAATTTCAAAGTTAATTTTCATTGGAAACGTGATTTCCGGAACCAAAAGTAATTAAAATTACATTTTATTTGATAGGCAACTTTTGCCAAGTCTACTAAAACTGGTATTTTTTAGTATTTTTTACATAGACTGTTTTGTGTTTCCACAAATATTTTCTTTCTCGTTCGAAACATATTCTGGCTCACGACTACGGATTGTGTAACAACATGGAACACAGCTGACTGGTTTTCACAGTTTCGAAGTATCTAGCTTTTTCCGACGCGCTTCAAAATTAATCGACGGACATCGAACTAATTCGAACGCTGGACGTACGACGTAATGAACGGCAGATTAGTTGGGAGGCGATCGATGAACCTTTGGGACACGGTTCTACCATCAAAATCTGGACACGCCGATCGTGGAATGGATTCTAGCCAAGGACGAACACCGAATGCATAATCTCGCGAGTTTCATATGGATGATCATCGAGTCTCTGGTCGATTCAAGCATTGTTCGCCACACGATGAAGCCATTTCATATCCTTCAAGGCATCGCGAAGCTCTCTGACAGCTTGCAAGAGATAATCCTGTGATTTTTGCATCACCGAATAGGAGGCAGACGATTCTGATACCTAGGGGCCACAAATTTCATTAAAATTATATGAATTTTTCTAGCTACTCCAAGGGCATTCTTTTTTTGAAGTGATTCCGAAAGGACCACTTTTTAAACAGGTATTTTCAAAATTTCCCTTTTCTTAAACAGAGGAGTCTTTGTTGGTAAATTATTTAAAGGAAATTAGATTGGAAAATGTTTTCTTTTGTATTACTTGGTTAATTCTCTATCTGAAAATACTTCCATGTTAAGAAATTCCAAAAGAATCAGAAATTCATGCACTTCTTAAGCTCTTATTGAAATTGTTTTGAGATAAAGTTTTACAATTCTTATTCTCATCGTAGATAATTGGAGTTTTTTATACTTCTATTATGATTATTAACAATAAGTCGCCACTTGAATTTCAAACTATTGTATTTGCGCCATAAAGGTTCTTAAAATCGGACACTCATTTTAATGAAAAGCTTCTTTTATATAAAAAAATGTTATAACAAGCCCTTCTTTCAAAAATCTCATGTTACAAAAATCGGGCACGTCATTCCTTTCCTTTAGAACTTTCATTCCATGAAAATGGTCGTTACGCTCTCCAATATAAAATAAAATTTTAGTTAATCTTTGTTCTTGTAAAACCGTGTAATTCCTGAAGGAATTTAAAAAATAATAATCGACTTAATAAAGATACTTGTTAAATAAGGTTCACTATTATGCAAATAAAATGGAGAATTACATTCGTACAAATTAAATTCATAAAAAATTTAATACAGTGCTGTAACAGATTCTGACTGTGGAATTAAGTTTGTTTTGGATAATAAATATCTTGGACGATAAACAAATTGGTACATAAAAAAGATTCAAATGAGAAAGTTTAAAATGAAGTGTTCTGTGAAGCTACTTTCTCTGTTATTTATGGTATTGATTAGAAGATACCTTCACCTGAATTTGAAGGAAAAAGCATGACATTTTAATCCCAGTGAAGAAACGTTCTACAATCCACGATGGCATTATGAATATTCCGCTGAAAACGATCAATCAGTCTCGATGCAAAAACGAAGAAAAAAGTTGCCATTGATTGATCTGTCTGTGTGGGTTGCTTTTTGGCTAGCAGGTCACGCAAGTAACTTTCCATAAAGAATAAGATGAGCGAAGACACGATTTAACTTCTCCGCACTAAAAACGTCAGTGAACTCGTAGAAAGAGAATTTACGACTGAGTACGGTTGTGCTCTTAAAGAATGGTGAGTTCGCCTTAAAAAACGAATAAACACTTTCACGTCGGTGTTTCAGCTTGGAAGAAGAAAAGGAAATGGAGTTAAATATCTTCAAAAGAGTGAGAAAGGAATAAAATATTTCACCAACTGATTCTGCCCATCTTCGAATAAGTATGAGCGATATCATAATAGTAGAGTACAAAGAAGTGAGAGATAATGGAATCAGAATAAAAGAATATTAAAAGAATTAATTTATCGTGTTTAAATATTTGAATATTTCTTACTGCTTCGTTGTAAAACATTTTAACACAGCAATATATGGTCTTAAAATTTGCTTATTTATCTAAAGGGAGTATTATTTTTTGAACACCGTGTTTAATTCGCAAAAAGATGTTCAAGGTTTTATAATGAACATTTGAAGACTACGATCACTAATTCCATCATTCATCGATTTACGCCTGATTGATCCCATCCACTATTTGGGTCAAGCATTCTACAAAATTCGTTACCAACTCATTTGAAAATAATGCACGGAAAACATTGCGTGAAAGAAGAAGATGCAAAAAGCGAGCGATAAAAGAAACTTATTCCGAGAGAAATAGGGACATCGACTTTTCGTTTTATGTTTTAAGATAAGCCTCGAGTAGATGGAGCAACAACTGTGAACTTTCGAAGTTAAATTTGAGGGGGTAACTTTTTTACTAATCTTTTAGGGACATCGACAAGATAATCCATCAGGGAAGGCTGACGCTCTTACCTCAGCACTTCTAAGTCGCCATGGTGCCCTAATACGAGCACCTATACGTAGGGTACTTCATAAAATAGGATCATAACTTCCAGGATGAGCAGGGCACACAGAAAATAGTAAAAAAAAAGCTTCATACACATTTATCTCACCCGACTCTACGAGTGACAATTCTTTTTTCGTCAAAGTCTTTTTCTGCACATTTTTACTTTAAAGCTAGTGTAACTGATACTATTCAGATATTTAAAATCATTTCAGTACCAACTTTTGTTACTCCATCAAGTATTCTGGAATCATGTGGTCGACTGTGAAGATTTATTGTTGCTCTAAGTATGTATTAGGAATTTAGCGACCCTGAGGAACAAGTTTTATTATATATTTTGTTTTGGCCACGATATATTTGAGACATTTAGCCAGGATTCGTGCTGAATATCATACATTACAAATGGTACTATAGATATTTAGATTCAACTTTAAGATGTTTTATGAATGTTTTGAGTTTCAACCATAAATGAATTTCTAACATCCAACATAACTATGTATATTCTGTAACTTCTATTTAGTTCAATGTCATCAATACGCAATTGGGAAACGTGAGTTTATGTACTCTCAAACATTTGCACGCTAGTGTAACTCCCTTTCATGCCGTTTCTGATACCGTGTAACAAACCTCAGTTCCAGTAAAAGCGACCCTTTCCCAAGGTTTCAAGTGTGCTTTACAGGAAGCAGTGTAATATGCAGTATCATAGCATTAGTAGGTAGGTGCATTCTATGCCGATTTTCAGCATGTTGAAGCAGAACATTCAACTAACCCTTCAACAGTTTAATAACATTGCAAATTTTGGTAAGAAAAATCCTATGTGCTCTTTTATTCTCTAAAATACTTTTATACATTATAACAAATTAAAAACGAAATACGTTTTATTTTTTACTTTATTTTTATCAACGTTTTGCCATGCCTGAGTCTCATTTGAGATAAACAAATTAGTCCTTGATGCTACACTGCAATATAATTCAAAAAATGTTACAAACCTGCTGAGTGACCTAATTTGAGAGTACTTTGAGCTCAGGGATTGAAAATACTAACATACCACTAGTAGCTACTATGAAGGATCAATTTTTCAAATAAATTCTGGAATTTTTAAGGTAAAATATTTTACGAGAAATTCGTAATGTTAGGTTAATTTGACGACGAAGAGTCGTAATTTTCCTGTATCACTCCCAGCTGTATATTTTTCTAATGTTATTATCTGAAGTTATTACAGAAATGACTTCTCCAGTAACTCAGAAGCGTGTTTTAGAACTTGGCTAATCCGTAAAATGCCAGCCTGTTTCAGCAACCATAACTGACATTGAAGTCAATTTCTGGAAGTTTTACGAACATTTTACAGATCCAGTTTGACCGGCAGGCCGCGCGAATTTTCCAGTTCGCAGTAACGCTCGCGAAACTCCCAACGATACTGGTAGTTTCAGCATCGCGTTTCTGAACTTTCTAAATTGCCAACGTCGACGGAATCTCGCGACACGTTTTCAATATTCCGCGCGCGCGCGTCCGCCGGAAGTTACTCGGTTTGCGGGCTATATCGGGTTCCGTGTCGATCATCAAGCCGGGAAGAGACCCACGGTCGAGATGATATTCTCGTTTCCTCGCCTCGAGGAGAGCAACGACTTCAATCGAACCAGAAACTTCCATCTTTTCTTTAAAGCACGCGCTTTCTTATAGCCTTGTGTTCCTCGAAGACATATGCCAAGAATTTCTTCGTAAGAACTCTGAGGAACTAATTTAAGAACTAGTATGTTGCGTTTGTCTTGAGGGAGTAGAAACTTAGGAATTTTTTGTAACAAAAGTACGATAATTGTTTAAGGAGCTGCATTACCTTGTGGGCTTAAGAAAAATAGACAAATTAATGAGACGTATTAATTTCATTCTAGTAATTTGGTACCTGAGAGCTAAACTAATCCAAATCCATTTTGGATTAAGTTTTTTAAAGAATCTTAATACTTTCTTTTCATTGTATTAGAATAACAAGAATTTAGTTAAGTTGTATTATAAATGAAGGTAATTTAATAGTATAAGCTATTTTAAATACTGTGTTAGTATTAAGAAATGGGTAATCACATTTGTTTCTCGGCTGTCCTGAAAAATTACAAAACAAGCTTTGGGTCACGTCAGCTTTCAGATACAGGATTATTTTAAAGTGACGCACTTGATTATTTATGACTTAATACTAAATCGGTAGAAATTTTGCACATCCATCCAGAACTTGTCATTATTTCTGTCATCAAACATAATCAGATTCTCCACATTTGGCGTAACGATTTGTAATATTAAATATGAGCCATTTATTATGGAAGGGCATCTGTACTTTCTTGATCAATAAGATATTTATGGTTTGGCAATTAAAGCCATTCGATGAAAGCCAGGATAATACGAAACTAAACTGTTTAGAAAATAAAATTTCCCCATTTTTATAATAAACGGCTCATATTGCTCACACAGATAATCTAGAAACCTAGAAACGTATCCTCAGATTATAAAATATCATGTTAAAGTAAATTAAATAGTTACTAATCTTTTCAAGTATAGTATCACAAATGTACCTAAACTAAAAATATTTCTGGATCATAACTATGATGATTAAGAGGTTCATACATATTTGATCTCTTCATTGAAAATATGAAAGATTTTCACATCCCTAATTACACGGAATCACTCTGTCAAGTCAGTGCACACCGTAAACGTTATTACGAAGCGACGAATCAACATCTCTCGTGGAAAATGGAAGGCTACACGAACTTCTGTACTATCTGTCCCGAAAATATTTCTTTCACTTAGAACACCTGCCACAACAGCAGCAAACATAAAGCACGAATTCAATTAGAATCCCTTCTCTTATGACCCTGACCGCTGGCAGCAACCCTGCCGCGTCAGTTTAGCCATCACATACGATGCTCAGCCGCGTTGCTTGCATACGTAATTAAGCATGGATGACCACGCGTCGCGCTTTTAACCCGTGTCATGCGTCCTACACTGCTCCTTCTCCACCTTTCACTGCATGCAAATGGCACCTTTGGGATTATAGTAAGTAAAATTAAATGCCTCTCGCCTGTGTTTATGACATAGCAAGTTTTTATGAAAAGTAATACACACATATATATATATATATATATATATTTAGTTATAACATTTGATAACATGTAAATTTAGAAAGAAAATTCAATGTTTACGTATCACTCATTCGATGTAGGAATGATATAACTGAAAGGATTCTTGTTTCTGAGTTAGTAATATAGAAAAATGGTGCTTGCAATAATGTTCTCATTTCTCTGAAACACATGATTTCTTAGTTGTGATATTGTTGTAGCAAGTAAGAATGAAAAGTGTATCATGATAGTATAGTTTATACTGTCTCCTCAGAAGAAGCCATTGTACGTCAACGATATTCTCGAATTTGTCAGCTTTCAATATTCCAACTTTATAAACTTTGAAATAATGTTTCTTAACTTCAAAGCTTTCTCATGAAAAACTTCGAGAAACGGAAAGTATAACTAATTAAGAAGGCATTTTAGAAACTGTTTTATCCTCTTAAATAATTTCCTAACGAAGGAATATTATGTTCTTCAATGATGAACAAATTTTTATGGGTTCGAATAAACTAAGAACTTCCTGGTGATGTTTCCTCACAAATGACAAAACTTTTAAGTGGATCAATGAGAAGGCATCGCCTGACCTCGCGCGACAACTCGCCAGCCTCAAAGGAGCTTGCTAAATTCAAAGGATCAACGTTTCTGGGCACGCGATCGCAATCAAATTTACCTAAATAGCTGCTACTCCACCGACGAGTGCAGCTAATATTGGAGACGCTTAAAAGAAGCATAATTTGGCAACGAGACCAGAGAGTTTTCGAAGAGTCTGGGCACAACGCCCGAAGCGTATTCGAGACGTCGACAATAAGTCGAATCCCTTAATCCTATCGATGGTGTCTCGCGAGAAGGGAACGATTTATACTTTCTTCCGGTGTGCATATAAACTTTCCCTATAAACGTACCTCACGCAAAATTTTCTACAAATTTCATAGAAATTTCAGCATAGGTACTTAGAGAAGATCCGTTGCATTAATGGGTCGTTATTGTGTTCATATTTTGTTCCACCCACGCGAATGGAATTACTTAAGGAAATGCTGCACTTGCCAAACAGAGGGAGGCTTCTTTTAAGCCAGAACAACGGCGGTCGCGAATTACTTTAAGCGACTCGAAACGGTTACTTAAGCAAACCTGCAGTCGAGGAAATTCTGTCCAACTTATGGTTTATTGTCCAACTTATCCTCGATTGTTTCGTCCAGCTATTTCTAGGTACTTCCGCAGCGCATTAGTTCAAATTAGAACACGTCGAGGAAAAGAAGGTGGCTTGAGTAAAGTGTTACAAGCTATATTCTGAGAAACTAATGAAGATGCCAACTTCGTATTGTTTTAATTAAATAGCTCAGCGAGGCTAACGTTTTAAGGTCCAACACATATTTTTATAACTTTTTTTATATCTCCATTGATTTCCAGGAAAAACGCTGCAAACTTTTTAATTGGTTCATCCTCTATGCAGGAAGTAAAGTATTAATAATTACATATAGATATAATGTCTTTAGTATTTTTATATCTATTAGAGACTTCATGATAATCTCATGAATATTTACTTCCTACCTGTCCATTAGCGGCGACAGCTAAACGATTTATTAAATTAGAGGAAGTCATATCAAACTAAGCATTTGAAGAAAGAGGGAAAGCTATTGAATAATTTAATGTATATTTATATTGTTGGAAGCTACAGTCTAGTAGCTTCCAGAATATGACTAACTAAATTAAATAAGTACCTATATTGGCACAATAAGTTTAATAAGTGTAGAGGGAGCATTTCCATGTTTCGACCCACTTTCCTTGAGGATAACTTGTGCAAGATCTATCCTACCAATAAATACTGACTCAACCAGCCCTGACAATTTCTGTCATCAGACAGCTTCTTACCAGAGACGCCTTGTTTTTAATTACTACAACAAGGTTCAACTTATTAACAAGCCGTCATATAGATCTTGCACAAATTTTCCTCAGAAAAAATTGCCAATGCTCCCTCTATATTCTTATTTCCTCTGCAAGAATAATACTGAACTCTGAAGTGTCACTGAGAGTCTACGCGACTCTATAATTAGTTTAACACAATCAAATAGAGTGAAACGTATCTTCTTCCAAAGAGGAAAAAGCAATTGGATCCTAGCGAGCTCAGGGGACCGAGAAAAGGGATGAATACAGGAGCGGCGAGAATCTAGCGAATGCAGGTTGCACGGTTTGAATCGATCAAAAGGATGTGGACGAGGTGGACGAATTTCAGGGAGAGTCCTGGAAACAATTCGAAACCATATAAACAAGGAAGCTCGAGAGCAAACCGTACACTGCTGACCGTAGTTGCACATCGAGATAAGCGGACGTACCGTAAGGGACGTCGCGAAAAAAGACTTGGCGGGAGGGAGAAAGAGCAAGGCGGGAGGGAAAGGAGCGGCGATAGTGTTTTTAGTGCAGAAACGAATGGGATAAGATAGAGTACAGAGGGAACGGGGAAACGGCGGGTGTTCGCGTACAAATGGAAGCAGAAATACCGTGTTTCTGCGCGTTTAATAAAAACGCGGTGAAATATCTTCGCACGAAATTACGGAGCGACACGAGGTTTCGTTAATAATATTTCGTTTCCATTTCGTCCGGACGCAATCATTTTCATTAGACGTTCTATCATGTATGAGGGAAGCTCTACTTAATTGTGTAATTCGGTGTCATGTTGTTTGACTCCCTGTTTTAGCAATGTATTGCTTGGTGTTCTTCAGGACACTTAATTATTATATATTCTTCGCCTAACGTGGAAGTGGGGTGTTATTAGTCAAAATGTTGATTTACCTGAATGCTGAATAATTCTACGTAAAGCTTTCTATAAATTATTTAAATGAGAGAAACATCTAGTTCTTCAGGTAAACAATTTCTATTGTCTTCATTTAAGCTACATTTTATACGAAATTCTCTTCTTTTCTAGCTGAAAATCATCTATTTTCATATATGAAATATTACAATTTCCTGAAATTGAAATACCTATGACAATCAAGTAGAACCTCAATTAAATGGCTAAATTATTCATAGTAATGACGATATGAGTATAATAAAACATCAAGTGATGTCTGAGCCATGATATAGAATAATATTACTCCATCAAAAATAATAAAATTAGCCGTTAGGAAGGTGCTTCAGGTTTGAGTCTCAAGTTAATCCAGATTCTAATGTACTACCAAAAAATCTGCACTATATTAGTGAAATCTTCAATTTTGTCATTTGAGATGCACCTATGCCTTTACGAATCCCCTCGCTACTCTGACCTACAGGATGAATTTTAAAAAAATCTTTCCACATGTTTGGTAACTCCTTTTGACGTGTCCTTCCCTATGAAGAATCAATCCCACAGATTATTGTACCACCAGTCACCACGATTCAGACAGGTCGTAAAAAGCCGCCCCTTACTCGCGTGTTATGCAAAACTGTTAAGAGCAGCGCTTCGCTGAGTCACCGTCTATGGGGATAAGGTCGAAAAATGGGCCCAAGCGCTTGCAATTCCAGCCAACTAGATTAAAACGATAGATTGTTTCGAATTACTCCTACGACAGTGGATCCTTTCGGACGGAAAGATTTAAGACGACGCTTTAAATAACAACGCAACACGGGCAACGCAAGAACTCGAGCGGTAAAAAATCCGTCTCCGCGGGGTGTTCGTTCGCTTCTTTCGAGGGACATTTGCAGCCGCTTTTTCTAAATGCCAGATAAACTGGCGCCGTTAATTTCATGTACTCGAAGCTCGTTGCAATTTAGCGAACGGAGGCGAAGGGGTGCGGGAACTGGAAGCTAATTGACGCAACATCTTTTTTTTTTTTTTTTTCAAAGTCCCGTTTACCTCACGCTCACGGCAACGATTAAGAGCTTTAATCCAAGGGGAGACAATCGGGGCCGCCGGTTTTTCCTCGTTTGACGGTCCAGCGCGACGATGCGCGCGGATATTATTTGTCGCGTGATTATCTGAACGCGCGCGTTTTCATTTCTCGACGTTCGTTTTTCGTCCGCCGCCCTAACGAATCGATTCGTTTCGAGCCCGACAACTCGTACTCGGTGTTGTTAATTCACTTTACAAATTACGAGCCTCGCAAGCATTAAATCGACGAGAAGTTTTTTCCGTTCGCTGCGAGACTTAGGAAGAATGAGTCTGTAAAACGAATGCAGCAGCTTTATGCTTTGTTCGCTAATTTGGCGTACGAGTCGGGGGTGAACTGCTTGATGCATGCTAATTCCTTGAAACGTGTACGTCACATACGTTATCACACGTAGCACACATTCAGAAATCAGAGTTGTGTGTCTTTAGTCTTTCAGATTAACTCTACAAACAGTTCTTTCAAGTTCTAATTTTTTAGTTCCATAAATATATTCCTTCAAGTTTTGTGCCCGTTAATTACATAATACGCTTAAGGTAAAAAATGATTCTTCAGGATTTCTGTTAAAGTAGAACTCATGTTAAGTTACAGGAAATAATATTTCTTCAGATAACTGTAGTTACAATTTTTCACTTCTTTCCGTAGGTACTTTCTAAAGTAATTTTGTCGTGATTTAATCCCTTATTATTTTTCTGTTGTTGAATACTGCAAGGAAAACAAAAATCTAATTTTTTAAATTTCAGCAGTCCATAGAAATTATGTTCTAATCAACTACAAAGGACCATACACATATCCTTAATTGCGTGACACTGCCTTTGCTCCTAATTATTTTTCCACATTTCACGGAGAGCTTGTTCCACCACTCGCCCATATTTTTATTTTCGTCAACGATGCACTGAAACAAAAGGGAAGGCTACGGAAGACAAGAATAGAGGGAAATTATCGAGAGAAAATCGTGTTCGCGGAGAAAAGGAAAACAGTAACTGTCAGCACAGAAACATCAATCGTTAGGTAGCAGCACGAAAGTTAGGTTCAGGTGTCTCTCCTTTTCTCGTGCACAATGTCCTCGAGACTCCAGGCTATCCCTCGTCTTCCTCGTTTGCCGGTCGTTCAGTTACCCTGCTATTTTCCGTTTTCACCCCCTGTTTTCCCTCGCGACACTTCCAACCTGTCGTTCGCTTGCTCCTTTAATGATCCACTCGAGCCGAGTTCAATCTTCGCGCGCTCACAATCAGCCCCGCGACGGCAGGAGGAACGTCCGATGCTTCAAATCGGGACTGGAAAAACTTCGAGGAGTTCCTCGAGACTTTCAGAGCTCTTCCGTTTCGGCTCGGCGATGTAGCTGGTTGGATTTCGAGGCGCAATAACGTGAAACATCCTTGTTATTACCCTACTCTCGAAACGTGCAATGGGAAAGAATATTGTTCGAAAAGGAGGAGAGAGAATGCTTCCCTACTTTGAATAAGAATGACATTGCATTTGCGCGTAAATACCCTCATTTTGTAATACTCTATGAATATCTTCCACTTTCGGAATTTTAGAGGATGACTTTTCGATTTGATGAATATTATTGCAGAAACAATCATACAGCTTTAATTACCTACTGCGAAAAATTAATGAAATGTGGTTCGAGGGAAAAAATGTTATTTGTAAAGTAATATACTTTTGATAAAAGAGAAGTGCAAATTGAGATTCATGAGTTGAAATGAGCGATTCATTATAAACTTGTCTAAAGGAATAGTCTTGAATCTAGTTTTATACATATAGGAGAAATTGTATACTATATAATCACAAAAGTATTAAGATGTTATAAGTCTGTTAAATTTATTAAGTCAGTATTTATGCAATTATTAATTACAATTAATGACACATCGACGTTAGGAGCAGCTGCAACATCGAGAAAAAATGTATGTTGGGAACACTGAGAGTGTCAGGACACAATTTAAGGAATATGAGAGGTGTACTAGCCGAGGCTATGTACACAATGACTCGTGACAGGAGATCAAAGGACCACAGGCCACAAGATACTCTTTGTCGAGGCTAAAGAGACATCCTGAACAAAGCAGTGTGCTTTAACAGAAAACAGAAGGGAATTGGGAAAGTACTTAAATACTTAATCAATATCAACGAGGTTGCTAAGAATTAATTAAACACTACATATATGCGATACATTTCACCTAAACAATTAAAATCTGTGGCTGGTGATCAATAATTCATAACGTGTCACGAATGGAATAACGACTGGATAATTATCAAACATACACTAATATCGCTGTGTTAGGTAACCCCCGATGGCGCTATAAATGCAATGACATCAAATCACACATATCTACGTGAATATGCTCTCCAATTAATGAAAAACCTCTACTTACAGAGTCTATGCGAAGAATCTGAAATAACATTATGAAATGAACTTGTTTTGCATGAAAATAGTCTAGCAAAACAGTAGTGCCTTTTTATCATTCTGAATGTTGAATATTTCAGAAAAAATTCTTTAATTATCGAGAACACACAGATTTCCTGATTTCGTTAAAGCAAAAGATATAAAAAACAGAATAGACGTTGTTACTAACTGTGGACAACATAAGATAAATCCTAAGAAGATACACCAAGATAAATCTAAATATGAAAAGGTTCTTGTACCGAAAATTCATTTAAGAAATTATGGATACTTCTTAATTGTACAGACCATATAATACAATATTATTGTATTTCATCAGAAGTATCGTTATGTGTAAATATGATCATTAACACATTCGAGTTCAATGTCCCATAAACTAAGTCATGTGTCACCTCTCCAAAAGGGCCAATGGCAAAGTGTCTGAGTCATTTTTGAACTGATAAGACATTGCTGACTTCTGGGAACACTCCTGGCAAAATGCACTGCTCTCGAATGTGTTAATTCATAACCCCAGGTAATACGATTCATGCACAGGTACTGGACACGTTTTATCACTCGCTAATAGCTCGAGGTAAAGTTGTCGGACATCGAAAATTCATTATGGACAATCGCCAGATATGCTAACACTAATGTAAACTGTGGCGAATACAGGCCCGATAGCTCAACTGGATAAATATCGCTTAAACATCGACTCCACGAGAGTTTCGTAACCTCAGGGACCAAATCCAGAGCTTTCATTGATTTTAGCTCTTTTTTCCAAATTGAAAGTCACCGAGAATATTCCCCAATCCAAACTGCGACTGAAATTGCAGTTTCCTGAGCTTCACTTTGGAAATAATTTTAAAACATGGTCAAGGTAATTAAGAGAAAGTAGTATAGTATGAAAGAAGAAAATTAACCTAATAATTACAAAAGTAACGAAAGTATTCGCGAAATACACTTGAAAGTTTAAAACACCTTGTTTAGGTCCTAATATGAAATTTTCAAACTTCAAGTTAATACTCCACTTTAAGGAGCAACGGGCCATGAATATCGGGAAGTTCAGCTAGTAAATTCCAGTAATTAAATGTGATTGTTCTGTATGCAGGGTCTAAAGGAAGCAGTTCACTGGGACAATATGCTTTGTACGCGTTTGCGTTCTAACTATGCAGGTCTTCCGAAGTCAACTCGGACTTGCGTCATAACAAAGAGCTCTCCAACTAACTTTCAGATTAATACTTCGCAAAATTTGTTAATTGCTAGTAACACGCGAACTGTTCAAATGTACTCCATACTAAACTGAGTGACAGAATTAACTACTTTATAAACAATGCATAAATTAACGACACTTATTAAAGCCTACCCGAAAAGCTCAATCGAATTTATGTTTCAAATGCACCCTACGTCTACTAAGTACGTATTTAATTTGTTCCAGTTTGTACAGTTTGCAAGAATCGTAGTTACCACAATGAACTTGCTTGAGTAAGGAAGGCGAATGTTCTGAAAAACCCGAACGATGTTGTTCGCGAACTGTTACTGACGAGATAAAAACTTAATGTTTCTCCTTTCGAGCTCAGAATGATAGCAATTAATTTGTTTTTTTTTCTCGTCAGAAAATGGACTCGATATTAGATTTTTTGGGACGTACCAAAAATTTACGTGGTTGCGTTTTCCTTAGAGAGGAGAAACCTACCCTCTGTGAATTCATCAGTAGTGGATCTTTTTCCTTCTTGATGGAGTAGAGGAGGAAACAGTAATGCCCTAGTTCCGAAAATTAGGGGGTGATCGACCAGAGTTTCGCTAGGATCACGGCTCATGACCGTATTGTTCCACGAGCCAGTGATAGACAATGATACGTCTCAGTTCCAAGTTACTATGTACATCCTTGCCCACAGAACAATGTACGAATTAACTCTAAGTAAGACAAGCGGAAACGAATTCTTGAAAAAGACATGATACCGATCAAATCTTAAAAATACAACCAAATGGTCAGAAAACTGTTCTCCACGAATGTTTTGAAAAAACTGCTTGTTATAAATTCTCGGAAGAATTATTTTCACTCTGAGCTGGATTTCGTCCTATGAAACAAAAGGATATTTTTCACCCAAAAAGGTTCAAAGGTGCATGAATTTTTCTCAATTATCCATTACTTCCTTTCACCCTCGCATCGGCTCACTTCAAACCTAGAACAGTGAACGTCTGCAAGTGAATATTCCCTCGACAAACTATACCACTTGCGTTGTCAATGTATACCTATCACTGCATCTCAATCGAATGAAGCTTCTAATGTAATTAATCGCGAAATATCGTCAACTTGAGTTTCAGTTTCAGAAGTATCATAAGTGTTTGACAAGTTCTCGCAATGGTTTCACTTTGAGCAGCTCCCCATCGACTGCACGGCCTTCAGGAATCGGAGGCAAAAGAAAAGGGCTTTCACGGTTTCCGTGACAAGATGCAGATACGATCGACAACGGCGACACGTCGAATTACATCAATTTCTCAATTAAAGATCACAGCGAGCGGAGCGCGTTACAAGTTCCTTCATTACTTTGACTCTGGGGAGAGTACTTATCGCGGCGATCGTTCGCGCGAGAAAAGGGACGGAAGGGAAGTACGGATGGAAAAAAGGGCTGGGCGCGCAGTAATTCGCGGGGTCATTTATTCTCGCGTTGGGGAAAGAGATCTCGCTGCACGCGGGGGAGTACTGTCGTGAAAATAGCGATAAGGAACGCGACGAGTCACGTTACCAAGGAGCACGCGTGACTTTACGACGGCGGTGAATAGTACTCCAAGTGAAATCCCATTCCCTCTGTTCCCGTTCAAAGGCTCACGTTCCTCTGTCCGGTTTCGTAACGTTACCGCCATTATAATTTCGAGAATTTCTCTTCCAGGGCTCTCGCGCACTTCGAGTCAGCCAAAATGAAAGAGGTTGCCATGCAAAGTAGACGCGAGTAGGGTGCCGTCGAGGTCTTAGTACCTTGAATATTATACGCAAAGGGTGGGATTTCTTAAAAGCTTACAGTGGTCTGAAACGGAGTAGGTGTTTCAAGATTTAAATTTAATTTTTCAACGCTAACATTTTTACGAAGTAATAGTTTTCTGTAACAGTAACCTTGGGGAATGTTATAATATAGACGTACAGAGTGTTTGAGAAAAATGGGGGGCATTTGTTGAAGGTTGATTTTGCACAAGAAAATAATGAAAAATGTTCGTGTGCACATGTGTGTAGAAACATTTAGATTTTTAGTTGCACGCTATTTTATATTGAGGATGGTGTGACATTTTCTTTAAGACTCATGACTGTGCATCATTCAAGAGGCCAGAATATCTCTGGGCCCAGTGAGCTCTTAAAGAGAATAACACCGTGTAGGCGAGAAATAGACTAGTGTTTTACGCAATATAAATTAACATGTAACTAAAAAATTATGCATTTTTGTCTCTAAAACCTGTTCTTCAAAAGTGTTCTACGTTTTTGTCATTTTTAACAGATTCTGCATGAGTATTCTACGCAACACAAAATGAGGTATAATTAAAAAATTAGCCACTTTCGGGCATATGTGTGCATAAACTTTTTTCATTGTCTTCGTTTCTAAAAGTTATCCTTCAAAAATGTCTCACATTTTTCACCTCGCCCTATTTAATGAGTATCAAATAACTCCGTGGTAGAAGATGACCCTTAGTTTGCAGTAAATAGATGCTCCATATTTGGACCTCAGAGCCAACGTGCATTAAGTCAGACGGAAAACAAGTGGACGTAATTACACTCTGGGGACCAGATATTCACTTATTAACTAAAATTGATATAACTTTGATAAAATATGAATTAAGGCCAGGAAATACACTTTAAATACAGAAACCTGTCAGCGGCTCAACTACCTGTGGATAAATTTACAATGAATGTTAATGTAATTATGAAACACATCCCAAATGGAAGTGTGATACAATATTTACAATAATTGAGTAGCGTTGAGGATGTACTGTTTTCCAACGAAACAGGATTCCTATAACGCAACGTAGTCGCGATCGCAATTTTCGTCACAAGGGCCAGTGAAATTAATTTTCCAGCGTGTTTCCACGCTTCATGGAAAATTACACAGCCGTTGACAATATTTGCGTCAAAACCTCGTCAACGACGACGGGGAGAGGGACAGGGCATTTTACGTCGTTAAAAGTATTACCATCGAACTGTCGACGCTGCTCGAATAAATCATTAGTTATTCCAGCACGCGTGCGAAAATATTTCCGCGTGAAATTATTTCGCATTTCAGGATGGCCAATATCGTGCAGATGGTTTCGGCGTGCGTGACAATGCACCAATGTTTTCGGTGTGCCGGGAAACGATTATTTTTATCGATATTCACTGCTAACTTCAACGCCCTCCCCTCGCCGACTCGCTCGAAAATGTGTCAGGAATAACGAAAACTGCGAGAGCAGTAAATTTCCACCTTTTACCGAACTAAAAGCTTCATTCGTTTCACATTAAACAATATTATCACAGAGCCCATTTGTTAATCTCGCTCTATGTTTTCTCTCTGACTTCTGACAGTAGAAACTATTCCTACTGCACAGACTACTATCTAGGATGACTTTAAGTTTTGAATTGACATTTTATCATTTTTGGGTTATATGCATTTTTTGAAAATATGAGCAAAATAAAAAGAAAGGTAAAGGTATTTCTAAATAAGTAGTTACTTTGTGATAATTATTATTGTATTCTATATTATTCTACATTATTCTATTTTATTATTCTATTCTGTTAGATAATTATCTAATAGAGTCTTAAACCTCACCATCATTATATTTATTAAAAACACAATATTCTCAATTGTGATTAATGAAACTTTGAGGGTTCGATTTATCTTGTTTGAATTTGAGATTTCATTACAAAATGATGAATGAAATAAGGTCAATTAATTTTGTTACTAATACAAAGGTATAATACATGAAGTAAATGGAATCGAGGATAATAGGAAAAACATCAAACTTACATGTTCGATAGAATTAGTACAGTGAAGTTATGTTCTGAGACATTACACAAAAAATAGAAGTAAGAGTAGAAAAATAGAGTTATCATTACTCATAACTAAAGCAGAATGTCCGTCAGAGAAGTTTCTCTACTCATATAAGCGAAAAAAGTTTCAAATTTTACAAACTCCACCGTTTAACGTTGAACTTTCAGCAACGATCTCCTCATTCTATGTCGTAATAAAAAACCAACAACGGCTAACATTTAAAATTCCATTCTAACTTCTAACTCCTTTAAACGTCCTTACAACAACGCGCGGTGACAAACCCTGGCTTAAAATTCAATGTCTGCCGACAAATTTTTTAGTTATAGCCATGGATATAGTTCATGGTTAATGTTATACTTTGGGGACCAGATCCCTTGGTAAAAGAGAGTTTTAACAAATTATCGATGGAAAAAGTAATTTCTTACAAAACTGTCAAGATTAGTAAGACGTATAATTCGGTTCGACATAACATTGCATGTGACGAAGGTAAGCGTAATATAATATAAATTGATTTCACAATTACATACTCCATTATAATAATATACTAGGTGATTTAAATTCAACTACGTCATGCAATTTCAATTATACTTTTTGCAAGCATAGGTGCATAGTTTTCAAAAATAAGTCGGAGGTCTCTACGATTAAGTGAAGGTTCTCTAAAGAAAACATCACATTAAAATTATTTTCATAGTCTGCTTTGTAATATGAACAATTTTTATGAATCATCTTCTCATTTCTATTAGAATTTTTAATAGATTAATTGTAATTTTTAATATTTTAACTGTTGTGATAGTATTTTAATAATTAGTAATTTTAGTAATAATTAGTATTTTAATAATAAGTAATTACTAACATAATAATAATAACGAAACAAACTAAAAATTACTCTGCAAAATTAGGACACTTATGTCTGTCAGAGAAAAGTTTATGGTATTGAATGTGCTTTGTGCATAGCAGTCCACATGATAATACATGAAACAAACTTATTGTAACACTTACTTAGGATGAACCACCTCAAGTTTTCTTCAGCAATTATATTAAATGAATGGCTTACCTAAAATAGAAAGAAGACACTGGTTATTTCTTTCACCAAATGCATACCTACTTTAAAATTAACCATAGTGTGGAAGTTATAAAATTATGCAATTCAATGTCATACAAAATCATAGAATTTAAAATGATCAATCAAATTGGTATTTCAATTGAATCATCGTAAACGTAAGAAAACTTGTTATTTATTCTAAAATTAGCAATTCAAAATTAGATGTAAAAGAAACCCTTGTACAATTCCGAATTACATATTCTAGCTTTATGCAGGACTTATTCCTATTTTTAATCAATTACTTCGTTTACATATTCTACGTCCTACATCATATTCGTATTGAGAGCCTATTTGTACAGTTTCCCCCAATGAAAATCAATATTCCACCTATTAACTCTCTGACTGTCACGTCAGCCATTATTCCATTATATTTCAAAATCACCGTCATATTTCACAGATTGATCTCACAAAAGACTGCGTCCACTCAACTACGCTAATCACACGCAGTATTACTCATTATTAACTAACTTTTCATAGAATATAGATTTCAATCTATCAAAATTGCACAAAAATACACCATCTGTTAACATATAATTCGTCATAAAAGTATTCGCCGACCCTCATAATCTTATTCATTAAAGATTTACTAAAACATATTTCAAATTATTTTCCTCTACATTGATATATTATTTTACATAACACTTACTAAACCGTCAATGTGGCTGAATATTTTTATGACCGCCTATACATTCAACGTACACTTATTCGAATGAATCTTAATAAAAATCAATCTAACGAAAATTCTTGTATCTTCAATTTCAACGTGAACGCATCAGCTGCACACATGCACGGAGAAAGGGGACCAAAAATGAAAATAATATCAGAATGGCCTCGACTGGGTCACGTATCGCGAAAAGTGGAGGGAAAAAATGGTACATTCTTTCGCGTATCCTAAAATTTTGGACACTCGAGAGCAAAAAAAGTAGCTCGACGGGGGATGAAAGTGTTAACAATATGACGGCGATTTAAGCGAAATTTTATTTCGCTACGTTAGCAGAACGGAGCATTCTGCGACAGAGGACACCGACACGCGAAATAACATGGCGCGACACGTAGCGCGAACGGTCGAAGGGCAGAAATCGTTCGGTTATTTGTATTCCGTGTGTGCACGAAACTGTTCCTGATATTTCAGACTGCGGATCAATAGGTATCCGCCAGTATTGTAGCCGACACGGAATTCTGTTACGTCCCATCAGCTTATTTTTCTAGAAATCCCGCTCGACCCTGTCCAAGATCCACCGAGGCTGGTTTCCTCCTTGTTCACTTTTAAGCCGACCAGTGTCCATTCTCATTGGATCCGCGTGACTGCTGTGCGCGGGAGCGTCCACGTTGCCTAGCGAATTCCTTCGACACGCTTTTAACGCCTGGAATCTTAAGTCGGGACGTTTTCGTCAGGGAACAACGTGGAACGCTATTTTATTCCGTCGAGCTCGTTGGTCCGTGCGATGCGTCGAAATATGTATTTTATGGAGAAGCCTCCCAGTCTGAATTTTATATATTTGTGACACAGTTGCTAGCCACGTAGATGGTTCGATCGAAGACTTAAATGGGACCATCTTGTGGGGTAGTGGTGGACGTGTGGACTATTTGGATTATTGGTATTCAATTTTAGATCGCATAATTGAAAGAAAAGAGTGTAGGGTAAATGTGCAATTTAATGGATTTTCGCTAATATAGGCTACATCGGTATAATTTATTTTTAAAAAAGTGCTCTACTTTTTGGTAAAGTGCTATTTTTTGTTTTAAATATCAAACTGAAAAATTTTGTTTATTTTGTAACAATAATTACCACTACGATATTTCTCGAATTTAATTTATATAAAATTCTTAAAATTACATATATAGGTACTTTATAAGATGTGAAACCCGTCGAGAAGGTACCAAAGTTATACTGATGGAAACGTTTGAACATTCCACGGGTCTTTCGGAAATTACAATGACCGAAGTTGCAGACTTGAATTAGACTTTTCAAAGGTGGTTTCCAATTAAATTTAGAAGCACCTAATTTAGGAAGTTAACAATTAAGTTTTTCTTATTTCAGTTTTTCATTGTATTTCACTTCATTTTTGCAGCTAGCCTAAAGGACTCGCTTAAAAACTTCTTATCATGTCACTTTAAAGAAAGGCAGCAAAAAATAAATTACTTTTCCGAGCTCATCTGATTCATTACTCATTTTATTGACAAATTAAAGCTTTTAACAGAAAACTGGAGTGAAATAGCCAAAATTGGAAAAAACTCCTAATCTGCCCAATTACCTAATTTAGAATAACTAAATTCAATCTTTCCTTAAGGGTTTAATTTAATTACTAGAAATACTGTTTCCTCTTTCCATACTATTTTCAGTTTTACCCATACTATTCCATACTATTTTCAATTTTTTTTGTAAATTACAGCGAGTCTATAAAAGTTTTTCCTACCAGTGCTTTTCTAGTGGAATGTTTCTTATAATAAATTAATTTTCCTCCCATAAGGCGGCGTCTTAAAAAAATATTCCCTGCAAACAATCACGATAATGAAAATGGAATTTCAATGTAACTTTCCAAAATGTAAGTCAATCTCTTTAGTGTGGCTTAGAATTGAATGCCTTATGCTTTTATCGAGAAAAATACGTTCATTCCTTTGCTTTAGAGTTTCTCTGTTTCAGCATTCGATTAGATTATTTATTATTATCTACCGTATAATGGAGCAGCCAGCAAGCGATTGCTTGGAAGAATGCCGGCATATAAAGGAATTTCATTTAGATAAAATCCTTAAAGAAATACGCAGAAGCTGATAGCGATGGTCGAACGGATATAATCAATAAGGTAGTGAGTAAACCGAACGCTCTTCGTTTTTCGTTTCTAATGGATTAGTTAAGATAGAGATGCTTTGATTGTCCGTCTCTGTGTGATTGTGACGTACGTCGTCGAGAACCTGAAGGAAAAAGCATCGAGCGATTGAGAATCGCTTAGATACAATAAGGATTGAGTTCTCATGTCGAGAGCAACGTTTTCTGCAGAGTTTATTGTTTTTATCAGAACGATGAAGGGGAAAGGAAATGGGAATACGTAGTAGCAGAAGAAAGATAAACAGTTTTTAGGACTTCCTGGTCAAACTTTTTCGAAAACTTGTATGAGTGAAAGTAAAAGAATAGGATACGTGTAGAGACAGACTACAAATTCGAAAATTGAATTGAAAAAAAGGAATTTTGGTTTCAGGACCAAATAACATCTATTTCGAGGACATTTATAAAACTAAAATTTAATTTCGTTATCTTTATATGACCAGTTAAAAAACCGAAAAAAATGTGGGTTTTTAAAATAAGACCCCTTTGTAAAACCAGTAAATAAGGTTATTAAAACGACATCATAATGAAAGATCGAATAAAATACAATCTATATATTTAAAATTTTGTACCAAAATTAAAACAAATTTCAATTTTGGAATCAAATACCATCCTTCATATGTTTATTCTAAGAGGAGTGTTTGACTGACTGTTCAGGATAGCAGCTATTTTCGATTTAACAGTTCGTTCTACTATCTTAGTGAATACTATTCCTAAAATAAATATTATTTATAAACGAAAAAGTCTACCACTCAGAAGCGACGACGTCCAGTTTTAGAGGCAGAAAAGGGGAAGAGATCAAGTAAATTCTTAAAATCAACCAACTACATATGCTACAAGCTATGGAAAACCTTATTGTTAGTAAGTTATTAATTACCTGAAGGAAGTTTTATTTCAAAATATCATATTATTTTGACTGTTTTGGTAATATTATTGTCAAAAAAGTAGAATCAACGTGTGAAATATGATAGAAAAGATAAATTTGCCATTATACCTATATTTGAAATATGTTGCAAATACTTCTGTTGCAATTATCCAATAATTGTAATCCGACTTATACAAAATAGTAATCAAATCTGACCTGAAAATCCTGCAACACCGTAGGTCGGTATACCCAATACTGCAGAAAGAATATAGTACTCCTTCCTTTATTTGTCTCAAATTCAACTCATTTTAGCTTATTACAGTGCCACGTAGAATATGTAACGCACGAAAACGGTAGCTTCCGATCCAAGTAATCGAACCGTGAATATTGAAGCACCATTGTTTATAAATTTTCGAGCACCAGCTGCATAACGCGCTTTCCTCGCCTTTTCACTCGTCCAAACGGAGATCTTGTGGGAGAAGCTTTGTTAAGCAAAGGAATAAGAGGGGAATGAATAAATTTGCATACTTTAAACGTTAAGAAGCCCGTGCGCGCGTTCTTTACTTTCTCATCGAAAACAGAGTCTGCGAGGATAAATAAGACGTCGTCGTATAATTTCAGTAAGCGCTGAGAAAACAACGCGAAAGGAATGATCGATAGCCAAAAAGTCGTCATCCAAATTATAATATGCATATCAGGGAATCGATGTTTGCACGAAAATTGCGATTCGATAGGACCAAGAGTGATTTTCTTCAGTAATGAAATATTTCATAATGATTTGTGATCCTACCAACTAAGAAGTTTTCATTAAACATTTTGAATATTTACAGCTTTAGGTCTCTGTTATTATTTCAAAGTTAATCGTAAAACGAAATTAATTGAGTGTCTTATCTTTATCATCAATTGAGTCTGAAGATAAAATTAATCTCAAAATGTTAATT